>NC_054385.1:133128305-133750305 GCF_017654675.1 Xenopus laevis
TTTAGATCTCCATATCTTAAATCTGCTGAAAAAAACATTTAAACATTACATAAACCCAGCAGAATAATTATTTGCTTAGAACAGACTCTATGAGAGATGCCTTTCTGAACTTTGGAGCTTTCTGGATGAGGGGTAACTTTGTGTAGAATCCCATGGGTACTTTGAGGATGCAAGTGTATTGCAGTATTTGTTTATTTCCCCTTTTACAATGTATATAAAGAACTTTACTGGATACAGAGGTGAAATGAGTGTCACTTCACTGTATTCAATTGCCATTGGATCCCACCAATATTCTCTAACAAGTTGGCATTCATGCTATTGACCCTGGAAGATGCAGGCTACCCCTAAACTCTTCCCTACCTGATGCAAATCCCATGTTAATTAAAAAGGAGTCAATGACTAAACATACATTTGTGAAACACCCAAGGATGAAGGGTGGGGAGAGATTGTACCGACTGAGCCATAGAGGGTGGGGGAGGTCAAGGAATCAACATGTAATGGAAAATTTCTCATAGGACTGATCCATAACTTTATATTACTGAGGATGAGAATATATTTGCAGTTGTACAGATATGGAAAGGATCTGTGATAACTTACCCTGGTGGTCTAGTGGGAGGAGGTCTGCAGGGACGCCTGCAGCCTCCTAGGCGGGGACGTCGCTCCTCTAAAAGTTCTGTGCCTTAGGTTTGTGTGCAGCGCGCAGCTTCCTTCTTTATTGGCGCATGTGCGCTAGCATGATGACGCCAGCGCGCAGTGGTGCGAAGTTTAAAAGTATTTAAAGCCAGAGATGATCATTTGCATTGCCCGTTATAGGATCTTGTTCCTGAGTTTCCTGGTGCTTCTGTGCTGTTTAAGCTTTTGTATCTGATTCTCTGTTGTGACCCCGCCTGCTACTGACGATCCTGACTTCTGAATCCTGACCCTTGCCTGATTATCGACTCCGTTGTTTTCTTTACCCCTTGCCTGCCTGACTCCGTTTGTACTCTGCCTGCCCCGACCCGGTCTGATCTGACTACAACTCCTGTCTACACCTTGTACCGTGACTGTCTGCCCAAAAGACTTTGCTTTATAGTCATGCCCCTCTGCTCGTTCAGAACCCCTCACTTGGCACCTCTCTTATTAAGACCTGGTGGCATCCGATTAGCTGAGGGCTCCTCCCGAGGTGAAAGGCGGCTGTTAAAGGCGGAAGCAAGAGCCGAGAACAGGGTGCTTAGCATTGGTTCTGAATTTAGGGTGCCGACCGTGACAAGATCCCATTGCTTTCTCACAGAAGAAGGTTCTATAAACCATCTGCATCCACTGCGTTCTACAATGTATCTCTTTTCTCATATATGAATGTATTTAAGGAGGCACAGTCTACAAATACATTGGCTCCATTGTTCAAGAAGACAAGTGCTCCACCAGGAGCTATAGCGGCCAACAAAATGATAGAGATGGAGATAACCCTCAAATTCTGGGAAACCTGAAGCCATAACTCTAATGGTCCTGCCTTAGGACAAGCCCAACACTTCATTCGTCGCCTACCATGTTAAAGAAGCTTAAGTTGTTTGTTGTCTTAATAACCAAGCTGGTGCCAAGTGTTGAGGTGCCAAGGTACAGGCTCCTTATCTAGTGATGGTTTAGGAGATATCCATGTGCTTGTCCATCTCCAGCCCCACTCAGAATGAGGTGTAGCTCTTTGCTCTCCAGTCTAGGTCCACAAAGAGAGGATGCAACATGCAAACTAGATGAGGGGAAGGTGCTAAGTTCATAAAACAGGCCCCAATTTTTGTCCAATAAACCAGGAATATATAATGCAAAATATTGTTTACAACGTGGTGTTTTGTATTAACAAAGGGCTCATTCTTAAACAATCCAATACAATGAAAGGCATTTATTGTGGTCAGGCGCATTCAGTGAATAACCCTATTAATGCGCAGTAACTGCGATTCTGCAAAACTAATTGGGGCAACGGAATGCAGTTGGGTTGCCCATTAATGCAAATAATACAATAATCGCGTGAATAATGAATTAGTTCTAATCACAATTATCTATGGGTTAAGAGATTCATATCGTTGAGATATTTCTCTTTATTGACTCATCATTAGGTGGCTCATATCTGCAACTTCATTAGCAAACAATATAAGGAAATAATTATGCCTATGTTAAAACCTGCCAGACCGGATCATTTGGGAACAGGCTCACTGTATTAAATTAGGGCGCATGTACAGTTCCTGTTTGACCCCTCGGTTATCTTGGGATGTGTGTTTAGGGAGTTAGAGATTCTCTAGCAGGCTCAGGCAATGTGTTCCATAGAGGGGCAAGGGAAGGGGCGTATTGGCTGAATACTTAGAGAAGGGGTTAGACAAGTGACCATGGATGTTCACAGAAAATTTTCCAGGGGGGGAAAAGTAAGTTAATATCACATAGGGCAGCATCCCACTAAAGATAAACTGATTCACCACAATGCAGAAGATAAGCTAATTAAGGCTTGCCTTGGGTTCAGAAGTATAAAAAATATTTTGTGTAGTTGGGAATTACATTTACAAACAATTTCTTGGAACTAGCTGGAGACGTCAGGCAATTGCCCCCTCTTGCCCCCTTCTGTGGACACCCATGTAAGTGACATGTGGTTGCTCCTAGTTGCTAAGGAAGCTTGAATTTCCAAAAAGGTCAATAGATGTAGAAATCAAGAGGAGGGCTGTAAAGGATCACACATAAGATATTGGTCATTAGGGATGTCGCGGACTGTTCGCCCGCGAACTAATTCGCGCGAACATCGACTATTCGCGTTCGGCGAATGTTCGCGAACGTCGCGCGACGTTCGCCAATTTGGGTTCGCCTTAGCTGGCGCTTATTTTTGCCCTCTCACCCCAGACCAGCAGATACATGGCAGCCAATCAGGAAGCTCTCCCTCCTGGACCACCCCCACACCCCCGGACCACTCCCCTTCCATATATAAACTGAAGCCCTGCAGCGTTTTTTCATTCTGCCTGTGTGTGCTTGGAAGAGCTAGTGTAGGGAGAGAGCTGGTTAGTGATTTGAGGGACAGTTGATAGTAACTTTGCTGGCTAGTAATCTACTTGATACTGCTCTGTATTGTAGGGACAGAACTCTGCAGGGATTTGAGGGACATTTTAGGTTAGGTAGCTTTGCTGGCTAGTAATCTACCTTCTACTGCAGTGCTCTGTATGTAGCTGCTGTGGGCAGCTGTCTGTCCTGCTGCTGATCTCTCATCTGCATCTGTTCTTCAAACAACTGCCACCTAGCTGTCTAAATATCAATAATAATACCGTCTCCAGAAACACCACCCGAGTGACGTTTTTCAAGCAGCAATAATATATTCCGTATCCAACGGCTGTAGTGTATACGTTGCCCTTGCAGGCATTATTTGCCCAGTCTTTAACCAAGTGCCACCTAGCTGTGTGAGCTTTTTCACATTCCGTGTCCAGAAACATCACCTGAGTGACGTAGTGTGATTTCTGCCCTTTACAGCACAAAACGCAGCGCTGTGTCAACAATGGATTTTTCAGATACATTTTTGCCCTTGATCCCCCTCTGGCATGCCACTGTCCAGGTCGTTGCACCCTTTAAACAACTTTAAAATCATTTTTCTGGCCAGAAATGTCTTTTCTAGCTTTTAAAATTCGCCTTCCCATTGAAGTCTATGGGGTTCGCGACGTTCGCGAACTATTCGCATGTTTTGTCGCAAGTTCGCGAATATGTTCGCGAACATTTTTTCCGCCGTTCGCTACATCCCTATTGGTCATTAAATACTGTTGACATCACCTTGTAATTTAGTAAATTGCCATAGATATAATGCTGGAAGCCATGTCCCTTTTCTTCCCCAACAGACAATTCATATCTCCCTCTATTCCACTGACTAAGAACAGTGTCTGGAGGAGCCCAGCTTGAAAGCCACTTGGGGTGTGTTTTGGGGAGAACAACAATAAACTCTGATAGAAACTCACAGATGCCCAGCCTGAAGGTGAGATCTGGGATGGACACTTTTTGGCCTTGGGATTCTTGGAACTCCAGTTAAAATTCTGAGCAATCTGTTATTCTTGGTATGAGCCATGGAGGCTCTTGGCCAAATTCTAAAATCCAGCAGAGGGAAGTTTTATCATAGACTCTAGTGCCATGAATCTCTACTAACCCTTTTGACCTACTCATTTCTCTTTCCAATTCTCCCAAGTCCTTTAAAATACAGATGCCTTCCAATTCCATATATCATCTACCACCAAGTCAACATCACATGACACCTCTCCCACTGATTTGTAATTTTAGATTCATGATTTAGAGGTCCCTGCCTGTAGAGCTTACAATCTTAGTGCTATGTATTTACCATATCGTTTTTAACTCCTTCTCCAGATAATAAGTCTTCACTCCACATCCCAATGTTCAAATACAACTGGTTTGAATGCCCCCCCCATTCCTTCTCCAGTTTCTATCCTATCACTGCTTCTCATACATGCCACTCCTGCTCTGCGCCACGTTTCTTTCATTTGTCTCATTTAAAACATATATCAAGAGATCTGGCATTAAATAGTTTGGGTTATGATCCCTCCCAGTTCCAACTAGTACTCAGATGACTGGCAACCAGATTTGATCCCTAGGAAGAAAAAAATCCTGGATAGTGCCTCTAGGGTTTCTCAGAAGGCTGGAAAGCCCCCAGTATGAACAGGGCCGGATTTACATAGTGGGCACCCCTAGGACAGCTGTGGTTCATCTACCCTGTCACCTCCCTTATATTTGCTCAAATTTTCATCATCGGGACCAGTGCAATTGGTGTTGGGAAATTCAAAAAATGATCATATCTCCTATGACTCCCCAGTGTTTCTGAACCAATGTGGGTGTGGTTGGGCAGCATGACACCCCCTAAAATCCTGCCGCCCTAGGCCTGGGCCTTGATGGCCTCTCCACAAATCTGGGCCTGAGTATGAAGAGTGCTTTAAATTTTGGAGCTCAAAAGCCCTTTTCAAGGGCTGCCCTGATATGGGACAAGGTGGACATCAAAATAGAGATGAAGTAAAATTAATGTCATCACAAGGTGCAACTTGAGCACAGTCCAGAGTATCACTGAGAAATTTATATCTTGGACACATGGGCTCAAGCAAAGGTTGAGTATAATCGGTGGAGCAATTGTCTCTGAAGGCCATTATTAGATGGTCTCCTACAAAGAACCACCCTTGTCTTGCAAATGATGATGTCATTGTCTCCAAGTGCATCACTACACGCCTCAACCAGAAGTGTGGTTCACTGAAGAGGTACGTGTGTTACTAAGACTCTGCTTTCAGGGAAGGTGACGAAGTCGCCCTGAGAACAGCGAGAGTCAATCTTTCCCATGCCATCAGAGTAGCTAAGCGCGCATATACTCAGAGAATACACAGCTTCTTCTAGGAAAATGGAGACACACAGTGCATGTGGCAGGGCATCCAGGCTATCACAAACTACAGGTCCAAAAATCAGGTCTGCACACTCAAAAAAGATCATTAGACTCAGGTGGTTTAATAGAAAATGTTTTATTAGTTAGAAAAAACAATTTGACAGTAACATAATGTTTACAAAGACAAAACACTCCACATGATAATAATATACATACCACCCTTCGGTACAAAGAAGGCAAAAAAGAAGCTACAAGAAGCGGATACACCTGCCAAAATGAGAACAGCCCACAAACTACAGGTCAACACCATCTGCCTGTGACAGTGACACCTATGCATGGTTTGAAGCCCAGAACAACACAGGAATAGTGATGGGCGAATTTATTTGCCAGGCGCGAATTTGCGGCGAATTTGCGCGATTCGCGACAGGCGAATAAATTCGCAAAATGCCCGTGAAAATTCGCGGAAAAAATTCGCCGGCGTCAAAAAAATTTTTCCCGAAAAAACGGACGCCCGCGTCAAAAACGGGCGCCCGCGTCGGATGGTGCCTTTCTTGTAAAACGAAATATATTCCAGCGGTGAAGCACCTCCACCTTCTATATAAAATGCCTACTTACAGACCACTGTTGTGGTATTATGCATATAACGAGGCGCCCTTTCTGGTCCCTCCTTCAAGGTTCGCCGCTCCTTCCAGGTCCCAAGCCAGGAATAAAACCAGTGATAGTGTAATACCGTTTTTTATTAAAAACTAATTAAAATCAATTAAAAATTTTTAACGCCTAACGCGTTTCGCTGTGTGTTGTCAGCTTCCTCAGAGGCGCCTCTGAGGAAGCTGACAACACACAGTGAAACGCGTTAGGCACAGTTTGGGGGACACAACAGCCCAGAAGCAAGGCACCACGAGGGAGTCTGGAGTGAGCTGACAGGACCACCCCTGGGAACCCCATACAAACTTTTTATTGGACTCAATGCGCAAAACCCGCCAGGGTAAATGTGAGTGTAAATTTTTTTAATTGATTTTAATTAGTTTTTAATAAAAAACGGTATTACACTATCACTGGTTTTATTCCTTGCTTGGGACCTGGAAGGACCTGTTCACACTCATGCCATTAGGACCCTCACTACCAGACTGTGTAACAGTTTCTTCCCCCAAGCCATAAGACCCCTGAATACTCAGGGACCAGACAGATCTCACACTCCATCTGACCTTACTATATACCACAACGTTACACACCACTGTACTCCATTGTATAAATAAATAGCCATTGGATACAATTGTTCTCTATGAGCTGCACTTTATCATGTTCTTTATCATGTTCTTACTACTGTCATATCACAATGATACACCATCATGTCTGACGTTCAGCATTATTTACTGTACATATTACATCTGCTGAGTGTGCCCTGTATTGTCCTGTCCCTGCACTGTCCTGTCCTGTCTTGCATGAGTTGTATTGTTTTGCACTTTTTGTCTGTTGTCCGGTACATCTATGTTGTGTGTAGCACCTAGAGGTCCTAGAGGAACGTTGTTTCATTCCACGGTGTACTGTACAAACGTATACGGATGAAATGACAATAAACTCACTCTTGACTCTTGATTATGGGAATGTTGTCTACAGCATGATGTATTATATGTTATCAGTTGTAAGTTTCCTCTCAATATTGGGGACGCACTTTGTATCTCAGCCAGAGAAGGAAAGCTAAACATGTGGTTTGGTATCTGCAGGTTCAGCTTTGGTTCTGTGGTTCTTCCACCCAAGATGGTGGCCTACAAGAGGTTGGTCTGTGGAGATCATTTCTTGCTGTGAGTAAGTGCGGAGAGAGCTGTATGGTGAGGGATAAGTAGGCCAAGAGCTCCAATTGGATAGAGAATGACTGGCTCCAGACAACTCCAAGTGTGGGAGTTTACATATATTGCTGGAATATTATGTTGGGTAAAGAGGTTGTTAAAATAGCTATAAAATCCTCCGTATTTCCCAAAATAACCCCATCACACAATCCACCATTAGGTTCCAGAATGAGTTTTGAGAAGAGCTGTGCCAAGGTATGTCCCTCTTCAGAAGAACCCTGGCACACCTTATGTCTCTTTATTTGGATTTGAGAAGAAATGGTGAGTGGGAAAACCCAATGTTGTTGGCACTGAAACTCCTGAGAAGCTTTATCAGTGGACAGTACAGGTTCCTAATTGTTGGCTTTCTTCCCTATTAACATTGGCACCAGGTATAATATTAAACAGTATATACAATATTATATATTATAGATAAAGGACCCATGGAACCTGGAGCTGAAAATGATCAAAAGTCTATTGTCTTTGTCTATTAATATCAGAATCCAGGGGAGTCATAACCAGAATACCGGTATGGGATCTGTTAACCCAAAAACCTGTACCTTGTACTTGATACTAGTTAAGAGATCAGGAATATTTATTGGAGGCCAAACAATGTTATTGAGTTTATTTAATGTTTGAATGGGTTTTAGCAGATTTAAAGTATGTAGATCCATTAAGAATGTGGTTCTTCTTGTCCCCTGATTCTATTGTGAAAATGTCTGGCATCAGAACCAACACCTCCTGCTCATTATCCAGCAATATTTTATCTGTAATGAACATTCCTTGCTCGTTAGTCCTGTATTCATTAACCCTTCCCTTTCAGCCCCACACCCTGGGTGGTTAGAGAATTCAGGGCAGAGAATATTAATGGAGATATCGGCTGTTCCGACCCAGTAGCTACACTGCAAAATATCGGACCAGTTTGCTTTGACCTGTATCCGCATTTCACGTTTTACTGGTCAGTTACAATGATGAATGGAAGCATTTCATTGGTTCTTCCAGGACTGTGGACTTGTATTAACACCACTGCATTGGATTATACCTTTATAATATAGATATATAAAAAGGGGGAGGGTTATAGAAGGGGTGCCGAGAGCAACGCAGAAGGCCTGGGCCCCTTTTTAAGGGAATAAAACAACACACTGCAGCTAATGAACCCCTAAAAATAATAAAAATCATTTTCATTTTTGATGCACTCTTTAATTTAATTGGGTTCTGTTGCTTAAGAGGTTTAGATTTCATATATTTATTTCAAGCATTGGGTGGGCTTCTTTGCTCTGCTTCAGCCAAGCTTTCTTGTCTACTAAGTCTACTAAATCACAGGCACCTCCAGTCAACAGAGCCAGGGTCGGACTGGGCTATCTGGGGCCCACTAGGACTGTGATTGAAGGGCCCTCTTCCAGGCACCCCGTGTTCAACCTAGGCCCCACCACCTGGGCACACAAGGCACTTACCTTCTCCTGCTTTGCCGCTATTAGATCCGGGCCAAGGGAGCAGCCTGGGTCGCTGGGACCCACAAAGGCCTGGGCCCACCCAGGTTCTCATAGGCCCAGTCTGGCACTGAACAAAAATTTAAAGATTCAGATAAAGGGTAACTGATCCCATGTGCCTTATGTGACTCTTACTCTGATCCAGAAGTGTTATTGTTGTTATTATTATTATTATTATTATTATTATTATGATAATAAAGTAGTCTGTTTTCCTCTCAAAATAAATACAATCAGATTAATTGGCTCCTGATTAAACTGACCCTAGTGTGAGCGAATGGGATAGCGTCTCTAGAGTGTAAGCTCCACTGGAGCAGCGGCAGATGTGAGTGATGTATAATAACTTTTCAGCACCGTGAAATATGTTGGCTCTTTATACAGTAAATAATAAAACTAGTAAAACACCATTGGGAGTTGTGGGTGCATCGGGAATAAGAGATGATGTTGGGTGCTGGAAGTGTAAGGGTGCCTGGCCTCCCTCAGATATATAATACACTGCTACTTTGGGCTGTCAGTGAGGAAGGAGGGTGAAGCAGAGGTAGTTGTGCAAAGTAGGTCTATACCTAAAATCCTTCCCATCTGTATAATTCTGTGTATGACAGAGAGAGAAGTAACTACAGTGTGAGGGTGACACCAGTGCCCCCTGCTGGCCAAACACAAACACAGCCACCACTCACCCTCTTATTTACTGAAGCCCCAACCCTGGTTCCTGTCTGTGCCCCATTAGATTCACAATTATCTTCCCCAAGCTTGAAAATGTTGAGGGAATCAGATGTAGACTTTTTACATTGGAAATTCTGTTTTTCTTGCATAATCAGACATATTTAATTTACAGGTGGAACAAGCACAATTCTCCCCCAATAAGTCTCTCAGCAGAGCATTTATGTGATTAAATCCGCAGATGGGGGATATAAACCTCAGGACTTCTCCGCTCCAAACATTGGCAACTCTGTATCTACATCTTGTCTGGTGTCTGTATCTTCCCTACTGGAGATGCCCTTCTCTGAGAAAATCGGGATTTCTGGCACTGACTACGGGGCATAATATAGTAACATAGTAACATAGTAACATAGTAACATAGTAAGTTAAGTTGATAAAAGACACTCATCCATCAAGTTCAACCTTAAGTCTATATATAACCTGCCTAACTGTCAGTTGATCCAGAGGAAGGCAAAAAACCCATCTGAAGTCTCTCCAATTTGCCTCAGAGGGGAAAAAATCCTTCCTGACTCCAAAATGGACCAGTCCCTGGATCAACTTGTACTATGAGCTATCTCCCATATCCCTGTATTCCCTCACTTGCTAAACACCATCCAACCCCTTCTTATACCTATCTAATGTATCAGCCTGTACCCCTGATTCACTTCCCAGATCTCCCTGTAACACCCCTTTCCCTCCTCTAATCTCATTGGCTCCCTCCTGTCTGCTGGGAGGAGCTACTGGTGAATAAAGCATCCGACCCTTCCTTGTACCTATCTAATGTATCAGCCTGTACCACTGATTCACTTCCCAGCTCTCCCTGTAACACCCCTTTCCTCTAATCTCATTGGCTCCCTCCTGTCTGCTGGGAGGAGCTACTGGTGAATAAAGCATCCGACCCTTCCTTGTACCTATCTAATGTATCAGCCTGTACCCCTGATTCACTTCCCAGCTCTCCCTGTAACACCCCTTTCCTCTAATCTCATTGGCTCCCTCCTGTCTGCTGGGAGGAGCTACTGGTGAATAAAGCATCCGACCCTTCCTTGTACCTATCTAATGTATCAGCCTGTACCCCTGATTCACTTCCCAGCTCTCCCTGTAACACCCCTTTCCCTCCTCTAATCTCATTGGCTCCCTCCTGTCTGCTGGGAGGAGCTACTGGTGAATAAAGCATCCGACCCTTCCTTGTACCTATCTAATGTATCAGCCTGTACCCCTGATTCACTTCCCAGCTCTCCCTGTAACATCCCCTTTCCCTCCTCTAATCTCATTGGCTCCTCCTGTCTGCTGGGAGGAGCTACTGGTGAATAAAGCATCCGACCCTTCCTTGTACCTATCTAATGTATCAGCCTGTACCCCTGATTCACTTCCCAGCTCTCCCTGTAACATCCCCTTTCCCTCCTCTAATCTCATTGGCTCCCTCCTGTCTGCTGGGAGGAGCTACTGGTGAATAAAGCATCCGACCCTTCCTTGTACCTATCTAATGTATCAGCCTGTACCCCTGATTCACTTCCCAGCTCTCCCTGTAACACCCCTTTCCCTCCTCTAATCTCATTGGCTCCCTCCTGTCTGCTGGGAGGAGCTACTGGTGAATAAAGCATCCGACCCTTCCTTGTACCTATCTAATGTATCAGCCTGTACCACTGATTCACTTCCCAGCTCTCCCTGTAACACCCCTTTCCCTCCTCTAATCTCATTGGCTCCCTCCTGTCTGCTGGGAGGAGCTACTGGTGAATAAAGCATCCGACCCTTCCTTGTACCTATCTAATGTATCAGCCTGTACCACTGATTCACTCCCCAGCTCTCCCTGTAACACCCCTTTCCCTCCTCTAATCTCATTGGCTCCCTCCTGTCTGCTGGGAGGAGCTACTGGTGAATAAAGCATCCGACCCTTCCTTGTACCTATCTAATGTATCAGCCTGTACCCCCTGATTCACTTCCCAGCTCTCCCTGTAACATCCCCTTTCCCTCCTCTAATCTCATTGGCTCCCTCCTGTCTGCTGGGAGGAGCTACTGGTGAATAAAGCATCTGACCCTTCCTTATACCTATCTAATGTATCAGTCTGTACCCCTGATTCACTTCCCAGCTCTCCCTGTAACACCCCTTTCCCTCCTCTAATCCCATTGGCTCCCTCCTGTCTGCTGGGAGGAGCTACTGGTGAATAAAGCATCTGACCCTTCCTTGTACCTATCTAATGTATCAGCCTGTACCCCTGATTCACTTCCCAGCTCTCCCTGTAACACCCCTTTCCCTCCTCTAATCTCATTGGCTCCCTCCTGTCTGCTGGGAGGAGCTACTGGTGAATAAAGCATCTGACCCTTCCTTATACCTATCTAATGTATCAGTCTGTACCCCTGATTCACTTCCCAGCTCTCCCTGTAACACCCCTTTCCCTCCTCTAATCCCATTGGCTCCCTCCTGTCTGCTGGGAGGAGCTACTGGTGAATAAAGCATCTGACCCTTCCTTGTACCTATCTAATGTATCAGCCTGTACCCCTGATTCACTTCCCAGCTCTCCCTGTAACACCCCTTTCCCTCCTCTAATCTCATTGGCTCCCTCCTGTCTGCTGGGAGGAGCTACTGGTGAATAAAGCATCTGACCCTTCCTTGTACCTATCTAATGTATCAGCCTGTACCCCTGATTCACTTCCCAGCTCTCCCTGTAACACCCCTTTCCCTCCTCTAATCTCATTGGCTCCCTCCTGTCTGCTGGGAGGAGCTACTGGTGAATAAAGCATCTGACCCTTCCTTGTACTTATCTAATGTATCAGCCTGTACCCCTGATTCACTTCCCAGCTCTCCCTGTAACACCTCTTTCCCTCCTCTAATCTCATTGGCTCCCTCCTGTCTGCTGGGAGGAGCTACTGGTGAATAAAGCATCCGACCCTTCCTTGTACCTATCTAATGTATCAGCCTGTACCCCTGATTCACTTCCCAGCTCTCCCTGTAACACCCCTTTCCCTCCTCTAATCTCATTGGCTCCCTCCTGTCTGCTGGGAGGAGCTACTGGTGAATAAAGCATCTGACCCTTCCTTGTACTTATCTAATGTATCAGCCTGTACCACTGATTCACTTCCCAGCTCTCCCTGTAACACCCCTTTCCTCCTCTAATCTCATTGGCTCCCTCCCTGTCTGCTGGGAGGAGCTACTGGTTGAATAAAGCCTCTGACCCTTCCTTGTACCTATCTAATGTAATCAGCCTTACCGCCTGATTCACTTCGCAGCTCTCCCTTAACACCGCCCTTTCCCTCCTCCTAATCTCAATTGGCTCCCTCCTGGTCTCTGGGAGGAGCTACTGGTGAATAAAGCATCCCGACCCCTTCCTTGTTACCCTATCTAATGTAATCAGCCCTGTACCCTGATCACTTCCCAGCTCTCCCCTGTAACACCCCTTTCCCTCCTTCTAAATCTCATTGCCTCCCTCCGCTGTCCTTGCTGGGAGGAAGCTACTGGTGAAATAAAGCATCCGAGACGCCTATACTATCCTTGGTACCTATCTAATGAATATCAGCTCTGTACCTCTCTGATCCTACTTCCACAATTCCACTTAACGAAATTCCCCTTGGATTATTCCCTTCCTGCTTAATTTGCAGTTGGCACCCTCTCTGTACTGCACTGGAAGTAGGGAGAGTACTCGAGGTAATAGATAGCATGTTCTCCGATTGCGCACTTAATTCCTGTACCCTATCTAAGTGTAGCAGCCTGTAACCCTGATTTCAACTTGTCCCACTCTCCCTGTAACAACCGTTCTGCGTAATTCCTTCTAACTATGTCTCAATTGGGGTCCTTCAACTGTTCCCGTCTGGGAGGGAACTACTTGGTGAATAATACATCCGCCCTTCCTTGCTACCTATCTAATTTGGTATCATGGCCTATACCCCGATTTCACTATCGCCAGCTTTCCCTGTAACATCCCTGTCCCTCCTCCTATGCTTTCCCTCCTGTCTGCTGGGAGGAGCTAACGGTGAATAAGCATCCGACCCTTCCTTGTACCTATCTAATGTATCAGCCTGTACCCTGATTCACTTCCCAGCTCTCCCTGTAAACACCCCTTTCCCTCCTCTAATCTCATTGGCTCCCTCCTGTCTGCTGGGAGGAGCTACTGGTGAATAAAGCATCCGAACCTTCCTTGTACCTATCTAATGTATCAGCCTGTACCCCTGAATTCACTTCCCAGCTCTCCCTGTAACATCCCTTTCCCTCCTCTAATCTCATTGGCTCCCTCCTGTCTGCTGGGAGGAGCTACTGGTGAATAAAGCATCCGACCCTTCCTTGTACCTATCTAATGTAATCAGCCTGTACCCCTGATTCACTTCCCAGCTCTCCCTGTAACACCCCTTTCCCTCCTCTAATCTCATTGGCTCCCTCCTGTCTGCTGGGGAGAGCTACTGGTGAATAAAGCATCCGACCCTTCCTTGTACCTATCTAATGTATCAGCCTGTACCCCCTGATCACTTCCCAGCTCTCCCTGTAACCCCCTTTCCCTCCTCTAATCTCATTGGCTCCCTCCTGTCTGCTGGGAGAGCTACTGGTGAATAAAGCATCGACCCTTCCCTTGTCACCTATCTAATGTATCAGCCTGTACCCCTGATTCACTTCCCAGCTCTCCCTGTAAACATCCCTTTTCCCGCTCCCCTCTAATACTCTATTGGGCTCCCTTCACAATGTGCTCTGGCTTGGGCAGGTAGCTACTGGTAGACAAAGCATTGCCCCACGACCTCTATCTCTGTGTTACTCTATTCATGGGTATTCCAGCCTGTACACTATGACTGATTCATGGGAAGAATTCCACACATCTTCACCAGCTCTCACTGTTAATCAAACCCCTTCCGAATATTTGGCGGAACCTCTTTTCCTTCAAATCATGAATGAGTGACCTTGGTCAGCTGAAAGACCCTACTGGTAACTAAATCATTAGAGAGATAAATTATTATGTATAACCCCTTAATATATTTATACATAGAATCATGAAATCGCAACTATTCTAGCCCAGAAAATTAGCCTGGTTAGTGTAGAATCTATTAGTCAAATAGTCTCATACTGAAATTTAGATGTGAGCCCTGACTGTCAGTTCTTCTACCAGTGATGACAAGATAATTAACAAATTATGATTAAGATTCGCTGCAGTGAGAGGTGTATCATAGGTGCATGTCTTTTGCTGCCACCTTGTGTCCAAAATCCTTCATAGCAAGTCAAAATGCTAAATTCCCTGTGTTCCAGCAGGTAGGCCCAGGCTCACTAAGCTGTGCTCAGTCATGAGATATTGGATTTTACATTTCAAGAGCAGAAAGTTCTGAAAAACAGTGGGAGGGCAAATGCCACATGGGCATAAAGACCAGATCTTCTTTTATACATTTTTAACGGCTCTTCAAATTTTACACTGGTCTTTGATTGTCAATTTGAACTAATGGGACAATGTATCAGAAAGTCTTGTGTTTGCCCACATCTAGTAACCCATAGCAACCAATCAGATGATTATTCACCAGCTCTTCCAGCATCCTTCAGTCAGGATTATGTGTGCATTCTCAGCAAGGCTTTCTTTTCTTTGTTCCTAAAGTCTCCCCCGATTTATATGGATTATTTATCTATCCTGGGAGACTCTTGTTAGGATTTGTTGCAACTCTGAACCCCTATCACCCTCTAAAGACCTGAGGAGGAGCCCAATATACATGACTGGATTCTTGTAACTTCTGCTTCCAGGACCTGTAACAGGGATTCTCTGGGCATTGTGCCTTCTGGAATTCAATTTAAAGACCCTTCAGTTGTACTAACATATTCATTATTGCAATTTAATGCACAGCAATATGACATTTAATCAGGGTGTTTGGTTGTTCTTGTAGGTTTTAGTGGGTGTCTCACAGCTGCAGTACTGAAATCGCCCACTAGGCCCTCCAGGATCATCCCCAGCACAACCCTTTTCTTATATTGTATTTGAATCATTAAGAAAAAATAATTAAGTTAATTAAAATTAATTGATTTTAAAAAATAGAATATGGTATTATTTTGTCCCAGCTTAAGGTAGTGGTATTTTATCTGCTGTGTGGTTCTGGGTATTATACATGCGGAATTGGGCCCTGTATATGTGATAATCTCTGTGTGTTCTGGGGTATTATACCAATCGGAATTGGCTCATGGTACCATTTTTGCTGTGTGTTCGTGCTGAATATTCTTGATAACTAATGGAATGTGGGCCTCTGGGTGTATTTATCCCAATGTCGGGTTTCTGTTCCTGGTATTATTCATTGGGGGAATTGGCACTGTCTAGGTATTTTCTGCTCGTGATGGTTGCTGGGTGTAGTTAATACATGGAATTCCCAGACTCTGTAATTTATCTACTATGTGTGTTCTGGGTATTATTAACATGGAAGTGCCGGCCCTGTAATTTAGCCTGCTGTGGTGTTCTGGGGTATTACTACATGGAATTGGCTCTGTATTTATCTTGCTGTGTGTTCTGGTGATTATAATGGAATTGGCCCTGTACTATTAATCCTGCCTTTGTGCTTTTATTAGCATGGATATTTGGCTAGCTTGTTAATTCTGTCCTGCGTCAGTTGTTCTGGCGAGATTATACAGTAAAGACATTCGGCTTCCTGTTATTTATCTGCTGTGTGTTCTCGTTGTATATAATGGATTGGTAACTGTATTGTATCCTGGCTGTGTGTTCTGGGTATTATAGCATGGAATTGGCCCTCGTATTATCCTGCTGTGTGTTCTGGGGTATTAAACATGGAATTGGGCACTGTATTTAACTCTGCTGTGGTTCTGGGGTATTAATAACAATGGAATTGGCCCTGTTATGCTACTGCTGTGGGTTCTGGGGTATCTATACATGGAATTGGCCCTGTATTCAAGTCTTGCTGGGGTTCTGGGGTATTATACATGGAATTGGCCTGTATTTATGCTGCTTGTGGGTTCTGGGTATATACATGGAATTGGCCCTGTATTTATCTGCTGTGTGTTCTGGGATTTATACATGGAATTGGGTCCTGTAATTTCATCTGCTGTGGGTTCTGGGTATTATACATGGAATTGGCCCCTGTATTTATCTGCTGTGGGTTCTGGGGTATTATACATGGAATTGGCCCTGTAATTTATCTGCCTGTGGTCTGGGGTATTCATACATGGAATTGGCCCTGTATTTATTGCTGTGTGTTTCTGGGTATTGATACATGGAATGGGCCCTGTATTTAATCTGCTTGGGTTCCTGGGGTATTATAAATGAATTGGCCCCTGGTATTGTAGATCTGCCTGTTGTGTTCTGGGGTATTATACATGGACATTGGCCCTTATTATCCTGGCTGTGGGTTCTGGGGTATGTATACATGGAATTGGCCCTGTAATTATTATCCTCTGCTGTGTGTTTGGGTATATACATGGAATGGCCCTGTATTTATCCTGGCTGTGTGTTCTGGGGTATTCATACATGGATATTGGCCTTGTATTGTATCTGCTGTGGGTTCTGGGTAGTTATACTGGACCTTGGTCCTTAAATTTATCTGCTGTGTGTTCTTGGGGTATTAATACATGGAATTGGCCTGTATTTATCGTGTCTTGAGTGTTGTTCTGGGGGTATTATAACAAATGGATAGTTGGTCTCCCTGGTATTTATCCCTGCTTTGGGTTTCGTGGGGTATGTATATCATTAAATTCCGGCCCGTATTCTATTCTGCTGTGTGTTCTGGGGTATTCATTAACTGGAATTGGCGCTGTAATTTAAACTTGCCTGTGGTTCTGGGGTATACAATATAATGGAATTGGCCCTCGTATTTGATTTCTGCTGTGGGTTCTGGTATGTTATACCCATGGAATTGGCCCTGTATTTTCCTGCCTCGTGTGTTCTGGGGGTAATTATAACATGGAATTGTCCTGTATTTATCTGCTGTGTGTTTGGGGTAATATACATGGGAATTGGTCCTGTATTATCTTGCTGTGTGTTCTAAGGTGGTATTTATACAATGAATTCTGGCCTTGTATTTTTCGCATGTGTGTTTTCTGGGGTTAATTATACGCAACTGGTAATTTGCCCCTGGTCCATTTTATCTGACTGTGGGTTGCTGGGTATTATACAATGGAATTGGCCTCGTTATGTTATCTAGACTGCTGTTGTGTCTGGGGTATTATACATGTGAATTGGCCCTAGTATTTATCTGCTTGGGGTTCTTGGGGTATTATAACTACTGGATTGGCCCTGTATTGTATATCTGTCTGTGGTTCTGGGTATTAGATACATGGGAATGTGGGCCCCTGTATTTATTCTGCTTGTGTTGTTCCTGGGACTAATTATTCACAGGAATCTGGCCCTGTTATTTATATCTCTGCTGTGCTGTTCTGGGCGTATTATTACTAGTGGAATGGGAACCCGTTGTATATCCTGCCCTGTGTTTTCTTGGGTCATATATGACATGGAAATTGGCGCCTCGTATTTTCCTGCTGTGTGTTCTGGGGTATTATATACATGGAAGTTGGGCCGTGTTAATTTTATATCCTGGCTCGTGTGTTCTGGGTAATTAATACATGGAATTGGCCCTGTATTTATCCTGCGTGTGTTCTGGTGGTATTATAATGGAATTGGCCCTGTATTTACTCTGCCTGTGGTGTTCTGGGTATTATACATGGGAAATTGGCCTGTATTTATCTGATGTGGGGTTTGGGTATATACATGGAAATTAGAGGCCATGTAATTTATCACGTTTGCGTCGTGGGTTCTGGGGTATTATACATTGGCAATGGCCCTGTATTTATCTGCTGTGGGGTCTGGAGGGTCTTATACACACATGGAATTGGCCCTGTATATTTATCGCTGTGGGTTCTGGGGTATTATACATGGAATTGGCCTGTATTATCCTGCTGTGTGGGTTCACTGGGTGTATTATAGCATGGAATTTGGCACTGTATTTATTGGCTGTGGGTTCTGGTGTATTATGCATGGAATTGGCTCCTGTATTTATCCTGCTGTGGGTGTTCTGGGGTATTTATAGCAATTGGGAATTGGCCCTGTATTATAACTGCTGTATGGTTCTGGGGCGTATTAATACATGGAATTGGCCCTGGTATTATCCTGGCTGTGTGTCTGGGTAATTATAACATGGAATGAACTGGCCCTTGTATTTATGTCTCTGCTGTGAGTTCTGGGATTATACATGGAATTGGAACACTGTATTTATCTGCTTGTGTTCTGGTATTAATAATGGAATGGCCCCTGATTATCGCTGTGAGTTCTGGGGATTATACATGGAATTGGTCCTGTATTTACCTGCTTGGTTTCTGGGTATTATACATGGAATGGCCCTTATTTATCTGCTGTGGTGTCTGGGGTGAGTACTAGCACATGGAGATTGGCCCTGTATTATCTTGCTGTGTGTTTCGGGGTATTATACTGGAAATGAAGCCGTATTTATCCTAAGCTTGTGTGTCTCTGGGTATTATACAGTGGAATAGCCCGTATTAATCTGCTGTGGGTTCTGGGTATTATAGCATGGAATTGGCCCTGTATTTAATCTGGGCTGTGCGGTTGGGGTAATTATAAGCAGTGGAAATTGGCGCATGGTTAATTATCTGCTGTGGGTTCTGGGGTATTATATACGCCATGGAATTGTGCCACTGTATTATATCACTGCTGTGTGTTGCTGGGGTACATTGATACAATGGATATTGGGCCGTAATGTTATCGTAGCTGTGGTGTTAAGCGGTATTTATACATGGAATTGGCCCTGTATTATCTGCTGGTGTGTTTCTGGGGTATATACATGGAATGCCTGTCGTGTATCTTATCTTGCTGTAGGTTCTGGAGGGTTTCATACATGGAATTTGGCCCCGTATTCATATTCTGCTGTGGGAGTTCCTGGGTATTATACTGGAATTGGCCCTGTATTAATTGCCTGTGTGTTCTGGGGTATTATACATGGAATTGGCCCTGTATTATATCTGCTGTGTGTTCTGGGTATTATACATGGAAATTGGCCCTGTATTTATCTGCTGTGTGTTGCTGGAGTATTCATTACATGGATACATTGGAGCCTGTAATTTTATGGCGTAATGCTGTAGGGGTTCTGGGGTAATTTATATCATGGAATTCTCCCTGTATTTACTGCTGGGGGTCGGGGTATTCGAAATAACTCATGGATATTAATGGCACCCCGATTCTATGTGCTGGGTTCTGGGGTACTTATTACATGTATATTGAACACCTGTAAATTTATTCTGCTGTGGTTCTGGGGTAATTTATAACACTGGAAATGTGCCCTTGTATTTTCTGGTCTGCTGGTTTCTGGGTATATCTATGCGCATGGGAATTGAGAGACACATGGTTTAAAAATCTCTGGCACTGATGTGTTCTGGGGTAATGATATTGTCATTGGTAATATGACTTATTTAGTATCTGCTGTGGAGGGTGCATTCTGGGGTATTATAAACATCGGATATTGAGCCCTGTTATTTATCTGGCGTGGGAGGGTAACGCTGGGTGTGAGGTATAATCAGTGGAATTGGGCCTAAGTATTTATTCTGTGGGTTCTGGGGATATTATACATGAAATTGGCCCTGTATTTATCTGCTGTGTGTTCTGGGGGTTATCTATACATGGAATGTGGCCTGTATTTAATCTGCTGTAGAGTATGGTCGTAATTCCAAATAAAATTACTAATCCTGGAATTGGATACGTGATATATTATCCCTGCCAATGGGTGCCGGTTCTGGGTATTAATACATGGAATTGCCCTGCTTATTTATCTGCTGGTGTTCTGAGGGTATTTAAAGTAATGGGGAGAGTGATTAGGTCCTCGTCTTTATTCGGTGTGGGGTTCTGGGTATGATAACCATGGAATTGGTCCTGTATTTAGATCTAGCCTGTGAGGTCTGGGTATTATCATAGGATTGGGCGTGGTATTTATCCTGCGTGGTAAGGTCTGGGGGAATATTAGTACATCCTGAATTGTTCACCCGCTGTAATTTATTCTGCTTGTGTTCTGGGGTATTATACATGGATTGGTCCCTGTATTTATCCTGCTGGTGTGTCTGGGGTAATTATAATGGAATGGGCCCTAATTTATCCTGCTGTTGTTCGTGGGTATTATCATGGAAAGTTGGACCCTTGTTTATTCTAACTGCTGGGGTTTCTGTATATACAGAGCATTGGCCCTGTATGTTATCTGCTGTGGTTCTGGGTATTTATACAGGAATTGGCCCTTATTTATCTGCTGTGGTTCTGGGGAAATATTATACATGGATTGGGCCTGTATTTATCTGCTGTGGGTTCTGGGGTATTTAATACATGGAATCTGGCCCGTATTTAATCTGCTGTGTGTTCTGGGGTATTAATACATGGATTGTCCTAGTATTATCTTGCTTGAGTTCTGGGGTATTATACATGGAATTGGTCCGAGTAATTGATACCTGCTGTGGTTCTGGGGTAATAGCATGGAATTGGCCCTGTATTTATCTCTGTGGTTCTGGGTATTTATATAGGGATTGGTCCTGTATTTATTCTGCTGGTGGGTTCTGGGTATAATACATGGAAATTGGTCCTGTCTTATCTGCTGTGAGTTCCCTGGGGATTTGAGATATACACACATAGGACAATGTTGTTCGTGTATTTATCAAGTCTGTCTGTGGGTTGCTGGGGTATCACTACATGTGGAATTGCTAGCTCCTGAGTATTTATAAGCTGTCTGTTGTTCTGGGTATTTATATATGGAATGGTCCTGTAATTCGCTGTGTTCTGGGTATATTACATGGCATTTGGTCCTTAAGTATCCTTTATTCTGCTGTGGTGTTCTGGGGTATTATACATGGAATTGGTCCTGTATTTTATTCTGCCTGGGGTTTCTGGGGTATTTAGTACTGCATGGAATTGGGCCTGTATTTGAATCTGCTGTGGGTTCTGGGGTATTATAACTTGCGATGGAGATTTGGGCACTTGTATTTACCTCAATGCTGTGTTGTTCTGGGGGGATTATCAGCATGGAATTCCCTGTATTTACTGCTATGTGTTCTGGGGTATTATAAGCATGAAGAATGTTTCGGGCCCTGTTAGTTTATCTGCTGTGTGTTCTGGCGGTAATTATAACATAGGAGATGTGGTCCTGATTTAATCCTGCTTGGGTTTCGGGGGGTATTATACATGAATGTTGGCCTTTGTAGATTTATGCGGCGGTACTGTGGGTTTGGTATTATTACATGGAATTGGCCCTGTACATTTATTCTGCTGTGGTGTTTTTTGGGTAAATTTATATGCATGGAAAATTGGTCCCTTTATTTTTTATAGTCTGGCTGTGTCGGGTAGCTATATCATTGGCAATTGGCGGCTCGTTATTTATCTGCTGTTGATGTTCGTGGGAATATAATACTATAGGAATGGTCCTGTATTTATATCCTGCTGTGGGGTTCTGGGTATTATACATGGAATTCGGCATATTGTTTCTCGTATTTATCTAATGTGAGATCGGGGTAATTAAATACATGAAATTGCCTGTAATTTTATCTGTCTGTTAGAGAAGTCTCCAGAAAGGGTATATACCAAGGGGATATCTGGCCCCTTATTATACTCTGCTGTGTGTCTGGGGATAGTTATATATAATTGGCCCTGTTCTTTTATCCTGCTGTGTTTCTGGGTATTATACATGAATTGCCCTGTATTATCTGCTGTGGTTCGTGGGTATATACTGGATTTTGGCACCTGTATGTATCTGCTGTGGGTTCCTGGGGATTATACATGGATGGCCTGTATTATAATCTGCTGGTGTTCTGGGTATTATATATGGAAATTGCCCGTATTTACCTGCTGTGTGTTCTGGTATTACATGAGGTCCTGTTCTTAGCCCTGGTGTTCTGGGGTATTAATACATGGAATTGGCCTGTATTTATCCTGCCCTGTGTGTTCTGGATATATACAAATGGGAAATTTGGCCCCGTAATCTATCACTGCATGGGGTTCTGGTTATTATACATGGAATGGCCCTGTATTTTATCTGCTTGTGGGTTCTGGGGTATTAATACATTGGATTGACCTGTATTTATCCTGCCTGTGGGTTCTGGTATTATACATGGAATTGGTTGCTGTATTTATCTGCTGTGGGTTCTGGGGTATTATACATGGAATTGGCCCTGATTATTCTGCTCGGGTGAGTTCTGGGATAATTATAGCATGGAAAATGGTCCTGTATTTTCTGCTGTGTGTTTCCTGGGGTATTATACATAGAATTGGCCCGGGTATTTATTCTGCTGTGAGTTCTTGGGGTTAACATTATCACTAGGTAATTGGTCCTGTATTTATTTCTGCTGTGTGTTCTGGGTATTAATATCATGGAATTGTTAGGCCGTATTTGATTCTGCATTCTGGTGAGTTCTGGGGTATTGAGAGTTCATGAATTGCCTCGGTATTTAATCCTGCTGTGGGTTCTGGGGGTATTATACATGAATTGACCTGTCATTTATCCTGCTGTGGGTTCATGGGGTAATTATAACATGGAATTGAACCCTGTATTTATCCTGCTGTGATTTCTGGTATTATACCATGGAATTGAGAACGCCTTGTATTTCTTTCTGCTGTGTGTTCTGGGTATTCTACTATGAGACGAATTGACCCTTATGTTATCCTGCTGTGGGTTCTGGGAGTATAATACATGGAGATTGGCCCTGTATTTATTCCTGCTGTGGGTTTGGGGTATTATACATGGAAATTGACCCTGGTATTTTTCCCAGCCGGATCTGGGATATTATGACCATGAATAGGTCCGTTATTTTATTCTGCTTGGTTCTGGTGGTATTAGTATACTGGCATTGGTCCTGTATTAATCACTGCTGTGTGTTCTGGGGTATTATCAATGGGAATGGCCTTATTATCCTGCTGTTGTGGTTCTAGGGTATTATACATGAATTGGCACTGTATTATCTGCTTTGTTCTGGGTAATTATACATGGAATGGTCGCTGTATTATCCTGCTGTGGGTTCTGGGTATTCTATTACATGGAAGTTGGTCCTAGTATTTAAAATAAATGCTGTAAGGAAGTTTCTGCGGTAAATATAATAGCGATCGGAATTTGAAAGGCCCTGTAGTTTATTCCTTGATGTGGGTTCGGGAGGTATTATAATGGAAATTGGGCCCTTGTATTTTATCTGCTGTGGTGTTCTGAGGGTAGAAAGTATATACATGGAATTGGCCCAAGTATAATTATCCTGACTAGTGATGTTCTGGGTATTATTATTATGGGACCAAATTGCCTGTAAATTATCTTTTTCGCCTATGCTGTGTGGTTCTGGTAATTAATACATGGAAATTTGGCACTGTATTTTATCTTGGCTTGATGTTCTGGGTATTATACATGGGAATTGGTCCTGTATTTATCTGTCTCTGGGTTTGGGTATTATAACATGAATTGCCCTGTATTTTATGCTGCTGTGAGTTCTGGGGTATTATACATGGAATTGGCCCTGTATTTATCCTGCTGTGGGTTCTGGGGTATTATACATGGAATGGGCACTGTATTTATCTGCTGTGTTTTCTGGGATATTAATAACCAGGTAGGTGGAATAACTACCTATAAATTCCTCTTGTCTGTGACTCTCTCCACAGCCAATGACTCCCTTAATAGCAGAGGCCTGGCTCTGCCCTGCCCATTTCTCCACCCAGTCTGCCCATTCCCTGCCCTGTTATATCATCACCCACCTTGAATGACATCATTGTCCCACCCCAAACCTGAAGGGCAGTATCCTCTGCAGAAAAAGGTGGCAGCTCTAGGTGTTTTACATGGAAATTGCCCCATATTTATCATGCCATGTGTTTCGGAGGCATTATACATGGAACAGGCACCATTCATCCTCCAACGTGATCTGGGACGTATTTACATAAACTTGGCACCACATTTATCCTGCCATGCATTTCAGGGTTATTATTAATTCAATGACGTATGTTCTAAGGTGCAACTGTTTGATTAAACTGCTATGTGGTACTGGCCATTATATATGAAATTGCCACTTTTATCCTGCCATGTTTACTGTGCCATAGAAAGCCTCCTCAAACATAAAACTCGCCCTACCATATGATTCGAATATCTAAAGGGTCAGACCAGCCTATAGCCAATCAGTCAATATTTAAAAAAACATCCAGGACAAGAAGTGCAATAAAATAGATTGTAGTACATTTGCTTCTATAGGAAACCAAATCCATGTCTCCATTGTGGTTATTTACAGTAGTCACTCCCTGAAAAATTAGATTCCAGCAACCATGTTTAATGAGGGTAAATATATTTATTTCAATAAATGTAATTTAAGTAAAATCTTTTGTACAGAAGAGAGCAGTTAAATGAAAAAGAGACATTTCACAGTTTAGATCATGTATTAAAGGAGAAGGAAACCCTCTATGAGCCGCTTTCTCATGTGAAAGGCACGAAGGCTTATTATTGGACTTCAGAATGGTGCGTGGGTGCTATGGCCTTATCTGATTTCTAACACCCAGTAGTGTAAATGTCACAAAGGAGTGATGAATAAAGAAGAATCATATGAATAAATTAATCCTGTAATGTATATCACCTACCAAAAATTAATCTCAAGATGAACTTCCCCTTTAATTGTCATTGTTCTTAGGGCACCCATATTTAGAGCTGTAGTCAGGCATCAGTGAGGCCTAGAGTTTTGCTCTACAAATAATGGTGCTGATTGAGATTAAAGATGAGAAGACGAGAAGGTAGAGGAAAGAAAATAGTTATCTCCTGAGAAGAGGTCAACTGGCGTTATTGGTCGGAATGGGCATTGTGTTCATGGGCATTGTGTTCATAAACCTACTTAGACACACACATGCCTCAACTAATCATGACACCGGCCAATAACAGGTACAGTTGGTGAGGTTCTTAGAGCCAAGGCCACTTGAACTTGTATGATAGCTTTGGCTTCTCTTGCTTGTCTTCTGTTGGTGACTCTCCTTGAGCTCCAGATGAGGTCTTGTCATCAGTGGTTTGCTGTACAGATGTTTCCTGGGAGGACTCAAAATACCTATATTCAGAGGTCTGGAAAAATTCACGACATGGGGTTTGGAGTGAATATTCATAAAATGGGCTTGATGGCCTCGCTGGAGGTTGTTGTTGCTTTAAGACATCTTTTGGCAACAAGCAACTTCCTGAAGCCTGTTTGTCATCAGGTCTCTCCACCTGTTGCAGCCACAATGTGGATTCCATTGTTGCTGCCGGGAAATAGCTAGGAGAACCTGGTATGTCATGCTCCTGATGCTCATCATCTTCTTCTTCATAAGGATCATCCTCTACAGCCAACTGGAAATGGGAATCCCAGGTACTGTGTGATGGAGAACTTCCTTTCTTGTGATGAGAAATATGAATTTTAGTGTGTTGCTCCGTTTTCATTGAGTTATCTTCTCTGTGGGTTATAACCTGTCCATGGTACTGGGTAAATTGTGTTTCAAAGTATGTATAGTGCATTTCTGGATCACTTGAATAGGGTTCATGGGGATGTTCTGCTAAGGAAAAAGCACCGAGTTGTTGTTTACCAACTACTGAAAATGGGCATTGTGAATGAGATGAAAGTTCTTCTGTTGACTGTTTCTCAGGTCTGTCTTGTTTTAGTGTGTGATCCTCTTTCTCAGTGGTATCTTGTTTAGTGGTTTTATCCTTTTTCTGAGTATCTTGCTTTGTGTTTTGATCTTTTTTCTCTTTTGTGGATTCATCTTGTTTATTTGAGGGATCTTGTTTTATTTTGGAGTCAATTTTCTGTGCTTGGTCATCTTTATGGGGATGATCCTCTTTGACTGGTGGAGCCGGTTTCATTTTGGGGTCTGCTTTCTGTGATTTATCATCTCTATGGGGAGGCTCCTCTTTGGCTGGTGGAGACGAATGCATTTTGGGGTCTGCTTTCTGAGATTCATCATCTTTATGGGGAGTCTCTGCTTTTGCTGGTGAAGCTGGTTTCATTTTGGGGTCTGTTTGCTGTGATTGGTCATCTTTATGGGGTGTATCTTCTTTTACTGCAGGAGCTGGTTTTGTTTTGGAGTCTGGTTTCTGTGCTTGTTGATCTTTATGGGGAGGCTCCTCTTTTTTTGGTTGTGCTGGTTTTGTTTTGGAATCTGATTTCTGTGGTTGGTCATCTTTATGTGGAGGCTCCTCTTTGGCTGGCGGAGCTGGTTTTGTTTTAGGGTCTGCTTTCTGTGGTTGATCATCTTTATGGGGGGGACTCTCTTTGGCTGGTTGAGCTGGTTGGTCATCTTTATGTGGAGGATCGACTGGTGGAACAGGTTTCACTTTGGAGTCTGTTTTCTGAGGTTTGTCATCTTTATGGGGAGGCTCCTCTTTGTGTGGTGGAGCTGGTGTCGTTTTTGTGTCTGATTTCTGTACTTGGTCATCTTTATGGGAAGGTTCCTCTTTGACTGGTGGAGCTGGTTTTGTTTTAGGGTCTGTTTTCTGTGGTTGGTCAGCTTTATGTGGAGGATCGACTTTGACTGGTGGAACAGGTTTCACTTTGGAGTCTGTTTTCTGAGGTTGGTCATCTTTATGGGGAGGTTCCTCTTTGACTGGTGGAGCTGGTTTTGTTTTAGGGACTTTCTGAGGCTGTTCATCTTTATGGAGGGGATCCTCTTTGGCTGATGGAGCCAGATTCATGTTGGGGTCTGTTTTCTGTGCCTGGTCATCTTTATGTGGAGGATCGACTTTGACTGGTGGAGCGGGTTTTGTTGTGGAGTCTGTTTTCTGGGGTTGGTCATCTTTATGGGGAGGTTCCTCTTTGACTGGTGGAGCTGATTTTGTTTTAGGGTCTGTTTTCTGTGGTTGGTCATCTTTATGTGGAGGATCGACTGGTGGAACAGGTTGCACTTTCTGAGGTTGGTCCTTTTTATTGGGAGGCTCCTCTTTCTGTGATGAAGCTGGTATAGTTTTTGTGTCTGATTTCTGTACTTGGTCATCTTTATAGGGAGGTTCCTCTTTGACTGGCGGAGCTGGTTTTGTTTTAGGGACTGTTTTCTGTGACTGGTCATCTTTATGTGAAGGATCGACTTTGACTGGCGGAGCTGGTTCTGTTTTAGGGTCTGTTTTCTGTGGTTGGTCACCTTTATGTGGAGGATCGATTGATGGAACAGGTTTCACTTTCTGAGGTTGGTCATCTTTATGAGGAGGCTCCTCTTTGTGTGGTGAAGCTGGTGTCTTTCTTGTGTCTGATTTCTGAACTTGGTCATCTTTATGGGGAGGTTCCTCTTTGACTGACGGAGCTGGTTTTGTTTTAGGGTCTGTTTTCTGTGGTTGGTCATCTTTATGGGGGGGATCCTCTTTGGGTGGTGGAGCTGGTTTCACTTTGGAGTCTGGTTTCTGTGCTTGTTGATCTTTATGGGGAGGCTCCTCTTTTTTTGGTTGTGCTGGTTTTGGTTTGGAGTCTGATTTCTGTACTTGGTCATCTTTATGGGGAGGAGCCTCTTTGACTGTCGGAGCTGGTTTTGTTTTAGGGTCTGTTTTCTGTGGTCGGTCATCTTTATGGGGGGGTCCCTCTTTGACTGGCGGAGCTGGTTTTGTTTTAGGGTCTGTTTTCTGTGGCTGCTCATCTTTATGAGGGGGATCCTCTTTGGCTGGTTTCATTTTGGGGTCTGTTTTCTGTGCCTGGTCATCTTTATGTGGAGGATCGACTTTGACTGGTGGAGCGGCTTTTGTTGTGGAGTCTGTTTTCTGGGGTTGGTCATCTTTATGGGGGGGATCCTCTTTGGCTGATGGAGTCGGTTTCATTTTGGGGTCTGTTTTCTGTGCCTGGTCATCTTTATGTGAAGGATCGACTTTGACTGGCGGAGCCGGTTTTGTTTTAGGGTCTGTTTTCTGTGGTTGGTCATCTTTATGGGGGGGATCCTCTTTCTGTGGTGAAGTTGATGTAGTTTTTGTGTCTGATTTCTGAACTTGGTCATCTTTATGGGGAGGTTCCTCTTTGACTGACGGAGCTGGTTTTGTTTTAGGGTCTGTTTTCTGTGGTTGGTCATGTTTATGGGGGGGATCCTCTTTGGGTGGTGGGGCTGGTTTAATTTTGGGGTCTGTTTTCTGTGCCTGGTCATCTTTATGGGGAGGTTCCTCTTTTTTTGTTTGTGTTGGTTTTGGTTTGGAGTCTAATTTCTGTACTTGGTCATCTTTATGGGGAGGTTCCTCTTTGACTGGGGGAGCTGGTTTTGTTTTAGGGTCTGTTTTCTGTGGCTGGTCATCTTTATGGGGGGGATCCTCTTTGGTTGGATGAGCTGGTTTCATTTTAGGGTCTGTTTTCTGTGCCTGGTCATCTTCATGTGGAGGATCGACTTTGACTGGTGGAGCGGGTTTTGTTTTGGAGTCTGTTTTCTGGGGTTGGTCATCTTTATGGGGAGGTTTCTCTTTGACTGGCGGAGCTGGTTTTGTTTTAGGGTCTGTTTTCTGTGGTTGGTCATCTTTATGTGGAGTTTCCTCTTGTTTTGGTTGTGCTGGTTTTGGTTTGGAGTGTGATTTCTGTACTTGGTCATCCTTATGGGGAGGTTCCTCTTTGACTGGCGGAGCTGGTTTTGTTTTAGGGTCTGTTTTCTGTGGTTGGTCATCTTTATGGGGGGGATCCTCTTTGGGTAGTGGAGCTGGTTTCATTTTGGTGTCTGTTTTCTGTGCCTGGTCATCTTTATGAGGAGGTTCCTCTTTTTTTGGTTGTGCTGGTTTTGTGTTTGAGTCTGATTTCTGTGGTTGGTTATCTTTATGGGGAGGCTCCTCTTTGGCTGGCGGAGCTGGTTTTGTTTTAGGGTCTGTTTTCTGTGGCTGGTCATCTTTATGGGGGGGATCCTCTTTGGCTGGTGGAGACGGCTTCATTTTGGTGTCTGTTTTCTGTGCCTGGTCATCTTCATGTTGAGGATCGACTTTGACTGGTGGAGCGGGTTTTGTTGTGGAGTCTGTTTTATGGGGTTGGTCATCTTTATGGGGAGGTTCCTCTTTGTGTTGTGGAGCTGGTGTAGTTTTTGTGTCTGATTTCTGTACTTGGTCATCTTTATGGGGAGGTTCCTCTTTGACTGGCAGAGCTGGTTTTGTCTTAGGGTCTGTTTTCTGTGGTTGGTCATCTTTATGGGGGGGATCTTGTTTGGGTGGTGGAGCTGGTTTTTGTTTGGAGTCTGATTTCTGTACTTGGTCATCTTTACGGGGAGTTTCCTCTTTCACTGGCACAGCTGGTTTTGTTTTAGGGTCTGTTTTCTGTGGTTGGTCATCTTTATATGGAGGATCGACTTTGACTGGTTGAACAGGTTTCACTTTGGAATCAGATTTCTGTGGTTGGTCATCATTATGGGGAGGCTCCTCTTTGTGTGGTGGAGCTGGTGTCGTTTTTGTGTCTGATTTCTGTACTTGGTCATCTTTGTGGGGAGGACCCTCTTTGACTGGCGGAGCTGGTTTTGTTTTAGGGTCTGTTTTCTGTGGCTGGTCATCTTTATGAGGGGGATCCTCTTTGGCTGATGGAGCTGGTTTCATTTTGGGGTCTGTTTTCTGTGCCTGGTCATCTTTATGTGGAGGATTGACTTTGAATGGTGGAGCGGGTTTTGTTGTGGAGTCTGTTTTCTGGGGTTGGTCAGCTTTATTGGGGGGATCCTCTTTGGCTGATGGAGCCGGTTTCATTTTGGGGTCTGTTTTCTGTGACTGGTCATCTTTATGTGAAGGATTGACTTTGACTGGTGTAACAGGTTTCTCTTTGGAATCAGTTTTCTGTGGATGGTCATCGTTATAGGGAGGCTCCTCTTTGTGTGGTGGAGCTGGTGTCGTTTTTGTGTCTGATTTCTGTACTTGGTCATCTTTATGGGGAGGTACCTCTTTGACTGGCAGAGCTGGTTTTGTTTTAGGGTCTGTTTTCTGCGGTTGGTCATCTTTATGTGGTGGTTTCTCTGTTTTTGGTTGTGCTGGTTTTGTTTTGGAGTCTGATTTTTGTGGTTGGTCATCTTTACGGGGAGACTCCTCTTTGACTGGTGGAGCTGGTTTTGTTTTAGGATCTGCTTTCTGTGGTTGATCATCTTTTTGGGGGAGGTCCACTTTGGCTGGTTGAGCTGGTTTTGTTTTAGGGTCTGTTTTCTGTGGTTGTTCATCTTTATGTGGAGGATCAACTTTGACTGGCGGAGCTGGTTTTGACTTAGGGTCTGTTTTCTGTGGATGGTCATCTTTATGGGGAGGTTCCTCTTTGGGAGGTGGAGTTGGTTTCTTTTTGGGGTCTGTTTTCTGTGCCTGGTCTTCTTTATGTGGAGGATCGACTTTGCCTGGAGGAACAGGTTTTGCTTTGGAGTCTGTTTTCTGAGGTTGGTCATCTTTATGGGGAGGCTCCTCTTTGTGTGGTGGAGCTGGTGTCATTTTTGTGTCTGATTTCTGTACTTGGTCATCTTTATGGGGAGTCTTCTCTTTTGCCGGTGGAGCCGGTTTCATTTTGGGGTCTGTTTTCTGTGCCTGGTCATCTTTATGTGGAGGATTTACTTTGACTGGTGGAACAGGTTTTGCTTTGGAGTCTGTTTTCTGGGGCTGGTCATCTTTATTGGGAGGTTCCTCTTTGACTGGCAGAGCTGGTTTTGTCTTAGGGTCTGTTTTCTGTGGTTGGTCATCTTTATGGGGGGGATCTTGTTTGGGTGGTGGAGCTGGTTTTTGTTTGGAGTCTGATTTCTGTACTTGGTCATCTTTACGGGGAGTTTCCTCTTTCACTGGCACAGCTGGTTTTGTTTTAGGGTCTGTTTTCTGTGGTTGGTCATCTTTATATGGAGGATCGACTTTGACTGGTTGAACAGGTTTCACTTTGGAATCAGATTTCTGTGGTTGGTCATCGTTATGGGGAGGCTCCTCTTTGTGTGGTGGAGCTGGTGTCGTTTTTGTGTCTGATTTCTGTACTTGGTCATCTTTGTGGGGAGGACCCTCTTTGACTGGCGGAGCTGGTTTTGTTTTAGGGTCTGTTTTCTGTGGCTGGTCATCTTTATGAGGGGGATCCTCTTTGGCTGATGGAGCTGGTTTCATTTTGGGGTCTGTTTTCTGTGCCTGGTCATCTTTATGTGGAGGATTGACTTTGACTGGTGGAGCGGGTTTTGTTGTGGAGTCTGTTTTCTGGGGTTGGTCAGCTTTATTGGGGGGATCCTCTTTGGCTGATGGAGCCGGTTTCATTTTGGGGTCTGTTTTCTGTGACTGGTCATCTTTATGTGAAGGATTGACTTTGACTGGTGTAACAGGTTTCTCTTTGGAATCAGTTTTCTGTGGATGGTCATCGTTATAGGGAGGCTCCTCTTTGTGTGGTGGAGCTGGTGTCGTTTTTGTGTCTGATTTCTGTACTTGGTCATCTTTATGGGGAGGTACCTCTTTGACTGGCAGAGCTGGTTTTGTTTTAGGGTCTGTTTTCTGTGGTTGGTCATCTTTATGTGGTGGTTTCTCTGTTTTTGGTTGTGCTGGTTTTGTTTTGGAGTCTGATTTTTGTGGTTGGTCATCTTTACGGGGAGACTCCTCTTTGACTGGTGGAGCTGGTTTTGTTTTAGGATCTGCTTTCTGTGGTTGATCATCTTTTTGGGGGAGGTCCACTTTGGCTGGTTGAGCTGGTTTTGTTTTAGGGTCTGTTTTCTGTGGTTGTTCATCTTTATGTGGAGGATCAACTTTGACTGGCGGAGCTGGTTTTGACTTAGGGTCTGTTTTCTGTGGATGGTCATCTTTATGGGAAGGTTCCTCTTTGGGAGGTGGAGTTGGTTTCTTTTTGGGGTCTGTTTTCTGTGCCTGGTCTTCTTTATGTGGAGGATCGACTTTGCCTGGAGGAACAGGTTTTGCTTTGGAGTCTGTTTTCTGAGGTTGGTCATCTTTATGGGGAGGCTCCTCTTTGTGTGGTGGAGCTGGTGTCATTTTTGTGTCTGATTTCTGTACTTGGTCATCTTTATGGGGAGTCTTCTCTTTTGCCGGTGGAGCCGGTTTCATTTTGGGGTCTGTTTTCTGTGCCTGGTCATCTTTATGTGGAGGATTTACTTTGACTGGTGGAACAGGTTTTGCTTTGGAGTCTGTTTTCTGGGGCTGGTCATCTTTATGGGGAGGCTCCTCTTTGTGTGGTGAAGCTGGTTTTGTTTTTGTGTCTGATTTCTGTGATTGGTCATCTTTATGGGGAGGATCGACTTTGAATGATGGAACAGGTTTCACTTTGGAGTCTGTTTTCTGAGGTTGGTCATCTTTATGGGGAGGCTCCTCTTTGTGTGGTGGAGCTGGTTTTGTTTTTGTGTCTGGTTTCTGTACTTGGTCATCTTTATGGGGAGGTACTTCTTTGATTGGCGGAGCTGGTTTTGTTTTAGGGTCTGTTTTCTGTGGATGGTCATCTTTATGTGGAGGATTGACTTTGACTGGTGGAGCGGGTTTTGTTTTGCACTCTGATTTCTGTACTTGGTCATCTTTATGGGGAGGTTCCTCTTTGACTGGCAGAGCTGGTTTTGTTTTAGGGTCTGTTTTCTGTGGTTGGTCATCTTTATGGGGGGGATCCTCTTTGGGTGGTGGAGCCGGTTTCATTTTGGGGTCTGTTTTCTGTGCCTGGTCATCTTTATGTGGATGATCAACTTTGACTGGTTGAGCCGGTTTCATTTTGGGGTCTGTTTTCTGGGGTTGGTCATCTTTTTGGGGAGGCTCCTCTTTGAGTGGTGGAGCTGGTTTTGTTTTTGTGTCTGATTTCTGTACTTGGTCATGGGTAGGCTCCTCTTTGGCTGGAGTAGCTGGTTTTGTTTTAGGGTCTGTTTTCTGTGGTTGTTCATCTTTATGGGGGGGATCCTCTTTGGGTGGTAGAGCCGGTTTCATTTTGGGGTCTGTTTTCTGTGCCTGGTCATCTTTATGTGGATGATCAACTTTGACTGGTTGAGCCGGTTTTATTTTGGGGTCTGTTTTCTGGGGTTGGTCATCTTTTTGGGGAGGCTCCTCTTTGGGTGGTGGAGCTGGTGTTGTTTTTGTTTCTGATTTTTGTACTTGGTCATCTTCATTGGGAGGTTCTTCTTTGACTGGCGGAGCTGGTTTTGTTTTAGGGTCTGTTTTCTGTGGATGGTCATCTTTATGGGGAGGTGGAGTGGGTTTCTTTTTGGGGTCTGTTTTCTGTGCCTGGTCATCTTTATGTGGATGTTCGAGTTTGCCTGGTGGAACAGGTTTTGCTTTGGAGTCTGTTTTCTGGGGTTGGTCATCTTTATGGGGAGAATCGACTTTGAATGGTGGAACAGGTTTTCCTTTGGAGTCTGTTTTCTGGGGTTGGTCATCTTTATGGGGAGGTTCCTCTTTGACTGGTGAAGCTGGTTTTGCTTTGGAGTCTGCTTTCTGTGGTGTTTCATCTTTATGGGGAGGTTCCTCTTTGGCTGGTGGAGCTGGTTTTGTTTTAGGGTCTGTTTTCTGTTGGTCAACTTTATGGGGGGGATCCTCTTTGGCTGGTTGAGCTGGTTTCATTTTAGTGTCTGTTTTCTGTGCCTGGTCATCTTTATGTTGAGGATCGACTTTGACTGGTGAAACAGTTTTTCCTTTGGAGTCTGTTTTCTGGGGTTGGTCATCTTTATGGGGAGGATTGACTTTGACTGGTGAAGCTGGTTTTGTTTTGGAGTCTGATTTCTGTGGTTTGTCATCTTTATGGGGAGGATTGACTTTGACTCGGGGAGTGGGTTTTGTATTGGTGTCTGTTTTCTGGGGTTGCTCATCTTTAAGGGGAGGCTCCTCTTTGGGTGGTGGAGTTGGTTTTTGGTCTTTATTCTCTGCTTGTTTATCCTTGTGGTGACGCTTGTCTTTTGGTGTTTGAGCTGGTATTGTTTTAGGATCTGTTTTCTGTTTTTGGTCATCTTTATGGGGGGGTTCCTCTGGTGCAGTCGGTTTCATTTCGGGGTCTGTTTTCTGTGCCTGGTCATCTTTATGGGGAGGATTGACTTTGACTCGGGGAGTGGGTTTTGTATTGGTGTCTGTTTTCTGGGGTTGCTCATCTTTAAGGGGAGGCTCCTCTTTGGGTGGTGGGGCTGGTTTTGTTTTGGTTTCTGATTTCTGTGGTTTGTCATCTTTATGGGGAGGCTCCTCTGTGACTGGTGGAGCTGGTTTTGTTTTGGGGTCTGTTTTCTTTGGTTGGTTGTCTTTATGGTGACACTCCTCTTTTGGTGGAAGAGCTGGTTTTTTTTTAGAGTCTGTTTTCTCTGCTTGTTTATCCTTATGGTGAGGTTCATCTTTCTGGGGTTGATCACCTGTATGGCGAGGTTCCTCTTTGACTGATGGAGCTGGTTTCATTTTGGGGTCTGTTTTCTGTGCTTTGTCGTCTTTATGGGGAGGATCGACTTTGAATGGTGGAGCTGGTTCCATTTTAGGGTCTGTTTTCTTTGGTTGGTCATCTTCATTGTGAGGCTCCTCTTTGGGTCGTGGAGCTGGTTTTGTTTTGACGCATGGAGACTGATCTTTATTGAATTTCAAAGCACCAAAATAGGCAATTATTACATTTTCAAGAATGTCCACATACTCTTTAAAATCCACATTCTTCTGAGTTTTGGTGTCTAAGGATTGTAGAATTGTCTCAATTGTTTTGGGGTCATTGGCAGTCTAAGAAAAAAGGAAAATATGAATGTAATACTGTGCATTGATACATTCAAATGTATAATAGGGCAATCAAATCCAAGTTGTAGAAAGAAATGGTATAATTGGTTTGTTACTTATATTTTGAGTTGAAGTAGAAACTGAACTCATCATGCCTTTAATATTATTTTATACATTGCAGGAGGCATGTGTACAGTTTACCCAGTACAGTATTAGTTTTGTTTTCTTTAGTTATTTACCTTTTTGGCCTGCCTCACTTTGGCATTATAAAAAGTTCAAAATTGCTTTATTAGTCCTCTAAGCTTAAAAAACAGAGAACACTCCGCATATCGCAGCTGGAGCGTCAGCTGGTACATTGGGAGAAGTCCTATAGTCATACTCCTACCAGACTGATCAGACTAAAAATATCCCAGACACGTAGAGACCTTAAAACCCTACTTTTAGCTGACACGGAAAAGGCCCTCCGATGGCTCAAACAGAGATACTACGAGAGTGGAGATAAGGCTCACACTTTATTAGCCAAGAAATTGCGGGAACAACTGGCCCAGACGGCTATCTCATCGATAGATACAGGAGATAACCAGCTAGTATATTCTCCTGAGGCCATAGCTGAGACGTTTAGTAATTATTATTCCAAATTGTACAACATAGGTACCCGTCCTTCTGTGTCAGGGAGGCCCGTGGATCAGCTAAGAGAGGCGTTTTTGAGGGATAATGTTAAAACTCGGCTCTCCCAATCTGATTTAGAGACTCTCAATGCTCCCATATCTGCGGAGGAGATTGCAGCTACCATAAAAGCCTTTCCCTCAATGAAGGCCCCAGGCCCAGATGGCTTTACGTATGCATATTATAAGGCGTTTCATGGTGTCCTTCTTCCTTACCTGACCCAACTCTTTAACTCCTTTCTCACTGGTTCTCCTATTCCACCGACAATGCTGACCTCGTATATTACCTTACTGCTTAAAGAGGGAAAGGACCCCAACCAGTGTGGCAGCTACCGCCCCATTGCTCTACTGAATTCGGACCTTAAATTATTTACGAAAATTTTGGCCAATAGACTTGCCCCCTTAATGCCTGGACTTGTCCACCCTGATCAAGTTGGGTTCATTCAGGGCAGACAGCAGGTGACAACACCCGTAGAGCTATTGATGTAATTGATCTTATTAATAGAGCCCAAATCCCAGCGGTCGTCCTTAGTTTGGACGCCGAAAAAGCGTTTGACCGCTTGGATTGGGGCTTTTTGTTCGATCTGCTACATACCATGGGGTTCGATGGCCCATTCCTGACGGCAATAAAGGCTCTTTACTCCATACCTACGGCGACCCTTAAATTACCTGGGGCTCCTAGCCAATCTATCTCTATCTCAAATGGTACCAGGCAGGGTTGCCCACTCTCTCCCCTTCTTTATGCCCTTAGTATCGAGCCGCTGGCTACAGCTGTACGGGAACATCCTGACATCACGGGTCCGCGGCTGGGGGATAGTGAGTTCCGGGTGGCCCTGTTTCGCAGATGATGTCATTCTAACCATTACCAACCCCATAATCTCTCTCCCAAATCTGCACAAATTGCTTACTCTATACGGCACCTATTCGGGTTATAAGCTGAATCTCCAGAAATCAGAGGCCTTAGCTTTGAATACTCCCTCCCATGTGAGGGAACTGTTGAAAGCCAACTTTAAAATATAAATGGAGGGAACATTCGCTCCGTTATCTTGGGTACAGTTGACGGCCTCCTATTCTCAACTATTTAAATACAACTATACCCCCCTTCTGCAATCCATTTCTTCCGCTCCTGGAAAAATGGGGCACTTACACGATATCCTGGCTGGGTAGGATATCAGCTGTTAAGATGTCTATCCTGCCTAAACTGTTATACCTTTTTGAGACCCTCCCTGTGACGGTGCCTAATGCTGTCCTGCAGAATATTCAAACCATGTTTTTAAGTTCATTTGGGCGAAGTCGAGACACAGAGTCTCCAGAAAGGTAATGTCTATGAATAGATCTCAGGGGGGATTGGCAGTACCCAATATCCGCAGATACTACGAAGCGGCACAACTTAGACAGGTGTTAGGCTGGACCACATATCACCCTACCTCTAGATGGGCACTCATTGAATCGCTTTCTCTGGCTCCTATTCACCCGAATGCTCTTCTGTGGCAGACCCCTAAACCGGTGAAGTTACCTCCCAATGTTTTGCAGGCAACTAAATTCACTATTAGACTCTGGGAACATTGCTCCAAGAAATCTCCCTTGACCAATTTCCCGTCCCCTATGCAATCCGTTCTGGCTAATCCTCGCTTTATCCCGGGGATGTCTCCCGCCTTCCAGAACCGTTGGGGTTCCAAGGGCCTCTTTAGAATATATGATTTTCTCAAGCCATTGGAGAATAGAGTCCACTCGTTCGCAGAACTTCAAGAGAAGTATCAAATCCCCCAGACCTGGTGTTATGACTTTTTGCAAATTCTACATTTCATTAAGGGGGTGTTTCCAAGGGCGTCCTCCATCTCGGCTCACTGACGTTCTTTGAAAGGACGTGTCTCCGGGGTCTGCCACAGAAAGCGTTGATCTCGACTATTTATTCTGTACTTAACACTGTATTAGAGGAACCGTTTCCTAAACACAGGTATATGCTACAATGGGAAAGAGAGCTCTCCACCACTTACACCTTGGAACAATGGCAGGACATATGGGAGAATGCCAGGAGAAGTGTCACTTGTGTAAGACAGAAAGAGAGCGTTTACAAGGCTATCTTCCATTGGTACTATACCCCGGTGAAATTAAGCAAAATGTAATCCAACTACCTCAGCGCTGTGCTGGAGGGCTTGTGGACAGGAGGGCTCTCTCTCCCATATATTGTGGTCCTGTCCGAGACTATCTGCATTTTGGAAAGCGGTTAGGGATCTGGTGACGAAACTCTTTTTCTATGAGATCCCAATTCAGGCCTCTAATGCAAATACTAGGCCTACCACATGTAGGCACTCCCCCCCAGAACAGAAGCTTCTGAATTTCATTTACACTGCGGCCAGATTGTCTATTACTTCCAATTGGAAGTCTTCTCGTGCCCATCCATAGGCGAGACAATTTCCCGTATCAGGGATATGAAATTAATGAAGAAATGACGGCCAAACATCGCGGATCCTTGCCTAAGCATGACGCTGTTTGGTCGAAATGGGTCTATTATGTATCTCAAACGCGTATGGTGGAAGGGGGGGGAATGAGAATAAGGATGTTGATAATTGTATTGCTGATGATTGTCTATTGCAGGCCTCTTGCATCTCTATTGCTTCATTGACCTATACTTCAAGCCCTCTGGTCGTTCAATGTTTTCCCAACCATCTCTGTAACTCTGTACGTTTACTCTGACATCCATGTTAACTCCCACACTCCTTCTTTTTTACCAACTGAGAACTTTGTGAAAACGATATACATGACTTTTTTTTCCTGTTCTGTCTGTACCTTGTGCTTTTATTATGCTTGGAAACTTAAATGCTAAACCAAATAAAATTTAAGTTACAAAAAAAAAAAAAATTGCTTTATTAGGACATAGCAAAAAGCCCAACAAGTTTCGTGTCCTATGGGGCATTTATTCAAAGGCTAAAGGACACCCATCATTTGAAAGGGGTTGTAACTAAAATCAAATACATGCTATACGGAGAAGAAATATTATTTGGCCAGTGGTGAGCTATTATAGTATTAAGAATAATATATAGTAATATATAATAGTACATAGCATCATAAGTCAACCCATTGGGGTATTTTTCTTCAAATCGAGGAGGCATACTAGTTCAGGAGACACATTGGTACAAAATATCTATATATATATATGTGTGTATAAATGTGCATGTCTGTAGACAATTCTAGCAGCCGATATGATTATGGTGTCGGCCATAAATCATAATACATTTACCCATTTGAGTCTTTTTTTCAGGGAAATGTCATTCATTATAAAGAAAACAACAGGGTCAGCTGGAAAACCCAAGGAAACACAGTGAAATAATGTTTATTATTGAGTCTGTATAATAGCACCGCTTAGCTGAAAACTTCCAAATATTTATCCCTTTGTGCCGAGTCAGTGGGGGAAGCAGTTACACCCAACGTACATCTCAGCCCTGGGCCCCAGGCAACACCATTTATCCCTCTGAAGACAATCTGCTCTATTATTTTGACAGAAATTGACTGAATTATTATTGTATATTTTTGGGAAAATATTCCTGTTTGTGCATTTTCATTCAGTAACTTGCAAAGAGATTTGCCCACTGGGGCTGCTATAAACCAAAGCTTAATGTGGGAATCACTTCAGGCTCAGCTCAGGGAGGTGCAATTGGGAACCACAGCCCTGTACTGGAAACTTGTCATTGCCTTGTCTTAGGTTCTCTATGTAATTACAGGTTATGTGGGCCCTGTCCATACGCAGAACTGTTGTACTATGTGGCCATGTAGTGCAAGTATTCACTAATTGCCTTAATTTAAGTCTGGTTATATTACTAATTAAGCAAGCATAAGCACATGTCCCAGCAGCGCTCCCAATAGGGGAAATCTTAATTTGCCTTCCACCCTATGTACAAAACATTCAGCTTCATATATTATAGGCACATGCTTCTCTATTATAGGCACATGCTTCATGGTCATTCTTAATCAAGTCCCGTCCACCCTATAATTATCCAGTCAGGTCTCTGCACTACTGGGTGCAACCTGGGTACTGACTCTTCAACAGGAAACTTGCCCAATCCATTTAGGTGCATCGCCCTAACCAGACTCTCTTGCTGAGGCCAACAAACAAAGGATCTTTCCTAATATCAGTGGTTCCCAAACTGAGGGACTAACCAGACTCTCTAGTGTAGCGAAGCCTTCGCAGGTGAACATATCTATATCACATAATTTATAAATCAATACTATAATCATTTTCCCATAAAAAAGGTTACAGATATATAGAAATATTGGGATAACAGTCACCCTGCTATAGTTCCAGGGGTACCCAGGGTACAAATAAGCACTCACCCCAAATCTCCCCCTAACTGACCTTCAGACTGGGCCCCCTTAGCTCATAACAAGGTTACAGATATATAGAAACATTGGGGTAACAGTCACCCTGCTATAGTTCCAGGGGTACCCAGGGTACAAATAAACACTCACCCCAAATCTCCCCCTAACTGACCTTCAGACTGGGCCCCCTTAGCTCATAACAAGGTTACAGATATATAGAAACATTGGGGTGTCACCCTGCTATAGTTCCAGGGGTACCCAGGGTACAAATAAGCACTCACCCAAAATCTCCCCCTAACTGACCTTCAGACTGGGCCCCCTTAGCTCATAACAAGGTTACAGATATATAGAAACATTGGGGTGTCACCCTGCTATAGTTCCAGGGGTACCCAGGGTACAAATAAGCAAATAAACATCAGTGGTTCCCAAACTGAGGGTGAATCCCCCTAACCAGACTCTGGATCTATGAATGAAAGGCTAAAACTGTTATGCTGAATGCTTGGGACGTGGGGTTTTCCGGATAAAGGATCTTTCCATAATTTAGATCTTCATACCTTAAGTCTACTAAAAATGTATTTAATAAACCCAATAGGCTGGTTTTGCCTCCAATAAGGATTAATTATATCTTAGTTGGGATCAAGTACAAGTTACTGTTTTATTATTACACAGAAAAAGGAAATCATTTTTAAATATTTGGATAAAATTGAGTCTATGGGAGATGGCAATTCCGTAATTCAGAGTTTTCTGGATAAAGGATCCTGTATCAGTATTAACATTTGTGTACATCCTAGTTATGAACTAAGTTTGTTTCTGTCCAAATTTTGAGCATCAATGGGTGAAAAAGTCTGAAAACCAATGGCCAACAAGACTGAGAGGTTACTCACAGGACTTCCAGCCCATTTCTTCCTCTCATGCCCAGTGTAAGTGTGGAGTTCTGACTGTGACATAGTGAACCCTACAGAATATTCATTTTCAGACCCCATCAGTAATGGGACCCTCGTTCTCCATGATGGTTGTCCTGGAATGTAGAAGCTAGATCTAATAGCCATGCCCACTTGGTTTGCTAGAGGCACTGAGTATTACCAGGAGCTCCATGCATTCGGCCTATGATGTACCACCTATCTAATAGACCAATAAGACCATGCACAGCTTTAAATATATATATATATAAACAACACACTAGGGACTTAAACACTTCCAAATCTAGGACGAATACTGAACCGAATCCTAATTTGCATATTGCAATTTAGGGGTGGGAAATGAAAAAGTGGGGTGGACTTTTTTTACTTCCTTGTTTTGTGACTTAAAGTCACGTGATTTCCCATCCTGCCCCTAATTGGCATATGCAATTAGGGTTCTGATTCGGATTGGCCGAATCCTGGATCCCTACCAGAAAGCGAGGCAAACCCCTTTAATAAAAACCTGGATACGATGGTTCACATGATGATTATTACTATGTGTAGTAGCAATTCCGTGTGCAATTTAAAGTCTGCATTCCAGGTTCCTGCATGTACTTCTTAATGGGATTGAATTTTTGAATTCAAGACATGTTTATTAATGGGACTATAAAATTATTGAGACTCAATAATAATAAAGGGGTCTACCTTTGTTTTGGGGTTCTTTTGCAGCTTTAAAAAGCCCTGGCTTGCCCAATAAAGTGTCAACCTTGGACCCAATTATGGTGCAACTGTACCAGGGTCTCAGCTCTATCAGTAGCAGTACCTTAATAATCTCTACAAACTCTTTCTGGATCAGGTCCTTGAACTCCTCAGGGCTCAGTGTGTTGCAGGGGGAGCTCTGGCCACTGTGGCTGATGAAGACATCAATGATCCCTTGGATGGCTGCGAGAAGCTTGGCCATGGCTGATACCGACCCTGCAGGGAATAAAACATTCGGTGATTGGTGGGTTGGGAGTTGGAACACAGCCTGAAAGCAAAGCTGAAATGATGTCAGTGACTTATAGATCAGAACTTTCAGCTCAAGGACTCCTGGCGTTTGGCAGGGACACAGCATTAGCCATTAGTCACTGTTGGATGGAGGAAAATGATGGATTGAGTGAACAGTAACAAAACTCTTGTTAATATTTTATTAAATCTTTATCTTTGCATCCAAATTGGGATGATAAATGTATAGCCCTCTTCACCTAGAGCGACTATAACAAACTGCCCTTCCTATTTTGGAACCTTCCTTTGTTCCAGGCCCTCTGATGCACAACAGCACCTTCTCCAGCAAGTCTGAAGCCCAAAAGAGAGGGAGCATCAGGGTTGCCAGGTCTAATTTTCAAAACCAGTTAAGTCAGCAACAAAACCAGCCTAAAACTAGCCACAAATAACACAATATGTGCAGTAAGAAAAGTCTAAAAAAATAAATATATGTGAAAATTCACCTTTTTCGCAATATTTTCCATGAAGCAAAATGGGACAGATTTGCCTGTAATCAAGGATATAGCTACAGTGGGGGCCCAGGAGGTATAGGGGCCCCATAAGTCCCTAATACATATACAATTTCAATAGATATTGGTAAAACAGCTCAACCTCTAGGCATTTTGGTGGCCATAAGATTTTTGACCCAAAATTGTCTGAAATTGAGGAAAATCTGGTAACTCCAGACTTCTACACAAGTCAGTCCCATTGCATGCTGGGTATTGAAGTCTTACATTAAACTTGGCAGTTGGCAAAAACTACATTACCCAACATGCATTGGGAGACACAGGCTTGGCACATTAGGGCAACAAAAAACTTTGGCTGGTTTCCAAAGAACAAATCAACCAAAGGTCCAAAAAGTAGCCCAAATCCGTACCTTGACTAGTTTGTACTTTCAAAACCGGCCTGGGGTTTAAATTAGTAGCCCAATTTGGCTGGAAACCCACCAACCTGGCAACCCTAGGGGAGCATGACACCATCTCTTTTTTAAAATAGAACAGCGCCCTCTACTGGCCACTCACCAGCACAATACTTTCACATACGAAGAGGAAACAACTAGAACTGAGGAGCCCATCTAGTGACTTAAGGTGGCCATACACGGGCCGATAAAAGCTGCCGACAGACCGTGTTGGCAGCTTATTGGCCCGTGTATGGGGCCCCACGACGGGCTTCACCGATCGAGATCTGGCCGAAAGTCGGCCAGATCTCGATCGGATGGGACAGAAAATCCCGTTGGATCGCGGCCGCATCTATCCGGTCCCACGATCCGTTAGGATCCGATCCTTGGGCCCTAGGGTCCACGATCGGATCAGCCCGATATTGCCCACCGCAAGGATCTCTCCATGTATGGCCACCTTAAGTTATGCCCAAGGGACCAAGGAACCTAAAGTTTGGTAAAACCTTTACCCTCCTACAAATGGTTCTAAACCCCCCTCCCAAAACATAAAGGGCAGGTTCCTCAGGTTTCACTGTAAGGAAATACTTAACAGATCAGCACTACATGTTGCCAAGAACCTGGGGCCGTTTGGCTGCTTCTCAACTCTAATTGGCTCTGATTTCAATCTCAATGCTCTTGCTGATGGATCTAAAAGTTGAAGTTTTGGCTGATTTTTGTGATGTGGCCCTATGAAGGGTTGGTTTTTGGGTGTATTTAAATCCAATTATGGGATGGGATTTATAATCTGCTTCTGAAGGAGCCATAGAACAAATAAAGCCTGGATTCCATATTTATGTTTAGATAATAAATCTGAGTAAATCTCATGCACAGGGTCAGACTATCCCACCGGGACATCAAGACTCAGCATGTGACTTACCAGGTCAATATCTATACCTCCGACAATGGTTATTTTCCTTTTTATTTTAACGAAAGTGGAGAGGAAGAATAGTAAATAGGAGAAAAGAAAGATGCAATGGCATGAAAAAATAGAGTTAGGAAATGAAAAAGGGAGCAAGAGGGGCAATGAGTAGCAAGAGAAGAGTAGAAGACAAAACACAAAAGAGGGGGTCACACAACAGAGGGTGTAGCAACGAGAGACTGGGGAACATGAATGGAGAGAAAAGGAAAGAGCTTGAGACTGGGCCTGTGATGTGTCCCTAGCAACCATGTCCAGTCCAGCTCACAAATAGAATCCTGGGCAACAGCACCCTCTAGTGGTCCATGTATCAGGGTAGAAGGTCAATTGAATTCAGCATCTCTCAGATACAGCAGTGTCACACAGACACCCTTTATATGGTTTTGGGGGACCCAACAGGGAGAGTTAGGGATAAAGGGGAACAGAATCCACTGTGAGTATATAAATATTGTTTTTCTATTGAGAGAATTGGATCCTTCCAAATATCCTCATAACACAATTATACCTCTATAAACAGCTTTTATCCCCCCAACAAACTAAGTAGAACTTATCCTGAAAATATAGTCTCTCTGTTCTTTTAATTAAAAACAATCGTTTCTGTATATGTGAATTTAGTTATACAGGTATGGGACCTGTTATCCAAATACTCGGGACCTGGGGTTTTCTGGATAACGGATCTTTCCTCTACTTTAGTACCTTAAGTCTACTAGAAAATCATATAAACATTAAATAAACCCAATAGGCTGGTTTTGCCTCCAATAAGGATTAATTATATCTTAGTTGGGATCAAGTATAAGCTACTGTTTTATTATTACAGATATGGGACCTGTTATCCAGAATGCTCGGGACCTGGGGGTTTCCGGATAAAGGATCTTTCCATAATTTGGATCTTCATACCTTAAGTCTACTAGAAAATCATGTAAACATTCCCTTGTGTCTAGGAGCTGGCACCTTAGCAACAAGATATTGGTATAAACAGCTGTTTAAAAGCCTGGTTGGCCGCAGGACAAACTAATTGGTACAATACAAAAAATACATTGTGATTTAAAAGTGGCACATTAATGTTATCCGCTGTCTAACTTCCCCTTTAATTGCATGCGGTTGATGTTACTAGGAAGAGGTTGGTACTTTACCTGCAGTAGTGCTGTGGCTCAATATCCCCTGGCAGAATGGAGCTGAGCTGATGGAGACAGAGGAATATGAGTGATATGCGGCTGTGCACCCAAAACAGATACATCAGGTAGGTGAGGAGGTGCCCTTTATACATTCACATCCCAACATACAGGTGACACCCTAGAGGCCCACACCCATCATGGTCCCTGATGCTGTGAACAATTAGTTAGTAATTGGCAGTACATACCTGTCTCATGTCTCTCTGTATTAGTCAATACTGGAATATCGTGGGCTTATTTCATGGCATTTGCACTGGCCATTGGCATATTTCACGGCTCACCTTCACTTATAGGCTTACTCTGTAGAATTGGGGTGCAAAATGGCACTTACAAGTATAGCAACTCAACTGTGTGTCCTTTTACCCATGTTATTTTATAACACTTGACCCTTACCAAAGGCTCTGAGAACAAGGTGGAACTAGTTAAAAGGGCAGTCTAGTGGTCCAGTCCAGCAAACCCAGATAAAGTGATTCCCATTTGGGTCTATAAGGAGCAAGGCAAGTCCTATCCAGTCTACATAAGAACAAGCTAGAGTGAGGAGTAAGAGGTCCTACTGAGTCCAACAATAAGTCATTTGATAGAATAAGACCAGCCAAAGAAGGAGCATGCTGAAATGGAAATGATGGGTCCTATCCAACCCAGAGAAGGAGCAGGTCAATGGAGTACAGTGGAGGCTCTAATGAATCCTCTAATGGTCAAGCTAGGCATACTCAATCCAGGCTAGTTGAGTAGGGAAGCTTGTCTTATACAATTCAATAAAGAGATAGCAAGATAACAAGTAACAGAGTGGACCTGAGAGGACCTGCACGTAATGTAGGAAGTGGGTCCATAAAAACCCACCAATGAGCATGCTAATAATAAAAATACAGGTCAAGCCCAATGAGGAGCTTCCACAACATGGATCCCATCAAGTGAATCATAAAGCAAGTTAAGGGGGGGAAGGAGTAAGCTTAGAAGAGACAAAGTTGGTCTAATTGAAATTAAGGAGTAACTATAAGATGAGCCAATAGAAAGATCCCCATTGGAACAGACCACCTGAAGTTTGATCACATTTCTGGTGTAGAGAGACATGTTGTTCCAAGGGTTCCAGTGTTGCACATATGGCACAATATTGTTGTCTGGTACTGAGGGGGGACCTTTATCTGGGTTCTACAGGATTTACCTTCATATGGGCCAGGGCCTTATTAACAATGGGGCCAATGGTGAAAAGCAGGTCCTTCAGATGTACAGGCTTTAGAACCCTAATACTGGCGTAAGTCACATTTGGTTTGGTTGGAAAATACACGTAGGCCAGTTGGTGGAAGGGTGTGAGACAGGAGCTGGCAGTTAGAGCTGGCAGAGAGAGAGAGTGTATTTGTGTGTCCAAACTTGACTGGCAGAGCCAAGGCTGTAATTAAATGTAAGGGCTGCCATGGTGCAAAGGGACACGTAACTATGAGTAGGTACTCACAGAAGAAGAGAGCAAACAGGACTGGGCAGATGGAAGCAAAATAAGGATAATTAAGTTCATCCCGATTATCCAAAATTGTGCTCAATCTTTTCTAATCACCTGCATTAACTGCGAGCTCTCAACTAAAAAATAATGGTTATTAAAATTTAGAACCTCATAAATGCTTATGTTATGATTCATTGGGATGTCTCCAGTCTGACATGTTGTCCTGATGATTCCTGGACTCCAGCTGAAACCCCTCTGAGATCCAACATTTGCCTCCAGCAGTGACAAGGCTACAGATACATAGAAATACTTCTGGATCAGCCCAAAAATATCTGGGGCAGAAAAAGTGCTCACCCCAAAAGTCCCCCTAACTGTCATTCAGGCTGGGCTTCTATAATAACCAAAAGGTTTTATTACTTAAACCAATAGAGTGGCCTCTGGTGACTGGGCGATGATGCTATAATAATAATAATAATAATAATGTTCCTGAAGTTCCTTCACCCCTTTATTTTGTGCTTAATTCTGACATATCCTTTTCCTGTAAGGAATGTGTGTTGGACATTCTTTCATACAAATTGCACTACCTGCAGGTGACATGAACCTCTATTACTCCAGCGAATACAGAACTGATTTATCATGTTGTCATCTGATGGAATCTCTTGATCATCTTAATTATAGGGAATCAATTACATAAAATGATTAATATGTTAATAGATTGCTTTGTTTTTGTTGAGTTGGATCCAGAGGCAGCACCTCCCTCTCTCACTTGGGGCCTTTACATTATTGTGGTTATGGGATAAAGGTGGCCCTGCAACTACTATATCACCTCAATCATATCATATACTATATATAAATATATAAGGGGATATGATCACTATATATAAATATATAAGGGGGATATGATCACTATATATAAATATATAAGGGGATATGATCACTATATATAAATATATAAGGGGGATATGATCACTATATATAAATATATAAGGGGATATGATCACTATATATTAATATATAAGGGAATATGATCACTATATATAAATATATAAGGGGATATGATCACTATATATAAATATATAAGGGGGATATGATCACTATATATAAATATATAAGGGGATATGATCACTATATATAAATATATAAGGGGGATATGATCACTATATATAAATATATAAGGGGGATATGATCACTATAAATAAATATATAAGGGGGATATGATCATTATATATAAATATATAAGGGGGATATGATCATTATATATAAATATATAAAGCCGATATGATCACTATATATAAATATATAAGGGGGATATGATCACTATATAAAAATATATAAGGGGATATGATCACTATATAAATATATATAAGGGGATATGATCACTATATATAAATATATAAGGGGATATGATCACTATTTATAAATATATAAGGGACAGAAATGAAATAGAGAAAGTACAGAGAAGAGCGACTAAGTTGATAAAGGGAATGGAAGGGATCAGTTATGGGGAAAGACAAGTTGGGATTGGTTACACTGGAGAAGAGACAGTTAAGGGGGATATGATCACTATATATAAATATATAAGGGGGATATGATCACTATATATAAATATATAAGAGGGATATAATCACTATATATAAATATATAAGGGGATACAATCACTATATATAAATATATAAGGGGATACGATCACTATATATAAATATATAAGGGGATACGATCACTATATATAAATATATAAGGGGATACGATCACTATATATAAATATATACGGGGATACAATCACTATATCACTATATATAAATATATAAGGGGGATATGATCACTATATATAAATATATAAGGGGATATGATCACTATATATAAATATATAAGGGGATATGATCACTAATATAAATATATAAGGGGATATGATCACTATATATAAATATGTAAGGGGGATATGATCACTATATATAAATATATAAGGGGATATGATCACTATATATAAATATATAAGGGTATATGATCACTATATATAAATATATAAGGGGATATGATCACTATATATAAATATATAAGGGGGATATGATCACTATATATAAATATATTTGGGGGATATGATCACTATATAGAAATATATAATGGGATATGATCACTATATAGAAATATATAAGGGGGATATGATCACTATATATAAATATATAAGGGGATATGAGCACTATATAGAAATATATAAGGGAGATATGATCACTATATATAAATATATAAGGGGATATGATGACTATATAGAAATATATAAGGGGATATGATGACTATATAGAAATATATAACGGGATATGATCACTATATATAAGGGGGATATGATCACTATATATAAATATATTTGGGGGATATGATCACTATATATAAATATATAAGAGGATATGATCACTATATATAAATATATAAGGGATATGATCACTATATATAAATATATAAGGGGATATGATCACTATATATAAATATATAAGGGGATATGATCACTGTATATAAATATATAAGGGGATATGATCACTATATATAAATATATAAGGGGATATGATCACTATATATAAATATATAAGGGGGATATGATCACTATATATAAATATATAAGGGGCCATACAATAAACTGAGACTAGAAGAAAGGGGCACACTGTTGAGCCAGTGACTGGTCCCATTATAATTCTGTAACCAGTAAGAATTTGGCTCAGCAAAAAACTGGATTGTGAGTCAGTGAATATTATGAGGATGGGAATAAGCCAAGTAGTAATTATATGATGAAATATAATGAACATGATTGTTTTTCCAAATCAGCTACTATATAATCAATTATCATGCCACATGCACTGATCTGGCGGGATAATCATTTGGATTTATGGGGCACAGCAGGGTCACCCCACAGTGAATAATGACATGAGGAATCTGACCTGGAGGCTTGTGTAACTGGTTTCATATGGTCTCCCTGGTGCTCCAGCTCATCACTATCACATCCCTGTGCTGTTCTACTGATAGAGAGGAGCTGAGTTGAAGGCCACGTGTGAATGGAGCCAATACAAGGTTAAATAAAGCTTTACTATGGCAGATATACAGCTATTGTACTAGGTGGACATTGACAGCTACTTGAGTTGCACCAGGGCTGTGGAATTCACATTTGCATAGACCCCCCTTGTATAACAATATTGGGGATGAGTTATCATGTTTATGTTGGAAGCCATTAGTGAGGGAGGGAGGATGTAGTCTGGAGTTTAGGGAGGGAGTCTCCAATGAAGAGTGAGCAGAGAAGAACCCAAGGGTGAAGACCATGACCCAAGCACTACAATCTACCTGGGCCCCTGCATTGCCCTGTTTCATTTAGTGCATCTGTCAGGAGTCGAGGCGAGTCCGAAGGTAAGAGCCTCCCCCACGCTTCCCACTGAGTTGCGCCCTGAGGGTTGAGACAGGACGTTCCCAGATAAGGAATAGCAGGAGTGCTAGATGAGCCCACAGAAATAACAGTTCGTAATAAGGGCCAGCACTTATCTGCAGGAGACGAAGCGAAGTCAGGAACAGGCCGGGTCATACACAGGGAAGGATCAATAAGCAGGTACCAGTTGAGGGAAATCCAGAAGAGTAGTCAGCGAAGCCAAGGTCGAAGTCAGACGAGCAAATACAGAATCCAGGGACAATCAGAAGAGTAGTCAGTAACAAGCCGTGGTCGAAATCAGAATAACATCAGTAATAAACGCTTAGTGTCAGTAAGACGATCACCTCGCACTGGGCCGAGGTCGGAGTGACCGTTTAACCCCAGGACGCATGTTGGCGTCAGAACGAGCGCCTGCGTCAGAACGCGCGCGCGCACGTGAATGCGCGCCCGCGTAAGAGCGCGCGCCCGCGTCGGAACGCGCGCGCGCACGTAAATGCGCGCCCGCGTCCAAACACACGCGCGCATCAGGACACGCGCTCGAAACCGCAACAAACGCCGGAGTGGAAGCACAGGCCTGGGGAGATGTCGGCTCAGCTTGAGCCAGATCTTCTGGATCCCGACATTGCCCCCCCTCAAAATGCAACCTCCAGGTGCATGTGGGAGCTGGTCTGTTAGGATGAGATCTATGAAACAACTCAATAAGTTATATGTAAATTACTCACGGGTTCCCATGAATTCTCTTCTGGAGGAAAACCTTTCCATTGGATTAAATATTGAAGACGACCTCGCCGGTACCTAGAATCCAAGATGGCCTCCACTTCGAATTCCTCAACACCTTCAATAGTTACTGGAGCTGGAGGACTGTGGTCTCTTCCCGAAAAGGTGTTCTTCACCACAGGTTTCAATAAGGCTACATGAAAAACAGGGTGAATTCTGTAAGTAGCAGGTAATTTAAGTTTGAAAGTTACCTCATTCACACGTCGAATAATGGGAAAGGGGCCCAGAAATCGTTGACCCAGCTTCTTAGACGGACACGGAAGTTTGATGTGCCGGGTAGACAACCACACCAGGTCTCCAACTCGAAACTCAGAACCCTTCCTTCTCTTACGATCAGCAAAATCCTTGAAGTTGCTCTGTGCTTGGGCCATTGTTTGCTGAATTCTTAGGGTATTGTCCAGAAGAAAAGAAAGTCTTTCTTGAACCGCGGGCACCTCTATACCTTTAGGAAGATTAGGAAGCACGTGCGGATGGAAACCATAGTTAGCGAAAAAAGGAGTTTGCTTGATGGAGGAATGAAGGGCATTATTGTAGGAGAACTCAGCCAATGGTAACAGCTCACTCCAATTGTCCTGGAGGAAAGATGAAAAACAACGTAGATATTGTTCCAACGTTTGGTTAGTCCTCTCTGTCTGCCCATTGGATTGTGGATGAAAAGCCGTGGAAAGAGCCATCTTGATCTTTAAAGCTTTGCACAATGCCCTCCAGAATTTAGATGTGAACTGTACTCCCCGATCCGACACAATCTCGTCTGGCACTCCATGGAGTCTGACGACTTCCTTAATAAACACCTCAGCCGTAGAAGGTGCAGAAGGTACTCCGGAGAGGGGAACAAAATGTGCCATCTTGGAGAGTCGATCCACAATTACAAAAATTGTATTGTATCCTTGCGAGGGAGGAAGCTCTACAATAAAATCCATGGAAATGGAACCCCACAATCGAGTAGGCACTGGTAAAGGACGTAACAGCCCCAGGGGTTTAACATGTGAATCTTTAAACCGAGCACAAGTCTCACAAGAAGATACATAATCCTTGCAGTCCTTAGCCATGTGAGGCCAGAAGAAAAACCTTTGAGCAAGATCTAAAGTCTTAACATATCCCATATGACCCGCCAATGGGTGATCATGAAGAAATTTTAGGGTCTCTAAGCGAAGTGTTTCTGGAATGAAGACTTTGTCTTTCAAAAAAATAACCCATCACAAGCTTGCAACTCCCCGTGTGGAGATAAAGAAGAGGATGCCTCCTTGATCTTTGAAAAAAGTTCACTCTGAAGAAGAAAGAAATTCTGGGGACGAAGAATCGTATCCGGGGGAAAAGGTTCCTCTTCCTGACTGTGTAACCGTGAAAGAACATCAGCTTTCTTGTTCTTAGAGCCAGGCCTATAGGTTATATGGAAATTAAAACGAGAAAAAACAATGCCCACCTGGCTTGTCTTGGTTTGAGACGTTTGGCGGTTCGTAAATACTCCAGATTTTTATGGTCTGAAAAAATAATGATCGGGTGTGATGCTCCTTCCAGCAAATGACGCCATTCTTCAAATGCTGCTTTAATGGCCAAGAGTTCTCGGTCAGAAACATCATAATTCTTCTCTGAGGTGGAGAGTTTCTTAGAAAAGAAAGCCACAGGATGAAGAGCGTTGTTATCGCCGGTCCTTTGGGATAAAATAGCACCAATAGCAGTTTCAGATGCATCAACCTCTAGAATGTAAGGCAGAACAGGGTTAGGATGCTTTAAGACAGCAGCAGACGTAAACAGATGTTTTAATTGATCAAATGCTTCTTGAGCTTGTGTAGTCCACTGAAAGTGCTTAGTGGAACTGGTTAAATCAGTGATAGGTGCAATAATCTTAGAAAAGTCCTTAATAAACTTTCTATAAAAATTCGCAAACCCGACGAAACTTTGTACTGCTTTCCGAGAAGAAGGAACAGGCCAATCAAGAATAGCGGACACCTTCTTCTTGTCCATGCAAACTCCGTCAGAAGAGATCACAAACCCCAGGAACTCCACTGAAGACTTGCAAAATTCGCATTTCTCCAGTTTGGCATATAAACGATGAGTTCGCAGACGGTTAAAAACCTTCCTTAGTTGCATCTCATGGTCCTGTTTGGAAGAAGAAAAAATTAGAATATCGTCTAGATAGACAATCAAAAATTGATCCAAAAAATCTCGGAAAATATCATTAACAAAATGCTGAAAAGTCGCAGGAGCGTTGCATAAACCAAATGGCATAACGAGGTACTCATAATGTCCAAAACGGGTTCGAAAAGCCGTCTTCCACTCATCTCCTTGCCGAATCCTTACCAAATTATACGCCCCTCGTAAGTCTAATTTAGAAAAAATCTTGGCCCCACGAAGGTTTTGGAATAATTCAGGAATGAGGGGTAATGGGTAACGATTTTTTACAGTGATCTGGTTCAAGTGTCTGTAATCAATGCAGGGCCGTAAGGAATGATCCTTTTTCTCTACGAAGAAAATACCCGCCCCTGCAGGTGAGGTGGAAGGACGAATAAACCCTTTCTCCACATTCTCGTTGATATAATCTTTCAAGACCGAAAGTTCGGGCTCAGACAGAGGGTAGATACGTCCGAAAGGAATTGGAGCCCCTGGAAGCAAATCTATAGGACAATCATAAATTCGATGAGGAGGTAGTGTGTCAGCTCCCTTTTGATCAAAAACATCTATGTAGTCCTGAAGAAATGAAGGGATGGCCTGTAAACGAGGATCTTGAGATGAACACAAAGCAAATGCTTTAGAAGTGGTTTTGGGCATGAAGAAATGAGAAACACAAGCCACAGACGAAAATTGTAGTACCCCAGTGCTCCAATTTATTGAAGGATTGTGCAATTTCAACCATGGAAACCCAAAAATTAACGGGAAAAGAGGAGAGGACACCACATCAAAAGATAAAGTCTCAACATGATTAGAGTCAGTGATAACAATCAGTGGTGTGGTCTCTAACAACACTGGTCCGGAGGAGAGTTGGGAGCCATCTGCTGTCCTCACCAGAAATGGTTGAGTCTTGGGTCGGGTCGGAATATTATGAGCTTTAATAAATTCTTTATCGACAAAACAACCACAGGCTCCTGAGTCTATGACGACTTTACTCTCTAGGAACCCTTGGGGCCACTGTAGAGAAATAGGGACAATGAGCATAGGCAATTCTCGAGAGGAGGAGGATGAGGATGGAAAATAAGTCGGAAGAATATGCTTACCCCTGGTCGGGTAGGACAGTTCCTCAAGAAATGGCCAGACAGACCGCAGTAGAGGCATAAATTGTTCTCCCTTCTGCGGGACCTCTCCTGGGCAGAGATAGCTGTTCTCATAAGTCCAATCTGCATAGGTTCAGGGACAGTTGTTATAGAAGCAGGGGAGGAAATGGATGACGAAGTTGCAGAGACATATGAAGACAGAGGGGCTTTAGGAAGTACCCAGGAAGCTCCAAAAGAAGGTGTTGCAGCTCTCTCTGCGCGTCTCTCCCTTAAACGACGATCAATCTGCACACACAGGTCGATCAAGGCCTCCAATGAATTAGGTATTCCTACTCTGGCTAACTCATCCTTCAGAGTAGGACTCAAACCCAAGCGGAATTGATGTCTGAGGGCCTTGTCGTTCTACTCGGTGTCGGTGGCATAAGTGCGGAAATCAGTCACATAATCTTCAACTGGGCGTTTGCCCTGATTTAGAGTCCGGATTATAGTTTCAGCAGTGTCGGACCTCTTAGGATCGTCATATATTTGAGCCATAGCTGAAAAAAATATGTCCACACTCGCCAATAGGGGGCTTTGGGTTTCAAACAGACGATGGGCCCAAGTCTTGGGTTTCTCCGGATAGTAGGGACATAATCACTCCCACCCTGATTTGTTCAGTAGCATAAGATTGACTTTTCAAGGAAAACATGAGTCGACAGTCATTTTCAAAAGCCCTGAATTTAGCTCGATCTCCAGAAAAGCGTTCAGGGAGTGGTATCTTGGGCTCGGGCGTCGGATGTGTGGACGAAGAAACTACTCCTGGGTAAGCAACCGACACTGGGGGGCCAGGAGAAGGAGCGGCAGCAACAGTCATGTCTTGCATCTGGGCCTGTAGTTGTTGATAGCCCCCTTGTAAATCACGAACAGCCCGAGTAAGACCAGCTAATTGCTGAGCAACAATTTCTAAAGGGGAAAGAGCTGGTTCTTCGGACTCCATGGCGAGGTGATACTGTCAGGAGTCGAGGCGAGTCCGAAGGTAAGAGCCTCCCCCACGCTTCCCACTGAGTTGCGCCCTGAGGGTTGAGACAGGACGTTCCCAGATAAGGAATAGCAGGAGTGCTAGATGAGCCCACAGAAATAACAGTTCGTAATAAGGGCCAGCACTTATCTGCAGGAGACGAAGCGAAGTCTGGAACAGGCCGGGTCATACACAGGGAAGGATCAATAAGCAGGTACCAGTTGAGGGAAATCCAGAAGAGTAGTCAGCGAAGCCAAGGTCGAAGTCAGACGAGCAAATACAGAATCCAGGGACAATCAGAAGAGTAGTCAGTAACAAGCCGTGGTCGAAATCAGAATAACATCAGTAATAAACGCTTAGTGTCAGTAAGACGATCACCTCGCACTGGGCCGAGGTCGGAGTGACCTTTTAACCCCAGGACGCATGTTGGCGTCAGAACGCGCGCCTGCGTCAGAACGCGCGCGCACGTGAATGCGCGCCCGCGTCAGAGCGCGCGCCCGCGTCGGAACGCGCGCGCGCATGTAAATGCGCGCCCGCGTCCAAACACACGCGCGCATCAGGACACGCGCTCGAAACCGCAACAAACGCCGGAGTGGAAGCACAGGCCTGGGGAGATGTCGGCTCAGCTTGAGCCAGATCTTCTGGATCCCGACAGCATCACTATCAAGGTTCCACTGGGGCCCTCCAGCATACAATGTCCTGACCAAGGGAAATTCTAACGGATTGTGTCCATTACCCGGCCATCATCTGGTCCAACCCTCTAAAGATTAGTTCTACATCAAGAATATGTCTCTTCTGCACATCATGTGTGTAACCCAAATAAACAGCTCAGCAGCCTTTGATCTAATGTTAATTACTAGTTATCAGAGTAGCAACGAGACTATTATTTGCTTCATTGTATAAATGGAATTAATTAGGGGTCACAAGCCAACATGCTGCTGTGCAACCTCATCTTCTACCTCCCAATAAGAACTCACCCTTCACTTCTGGTTATTGATCCCTGTGAATATTTAATTAGCCAAAAAAGACACATCTGACTGGGAAGGACCAATAAAAATGACTTGGCTCTTAAGCTGGCCATACACAGGCTGATAAAAGCTGCCGACAGACCGAGTCGGCAGCTTATTGGCCCATGTGTGGGGCCCTCCGACGGGCTTCCCCGATCAATATCTGGCTGAAAGTGGGCCAGGTCTCGATCAGGTAGGGTTAAAAACTCCAATTGTTGGTTGATGTGGTCCAGTGACCACCCGCTCTCCTGCATTATGATCCAATAGTTGGGCCCTAGGGTCTAAGGTGACAGCTTTAGGGAGGCCAATATTGTAAATAAAATTCTTTAACCCCACCCCCCACCCCACAAGCTTGACTTGGCTAAATTCAGTGGCAGAGCTATGGGGTGGGGGAAATGCTGAGGTCTGGTCCATAGACTAGCACTGGGCTTTAATACTGCTCTGACCTTACTAAAGAGACACCGACCCTTCTTTAAATCCATCTGATACAGTATATCTGTTAGTACAGAGACATAATCCCATGATTTCCCAGCTCTCTCTGTAACAACCTTTCCTCTTTAATATGGAACCTCCTTTCCTCTAATCTGATTGGCTCTCTTGTGTCTGCTAGGAGGAATCACTAGTCAATATAACATCAGAGAGTTATTATATGGCCACATCCTATATAATAAAGTTGAAGTGTCTCTGCGTCCAGTCCCTGTGTCCGTGGGATTGTGCTACTGCGCATGTGCCCCACGGACCGTCTACGCAGAGACACTTCAACTTTATTATATAGGATTGGGAGGTATGCATCCATATATATATCACATATTCAGCAGTGGTAGATCCTGCCATTCCCCACACATTGTAGCCAGGGTTGCCACCCGGCCGGTATTTTACCGGCCTAGCCTTATTGCCGCCGCTACACTCACACACACACATTCTCCCCCCCCCCCCATTGTTCTCCCTGTTTGAGAAGTCCCTTTGTAGGGGAGCCAGGGAAACCTAAGAGATCTTCCAGCTTCTTTCTGGCTCCGACATGACACAGAGGACCCCCTGGCACTAGCGCTCGAGCAGGAATCATACAGAAGGAAAAAAAGTGTATGGAACTTTCCAAAAAACGAAGTCTCCCCCTTATTTTCTGATCTCCTCCTCCTTCCACACCACATCCATCCTTCCTCCCATACAGAAGCATTGCCTCTATCACCCCGTGGCAGCGGCCCACCTTCCCCTGCTCTTTCGTAAGAGCTTACGAGCTTTGGGAACAGCCCTCTCTAAAGCTGGCCATAGATGCAAAAATCTGATCGTACGAATCGAGGATTCGTACGATTTTCGGAACGTGTGGGGAGAGTCCCGACATTTTTCGTCCGGCGGAGATCGGTCGTTTGGTCAATCGAACAGGTTAGAAAACTTCTGTCGGCTGCCGATAATATCTCTGCGTGTATTGCCGATCGTACGATTTTCAGTGGGAGACTGTCACCAGCTTTGGTTGGACATAGATATCGTACGATTGCTGTCAGGGGCAGAACATCGGCTGATCTGTTCTTTAACTAATCTGACTGGTAAGACTTTGATCTGAATGGTTAGTGGCGGGTCGGGAGATGGGAAAGTCCAATCGTACAATGATTCGTACGATCAGATCTTTGCATCTATGGCCAACTTAAAGGAGCAGATTGGGGAGAGGCTCTTCCCACTTGAAAGGAGACAGTCTGTGAGGAAGGAGCATCAGGTTGGAAGCCACCAAGTGGACATTCAGCGCATCGCTCCTCTCATCCTCTCTTTCCCTGGGCTGATGTGCAAGGTGGGAGCAGCAACTTGGAATCCAGGTTAGAACACCCAGCATCACCTCTCTCTCTCTCTCTCTTTTTTTTAGACTAGAACAATTCTGTTTTTATAAATGTTTGACTACATATGTTCCATCGCCCGTTAATTTAACGGGCTTAATGTCTAGTTATATATATAATGATTATATCGCCCTTAACTGTCTCTTCTCCAGTGTAACCAATCACAACTTGTCTTTCCCCATAACTGATCCCTTCCATTCCCTTTATCAGCTTAGTCGCTCTTCTCTGTACTTTCTCTATTTCATTACTGTCCCCCCTTATATATTTATATATAGTGATCATATCCCCTTATATATTTATAAATAGTGATCATATCCCCTTATATATTTATATATAGTGATCATATCCCCTTATATATTTATATATAGTGATCATATCCCCCTTATATATTTATATATAGTGATCATATCCCCTTATATATTTATATATAGTGATCATATCCCTTATATATTTATATATAGTGATCATATCCCCTTATATATTTATATATAGTGACCATATCCCCTTATATATTTATATATAGTGATCATATGCCCCTTATATATTTATATAGTGATCATATCCCCTGATATATTTATATATAGTGATCATATCCCCTTATATATTTATATATAGTGATCATATCCCCCTTATATATTTATATATAGTGATCATATCCCTTTATATATTTATATATAGTGATCATATCCCCCTTATATATTTATATATAGTGATCATATCCCCTTATATATTTATATATAGTGATCATATCCCCTTATATATTTATATATAGTGATCAGATCCCCCTTATATATTTATATATACTGATCATATCCCCTTATATATTTATATATACTGATCATATTCCACTTATATATTTATATATAGTGATCATATCTCCTTATATATAGTGATCATATCCCCCTTATATATTTATATATAGTGATCATATCCCCCTTATATATTTATATATAGTGATCATATCCCCTTATATATTTATATATAGTGATCATATCCCCTTATATATTTATATATAGTGATCATATCCCCTTATATATTTATATATAGTGATCATATCCCCTTATATATTTATATAGTGATCATATCCCCTTATATATTTATATATAGTGATCATATCCCCTTATATATTTATATATAGTGATCATATCCCCCTTATATATTTATATATAGTGATCATATCCCCCTTATATATTTATATATAGTGATCATATCCCCTTATATATTTATATATAGTGATCATATCCCCTTATATATTTATATATAGTGATCAGATCCCCCTTATATATTTATATATACTGATCATATCCCTTATATATTTATATATACTGATCATATTCCACTTATATATTTATATATAGTGATCATATCTCCTTATATATAGTGATCATATCCCCCTTATATATTTATATATAGTGATCATATTCCCCTTATATACTTATATATAGTGATCATATTCCCTTATATATTAATATAGGTGATCATATCCCCTTATATATTTATATATAGTGATCATATCCCCTTATATATTTATATATAGTGATCATATCCCCTTATATATTTATATATAGTGATCATATCCCCTTATATATTTATATATAGTGATCATATCCCCCTTATATATTTATATATAGTGATCATATCCCCCTTATATATTTATATATAGTGATCATTTTCCCCTTAACTGTCTCTTCTCCAGTGTAACAATCACAACTTGCCTTTCCCCATAACTGATCCCTTCCATTCCCTTTTTCAGCTTAGTCGCTCTTCTCTGTACTTTCTCTATTTCATTACTGTCCCTTATATATTTATATATAGTGATCATATCCCCTTATATATTTATATATAGTGATCATATCCCCCTTATATATTTATATACAGTGATCAAATCCCCCTTATATATTTATATATAGTGATCATATCCCCTTATATATTTATATATAGTGATCATATCCCCCTTATATATTTATATATAGTGATCATATCCCCCTTATATATTTATATATAGTGATCATTTTCCCCTTAACTGTCTCTTCTCCAGTGTAACAATCACAACTTGCCTTTCCCCATAACTGATCCCTTCCATTCCCTTTTTCAGCTTAGTCGCTCTTCTCTGTACTTTCTCTGTTTCTATGATTAACTTTTTCAGCACCAGAGAACAAATCTGCACGGCATATTCTAGAAGAACAATTACTAGTGCTGTGTAAAGGGGAAGCATTACCCAGTGCTCCTGTGAATCTATACTACATTTTATTCTGGACTAGGGGAGATTGTGGGTGCACACCTAAGGCCAATTTCAAAAAGTTTAAAGCCCTGTCTAAATGATTCAAGTAAATATACAAGTGCATGTAATTTTGAAACAGGGTTTTTTTGTTACAAAGTTATGATCATAATATTGATAAGCCACCATACCACGTCAAGGTAAAACCCCACATGGTGGTCCCTAACTTATTTATCTTTAGTCATAGTAAAAAAGGAATATTACCTCTCTGTGTAGTAACAATTCTTTATGTAAACATCTCCTGTGCTTTGGTTTCAAACTCTGTGCTAAATCCTCCCCCGCCAACTGCTGAGCGGCTTTTAAGAGGGAGAGACTGCCTTAACCAACGCCCATTTTAGAAAAGTAGAAATCAGGTGTTGTAATTAAAAACAAAGTAGAGTGATATGTGCAGTTGCACAATAGTGTGTATACATGTGTAAGTGAAATGTGAAGGTGTGTATGGTAGTGATAAGGGAAAGTGTATGTGTATTTGGGAGTATGTATGAAAGTAAGCATAGAATGAAAGGGTGTAGAAGAGAAATAAATGAAAGACACAATAAGTGTGTGTGTACATAGAGAAGTGTCTAATGGGACGTTGTTTTTTTCACGGCTAGATCCTCCCATGCTGCTAGCATCTATGGCTTTTAAGAGAGAGCGATTGCACAAACCAAGGCACAACAAGTGAGGGGGACCACCAAAAGTAAAAAGGGGGGGTATGAGGGTGCAATAACCACATGAGCTTAGCCAAAGCTCCTGGCAAATACAAGACTAGGGGAGATTGTGGATGCACACCTAAGGCTAATTTCAAAAAGTTTAAAGCCCTGTCTAAATGATTCAAGTAAATATGCAAGTGCATGTAATTTTGAAACAGGGTTTTTTTTTGTTACAAAGTTATGATCATAATATTGATAAGCCACCATACCACGTCAAGGTAAACTTTTTGAAATTGGCCTTAGGTGTGCATCCACAATCTCCCCTACTCTTACATTTTATTCTGGACAAGACTGTGATGGCCCTTCCTGCTGCTGACTGGCATTGCTTACTACCACTAAGTTTGTTGCCCACAAATACCCCAGGTCCTTCCACATCATGGATTTGTCTAATGTAGTTAGACATTAAAAGGGGTTGTTCACCTTCCAACAACTAGTTGTTTTCAGACAGATCACCAGAAAGAACGACTTTTTCCAATGATTTAGTATTTTCTATGTGTGACTGTTTTTCTAATATTGAAGTGTAAATTTTCACCTTCTAAAGCAGCTCTGGGGGGTCGCCGACCCTGTAAACTGTTGTAAATTGATACATTTAGTTGATCCATTTCTTATCTTTGCCCCTGCTGAGCAGAATCCCTGAGTTTCATTGAAGGCAGCTGTTAGACTTGATACAATAGTTACTAATACTCGAGAGATGCTACTGAGAAATGGATCAACTAAATGTATCAACTAAATGTTGTAAAATTGTAACAGTTTAGAGTCTGCATCTGAATTACTGAGCTGTCAGACTCAAACATTCAACTTTACACTTAGATTTTGGAAAAACAGTAAAAAATTAATCATGGAAAATAATTGAAAAAAGTCTTTATGTCTGGGGAACAATCTGAAAACAACTGAATTGAAAAAAGTAATTGTAAGGTGAACAACCCCTTTAAGCATAAAATATTTTTCACTCAGAATTTACCCAGTATGCAGTTTGTCAGTGTCTCCCTGCAAAGTGACACAATTGATATATGAATATAATTATGGATAGTTTTGTGTAATTAGAGAACATGGGTACATTCCCTTCTTTGCCCTTATAAAACCAGAGCTTGAATTTGGGCGGGATGCGGCGGGATGGCATCCTGTTACTTTTTTTAAATTGCTATTTTCCGTCCTGGTAGGCAGGATGGTAAGATTAATAATACCGGAGCTATGGTGGAAGGTTTTTTTAATGAGTGACAGATGCTCTGTCCAATTATTTAGAGAGTGTCAAATGAAACAGCAGCCTATTGGCTGGGCGGGCCTTACATATTAACAAATAGCGCCACAGTCAGTGTGAGGGAGGGCAGTCGTGTAGCAGATGGAGTGTGAGGGCTGGACCTGGGCATGACATGTAGAAGTAAATCTGGCTGTAAGTTATCATTTGCTGCCCTAGCTACTACTTGTTTGCTTTGTATTCTCACTGAGGCTGCTATGCTTAACCTCTTCATCTCTGCACCTACTGCCTCTCATCAGTTCTCCTGCAGGCTCCTTTTTTTTAACTGCGTAGTTATTCTCTTCAGTAGTTTATAGCCAGGCCTTATCAGTAATGTCACTTATCCCCGGTCTACCCCATGCACCTATGCGTCTCAATTTGAAAGCCAATCCCTTTTCCCTTGTCCTCTGTTCCAGTCCAGTGCAACAGCCGGTAACTATATCGTTCCCCTGGCACCAAGGGAAGACTCTGGCTCTAATGTGCAGGGGATGGGGATCAGTGTCAGTCTGGCTCCGCTCACCTCCGTTTATTCTTAGGCATATTGCACACTGCACAGTCACCATCTGACAAATGGTAAACTACGTCTTTATCCACATTCCCGCTCAGGTCTGGTCCAGCGCATTATATTTATTGTTTACTTAGTATTGTCTATTTGTATGGATATAATTTATTTCTCTGCAAATTCACTCTTTTTTTGTACTGATTCCGATTAGACTATCTATGCTCACTTTAGCTACAAATCACCAATTGGAATGGAAGCGCAATGCTGCCCCCTTGTGGCACGTTCCAGTACATAACCATGAAAATCACTGTCAGGCCTCAGTGGGGCAATAGATCAGAACAGGGCTGCAATTGGGTAGAACAGAAATTAAACTCCCATGACCCCATCTGTTTTATAGCCTCTATAAGGACAGGTATTGTTTATTGGAGTGGCATAAATAAGGGGGGCTGCTATGTGGCACATTAAATGGGCAGCAGAGGAAAAGTAAGGTTATAACTTAAAAAAATCCCTGTTTTTACTTTTTTTTCCCACACACTTGCTTTTATTTTATAGCATTAGGTAATTTCCAAAGAATGTCATATTTTTGTTTTCTTATTTTATTTCCTGTTATTCAAACAATGTCAACACGTTTCTGCTATGTATTATCACTCAGATCAGTCCCTGCCCCACTGGGGCTTAATCTTAAAAGGTCCATATCACACATTCACACACACTGTCTATGGTCACTTTATCGTCAGCCAATTAACCTGCCTGAATATTTGTTTTTTTAATTTGTGGGAGGAGTCCAGAGGAACCCCAATAAGGGAAACTCTCCTGTGTATTGTGCTCTGTGGTCAACTAATATTTTTTTATTCATCACTTATTTTCTAACCCTCTTTTTCAAAGTCTTCAATCTTGTGGCTGTCTGTGAAGAAGCAACAGTTTTGACTTTTCAGCAAGTGGATCAGACATACACCTTCTTCCCTGCGCTCTCTGCTACAGTCAAGATACAGTTCATCATACTGATCATTTACACACAAGTATCAATTTGCCATTCATTTTTGTAGATTAGCCATCCCATCTCAAATCCATATAAGATACTTATGGTGATTTTCCACTCTTTTTCACAGCAATGGTGGATAAGTTGATCGCCAAAGAAATGAAAACTAAATTCATAGGAACAAGTGACTTCAGAATCTATAATATTGATCGATGATGAAGAATCTGAACCCAGCATTGTCCTTCCAACACCTAAAGACAAAGATGGTGAAAATTTACACTTAGAAAATTTACCTTCCTACTTGTCAAAAGAGCAATGGGATGAAAAACTAAAAACCTACAAATGGCTGGTGTTTGGCAAAAATGGCCTAGGCTGTTTAACTTGTAGATCTGTTGGTGGATTAGGTCCCTCTAAAACACAAGGTCTTAAACTTGCTTCTGAATGGGTAGAAGGCTGTCTTCAAGAATATGGATCAACTAAGGGAAAAAAACAGCAGTCTATTAGAAAAAAAAATCTTGTCATAGATTATCAAATGTACATATCAAAGCTTGTGAAATAGATTCTTTGTTCAAAAAGGACACTTTTCAAAATCTAAATGCAAATGCACATACTCATCTTTAAGAGACAACATGCAGAGTATTCAGAACAGTTGGCAAATAACAATCGTCCACTTTCAGGGTCCATCTTGTGCTGGCTCTAGCCTGAGCAGGCAGGCAGAGCTCGAGTGGAACCTAGACAGGTCAGGTCTAGTAAGGATAGGCTACTCACCTTCATAGGTCACTCTAGGAGTGACAGACAGTCAGGATATTTAGCTGAGCAGCTTGAGGCTCCTCCGAGGATTGTGAGTGGCATTAAGATCCCGGGTACTAATTGAGCAGAAGAAGGGACTAAGTGTACAGACCTAGAGTAGAGTTTCCCCTCAGGGTCCACTTAGGGGAAAGGCTGAAAGCTGGGTGTACCTCCTCAAGGCTGCATACATTGTCCTCATTCATGAGGGGACTTATATTGACCGAAGGTGCTGTGAGTATTGCCTATCCATTGTTGATCCTGTATTGCTTATTGTACACTCCATTGAGGATTGTATATTCAATATGTTCAATGGTTAAGTTATAAGAACCACTGGCGCCCGATTATTGCACCTTGAATACAGTTACAGTTGCACTACACCCTGCCTCCACACCTGCCTCCACACCGTTTGCAAGGGCTTACTCCCTAATTTTAAGGTCTCACCCGGAGCACAGTATTGGGAGTGGAGACTTTAAAAAGAGAACAGTGCACTCATTTTACTATAGCGCTACACATGATTGATAATTCAACCACAATATCCAAACATACAGCATTAGTAACATCAAAGTTCCTAATTCTATAGAAACCTACTAGTATGTTTTTTGATATTGTTCAGTTAGAGAACACTGCAGTAGTCCCCATTATGGAAACTTTACTTGGCATTCTTTACCGGCAGGAATTTACAGAAATGTGTTGATGAGGAACTGGTTATGATTTGCCTGTGATGGTGCCTCTAATATGCTTGGGAGGCATGAAGGTGTAGCAAAGCTCCTCACCGACAAATTCCCAGATATAATTGTGTGGCACTGTAGTTACCATAGGTTGGAACAAGCTGTACATGATGTTGTTACACAAATGACATCAATATGTCATACAATTTTTTTTTGCTGTATGTAGTTTATAGTGCATCTCAACAACAAGACAGAACTTGGAAATATTGCTCACCAATGAAGCATTACATTGAATGCAGTAGGGCGTATCTTAGACACACGGGGGTTTCCTCAAGTCCACGTTCTCTGAGGGCAGTTTGGAACAAATATGAAGCACTTTACCAGCATTTTAATCAAGCACCACGGGATGCAAAACACTTTGGTAATGAAAAAGCACAATACATGGGGCTTAAAGGGATCCTGTCATCGGAAAACATGTTTTTTTCAAAACACATCAGTTAATAGTGTTACTCTAGCAGAATTCTGCCTTGAAATCCATTTCTCAAAAGAGCAAACAGATTTTTTTATATTCAATTTTAAAATCTGACATGGGGCTAGACATTTTGTCAATTTCCCAGCTGCCCCTGGTCATGTGACTTGTGCCTGCACTTTAGGAGAGAAATGCTTTCTGGCAGGCTGCTGTTTTTCCAACTCAATGTAACTGAATGTGTCTCAGTGGGACCTGGATTTTACTATTGAGTGTTGTTCTTAGATCTACCAGGCAGCTGTTATCTTGTGTTAGGGAGCTGCTATCTGGTTACCTTCCCATTGTTCTGTTGTTTGGCTGCTGGGGGGGGAAGGGGAGGGGGTGATATCACTCCAACTTGCAGTACAGCAGTAAAGAGTGACTGAAGTTTATCAGAGCACAAGTCACATGACTTGGGGCAGCTGGGAAATTGACAATATGGCTAACCCCATGTCAGATTTCAAAATTGAATATAAAAAAATCTGTTTGCTCTTTTTAGAAATGGATTTCATTGCAGAATTCTGCTGGAGCAGCACTATTAACTGATTCATTTTGAAAAAATTTTTTTTCCCATGACAGTATCCCTTTAAAAAGAAATTAAGAGAAACAAACTTTGTCTTGAACATAGGACTTATGTTTGATGAACTTAAACATCTTTCATTCAAATTGCAGGACACAACAGTAACACTTGAGGAGGCCCACCGTTTCATTTCTTTAAAATTCCATGTGTTCCAATCTATGGCTCGGAATACTACACAAAAAATATGACATTCAAAGGTATTTCTTTAGAAAATGGCAAAATGCCAGTCATTGCCAAAAAAGATTTAAGATTAAGTAAACAGTGTCTTTGAAAGTCTTATTTCTATCTTGCTGGAGATCTGCGCTTTAATAATATCAAAGTTTGTAGACTGTCAATCTTGAGAGAGTTCATTTGCGTTTCCTTATGTCTGAACCGGGTATCTTCTAATATCAGCCATTGTGGCTAAACGTTATGGACTCTCAGTCTAAAGGTTCCTTTTTAATTTGAGATTTCTAATAAATTCCTCATGGCGAAAACCTGTATCTTCTAATATCAAAGATTGTGGACTTTAAATTTGCAGAAACGTAGCTCGTTTAAGATTCCTTTTAGAATTCCTCATTTATAAAACCTGTGTATTCTGATCTCAGACATTGTGACTTAAACAGTTTAGTGTAAAAAAAAAAAAAACAGGTAAATAAATAGACTGTGCAAAATAAAAAATGTTTCTAATATAGTTAGTTAGGCAAAAATGTCATGTATAAAGGCTGGAGTGACAGTTTCTTTATTTAATGATTTTTAGGACAATTAAATGGGTGGGGCTTTGTTTAGGCAACAGAGATCATAGCCGATAGCAATAAAGAAAATATTGTTAAGTGGCAAGGAGAGGAAGAAACGATATTTCAGCTCAGCTGAACCTTTGCTAATTTTCTTTGGAGCAAAGGCTTCTTTAAGAAATTGTTAGCACACAGGGCAAATCTCTTTAGAACATGGTGAGGAGGGGAGAGGAGAAAATGACATATTCCTCTGAATACGGAGCAGTTGCATCAAATAAAACTACTTTAATATGATGTTTTTCTTAAATGGGTAGCTCACATTTAAATTACCTTTTTGTATCATGTAGACAAGGATTTTTTTTTGAGTTGCAATGTTTCTTAATTTTGTGTTGCTTTTGCATTTTTCTCTCCAGTTTGAAATGTCCCCCGTCTGGTTGCCAGGGTCCAATTAAAGTTAGCAACCAGACAGTGGTGGGAATTAGGGAATGTCTCAGCCCAATTAGCAATAAAATGAAGCTGTGGATGTTCTCATTTAATTACAGAGCAGGAGAGATTCATTAGACAAGACTTATTGACAGTATTTATGTCTAGATTTTCTCTCCGGCATTTCTGCGTTTCCCCACTCGGTGGCAGCGTTGCAAAGGGGAGTGAAAAGCACTGGCTGGGTGCCATGGGGTCGTAGCCGCAGGGGTGGGTGAGTCCTTGGGAAGGAGGTAGAGGAGGGAGCTACACTGCTAATCAAATTAAGAAATACAGTAAAAGGAGGAGATAAAGTCCCCCCGGGGCAATACAGGCACATAGAGATATCAGTGTGTATTATCAGAGTGAGGAGATGCTGCCTTGGGGCCCCACACCCCAGAAGCAAACGCTTTCTGGGCCAGTGTCCCAGTGTCCCGCCGGCCCAGTCCGTCTTTGCACATGGGTGTGTGTAACACAAGGCTGGACATGCGTGTGCGGTTTCCATCTTTGCCAACATATCACGGGAACAACCCTGTAACTCTAATGGGCAGATGTATCAGGGGTTGAAGTGAAAATTCGAATTTTCGATTTTCAAATTCGAATTTTCAATTTTTTTTTTATGGCCAAAACTGTCAAATTCGACCAGGGAATTGTTAAAATTTGATTCGTTTTTTTTAAAAAATTTGATTTTCGAGATTTATCATACACTGGCCTTTTAAGAACTCAAAATCGACTATTCGCCACCTAAAACCTGCCGAATTACTGTTTCAGTCAATGGAAAACGCCCTGGGATCAATTTGGAGTGATTTGCTGCCTTCCCGACTTTTGAGTTTTTTTCTGAGAAAAAATCCGAAATGAGTTTTAAAAACTCGAATCGAATCAGGTCGATCCTATTCACCCAAGTTTTTTTTTTTTAATGAATTTGGATTGGTGCAATTTCGAGTTCATGGGGGTTTATGGGAGTTTAACTACCATGAATTCGACCATTGATAAATCTGCCCCTAAATTTCACCCGCTGCCCAAATTTGCAATGCAGTTGATCGTTTCCAGCGTTGGCAAGACTTCACTTTGTAGGCGCCAGGTTCCATTTGCGTTTATATTCGCTAGATTGGTAATGATATGGTATAGTTCAGCGGGCATTGTGCCATGGGGCAAGTGAAAAGACTGGTTTGTGAGCCTCATTGGGCAGTGACCGACTTATTTTAGCCCCAGGTCCAGTACATACACTAATTAACGAGCCCACCCAGAAGGGTAACCCCATTGCATGCTGGGTAGACATGGGACACTAATTCATGCCAATGTTTTATTAAGACGAGGCAGTTGCACCTGGAAGTCTCTTTATGAGGCAACTGACGCTTGTTTGTGAAGGGAAGTTCCTAAATCTTGGAACACCGCCTCATCAAATAATGTCATTATGTCCATGCCAGCTCCCACAAAGCCAAGATACCGGTTCTACCACTAGAGCTTTGCCCTTAGGCATGAGCACCTTTCCAAGTCACCCACTTGTGCAATAGGCAAACTGGGTGCTACTGTGAGGGTGACCCTTTCAACTTTGCTTGGGTTGACATTCTGACACAAGGCTCAAGACACATTTTTGGGTAAATCTAAGTATGGGACTTTCCGAAGCCTGGGTTTTAATTGTTGCTCCTCGACAGGGCAGCCATCAGGGGGGGACAGGGGGGAGAGTTGTAGGGGGCCCCAAGGGTAAGGGGGCCCTGCCACGCCACACTTACTTGATTAGCTGGGCCCCCCATCTTTCTGAGAGCTGCTGACTCTGGGAAGGCATGGACGTTTAAGGGGCCCTGGCCACCAATTTTCTTATAATGTGGGGGGAGGGGCATGGCCACCAATTTTGGCCACCAATTTTTTTTCTCATATGGGGTCCTAGCCACCAATACTTTTTTTTATGGGGGGGGGAGCCTGGCCATCAATATCTTTTTATTTTTTTTATTAACATGTGGGAACCCTAGCCACCAATATTTTTTTTCTGTTTTTCTTTTTAGTTTTTTTTACTGTGTGGTGGGAAGGGCGGATCTGTAGGTGGGGCTTGCGGTGGGCGTAGCCCAGGGGGCCCAGGAAATGTTGTCGTATGGGGCCCTATGATTTCTGATGGAGGTCCTGCTCCTCGATGACAAAAAGCCCTAAGATTGACCATCCGACCAACGGGTATGAGATGAACCTTACAACTCATGCTACCTGCAAGTCTACATATAGTAAACCTCCCTCAATGCCCCGTGGATTGGCATATGTCGGACAAACAAAAACAAGGATCCAGGAACATACGGGTAATATAAGAAATTTTAAGGACAGACACACAGGTTTGAAGACACTTCTCAGAATGTAGACACAACCCTATCCAGCTGAAATGGTGTAGGACGTAGTGTAGGACAGCAGAGGAGGTGATAGGCTTAAAAAGCTTGTGCAAAGTGAAGGCAAATGGATCAAGAAATGAAATACCTTAGTCCCTGATGGATCATTGGAGATTAAAACCTTTTTTGTGATGCTAAAGATTTTTCTTTTTAATGTTTCAGGTATTGAATATAGAATACACCAGCTACAATATGGAATGGTAAGATTATTCTATTGCTGGTAGTAAACCTAATGTAACATACTTATCTGATGTATTGGTAGGAACTTCATTTGCCCGTATATAATTAATAGTAGATGAACACTTGTTACCCTTGTTCTACTTCTTTCTATTTTTTAATTTAACCTGTTTCGATACGCAAGTAGCGCAGTACCCAAGTGCATGATCAGTGATTTCGTGAATAAATATTTTTGTAACATTTATTACATTTTTGAAACATTTATTACATTTTTAGATTTTACAGTTCAACTACACAACTCAAGATTACTTGGGATTTGGACTTTTGTGGCGGATTAAGCTACAGTTTCACAATGAATGGACACTTGGGACTTATGTTTTTAATAGAATCACCTTTGGATATGGAACCTTTGGTTAAATATGACACTTTTTTTTGCTGAATTTTTGTATGATGGAAACCCAAAAGCCTGAACTTTCACCTGGACACTGAGGTGGGGCTTAATGAGGGTTGGGTTTGCTCTCCTCACTTCTATAAGAAATGATACAGTACTACTGACCAGCAGGAGGTCATTCAGGATAGAAGCACCAAACAATACTGGCTAAGGCTAGAGTCCTGCGTGGAACCAATTTGTTAAACCCGACCCGTGACCCGCAACCCACACCCAGACGCCAGATCCGCAACCCGCATACTTACCCGCTTGGACCCAATACCTGACCAGCAAGTACCTTATCCGCAACCCAATCCGTGACCCGCTGACCATCAAGATACAGGAAGTGCTGTAATTGTAAACTGGAAGTGACATCATTAGAAGTAGGCATGATGAGAAGAAAAGGAGTAAAACAGGAAGCACTGTCATTATAAACCGGAAGTGACATCATTCGAAGTAGGCGTGATCAGAAATAAAGGAGTAAAACAGGAAGCGTTATCATTGTAAACTTGAAGTGACATCATTGGAAGTTGGCATGTTTAGAAAAAAAGGAGTTAAACAGGAAGCGCTGTAATTGTAAACCAGAAGTGACATCATCGGAAGTAGGTGGGATCATAAAAAAGGAGTAAAACAGGAAGCACTGTCATTGTAAACCGGAAGTGACATCATTGGAAGTAGGCGTGATCCAGAGCCGGGCCAACCCAGCCAGGGGCCCTAGGCAACCTCGCCAGGCACGGAGTGCGTGCTCAAGCGCGTATGCGCCAAAGTGTGCTTGAGCACGCATGCACCAAGTGCACTCATGCACAGAAGCGCATTATTACCAAAAAATATTCATGGCAGTCGGGGAGAGACGGGACCGGACAATGGGGTAGGAGTCAGAGCAGATATGTGCCTGGAGCCCCCCCAGCTTTGCACCCTAGGCACGTGCTACTCTGCCTACCCCTGGTTCCGGCCCTGGCTTGATCACAAAAAAAGGAATAAAACTCTCTATTGAGAAGACCCGTGACAGAAACACGACCCGCAAGCCTGGAGAACCACTGACCTGCGTCTATACCCGCTCCCACATGGAGGTTTTTGCGGGTGAACCGCTGTTACCCAACCCGCTGCCAGACTCAAGCTTAGGCAGTGCGCTGGAATACCCAAAAGCCTGACATCTCCAGAAATAGACAGTAGTTATTGTTACCACTTAGGAATGAGGGGGTGTCCTGCCGCCCCTCTCCCTGATCGTCACTGGTAAAACTAGACACCCATGAGCCCCTGGGGTAAAATTTGCAATCACAAAGGAGGTCTGTATAAACAAACCATAAGCTGCAGCCTTTGAGATAAGGAGCAGCTCAGAGAGAGTTTGCCATTTTCTCCTCTGCAAACAGTGACTCGGCGAGTGACTTGGGTTTCATTGGCTTTTCTTATTCACATAAATAACCAACACAAGTAGGTGTGAAACAAGGCAGGGCCTTTCTCTTTAGTGCCCAGCGTATTTATACAGGGGAAGAGCTAGAGGGCAGTGGGCATCTCTATACACTGGCTATAACCCCCATACTATGGCACAAAAGAACAATATACTGTATAAATAGGGAAGAAACAAAAAAATACAAAATAAAATAAGAAATACAAGTTGCACTGAATAAAACAGACACAGAGAAAAGAGAATATCCAGGGAGGGCTGGTAAAGGGTATGTTAGGGGGTAACACAAGACTTTCCTGGGCACCTGATGGGGCTTCAGAATAAAAGATCCGTTTTGGGGCGGGTCCCGCCTGTCGGAACTTTCCTTCACTGAGCTGGGAAAGAGTTAAGCTTTAGGGTAAGGAGGGTCACGGGGTTGTTTGGGAGTGTCTGGGATTTGCACCCCATTTAACCAGTCCCAGAGAAGCAATGAGGCTGTGCCTACCACAAACGTACCCCCTCCAGCACCCATAGGAGGGGCAGAGTCATTGCCCTTTATAAGTGGCACCGCTCCCTCTAACTGACCATTTCTGCAGCTTCTTTATAACTTTCCTTCCCTGTCTGATCCAGTCTGGGTAAGTAGCTGCCACTTCTTCCTTCTGAGCCTGGCACTCACATTAAGCCTGGCACTCTGTCTAAGCCTGGCACTCTCTCTAAGCCTGCCAGTCTCTCTAAGCCTGCCAGTCTCTCTAAGCCTGCCAGTCTCTCTAAGCCTGCCAGTCTCTCTAAGCCTGCCAGTCTCTCTAAGCCTGCCAGTCTCTCTAAGCCTGCCAGTCTCTCTAAGCCTGCCAGTCTCTCTAAGCCTGGCACTCTCTCTAAGCCTGCCAGTCTCTCTAAGTCCGCCAGTGTGTCTGTCTGAGGCTGGCATTCTATTTAAGCCTAGATGTTTCTATGTCTGAGCCTGACACTCTCTATCTTCATCTGACACTTCCTTTATCTGATCTTGGCCCTCTGTCTTTGTCTGGTTCTGTCTCTGCTTTGCCTTTCTCTATATGTGAGCTGAGCAGCCTCTGTTTGGTGCTTTGTCTCTATCTGTCTGAGCCTGGCACTCTTTCTTTCCAAGACTGGTTCTCTCCATCTTTGTCTTTCCCTTCACTCTATCTCTGTCTGAGCTTTAATTCTCTCACTTTGAGTCTGACATTCTCTTTATAATACTGTAACTCTACTATCAGAGCTGGTGTTCAACCTCTATCTAAACCTGGTACTCCAAGCCTGGCACCATCTCTCTGAGCCTGGTATTGAGTCTGTTCTGTCTGTGTCTGTCTCTTACTCTTTCTCTCTCTGTCTGGCACTCTGTTTCTATCTGAGCCTGGCATTGTATCTATGTCTGAGCCTGGCATTCCCTCGCCCACTCTCATTGTGTAACCATATAACTAGTTGTAATTGGTTTGAGCTACTGTGTTTGTGCAGGACAAGGGTAAAGCCTGCAGGAACCTGGTCGTATCAGCCTGAGGGTTTGGGACTGGGGAATATATGGGTCTCCGGGTCTCTCCTTGACTTTGGCGACTTTAAGAGACCCACCCAACACAAAAAAGATGAAACATCATGAAAATGTTTTTTGCAACCAAAATGTGTTAGAATAACCAATCCCCATTCCCTTCCCAGTGAGCCATGGCCAATTCCCCAAAATCCACTCTCGAAAAATCCATCTTCGACCTGGTTGAGACTTACAGAAAATACGCCGGTGACGACTGCGTCCTAAACCAGGAGGAGTTGCAGAAGTTGGCCATGAAGGAGTTCCCCACCCTGTGTGTAAGTACATTGGCTCCCTAAATCCTGGGGCGCAGTGTGGGTGCTGAGACCTGTCCTTACAATATCCTGGGATCAAGTGAAATCACATGGAATAAGCAATGTATTATATATATATATATATATATATATATATATATATATATATATATATATATATATATATATATATATATATTTGGTACCATTAACAATTACTTTGCCCTTCAGTAGGTGAGTACTACTTACCCTTGAACCCTACATTGTGGTGTCAGTTCCTCATAGTTCTGATTCTCTCACCCCATTGCTGGGGCATTCTGGGGGTATCACACACAGATACAATTGGGATGGTGCTTCTCTATCCTTTCCATGACGCTGCGTTTCTTCCTCCCCAACAGCAAAGTGATGAGAAGGAGGACATTATGAAGGACGTGTTTGCACAGATGGACATGGATGGGGACAACAAAGTCACCTTCAAAGAATTTGCCTTGTTCTACTGCTACATCTCCATCTCTCTGGCAGAAATGATGTGTCATTGCAAGTAATTCTGCTGTTTTCTGTAAAATGTCAATAAAAGTCACTTCTGACCCTCCTGCTGATGCTTTCTTTCTGTTCCTTCATCTTCTACCATGTACATATCCCCAGGGGTTCTTTACTGTAAGGGCAGTCAGGTTATGGGATTCCCTACCAAGAGAGGGGAATGAGTGATTTATTGGTGGGGAGGAAAGGAGATCTCACCATCAGCATAGGAAGGGGTTCTTTACTGTAAGGACAGTCAGGTTATGGGATTCCCTACCAAGAGAGGGGAATGAGTGATTCATTGGTGGGGAGAAAATGAGATTTCACCATCAGCATAGGAAGGGGTTCTTTACTGTAAGTGCAGTCAGGTTATGGGATTCCCTACCAAGAGAGGGGGAATGAGTGATTCATTGGTGGGGAGGAAAGGGGATCTCATCATCAGCATAGGAAGGGGTTCTTTACTGTAAGGACAGTCAGGTTATGGGATTCCCTACCAAGAGAGGGGGAATGAGTGATTCATTGGTGGGGAGGAAAGGAGATCTCACCATCAGCATAGGAAGGGGTTCTTTACTGTAAGGGCAGTCAGGTTATGGGATTCTCTACCAAGAGAGGGGGAATGAGTGATTCATTGGTGGGGGAGGAAAGGAGATCTCACCATCAGCATAGGCATGGGTTCTTTACAGGTACACAGTGTGTTATCCACAAATACCCCCAAATCCTCCTGTAAAGAGGAGACCCCCCCCCCAACACACTCCCATTTAATTTAGTGTGCCCAGAAAATTACCCAATGATTTGTTCAACACCAATGGGTAACTTTTTGTGAGTGTCTTTCAGAAGTGGGTAGAGGGCCCAGATTGAGAGAGAGTCATATTTGGGTTGTCATAGTTCTGGCTAAAAAAACTATTATTATATGATATAGCCTAACTGGCAGAGTTCTGAAATTTCTGTTGGACCTCAATGAGGTCAAACACTGCCTTGATAGCGACTGTAGGAATAAAAGCTAATAGCTATGTGGTAGCATCCAGAGCCAGAATGATGGGTACCCAGAATAAGTATATGAGTTGCTCCATTTCCCAGCAGCCCCTACTGAGCATGCTCCCTGAGCATTAGTAACGTTTGTCCCAGGTAGTTGGCTAGAAATGTACTTTCTGGATATGGAAACCAATTTTGGGGGCATAAAACGACCAGTAATGAAATAACCATATACACATATATATTAAATGGATATTTCACCCACTCTTTGAGCTGTAGGGCAGGTGGATGGGGAATCTTTAAAGATTCCTTATTACTTGAGGTGACTCCTGGTTGTTTGGAAACTAGAGGTCACCTTCACAGCATGGGTAGCTGCTTTAATACATTTAAGGACCCTGACCTCCATTAATTCCAGACCCAAAAAATAAAATAATCTTAAATCCAGCAGGATTCTAGAACATTCCCAGCTCCACCTGGAGATTATGAAACCCAACCTCAGGGTTCCTTACAAATAGGCAAAAGCACCAATCAAACTTAAAGGAGACCCATCTCTTCATGTGGTCATTATAATAAATGATAATGAGGGTTGTTGAGTAGAGGATGTTCCTCAGACTTATCACGCCATTTACCAAACATGACAAGATCCAATTCATGTGTTAGCATGCGACCAACGGAGCCTGGAGCAGGAACATCATACAAGATCAGGCCACCACAATCTGGCACACTCCAGGGCTGTGACTCACACAATGTTTGTTGTTCTGTGTTTTTGTTTCCTACTGGTTCTGTGGGTTACAGGAGCTAAAACATACTGCTCAGTAGAACAAGTCATGAGTTCCTTCTAGAGAGGCCTTGGAGGACTTTCATGTGGTTCAGGAGGCACACTGATATTAAGCTCCTTTGATTGAGAACCTCCTGGCTTTCATAGCTGAGGCCATTACAGCAAATATCACACCAAGGACCCTGTAATATGGAGCAGCCCCTACATCTTCAAACCCTCTATGACATCAAGGGAACTAGAGTGTGGGCTAAGTTTAGAGGACTTGCCAACTTGTCCCACCAGTTGCCACTGTGGCCTTCCCTAGCCAAGAACTATTTGAGTGACAATTCCACTACATCACTGGTCTCACTTTCTTTGTGATGAAACCTCCTTTTTTCTAAACGCAAGGCATGCATTGGGGCCCCTGGAAGGTTCCATTGGTAAATTCAAGGAGAGCCCCCTGCTGACTGGCATTGCTTTGCTACAGCTACACCCATTACCCACAAGGCACTCTGAATTGCTTCTACTGACCCTCCCAGGTTGCCATGTCCCACCACTCTACTGCCCCTACATGGTGGGCTGAACTTGCACCAAAATGCACATTAACACATGTGGCCGAACCAGATACAATTTATGTATAACAGTGCGGGTGCAAGAAAAACAAAGTGACGGCAGAATACGAACTGACAGAGAGTTTTATTGACACAGCCATGAACCATACAGCAAATTTACAGCAAAATCCGGCAGTGCCGCGCTCACTTGCTCAAACTCTCCTCTAGGGCGATGGAGATGAAACAGAAGAACATTGCGAATTCCTCATAAGTGACTTTCTTGTCTCCATCCATGTCCATCTTGCCCATCACTCCCTTCAGAATTTCATCTTTCTTTGCGTTGTTCTGTTGGCCAAAAAGACTCTGCATTATTCACTCACTCCAATCAGTCAACTAACATGAGTATCGTATGCCCCAGTGTAGGAACCAATGGCAGCCAATCATGTGTGCCCAGAACATTCCTTCTCTGTATATTTGTATTTATACATATGGGAGGAGGAGGTGCCATATTGATTCCCTTAGACAGTACAGTATGAGGGTATAGCTTATTGTGTGCCCAGAACATTCCTTCTCTGTATATTTGTATTTATACATATGGGAGGAGGAGGTGCCATATTGATTCCCTTAGACAGTACAGTATGAGGGTATAGCTTATTGTGTGCCCAGAACATTCCTTCTCTGTATATTTGTATTTATACATATGGGAGGAGGGAGGTGCCATATTGATTCCTTTAGACAGTACAGTATGAGGGTATAGCTTATTGTGTGCCCAGAACATTCCTTCTCTGTATATTTGTATTTATACATATGGGAGGAGGAGGTGCCATATTGATTCCCTTAGACAGTACAGTATGAGGGTATAGCTTATTGTGTGCCCAGAACATTCCTTCTCTGTATATTTGTATTTATACATATGGGAGGAGGGAGGTGCCATATTGATTCCTTTAGACAGTACAGTATGAGGGTATAGCTTATTGTGTGCCCAGAACATTCCTTCTCTGTATATTTGTATTTATACATATGGGAGGAGGAGGTGCCATATTGATTCCCTTAGACAGTACAGTATGAGGGTATAGCTTATTGTGTGCCCAGAACATTCCTTCTCTGTATATTTGTATTTATACATATGGGAGGAGGAGGTGCCATATTGATTCCCTTAGACAGTACAGTATGAGGGTATAGCTTATTGTGTGCCCAGAACATTCCTTCTCTGTATATTTGTATTTATACATATGGGAGGAGGGAGGTGCCATATTGATTCCTTTAGACAGTACAGTATGAGGGTATAGCTTATTGTGTGCCCAGAACATTCCTTCTCTGTATATTTGTATTTATACATATGGGAGGAGGAGGTGCCATATTGATTCCCTTAGACAGTACAGTATGAGGGTATAGCTTATTGTGTGCCCAGAACATTCCTTCTCTACACAGGCTGTTAATTATGTTACTGGAAAGGGGGCTTATGATCTAAAGTTGGGTTTGTAGAAGGAAATACCCGTGTGGGGTGAGGAGAGGGGGGTCAATATCCTACAGGCATTAATAAAATCACTAAGAATAAAGCTCAGATGCTCAGTGCACATGCAGGATAAAGAGAAGAGGATGCCGCATGTCTCAGACAGTCAGTTTTACTTACACACAGAGAGGGGAATTCCTTCACGGCCAAATCCGTAAGTTCATTCTGGTTCAGGCTGGAGCAGTCTCCGTCCTTGCCGGCGTACTTCTTGAAAGTGGCAATCAGATGGATGATCAGTTGTTCTAGATTTCCAGCCATGGTTTCTTTTTAAAAGAAAAAGGAGTCTGTCATTCCCATGGCAATATTCTGTCAAAGCCTAGTACTTAGGGCCCTACAGCAGCACAGAGGGCCAAGGAAAAGCCAACAAAAAATACACATAGGTGCCTATATATTAGCTACCTATCTAGAGCAGACAGTAACCCTTCCAACACTTTCCTCTTGTCTCTATATATTAGGTGCCTATCTAGTGCTACCAATCCCTATTTCTGTAGGGAAATGAGAGAGAGCAGACAGTAACCCTTCCAACACTTTCCTCTTGTCTCTATATATTAGGTACCTATCTAGTGTTACCAATCCCTATTTCTGTAGGGAAATGAGAGAGAGCAGACAGTAACCCTTCCAACACTTTCCTCTTGTCTCTGTCTCTATATATTAGTACTACAATAAATGTTTCGGTGGTGCCACACCTAGGGATGAGCTATAGAAGAAGGTAATAAGGAAGCAGAACTGGCACTCAAACGGATCCACAGAACTAGAGATATTCCGTTAATTCTGGAGCACCTTGTTCTCCCCTAACTATAGAAGAAGGTGCCAGGCCCAGAGTAAGATGCCAGGCTGAGACAGAAGCTATAGAGAAGGTACCAGTAAGGAGAGGCAGAAGTAAAAGCCACTTACCTAGATTATGAGAGCACACAGGTAAGTGATGGAGAAATAAACAGCAGTTCTGTGAGAGGGAGAAGCACCGTTTATATACAGAGCAAAGGGATCTGCCCCTCCTATGAATAAAGGGTTGGGATAGGTAAGTGGGCGTCAGGCCTCACCCCTAATCATTAACTGCTACAGGGCGTGGGGTAATGGCCCAATCCCTGACATACAGCACCCTGTCTGAGCTCTGGTGGGCTTAACCCTTTCCATATCAGTGCAGAAGGGCCACTCCCTGGAATCAGCTCACTTTACATTACAGAGATGTGTATCTGTGTATATCAGTGTGTGTGTATCTGTGTATACAGTATGTGGACAAGCAGAGCAGTGTGTGTTTAAAGGGGACATACCCCATCTCTACTATTGCGTGTGCCAAAGAACAGGGCAAGGGCGCACACACTTAATTACATATGCAAAGTGATGCTCCAATTAAAAGCTCGCTGGTGCTATGCCAACCATATTAGTCGTATACAATACATTAAGGGGTGAAACCCAGTTCTTTGTAGAACCCCCTTATCCAGGAGAGACTGCAACTGTAGGATAGTGTTTATAGTAAGAGCTTATGGCGTATGGGGATGGGTCAGGTGGAATAATTTGTATAAGGCCTTTATTGCCCCCCAAAAGAGAACTCCCACATTGCTCGGTCCCCCCTCTATTCCACTGATCTGAGCTTCTGGCAGGGGGAACACAGCTCTGCTTCTTACAGGCTGGAGCCAACGCCCAATGAGTCACCAAATAACCATCCGGTGCTTTACCCTAAACAGAGCTCGTACCCCTCCTGCTCCTCTCCCAGGGGTGTGTATTGCTCCGCACATCAAACCTTAACTCTTTGCTCTGTAATTCCCATACATGTGCATTAAAAGAATGCGTAAATGCAATCGCTAGTATCTGTCTAGCTGCTTATAGTCTGTGCACTGCCGGTTCTGACTATTGAAACAATGTAGCAGAAGCAAGACACATGCAAGGCATCGTGGGAATATCACAGCTGGCTGGAGTAGAGCTGGCTTTTGCTTTATTGTTTCTGGAGTCAGAAGCAGCAATGCAGAATAGGACATACAAATACTGCTTTGTGCTGGGCCCGCCGCCTGTCCCAGTAGCACGCAGAAGGCAGAAATCAGAAACATATTGTTCCTCTTCCCGTCCGTGGGCTGATGAAAACAAGTAAATCAGCCGCAGGGAATCAGAACATCTCCCACATCTGGTTCTGGGCCAAGTTAACTCCAGGGCAGAATATCCAAGTCAGGAGAAAATGTGACCGAGATGCAGTGCAGCGAATTGTTTGGCGTTTCTGACATTTACGGGTTGGGGGTCCTTATCATGAGGCTGGAGTCGCAACCAGTAGAATATCTCAAATATCTCATTTTTATTTGTAACATCCATTTCTCTCCAGCCAATGAGAAATATACAGATTCTAGAGGTTTGGATACCCTTAAATACAAATGGAATAGGGCTGCAGTTACCCTTTAATCATGAATAATTAATAGGGGAGTATTATCCATTTTACTGTACCGATCAATCAGATCCATGGGGTGTTTGTATGGTGACGGCAGAAGTGGGCATTACTCATATGCTAATGGTGGGTGTAAGATTTGTGCCAATGGCGGGTGTCAGATTTGTGCCAATCACAATTGATGAATTACTTGTCATTAATTCTTGTAACCTCTGGCAGTTTAGCATTGGCAGGGCTGAAGGTGGCAGTTGTAATTAAGGCGTGTCTTGCCTCGGGTGGCCCAATGGATTGGCTTTGGATGGGGCAGCTGATGACTGTTTGAAATTTAAAAAGTCGCAGGCCCCTTGGGGGCAGGGCAGTGGAGTTCAACCAATAAGGCTGTTGGCCTGGGATCCAATCAACGGAGATGCAGAAGTGAGTGGATCAGGAAAGACATTTGGGTGGGGACTGAGTACTGAGTGCTTATGGGTAATTCTAAATAATATTTGGGGGCTTACAGTTCATCAGGGTGCAACACCAGTTATTATTGGGGGTAGTGCACAATTTTGTAGAGCTCCAAGCTTTACCCATAATAACATTGTTTGCAGCCAGTTTCTGCGGCCATGTATCTCAGGGACCTTAGGGTGGCAGTTTATTCGTCCATGTCTGGGGCCAAAAGTATACATTTCTCAATTGATATCTGGTTTTAGTCAGCCAAGGTGGGCATGTGGCTGTGGATGAGGTCCTCTCCAATGGGCTTACAGGAACCAGGAGTCATCTAGTTGGTGTCCAACTTGAGCAATGATCCTCTTGCTTGGTGACTGCTCAGTTGGAGCAGAAGACTTATTGCTTGCAATAGCCATTAGGCTACTCTTCTGTGAGTTCCACCCCTCATGCGGCAGATAGTTTTTATTTCTCCTTTGTCCATGTCAAGGTTAAGAACCAATGAGGAATGAACAAGTCTCACAGTTTAGAGGAAGTAGAAGACCCCACCCAGTGATCAGCAGAAAATTTTGTCTGGGCTTGGTGACTCACCCTAAGGTGTCGTCCCATTGTGCCTGAATGAAGGGGGCAGGGAGGAACATGTGTCAGAATAGTAGTAGAGGAGAATGGGTCCCTCCTGACCTACACAAAGGGAAGGACATGCCCAATGAGGTGGATTACAGTGGGTGATGACCAAGTCAACATTATGGTGCAACAAATTAACCAAAAGTAAACCAAATGCCATAGGGTCACACCTACATGAAGGTAGCCTTGAGCAGATATTTCTGAGCCGCATGAATCACCAACTGACAGGTGCCGGGATCTACTCCCTCCCTAACGGCAAAAAGCAATAAGCCTACTGCCCGGGGGAGATTCTTTATGATTTAACCCCACCCCAACTACATATAAATAGCTATCATTTTCATATGTCTCTTTGCATATCCAAGAGAGGCTTCATTTTACTGCTTACCCAGAATCCCCTGTTTAAAGGTACACTAACTCTGCACATCACATTAGATGTATCCCCCCAACATCCCCCTTTATATAGTATTATATATACATATACACACATACATACCTCCTTGTATATTAATATGGATACAGAGTCTGCCTGTCAGGGTCCTGTATGCTTTCTGCAAACTACATTGTCTTTCTGACTTCAAGGCAAAAACTTCACTGTCCTTTTTGTAAACTTTGCCATATCGGCCTTATTACCCTTCTCATTTGGGAACAGGACTAAGTGCCTTTCCATGGGGCTCACAGACTCCAAACACCTGTTATATCTCAGCATATCCAGCAGATGCAACAACGATACAGGGAAGGTTAGGAGATAATAATTCATTGGAAGGGTCATCTGGAGACCAGAGCAAATAGAGGCCACAATGGAGACTGCATTACAATAGCAGGATTACTAAGAATAAAGGAGAAGGATGGATTCACTGGTATATTGGTTTTCTATGTTTGCTTTTCTGCCTGTGTAAATCCTTTCATAGCATAGAACCAGTTCAGCCGGTCAAATCAGCTGCAAAAGAAAAAGGGAATAAACAGAAGCCTCCAAAGGCCAGATGGGCTCATGTGTAGACAAGTGTATCTCTGTACTATTTGGGGTTCCTTATGAAAGAGACCTAAAAGAAACAAATGCCCAACCTTTAAAGGAGCAGCCTTTTCTTCACAGCCTACACATTCATAGAATTAAAATAGGGTTAATTTCCTGTGGTATTAGTTTTAAGATCCTGGCTGCTCCCTTGCTGCAATGTCAGGCTTGCTGGCCTGCAGCCACAAGTTGAAGATAGTATTTTATTCACACCATGAGTTTAGGGGAATGTGGGACCAGTGTCGGACTGGAGGGTCTGAGGCCCACTCGGACATCTGCCACAGGGGCCCAAAACAACCACCAGGCCCCTCTGTAATGGGCCCTGCCCAAGCGGCAACCCAACACCCCCCCCCATCATACCTGTTCTATAGTTGTGGACTCAATCTGGGCCTGGGGGGAGATCAGAAGGGTATCGGTCTGGGATAGGTGGGGCTCACCAGGTTTTTGCCAGCCCAGTCTGTCCTGGTGTGGGACTGCTCATCAGAGCCATATTAGTGGAAGACAGAAAGGGCAAATGCCTAGGGTTTTGAGGAGAGTTGAGTGAGAGTTGCTGAGAGAGGGGTGGAGAGAGTTGGAGAAGTTAGATAGACTTTCTGAGCAGTCTACATAACAGGGGGATGGGTGACACTAGGGTTCTTGCCTCGGGTGTCCTTCCTCATTGGCTGGCTCTGCTACTAATCCTACGGGGTTCCAAAGCAGTGGATGAGGGTCCACCTATGAGGAGATATTGATGACTAGTTATAGTGTCAGTTGGAGAGGTTAGATAGACTTTCTGAGCAGTCTACATAACAGGGAAACAGAGGACACTAGGGGCCATGCCTTGGGTATCTTTCCTCATTGGCTGGCTTTGCTGCTAATCCTACGGGGTTCCAAAGCAGTGGATGAGAGTCCACCTATGAGGAGATTTTGATGACTTGTTATAGTGTCATTTGAAGTTAACAACAATCTGTTGAAGATAATAATGGATTTATGTAAGAATGGTTGGGGTGGTAATTTTTCATATATCTGCAATCTGGTCATGACCACATGTTGGACTATAAAATTGGGTTTGAACCCAAATCGTCCACTAGAGAACAAGCCCTGGAGGATTAGCATCTCAATGATTGGAGCATTTGGTAAATTGGGCTTGGCCAAATCTGTGGTTGATAGACAACAGGACAAAGAGGTAATCGATATTGCCTCTCGGGTGTGTGTTCTTCTGCTTTCTGATACAATAACAAGTCACATGCACTGGCCATAAAATAGTCATTACACAAACATATGTCCATGATTCATGAGCAAATCCTACTGAAGCTTTGTAGTGCAGCTCTGAAGGTTCATAAGCTTATAATGAGTCATTGAGTGGCAATTAGAAAGCAGAACATGTTTAGAAGTATTTTGAAAATTCAAAAAACTATTTTGTAAATGTCAGTTTTAGGGTCGGGCTTCAATAGATGGTTGTTGGTTAAAGGAACATTATGAGGGTACTATGAACTTCATAGAGCCAACAGAGCCTTCTGCATTTTTATTATATAAATATAATAATTTGGGTACTGTTGTACTTTTGTATTGTTGTGTTTGTGGATGAACTTTTCTTGTGAGCAGGGGGAGTGATGTTAGCACAGTTTATATTAGAAAAATAAAAACAGCCAATGGGCTTTTAAGAAGCTTTTTTGAAAGTTAAGGCGACATCTACTAGTCACTACCAATGGTAAGGGTTCAATCCTGAGATAGGATACTGAAGTCTTACTGGAGCAAGATGAATGGGCAGACCCGACCATTCCTTCTGCTTCATTAACTTCGCCCTGTCTATTACAGTCTTAGATACGGCACCCTCAAGACCAGTTTGACCCAAGGTAGCCCTGCATTAATAATCACCTACTGCTTGGTACTGTCTGGGGTGTCTACTAGTTATAGAGGCTATTACACAACATCAGACCATACCAAAGTTGATTTTAGCACAGTTTAGTAAATCAACACCTGCAATGAGCCATTATTTAGCAGCCGTGGGGCTAATTGCTTTGTCTGACAGGACTATGAGCACCAGTAGAGCAAGTTCTGAAGTGCAGGTGCTTTCTTCTTTGTCTTATAATCATCTTGTTTGGAAAACAAGGGGCGCCTCAGCTTGAAGGCCAACTCCAAAAAGGGCATCTTGGATCAGTCATCAATCTATTATAATAATTTTACATTCTGGGGATTTTCCTTCTGGTTTTAGGTTGGGGCACAGCAGATATGAGGCTCTAGCATCTCAGGGGGCATTGAAAGAGAAGAATATTAGTAGACAATAGTATAAATGGCATAATACTGAGGACTGCTTGTTGGGGTGCAACTTAGAAAGATCTGGAGCTCCGATGATTGGGCATTGGCCATGATTTTTTAAAAAGAAATCTTCTTCTAAAACAAACACGTAGGTACTAATTAGCTAGAGTTGACATATGAGAAGATGTTGGTAATTGACAGGAGTGGGTAAACACGTTAGATTAGCGTCAGGAAGCTTTTGTTGTAAAACCAGAAACGTTAAAATACTGTTTTCAGTTGGAACCTTCTTTAACCTTTCTTCTAATGCTCAGGTGTCCTCTGGAAATATTTACTACAATTATTAAATTGTCCCCTTCCTTAATTACACATAGTGACTAAAATGCCCCAATAAGCTCCTCTTCTTGTCCTGTAAGTGTTTGTTGATGGCTACTATTTCCCCAACATGTTCAGTAGTTCAGTAGCTATAGACCATTCTGAGGTGGACCTGCAGCAGTGGTTGTAGGGGCCCAGCCTGAAGGTCAGTTAGGGGGAGATTTGGGGTGAGTGTTTATTTGTACCCTGGGTACCCCTGGAACTATAGCAGGGTGATACCCCAATGTTTCTATATATCTGTAACCTTGTTATGAGCTAAGGGGGCCCAGTCTGAAGGTCAGTTAGGGGGAGATTTGGGGTGATTGCTTATTTGTACCCTGGGTACCCCTGGAACTATAGCAGGGTGACTGTTACCCCAATGTTTCTATACATCTGTAACCTTGTTATGAGCTAAGGGGGCCCAGTCTGAAGGTCAGTTAGGGGGAGATTTGGGGTGAGTGCTTATTTGTACCCTGGGTACCCCTGGAACTATAGCAGGGTGACTGTTACCCCAATGTTTCTATATATCTGTAACCTTGTTATGAGCTAAGGGGGCCCAGTCTGAAGGCCAGTTAGGGGGAGATTTGGGGTGAGTGCTTATTTGTGCACTGGGTACCCCTGGAACTATAGCAGGGTGACTGTTACCCCAATGTTTCTATATATCTGTAACCTTGTTATGAGCTAAGGGGGCCCAGCCTGAAGGTCAGTTAGGGGGAGATTTGGGGTGAATGTTTATTTGTACCCTGGGTACAACTGGAACTATAGCAGGGTGACACCCCAATGTTTCTATATATCTGTAACCTTGTTATGAGCTAAGGGGGCCCAGTCTGAAGGCCAGTTAGGGGGAGATTTGGGGTGAGTGATTATTTGTACCCTCGGTACCCCTGGAACTATAGCAGGGTGACACCCCAATGTTTCTATATATCTGTAACCTTGTTATGAGCTAAGGGGGCCCACTCTGAAGGCCAGTTAGGGGGAGATTTGGGGTGAGTGTTTATTTGTACCCTGGGTACCCCTGGAACTATAGCAGGGTGACACCCCAATGTTTCTATATATCTGTAACCTTGTTATGAGCTAAGGGGGCCCAGTCTGAAGGTCAGTTAGGGGGAGATTTGGGGTGAGTGATTATTTGTACCCTGGGTAAATGAAAATGATGGAGAACCTAAGCCCAGTTATTGTTATCATGATCATCATCATTTATTTATATATCGCTGTCAAGTTACGTAGTGCTTATTGACTTCATCAAGGAAAACTAGAAGAGATTTAGAAACATTCCAAGAGTCATATTATCATCGGATTAAGAGGAATTTCTCTAAAGATTACAAGCAGTGAGTACTTTTGGGGTATCTGTTCAAGAATTTTGTGACTATTGCTTGTTCCACCTTTTCATAATGACTGTATGTCTCCAAGAGAGAAGAATCTGATCAGTATCTCTGAAGGCCATGTTAACTCTTTATAGGAGGCTCTCAGGCTTTAGGTTTTATCGTTCTAAAGGTGCAGGAAAGCACAAGTATTATCTTGTAATGGGCTGTTAATCCTTAAATCATGATGGGAATGAAGGCAGCTGAAATATCATAAACCTCCAATTAGAGCAAAGCTTAAGATTAGGATCCAACACTACTTGTTTTTCAGGTCCTGACATAAACAAACCCCAGCAGCTCAAACTGACTGTAACTTCACTATTACTGCAACAAACTTTAAAATGAAACCTAATTTCTTCTAATCCAAATACATGCCCTCCGCCCTCCAACCCGAGTCTTTGGAAGAATCTATTGATAAAGCACCAGCAAATTTATTATATGGTCCCTTATATATTTATATATAGTGATCATATCCCCTTATATATTTATATATAGTGATCATATCCCCTTATATATTTATATATAGTGATCATATCCCCTTATATATTTATATATAGTGATCATATCCCCATATATATTTATATATAGTGATCATATCCCCCTTATATATTTATATATAGTGATCATATCCCCCTTATATATTTATATATAGTGATTATATCCCCCTTATATATTTATATATAGTGATCATATCCCCTTATATATTTATATATAGTGATCATATCCCCCTTATATATTTATATATAGTGATCATATCCCCCTTATATATTTATATATAGTGATCATATCCCCTTATATATTTATATAGTGATCATATCCCCTTATATTTATATACTGTATAGTGATCATATCCCCTTATATATTTACAACAACCCACTCCGGTGCACTCATGACCCAAAGGCCAACAGCCTGGGTGCAGGTCAAACGAACATGTAACCAATACAAAAAAAAGGCGCACTCCTAGGTCTTATCAAATAAAAAAATTTTCAAGTGTTTGTTTATTCAAAAAAACAAACACTTGAAAAAATTTTTATTTGATAAGACCTAGGAGTGCGCCTTTTTTTTGTATTGGTCCCTTATATATTTATATATGGTGATCATATCTCCCTTATATATTTATATATAGTGATCATATCCCCTTATATATTTATATATAGTGATCATATCCCCCTTATATATTTATATATAGTGATCATATCCCCTTATATATTTATATATAGTGATCAAATCTCCATTATCTGTCTCTTCTCCAGTGTAACCAATCCCAACTTGTCCAGTAAATGTAGATAAGGTGTGCTTCAAAAGCGGATTAAGCTCTTTGCCGCTCCGGGTGCACGCCGTACCCCCTGCCAGGGCAACACATACATGTAGTGAATAAAGCAGCAGCACTCCGGTATTTGTGAAAATTTGCAAACCTTTAAAGGTTTGCAAATTTTCACAAATACCGGAGTGCTGCTGCTTTATTCACTACAATCCCAACTTGTCTTTCCCCATAACTGATCCCTTCCATTCCCTTTATCAGCTTAGTCGCTCTTCTCTGTACTTTTCTCTGTATCATTTTACTCTATTTCATTACTGTCTCTTATATATTAATATATAGTGATCAAATCCCCCTTATACATTGATATATAGTGATCATATCCCCCTTATATATTTATATATAATGATCATATCCCCCTTATATATTTATATATAGTGATCATATCCCCCTTATATATTATATATAGTGATCATATCCCCTTATATATTTATATATAGTGATCATATCCCCTTATATTTATATATAGTGATCATATCCCCTTATATATTTATATATAGTGATCATATCACCTTATATATTTATATATAGTGATCATATCCCCTTATATATTTATATATAGTGATCATATCCCCTTATATATTTATATATAGTGATCATATCCCCTTATATATTTATATATAGTGATCATATCCCCTTATATATTTATATATAGTGATCATATCCCCCTTATATATTTATATATAGTGATCATATCCCCCTTAACTGTCTCTTCTCCAGTGTAACCAATCCCAACTTGTCTTTCCCCATAACTGATCCCTTTCTTTCCCTTTATTATCTTAAATGCTCTTCTCTGTACTACAGCCAAACACTGCACATCATATCTGGATATGTTGGATGGGTCTCGCAGATAGAAGTGCATGCTCCTGTGCTGGGTCTAAAGGTGAAAGTGCTTGGGGTGTAATGTGTCTGTTTTATCGCTGCACTTCGACATATTTATAATAAATTATCTCCTGCGCTGTATCTTTCTCTCACACATTTATATTCTGGAATGTGGCTTAAAATAATATTTGTGTTCATTATGCATTTGTAGCTACATGGTACGTGTCTGTAAAGCCTGTGGGCTCATTGGTTGCACCTCAGTTCTGGGGGCCACCTAAGCTCACGATGTGGCTGCTGGTTACTGAATATGATTGGTCAGTGTATGTTTGCTCATTTGCATATGTGCAAATCACAATCTTGTCTCGGAGAAGTGAGTCAATTATCTTAAAAGTCAGCAAGGAACAATTTATATTTGGAGGAAATATACTAACTTTTCTTATCAATTAGGATGACGTACCTTGTAAAAGGTCCAAAAAACCAGTGATAACCCTGCTACATGGGGCAGAAGATTATGCCACATCTTCCTGGCAATATGGCAATTTCAAGGCTATAGTATATAGTAAATAGCAGTTGTGGAAGAGACCCTGAGACAAAATATTCCTCATTAATAGACATTTCTGAAGGAGACCTTGATTGAGACCTTGGAAGAGTCTCATGTAGAGCCTAACAACCCACACCAATCTAACTGAGATCTGGAATTAGCAGCTCCATTGGTCGACTCTATGTCAAAAACACAAGAACTTGTGGCTCCTCAGAAGACAACCTCAAAGATGGACAATCTATCAGCTAAATCAACTGAGAGCAATGATTTTTTCCCCTAAGAAGGGGTAGAGGAGGAACCATAATGATAAAATAGTCCAGCACTTTAGTAAAAATGTATCCCAGAAGGACCAGATAGAGAACCTGATGGCTCCTCCTTAAGTTGATGTTCCAATGTTATGGAAAAGACATGAGAAGATGAGTCAAGAAAATTCTCCCGATACTTGATGCTACTTGCCAACCTGCTACTGTACGTCTGCCTGAACCCTCTAAAATTTGGGTTAAGGTTAAATAGGCAAAGCTATGGTCCTTTCAGTCATAACTTGAAGACTGGGGGTATCTCCTGCTCATCACATTGAGGAGTCACAGAAGCAGTTATTGTAGTAGATAATGTCTAAGGGATTTCATGTTACCCTGGACCCTCACCAGGGAAGTCTCTACAGTCTGGCAGGTATCACCCGTAGAAGCGCCCAACGCTACTCAGTGGAGCACATGGATTCCCTTACTAGCTAACCATGTCTGTTGCACTATAAAAGTTACAGTGTCTGGCACAGATTAAGTCCTCATAGGCCTGGTAAGCCATTTAGTAACCCCCATTCTTAAGGGGAAGTAGCTCCAATGTTTTTATAAATATTTTTTTTACTAGACAGTAAGATCCTTGGGTTCTTCCACCATATATAAGCTCATTGGGACAGGATATACATTATACAGCTACACTATAGGCTTCCCCATAACTGTGTATCTGCATGCAATACTAGTATAGACGTGTGTAAGTCGTGCATTAATCCTTTAGTTCTCCAGGACACTGGGCTGTGTAACTAGATCAGAAGATGGTAGGGGATGAAATGTATGGTTTGGACATGGAATCTGATACTGGAATCACCTGGTGGTGTGAGAGTAGAATGAACAACTCTGTTGTGGAGAGAATTGAAAAGCAGTAGCATTGGTTTATCATAGAGGAAGGGCGCCACACAGTGGGAAGTAAAAAGATTGCAACTGCTGCAAAACCACCAGTAATTCAGATGATGAATATTCTTACCTATATATACAGTATGTGGCGCCTCTAGTAGAAGAGCCTTCTGAATGCCAGAGGGCTGGACAAGGGCCTGAAGGATTATGGAAGCACCATGGGGGAAATTGGGAATAGAAGGACTTGCAAGGGGCATGTTTGTGGCCCCCAAAACAGAAGGAGGGCCACCACAGGCTATGATGTATCCCCTGAACAAAGCCCAGCCACTGGGACTGCCCAGGAGAGCGGGGTTGGGGGGCAGCAGTCCTGTTGTGCTTGGCAAAGAAGAGAGGCTGGAGCTTCATCAAACAGACAAGATCCCTAGGAGGAGACAGATACACTCCAGAGAGTATCAGTTCTGTAGAGACAGTCTCTAGGTTATCCTAGATTCTGCACTGTCATTCACTCCTCATATCCAGTCACTTATTAAATCATGTCACTTCCACCTAAGGAACATCCAATATACCATCATTTATCACCCAAGACGCTGCCAAAATTCTTATTCACTCTCTCATCATATCGCGTCTAGACTACTGTAACTCTCTTTTAATTGGCCTCCCCCTCCAGAGACTGTCACTTCTCCAGTCCAATCCAGTGTAAGTTCCTTGGGGCAGGGTCTCCCATTATACCCCTAGAGTGTAAGCTCCTTGGGGCAGGGTCTTCCATTATACCACTAGAGTGTAAGCTCCTTGGGGCAGGGTCTCCTATTATACCGCTAAGTGTAAGTTCTTTGGGGCATAGTCTCCAATTATACCACTAGAGTGTAAGCTCCTTGGGGCAGGGTCTTCCATTATACCACTAGAGAGTAAGCTCCTTGGGGCAGGGTCTCCCATTATACCACTAGAGTGTAAGCTCCTTGGGGCAGGGTTTTCCATTATACCACTAGAGTGTAAGCTCCTTGGGGCAGGGTCACCCATTATTCCACTAGAGTGTAAGCTCCTTAGGGGCTCCCATTATTGGATAAGAAGGGTCACTTTTGGAAGCTGCAGATAAAGGAAACATCCCAGACAAATAGAAGAAAGCTTGCAATGTTTTCTTGATGACCCTCTAATGATTGACCCTCTACTGATGACCCTCTACTGTTGCTACAGTGCCCAGAACTACTTGTAGACTTTGCACCAGGGAGAGGGGTCTGACCCACAAACATGTGACTGGCATGACTTTGATCAGCACAATTTACTGCTCAGGAACACAAATGACACACAGATACACACATTGTGAAGCGGCTGTTGGGCAGAGAGTTGTTGATGCATTTCCAGCAGATTGTTGGGTATAAAATCCCGTGCCCTCTGGGGGTGCAGAGTAACCCCAAGGCCAATGACAAGAGGTGATTGAGATGTGACCCTCAGTTGTAGGTGGGGCTGATGGAGAGAGAGGTAGTTACTCGCATTTGTTCCTTGGCTCAGATAATATGGGTGGGTTCATACAAGAAGGGATTGAGGGGTTCTCAGAAGAACACAAGTCTTTGTTCCTAAGTTGGCACCCATAGGTGGTGCCACTCACAGCTGATAACTCACCTATCTCAGTGCCTAGAGGCTATATAGTGTAATGCCACCCATGGGTGCCAGTGAGGGTGATTAAGATGCACCCAGTCTCTAGGGCCTCTCCTGGCACTGCATGGCCATCTGCATGCTCAGCTTCTTAGCAATCTCTCCAATCAGAGTCCAGTACTCATCAAAACTGATCTTCCCATCTTCATCTGTATCCAGGGATTGGATGAGTTTGTTAGCCGCCTCCTTGTTCTGTGTGTTCTGTGGGGGGCAGAGGTGCAGGGAGTTGTTAGACTGCAGCACAGTCCCTTTAATTAGTCACTTTTACTTAAGAGAAAGGAAGGGGGAGTAATACAGGAAGATGAGAGAGAAAACCCTGAAACAGGAAGCTAAGAGAGCAAAATGATCAGTGGAACAGGAAGCAGAGAAAGAGAACACTGAAACAGGAAGCTGAGAGAGCAAAATGATCAGTGGAACAGGAAACAGAGAGAGTGAGAACACTGAAACAGGAAGCTGAAAGAACAAAATAATCAGTGAAACAGGAAACTGAGAGAGAAAAATGATCAGCGGAACCGGAAGCAGAGAGAGAGAGAGAGAGAGAGAGAGGGAGAACACTGAAACAGGAAGCAGAGACAGCAAAATGATCAGGATCATGGAACAGGAAGCAGAGAGAGTGAACACTGAAACAGGAAGCTGAGAGAGCAAAATGATCAGTGGAACAGGAAGCAGAGAGAGAGAACACTGAAACAGGAAGCCGAGAGAGCAAAATGATTAGTGGAAAAGGAAGCAGAGAAAGAGAACACTGAAACAGGAAGCCGAGAGAGCAAAATGATCAGTGGAACAGGAAGCAGAGAGAGAGAGAACACTGAAACAGGAAGTTGAAAGAACAAAATAATCAGTGAAACAGGAAGCAGAGAGAGTCAAAACACTGAAACAGGAAACTGAGAGAGAGAAAAATGATCAGTGTAACAGGAAGCAGAGAGAGAAAACCCTGAAACAGGAAGCCGAGAGAACAAAATTATCAGTGGAACAGGAAGCAGAGAAAGAGAACACTGAAACAGGAAGCAGAGAGAGCAAAATGATCAGTGGAACAGGAAGCAGAGAGAGTGAAAACACTGAAACAGGAAACTGAGAAAGAAAAATGATCAGTGAAACAGAAAGCAGAGAGAGAGAGAACACTGAAACAGGAGGCTGAGAGAGCAAAATTATCAGTGTAACAGGAAGCAGAGAGAGAGAGAGAACACTGAAACAGGAAGCTGAAAGAACAAAATAATCAGTGAAACAGGAAGCAGAGAGAGTCAAAACACTGAAACAGGAAACTGAGAGAGCAAAATGATCAGTGGAACAGGAAGCAGAGAGAGAGAGAGAACACTGAAACAGGAAGCAGAGAGAGCAAAATGATCAGTGGAACAGGAAGCAGAGAGAGAACACTGAAACAGGAAGCAGAGAGAGCAAAATTATCAGTGGAACAGGAAGCAGAGAGAGCGAACACTGAAACAGGAAGCTGAGAGAGCAAAATTATCAGTGGAACAGGAAGCAGAGAGAGAGAGAACACTGAAACAGGAAGCTGAGAGAACAAAATGATCAGCGGAACAGGAAACAGAGACAGAGAAAACTGAAATAGTAAGCTGAGAGAACAAAATAATCAGTGAAACAGGAAGCAGAGAGAGAGAGAGAGAGAGAGCACTGAAACAGAAAGCTGAGAGAACAAAATGATTGGTGGAACAGGAAGCAGAAAGAGAGAACACTGAAACAGGAAGTAGAGAGAGCAAAATGATCAGTGGAACAGGAAGCAGAGAGAGAGAACACGGAAACAGGAAGCTGAGAGAGCAAAATTATCAGTGGAACAGGAAGCAGAGAAAGAGAACACAAACAGGAAGCAGAGAGAGCAAAATGATCAGTTGAACAGGAAGCAGAGAAAGAGAACACAAACAGGAAGCCAAGAGAACAAAATGATCAGTGGAACAGGAAGCAGAGAGAGTGAAAACACTGAAACAGGAAACTGAGAGAGAAAAATGATCAGTGAAACAGAAAGCAGAGAGAGTGAACACTGAAACAGGAAGCTGAGAGAGCAAAATTATCAGTGTAACAGAAAGCAGAGAGAGAGTACTGAAACAGGAGGCTGAAATAACAAAATAATCAGTGAAACAGGAAGCAGAGAGAGTGAAAACACTGAAACAGGACACAGAGCTAAATGATCAGAGGAAAAGGAAGCAGAGAGAGAGAACTCTGAAACAGGAAGCTGAGAGAGCAAAATGATCAGTGGAACAGGAAGCAGAAAGAGAGAACACATACAGAAAGAACAAAATGATCAGTGAAACAGAAAGCAGAGAGAGCAAACACTGAAACAGGAAGCTGAGAGAGCAAAATGATCAGTGGAACAGGAAGCAGACAGAGAAAACTGAAATAGGAAGCTGAGAGAACAAAATAATCAGTGGAACAGGAAGCAGAGAGAGAACACAAACAGGAAGCCGAGAGAGCAAAATGATCAGTGGAACAGGAAGCAGAGAGAGAGAGAACACTGAAACAGGAAGTTGAAAGAACAAAATAATCAGTGAAACAGGAAGCAGAGAGAGTCAAAACACTGAAACAGGAAACTGAGAGAGAGAAAAATGATCAGTGTAACAGGAAGCAGAGAGAGAGAACACTGAAACAGGAAGCCGAGAGAACAAAATTATCAGTGGAACAGGAAGCAGAGAAAGAGAACACTGAAACAGGAAGCAGAGAGAGCAAAATTATCAGTGGAACAGGAAGCAGAGAGAGTGAAAACACTGAAACAGGAAACTGAGAGAGAAAAATGATCAGTGAAACAGAAAGCAGAGAGAGAGCGAACACTGAAACAGGAGGCTGAGAGAGCAAAATTATCAGTGTAACAGGAAGCAGAGAGAGAGAACACTGAAACAGGAAGCTGAAAGAACAAAATAATCAGTGAAACAGGAAGCAGAGAGAGTCAAAACACTGAAACAGGAAACTGAGAGAGAAAAATGATCAGTGGAACAGGAAGCAGAGAGAGAACACTGAAACAGGAAGCAGAGAGAGCAAAATGATCAGTGGAACAGGAAGCAGAGAGAGAACACTGAAACAGGAAGCAGAGAGAGCAAAATTATCAGTGGAACAGGAAGCAGAGAGAGCGAACACTGAAACAGGAAGCTGAGAGAGCAAAATTATCAGTGTAACAGGAAGCAGAGAAAGAGAACACTGAAACAGGAAGCCGAGAGAACAAAATGATCAGTGGAACAGGAAGCAGAGAGAGAGAGAACACTGAAACAGGAAGCTGGGAGAACAAAATGATCAGCGGAACAGGAAGCAGAGAGAGAGAGAACACTGAAACAGGAAGCCGAGAGAACAAAATGATCAGTGGAACAGGAAGCAGAGAGAGAGAGAACACTGAAATAGTAAGCTGAGAGAACAAAATAATCAGTGAAACAGGAAGCAGAGAGAGAGAGAGAGAGCACTGAAACAGAAAGCTGAGAGAACAAAATGATTGGTGGAACAGGAAGCAGAAAGAGAGAACACTGAAACAGGAAGTAGAGAGAGCATAATGATCAGTGGAACAGGAAGCAGAGAGAGAGAACACGGAAACAGGAAGCTGAGAGAGCAAATCTATCAGTGGAACAGGAAGCAGAGAAAGAGAACACAAACAGGAAGCAGAGAGAGCAAAATGATCAGTTGAACAGGAAGCAGAGAAAGAGAACACAAACAGGAAGCCAAGAGAACAAAATGATCAGTGGAACAGGAAGCAGAGAGAGTGAAAACACTGAAACAGGAAACTGAGAGAGAAAAATGATCAGTGAAACAGAAAGCAGAGAGAGTGAACACTGAAACAGGAAGCTGAGAGAGCAAAATTATCAGTGTAACAGAAAGCAGAGAGAGAGTACTGAAACAGGAGGCTGAAATAACAAAATAATCAGTGAAACAGGAAGCAGAGAGAGTGAAAACACTGAAACAGGACACAGAGCTAAATGATCAGAGGAAAAGGAAGCAGAGAGAGAGAACTCTGAAACAGGAAGCTGAGACAGCGAAATGGTCAGTGGAACAGGAATTAGAAAGAGAGAACACTGAAACAGGAAGCTGAGAGAGCAAAATGATCAGTGGAACAGGAAGCAGAAAGAGAGAACACATACAGAAAGAACAAAATGATCAGTGAAACAGAAAGCAGAGAGAGCAAACACTGAAACAGGAAGCTGAGAGAGCAAAATGATCAGCGGAACAGGAAGCAGACAGAGAAAACTGAAATAGGAAGCTGAGAGAACAAAATAATCAGTGAAACAGGAAGCAGAGAGAGAGAGAAAACACAAACAGGAAGCAGAGAGAGCAAAATTATCAGTTGAACAGGAAGCAGAGAGAGAACACAAACAGGAAGCCGAGAGAACAAAATGATCAGTGGAACAGGAGGCAGAGAGAGTGAAAACACTGAAACAGGAAACTGAGAGAGAAAAATGATCAGTGAAACAGAAAGCAGAGAGAGTGAACACTGAAACAGGAAGCTGAGAGAGCAAAATTATCAGTGTAACAGGAAGTAGAGAGAGAGTACTGAAACAGGAAGCTGAAATAACAAAATAATCAGTGAAACAGGAAGCAGAGAGAGTGAAAACACTGAAACAGGACACTGAGAGCAAAATGATCAGAGGAACAGGAAGCAGAGAGAGAGAGAACACTGAAACAGGAAGCTGAGAGAGCAAAATGATCAGAGGAACAGGAAGCAGAGAGAGAGAGAACACTGAAACAGGAAGCTGAGAGAGCAAAATGATCAGTGGAACAGGAAGCAGAAAGAGAGAACACTTATACAGAAAGAACAAAATGATCAGTGAAACAGAAAGCAGAGAGAGCAAACACTGAAACAGGAGGCTGAGAGAGCAAAATTATCAGTGTAACAGGAAGCAGAGAGAGAAAACTGAAATAGGAAGCCGAGAGAACAAAATAACCAGTGAAACAGGAAGCAGAGAGAGAGAGAGAAAACACAAACAGGAATCTGAGAGCAAAATGATCAGTGGAACAGGAAGCAGAGAGAGAGACCACTGAAACAGGAAGCTGAGAGAACAAAATGATCAGTGGCACAGGAAGCAGAGAGAGAATACTGAAATAGGAAGCAGAGAGAACAAAATAATCAGTGAAACAGGAAGCAGAGAATGAGAGAACACTGAAACAGGAAGCAGAGAGTGAGAGAACACTGAAACAGGAAGCCGAGAGAACAAAATGATCAGTGGAACAGGAAGCAGAGAGAGAATACTGAAATAGGAAGCAGAGAGAACAAAATAATCAGTGAAACAGGAAGCAGAGAATGAGAGAACACTGAAACAGGAAGCAGAGAGTGAGAGAACACTGAAACAGGAAGCCGAGAGAACAAAAGCAAAATAATAGGTTGAACAGAGAGCAGATACTAAAATGACAAAGAAATGTAAGAAAGGCAGGGTGACTGATAGAAAGTGAATGAGAGGGGACACATTGATGGAAACAGGGAACCAAAAAACAATATGAGCAAAGTCACTTCTGAGGGGCTTTGCAAATAATATTAGGGGTTACACCCCCCAAACACCAACATGGTGCCAGGCCACTAATAGCACAGAACACATGGGGAAACCATACATACAATATAGGGGCCAGGCTAGGGTTGCCATGGTACATAGCAGAACCATAGAGATACTCAGAGACAGATAGAGAGGCTGCACTGCTGTCACTAGTCTCACCGTCAGGACGTGCTGCAGCTCCTGTGTCACCATCTTGCGGAATTCCTTCTTGTTCATCTTGTCCTGCTTGCCCTTCTTCTCCGCATACACGTAGAAATTACGCACCAGCACCTCGATGGCCGATTCCAGCTCGCTGCACCCAGACGCCATGTGACTCCGGGTTGGGACCTGGGTGCTGCCAGAGAGACATTGTATGGACCTGACAAACTGCATGTTTCCTTGTGCACTGCAACAACCCACCAATGAGCAAATGTAGCAGCACCCCCAGTGACAAGAAGAAGAATGTGAGAGAGAGTCCTGAGACAGAATGAAAGTGTTTCACTGCACCGCAGGGAGCAAGAAAGACTGGATTCCTCCCACGCACCCTTAAACTTGCCTCTTCCTGCAGAACCTCTTTACTATTTCTAATATTCCTATTAGTACTGAGCCACTGATATCATTATATACACCTGCCCTCTGCTGGGACTGGGGCGGGATTCAATGCTGGGAGCCTATTTCTCATCCCACACCTTTATATGCCTCTCTCTCATGTATTGTAAGGGATAATGTACCCCCTACTGTAAATGATAAGGATATTAGAAGTCACTGAGGGGTTGTTCTGTGACCATATAAAGGCACAAGGCTGCAGGCTGAGTTATACAGGGAACTCTGAGTATCACTCATGTATTATAAGGGATAATGTACCCCCTACTGTAAATGATAAGGATATTAGAAGTCACTGAGGGGTTGGTATGTGACCATATAAAGGCACAAGGCTGCAGGCTGAGTTATACAGGGAACTCTGAGTATCACTCATGTATTATAAGGGATAATGTACCCCCTACTGTTAATGATAAGGATATTAGACGTCACTGAGGGGTTGTTCTGTGACCATATAAAGGCACAAGGCTGCAGGCTGAGTTATACAGGGAACTCTGAGTATCACTCATGTATTATAAGGGATAATGTACCCCCTACTGTTAATGATAAGGATATTAGACGTCACTGAGGGGTTATTCTGTGACCATATAAAGGCACAAGGCTGCAGGCTGAGTTATACAGGGAACTCTGAGTATCACTCATGTATTATAAGGGATAATGTACCCCCTACTGTAAATGATAAGGATATTAGAAGTCACTGAGGGGTTGTTCTGTGACCATATAAAGGCACAAGGCTACAGGCTGAGTTATACAGGGAACTCTGAGTATCACTCATGTATTATAAGGGATTATGTACCCCCTACTGTAAATGATAAGGATATTAGAAGTCACTGAGGGGTTGTTCTGTGACCATATAAAGGCACAAGGCTGCAGGCTGAGTTATACAGGAAACTCTGAGTATCACTCGTGTATTATAAGGGATAATGTACCCCCTACTGTAAATGATAAGGATATTAGAAGTCACTGAGGGGTTGTTCTGTGACCATATAAAGGCACAAGGCTACAGGCTGAGTTATACAGGAAACTCTGAGTATCACTCATGTATTATAAGGGATAATGTACCCCCTACTGTAAATGATAAGGATATTAGAAGTCACTGAGGGGTTGTTCTGTGACCATATAAAGGCACAAGGCTGCAGGCTGAGTTATACAGGAAACTCTGAGTATCACTCATGTATTATAAGGGATAATGTACCCCCTACTGTAAATGATAAGGATATTAGAAGTCACTGAAGAGCTCCATGACAATATAGCATGAGGTTACAGGCAGGTGCTTTTATATAGGTAATGAAAGACCAAGGTTACTTTTAATACCCTAATACTTCTATAACAGTAGACAACATAATGACTTTAATAACCACTGATGACATAACTAGTCACTGTTTATGAGGAAATATGTTATAGGCTTTTTACAGCTCTTGTTTACACTGCGTTATAGAATTATTAAACTGGTAGAGATCAGCTTTTCTGAAGATTCATATCAGAACCAGAGAGGTTTTCCAAAGAATAAAGGTTAAATATTAACAGAGTTGAGGAAAGCTGTCAGATCCCGTCCCAGTGCAGTCATGGCCCAAATTCTTCCTGCAAAGATTTATTTAGAGCGGCATTTGCCCAACTGCTAAAAGAAAGGTGCATTATATTTTATATAAATAGTGAATATTTCCACATTGTATTTTGGTGATGGGCCCCTCATAGGAAAGTCCCTTGGGCCACAGGTACAGGGCACTAAAGTCACAATAAAATAGTAGATGAGGTTGAAAAAGTCACAAGTCCATCACAAGTAGCAGTGGCTGCACAATTATCTGGTGAGGAGGGCGGGGGGAATATGGGGAGCGCAGTGACTTCTGGGAAGTGCAGAATGGAAAGTGAAAGTAATTCCCTGCCCCGCCCCTATGCCTAAGGCACAGAGGAGGAGCAAGCAATATATGATTGACAGCTGAGACTTTTAAACAAGTTTATACCAATTATGGGTGTTTTAATAAAAAATAAAAAAAATTGGCTTTGATATTTAATTTGAAATGGAGTTTTAATTCTACAGCTTTTTATGTCTGGGTGACAGGTCCCCTTTAAATTTTCCTGAGGGGTAAAAATATTCCTTCCTGATTCCTAAGGGTGGTGGCAGACAGGGAGATTAGTCACCCAGCAAGAACGTTTCTCTACTTTCGGCGACTAATCTCCCCAAAATGCCTTCCCAAGAATACTAATCGTCAGCGGGATGGCATATAAATCGCTTCGGATTTCCGAAGTTTTCTCATGCGGCAACTTCAGGCGACTTTGAAAATGTATGCCATCCCGCTGGTGATTCATATTCTTGTCATCAGGAAGCTATTTCGGGGAGAAGTAGAGAAGAGTTTTCACTGGGCGACTAATTTCCCCGTCTGCCACTACCCTAAAAGTCAGTCGGACCAGTCCCTGGATCAGCACTTAGCCAATCACCTTGTATTATCTCACTTGCTAAAAAGGCATCCGACCCTTCCTTGTAGCTATCTAATGTATCGTGCAATTGATCACCACTCACCCAGACCTTTGGATCTCTCAAATAGCAGGTTCACGTGCAAAGTTGATTATAAAAAGTCTTTATTGGAATCCTGACTAAGCTTCTCAGACAAAAAAACAACGTTTCAGGCCTGCGTGGACTTTTTTTTCTTGAAAAAACAAAGTTTCAGGCCTGCATGGCCTTTAATTCTTGAAAAAATAAAGTTTATGGACTGCATGGCCTTTTTTTCTTGAAAAACAAAGTTTCAGGCCTGCATGGCTTTTTTTCTTGAAAAATCCAAATTTCAGGCCTGCATGGCCTTTTTTCTTGAAAAACAAAGTTTCAGGCCTGCATGGCTTTTTTTCTTGAAAAATCAAAATTTCAGGCCTGCATGGCCTTTTTTCTTGAAAAAACAAAATTTCAGGCCTGCATGGCTTTTTTTCTTGAAAAACAAAGTTTACGGCCTGCATGGCCTTTTTTTCTTGAAAAACAAAGTTTCAGGCCTGCATGGCTTTTTTTCTTGAAAAATCCAAATTTCAGGCCTGCATGGCCTTTTTTCTTGAAAAAACAAAGTTTCAGGCCTGCATGGCTTTTTTTTCTTGAAAAAACAAAGTTTCAGGCCTGCATGGCTTTTTTTCTTGAAAAAACAAAGTTTCAGGCCTGCATGGCTTTTTTTCTTGAAAAAACAAAGTTTCAGGCCTGCATGGCTTTTTTTCTTGAAAAACAAAGTTTCAGGCCTGCATGGCCTTTTTTTCTTGAAAAAAGGCCATGCAGGCCTGAAACTTTGTTTTTTCAAGAAAAAAAGGCCACGCAGGCCTGAAACTTTGTTTTTTTTGTCTGAGAAGCTGAGCCAGGATTCCAATAAAGGCTTTTTATAATTAAAAAAATTGGATGGTGCTGTGACTTCACTACCTAAGATATCTAATGTATCTGCCAGTACAGCTGCTTCAGGAGAAGAACCCCCCCCAAATTTCCAGCTCTCCCTGTAACAAACCTTCACTATGACCCCCCCCTCCCCGCTAGATTTTCCATTTGCCCTGATCCGTATCTGACTGAGGCCTCTCACATATCAGTACTAGAGGCCTTTGTGTTACAAATGAGCTGCTAACTGGGTCAGACGTCCCCATGTTGGATCTGATCTGAGCCTTTCTTTGCTGTGAGCACAATAACCCCAATGTAGGGTTGCCACCTGGCTGCCATTTTACAGGCCTGGCTGATAAAAATGATGGTTGATCCCAATCAGGGTTGCCAGCAGGGGCGTAACTACAGAGGAAGGAGACCCTGCGGCTGCAGGGGAGCCCAGGAGGTATAGGGGCCTCATGAGGCCCTAATTCATACTAATTTCAATAAATATTGGTAAAACAGTACAACCTCTAAACATTTTGGTGGGCAGCAGATTATTGCTCCCAAATTGTCTGAAATTGAGGAAAGTCACCAGGAAAATGTGAGAATGCTTAAGAGTGATGGGAGACTGGGGTACAGAGCCCAAAATCTGGTAACTCCCGACTTCTACACAAGTCAGTCCCATTGCATGCTGGGTATTGTAGTCTTACATTCAACTTGGAAAATTGTTAAACAAAAACGACATTACCCAACATACATTGGGAGACACAGGCTTGGCACATTAGGGCAAGAAAAAAAAATTGGCTGTTTTGCAAAGTACAAACCAGCCAAAGGCCCAAAAAGTAGCCCAAATCTGTACCTTGGCTAGTTTGTACTGTGACAGGGTGTTTGGGAAACACCACTGTCTTAGAGCAAAAGACACACAAAAGAGTGCATTTAAACTGCATTGTATGTGCTGCAAAGGAATATTTGGCTCAGGTAGGGTTAATATTCCCTCTCAGCCAGGTAATTAAGTGGCAGCTGAGAGAGGATCTACCTGGCAATGTAAAAGGGCTGTGTGAGTACAACTCAGGGCTCTCCAGGGAAGTGAGGGGCTGTGAGAGACAGAGCTGGGCAGAAGGAGCTTTTCTGCCAGCAAGAGAGTTCCAGAGCTTGGAGCCTAAATCCCTTGTGGGGAAAGAAAGAGAAAAGGACTGGCAGAGGCTGGTGAGTCTGAGTCCCAGGAGGGGAAGCCAGCAGGGCTGAGTGTGAAGCCCAAATACTTCAAGGTGCAAGAGGGTGAGAGTTTCCCTTGATGGTGATCGACCAGAGGGGGGGGAAACCCTGAATGTTTGGCAGTGTATTTACTGAACTGTACCCTGCATGTTCTACAGTGAAGTTGAACTGTGACCTGAACATTTTTCTGTTGCCTTTTTGTTGGGAATTTCCATTGCTTAATAAAGCTGTGTTTTTGTCGGAAGCCTTGGTGTCCCTGTCTCTAAGCTCCAAAATCCTACGCTACCTGCCTACCAAATGCTAATTCCCCCTTAAATGTGCATGTGCAGGCCACTGGCATGTCACGGTATGTTTAGAACCCACCTGGCTTTAAATTAGTAGCCCAATTTGGCTGGAAAACCACCAACCTGGCAACCCTGATCCCAATGTTATTAATAGGGAATAAAGATAAATATATAGGAAGGTCAGTGATCCCAATGTTATTAATAGGGAATAAAGATAAATATATAGGAAGGTCAGTGATCCCAATGTTATTAATAGGGAATAAAGATAAATATATAGGAAGGTCAGTGATCCCAATGTTATTAATAGGGAATAAAGATAAATATATAGGAAGGTCAGTGATCCCAATGTTATTAATAGGGAATAAAGATAAATATATAGGAAGGTCAGTGATCCCAATGTTATTAATAGGGAATAAAGATAAATATATAGGAAGGTCAGTGATCCCAATGTTATTAATAGGGAATAAAGATAAATATATAGGAAGGCCAGTGATATGATCCCAATGTTATTAATAGGGAATAAAGATAAATATATAGGAAGGTCAGTGATCCCAATGTTATTAATAGGGAATAAAGATAAATATATAGGAAGGTCAGTATTTTATTCCAGAAAAGGTGGCAACCCTATCAGTAACCCCCGTGTGACTCCCAGTAACCCCCCGCGTGACACAGAACAGTAACAAACCTGTAAGTGTCTGGGAGTAACAAGAAGTGATTGTTCTGATCTGTTATTGGGAATCTCCTGGGGATCCAGTGGCTTCTGCTCCTTTAATCTGTATAAAGAGACAATGGGAATAAAGAAGTGACAGTTATACAGCTGGACCTGAGTTTATATTTCATTGGGGGTCCCTCTTCCCTGCACTAATCCCGGGGAATAAAGAAGGAATAAATGAGGAATAAATGAGGAATAAAGAAGGAATAAAGGAGGAATAAGGAAGGAATAAATAAACAATAAAGGAGGAATAAAGGAATAAGGAAGGAATAACGAATAAAGGAGGAATAAAGAAAGAAAGAAGGACCAGAGCTGAGGACAGGTGCATGCTGGGACATGTGCGACTAATGAGCAGCCGCTGAGGCCACAGACCCCGCCCCTCCGTGTGTCCCGCATATGAGGAGCAGCTGTCAGTGAGTCAGGACTGAGGAGCCATTAGGAGACAACGAGCACAGCTGGGCCCCACGCCATTACATTCTCTGTCCGAGCCCCGACCCCTCCCAATTCCCGGTTATGTCAATGCTCCGCCCCCACCTCATTCCCCGGTTGTGTTTGTGCCCCCGTAACTACCTGTTCTCCCCCGGCCGCTCTTCTCATTCTCACCCTACGGACACGCCCCGGGCTCGTTCTCCCCGTACAAAGTCCATCCCCTCAGCGCCAGGCTCCGCCTTCTCCTTTTCACTTTCCAAACTCTTCCCGACCGATCCCTCCTCTCGCCGCGCCTACTCACAGTGTTCGCCTCACTTTCAGTTCCCGCCCTCACACCGACTCCACCTTTATGCCCCACCCCCGCTCCCTGACAATATCCAATGGGCGCGTTTTTCCTGCTTGTTAATATCCCTTCAAGTCAGTTATTATGGCTGCTGCGCATTCCCTGTCAGACTTCCTCCCTTCCTATTCCCTGTCAGCTCCTGTCCTTTCCCAATCCTGTCAGACATTGTCCCTCCCAATCCTGTCAGACATTGTCCCTCCCATTCCTGTCAGTGGCTTCAGCTTAATCCTTATGGCTGTTGCCTATTCCCTGTCAGCCCTTGTCCCTTCCCATTCCTGTCAGTGGCGATAGTTCAGGACTGGACTGGGGTTCCAAATAGGCTTTGGCATTTGTAGTACACAGAGTCCCAAAAAGCCCCTTTAGCCCATTTAGTAGTCACTTTCTATGGCATCTTACAGCAGCCCCTCTGGCATTTGCCAGAACCCACAATTGCCAGTCGAGGTCTGCGGGTTCAGCTCAGTTGTTATGGCTGTTGCCCAGTCAGCCCATGTCCCTTCTCATTCCCTGTCAGTCCTTGTCCCTTCCCATTTGTCCTTTATCTTTCCTGCCCGCTCTCTTTCCTTCCTCCCTATTGTATTGATATGAGGAATAAGATTCCTGTCAGGAAGTTGTATTTTTAGGAGCAGCATTAATTTATCTGGACACAAACATCCCAATGACCCTGAACAAATCCAGAAAAGTCTGATCTTCATAATCATCCGCCGGCATCGCTAGAGTGGCCCTAAGGCCCCGGTAAAACTTTAAAGTAAATATTTGTTTGTATGTAACATTTGTGTTTGGGGAGCCGGTGCCTTCACATTCACTGTTACTTGGCAATTCACTCTATAATCGTGTAGAGCCATGGCTGCTGTTGGGCCCCTGTTTCTCTTCCTGAACCCATTGTATTCTACAGAGCTGATCTGATAGCTGCTATGTATAAGGTGTGCCCTATAGCCCAATTTCAGCAGGAATGGCTGCCCTCATGGCCAGTGTTGGACTGGGATGCCTGGGGCCCACCAGAAAACCTATGGCCACAGGCCCACTCTCCAAACTATTTTTCCTTTTTTTGTCAATAACTTTCTTTATTCTTTTAATCACTTCTCCTCAAATATTATCATCAGTCTCCTCCTCAATTTCTTCTCTTTATTCTTATATAGAAATGGGGCAACTGCTGTTGTATAGGCACAAACCTCCCAACTAGGGATGCACCGAATCCAGGATTCCTTATTTGCATACGCAAATTGGGTGCAGGGAGGTAAATCGCGTAAAAAATGTTTTCCCTTTCCCACCCCTAATTTTAATATGCAAATTTGGATTCGGTTCGGTATTTGGCCAAAAAAGTGGATTCGGTGCGTCCCTACTAAACAAAAAGAGGGACAAAAAAGTTGCCGCTCGTAGCGTGGCAAAATTTGGCAGGTTATAAAAGTTTGAACATATTTCTGTGGTTTTTTTTTCAGTTATTACAGTTTTGCTAATGAAGGTAAATTGCCCTTTTAGATGTGAGTCTAACTTTTCCCAAGGGACCTGTTATCTTATATTGTTACAATTACTTATTTGCTTATCTAGATACATTTGAATTGTTACAAATGTATCTAATATTCTGTTGTGGCTGTTCTGGGCTCTCTGCCAAAAGCCAATTAAGTTAGAAACTTTGTTTCTTTTTCTGGCTGTTAAGCGCAGAGAAAAACGGGATAGTACAAATGAGGGACTGCAGGTTTTGTCCCTCTAAAAACAGGACAGTTGGGAGGTATGTAGGCATACAAGGCAAATAGTTTGGTGAGCAGAAGGGCCCACTGACACTTGGGCCCACCGGGAGTTTTTCTGGCATCCCTGTGGGCCAGTCCGACACTGCCCGTGGCTATATGGCAGCTGATTCTCTGAATGTATTGTGTGTATCCTGCCATAGATCTAGTAGTATCATGTTCTGGGATGGTATACTGTATGTTGGCACCAGCGCTGTACAATATGTTGGCGCTCTATAAATACTTGATAATAATAATGCTGATTAATTAACCCTTGATATTTGACCGTCGAAGTAAAATCCTTTGACTTCATATATCGAAGACGAAGGATTTACCGATATTCCTACGATCGAAGGAATAATCGTTCTATCGAACGATTAAATCCTTTGAATCGAACGATTCAAAGGATTTTAATCCATCGATCGAAGGATATTCCTTCGAGCAGGAAATTGTTAGGAAGCCTATGGACCTTCCCCATAGGCTAACATTGGCCTCGGTAGGTTTTAGGTGGCGAAGGTTTTAGGGTCAAAGAATTTTTTAAAGAGACAGTACTTCGACTATCGAACAGTCGAACGATTTTTAGTTCGAATTGTTCGATTCAAAGTTCGTAGTCGAAGGTCGAAGTAGCCCATTCGATGGTTGAAGTAGCCATATTCGACCATTCGAAACTCGAACTTTTTTTCCTCTATTCCTTCACTCGAACTAAGTAAATGGGCCCCTAAATCTTTAAAATGTGAACAAACCCTTTAAGAAACCAGGTTTGTTCTCATAATTAGTTAAAGAGGTTGTTTACCTTTGAGTTAACTGTTAGTATGATTTAGATTGCAATTGGTTATCATTTTTTATTATTTGTGTTTTTTTGGGTTATTTTATTCAGCAGCTCTCCAGTTTGTAATTTCAGCCATCTGGTTGCTAGGGTTCAAATTCCCCTAGCAACCATGCACTGATTTGAACACGTGACTGGAATATGAATAGGAGAGGCCTGAATAGAAAGGGGAGTAATAAAAAGTAATAATAACAATACATTTGTACCCCCAATTTAAAGCTGGAAAGAGAAATAAGAAGAAGAAGGCAAATCATTTAAGAACTATAAAAATAATGAAGGCCAATTGGAAAGTTGCTAAGACTTAGACTAAGAGTTAAGTTGAAGGTGAAGCACCCGTTGTATAATAACGCTATGAGTCAGTAGGTTCCACCTTTGGGTGGAGGGAGCACATGAGTCAGTGAGTGAATGGGGAGAAAAGACAATGACACATTATCTCCAGGCTGACGATCCTCTGCCCAAATCATAAGAACATCACAGAGACTGGGCTTAAACTTTATCTTTTATTCTCATTTCACACAAGACATAATGATATTTGCCCCACGGCCAGTTGAACGCGCTCAGCGACCCCCCTAACATGTATGTTTTGCCTTCTCACATCTCTTCACGGTTTTGACCAATTCTCCAATCAGCTTCAAGAATTCACTGAACTTCATTTGTTTGTCATTGTTGGTGTCCAACTCCTTGATCTTCTCCTCCAGATTCACCCCCTGAGAGATACAGTCTCGTTAGTCATGCCTTCTAAATATTCACTGACCGCACCCTTAGATTGTAAGCTCTGCTGAGCAGGGCCCTCTCTCACTACTGTATAGATCAGTATCTATTACATGTCTTGTACAGTGCTGCAGAATATGTTGCCACTGAATAAACACATAATAATAATAATAATGACCCCATATTATTGTATAGTATATATCAATGTACAAGAACCTGTAGCTCCCTGTATCAAGGCCAATACTAGCAGTGTCTCACCTTCAGGTAGTTTGGGAAGTTCTTCTTCACCAGTTCCCTAAATTCCTCCAGCGACAGGTTCTCCTGATCTTTATCTTTTCTGGAACAATCATAGAACGTCGCCACTAAGTCCTTGATGCATTGCTCTGCGTGGGTCAGTTTCACGTCTGTCTTTTCACCAGCCATTTCCAAACTAGGGCACGAAGATTTACACTGAGACGGTATGGGGCTAGAGCAGTGGGTGGGAGACAGGGGATAAAGAGACGGGATTGGATGCAAATTTAGGGAATTGTGATGGTTTAGGGGGATTTACACTCCCCAAAGACAGACCATCTACCATATACCAAAAATAGACATTCATACGCTCTCCCATGGAAATCCATCTAATGGTAACCTCCAAAACACATTTCCCACCCTCCTCCCCAAATGAGAGTCAGGGGTAAAGATAAATAGATGAGACTAAAGTGGGGAGGTGAGTGATAGGGTAATAGATAAGAATTGGGGGAAGGTGAGTGAGAGGTAATAGATGAGAATTGGGGGGATGAGTGGGGGGAAATAGATCATAATCATTGGGGGAAGGTGAGTGAGGGGTAATAGATGAGCATTGGGGGAAGGTGAGTGAGGGGCAATAGACGAGAATCATTGGTGGGAAGGTGAGTGATGGGGTAATATAATTTGTGGGAAGGGGAATGAGGGGCAATAGGTTAGAATTGGGGTGAAGGTGAGAGATAGTGAAATATTAGGAGAGGGGTTGTGAGGATGAGATGGAGAGAGAGAAGGAGTATAATGGGGCAGGTGGGAGAAAGAGGATGCTGGAGCAAGTGAGACAGGGAGAGGGGCACCAGAAAGAAGAATAAATGAGAGGGATAATAGTAGACTGAGGAGGGGGACATATTGGGGAGGTGCAAATGCAAAAGAAAAAAAAACAGAGTTTTAGTGAGGAGAATTAATCCAATTTCTCCCCATTGGGGCACTGAGGGGCAGGTTAGAAAGTAAGAAAGAAGAGGGGCAGTACCAGACAGTTGCCCAGAAGTGCTATTACCAGTTTGCAGTCCCGGGAGAGCAGATCAGTCAGTATCAGCAGACTGGCACACACTGAGATATCTGAACATGATGCCCCCCAGTCATATAGTCATATAGACATGGGTGTGACTGTCCCACCCACTGGGTCTGGCACTAGAACAGCTCCTCTGTGTTCTGTCAAACTCGCTTGTCCACATTCACCAGTCACAGGGCTGTCCTGCTGAGCCGGGCTGTTAACCCTTTGCTGGCCCCAGCGGAGACATGGGCAACTAACCAACACATAGGCACCTACACACAGAGAAATGGGTACACCTAGCCCACTGGAGACATGGGCACCTAGCTACAGAGAGACATGGGCACCTAGCTACAGAGAGACATGGGCATCTAGCTACAGGGAGACATGGGCACCTAGCTACAGGGAGACATGGGCACCTAGCTACAGAGAGACATGGGCACCTAGCTACAGAGAGACATGGGCACCTAGCTACAGGGAGACATGGGCACCTAGCTACAGGGAGACATGGGCACCTAGCTACAGGGAGACATGGGCACCTAGCTACAGGGAGACATGGGCATCTAGCTACAGGGAGACATGGGCATCTAGCTACAGGGAGACATGGGCACCTAGCTACAGAGAGACATGGGCACCTAGCTACAGAGAGACATGGGCACCTAGCTACAGAGAGACATGGGCACCTAGCTACAGGGAGACATGGGCACCTAGCTACAGAGAGACATGGGCACCTAGCTACAGAGAGACATGGGCATCTAGCTACAGGGAGACATGGGCACCTAGCTACAGGGAGACATGGGCACCTAGCAATAGGGAGACATGGGCACCTAGCTACAGGGAGACATGGGCACCTAGCTACAGAGAGACATGGGCATCTAGCTACAGGGAGACATGGGCACCTAGCTACAGGGAGACATGGGCACCTAGCAATAGGGAGACATGGGCACCTAGCTACAGGGAGACATGGGCACCTAGCTAGTTATGTTTAGTGCCACTGTAATAGGAGGGTAACCTTTGTGTAAATGGCTCAGAAATACAAGCTACGTCCTCATAGGTGTATGGTAGGGAAGGGGTTAATTAAGTGGACTTGCTGTGGACGTGTGATGGGGGTAGGGGTGTTATTCAATTGAAGTTACCTGACCCCCCAATATTAATTTCTGCCCTGCCATAGACAAACTTCAGACCAGACATACAGAAGCCCTGTGTATTCGTCCCTCCCCAACACCTACTGACCTAGTGACACGGCTTCATCAACAACCTCATTGTATAGTCACCCCCCCCCCCCCCGCAATAGGCCAGCCCCCCTACTAACCCACCCCTTCCCATAGGGCTACAGACATGTGCAACACAAACGTCTTCCCCCACCCTGATCCACTTCACAAGGGCTCAGTTATAGGGAAAGAGTTAAATATATATATAAGGGACAGTAATGAAATAGAGAAAGTACAGAGAAGAGCAACTAAGCTGATAAAGGGAATGGAAGGGATCAGTTATGGGGAAAGACAAGTTGGGATTGGTTACACTGGAGAAGAGACAGTTAAGGGTGATATGATCACTATATATAAATATATAAGGGGAATATGATGACTATATATAAATATATAAGGGACAGTAATGAAATAGAGAAAGTACAGAGAAGAGCAACTAAGCTGATAAAGGGAATGGAAGGGATCGGTTATGGGGAAAGACTATTTTGGATTGGTTACACTGGAGAAGAGACAGTTAAGGGTGATATGATCACTATATATAAATATATAAGGGGAATATGATGACTATATATAAATATATAAGGGGATATGATCACTATATATAAATATATAAGGGGGATATGATCACTATATATAAATATATAAGGGGATATGATCACTATATATAAATATATAAGGGGGATATGATCACTATATATAAATATATAAGGGGGATATGATCACTATATATAAATATAAGGGACAGTAATGAAATAAAGTACAGAGAAGAGCGACTAAGCTGATAAAGGGAATGGAAGGGATCAGTTATGGGGAAAGACAAGTTGGGATTGGTTACACTGGAGAAGAGAGTCAATGGAGATTTGATCACTATATATACTGAAGTCAGAAATGAATTGCTCCCCTTTATGAGACAATGGGGGATCTATAGCGCTATAGAACAGGAGGAATGTGAGGGAAGGTTGAACGTGATTCTCTCAGGGGTGAGACTACACTCTATGTTACTAGGAGACACACCCAGCACTCCTGACTCCTTTATAAATAAATATAGCAGTGCGAGAGCCGAGCATTACACAGTCCCATAAATCCCTGCAATGAGTTACACAATCCCATAAATCCAGGGCAGGCCCGGACTGGCAATCTGTGGGTTCTGGCAAATGCCAGAGGGGCTGCTATAAGGTCCCATAGAAAGTCAGTATTTAGTGGGCTGGTGGGGGCTGTTTGGGCCTCTGTGTACCTGAAATGCCAGGGCCTATTTTAATTCTCAGTCCGGACCTGATCCAGGAAGTTACACAATCCCGGCAGGTTGGAAAGTGTTGAGCAGATTGGGTGACAATATCGGGGCCACACCTGCATTCACCACATTGTAGTGATAATTATGGGCACGGCACAGGCTTCTGTATGTGTTTAGCCTGGGGGGGGAGAATGTTAAGAGGAAGTCAGTGCAAAATAAAATGTTAAAGTATAAGAGTCAATGTCTATGCTGCATCGCTAATAAGTGGGACATGAGGCCACCAAGGGGGACATGGCTGTTTAAAAACCAGTGTAGTCGATACAGAGTCGATACAGAGGCGCAGGCTGCCAGCGTTTCTCCCTTTGGTACAAGGAGACAGGACTGGGTGTAATGGAGACTTTTGTGCTGGATGGAGGCAGTTGGTGGGAAGGGATGGAATATTTCCCTGATTCCATGGAATTTCCAGTAAACCAAAAACAACTGTCATACCCCAATGTGAGCAGCAGAGGACTGTACATTGTATAATATCAATCATATCCCTTAATCAGTTTCACACACACTTACTCCATGTTGTATTTTACCCTATGCAAATGTAATCAGCCCTTTATAAATAGACCTTACCCCCGCTGTATTTATATTGGTGCCAGGCTACAGATTCTCTAGCCAATCCACACCCCAAAAGAAAGATCCATGTGTCATTTTGCTTTGTTTTTATTCAACAGAACAGTCACTTGCCCCATCCACCTAGGGTTACCACCTGGCCGGTATTTTACTGCCCTGGCCGGTAAAAATGATGGCTGATCCCAATTTCATTAAAAGGGAAAAAAGAAAAATATATAGGAAGGCCAGTATTTTTTTCCAGAAAAGGTGGCAACCCTACATCCACCCCCAACCCAGTCTCCTCTCCAGAACCAGCTCATTTCTTCTTCTTGTCCTTCAGATCTTTCTGCTTTGCCTTGGCCAGTTCTCCAATCAGCCTCCAGTATTCCTTAAAGTTCAGCTCGCTGTCCTTGTTCAGGTCCAGCTCCTTCAGCCTGTCCTCTAGAGGCACATCCTGAGGGATACAATACCCAAAATAAGAACTTATATAATATATATATATACATATACACACGTCCAGCAAACAGCTCAGCATCTCCCTGCACCAATATATAGCTCTCAGGGCCAGTCAGCCCCCAACCAGCATACAGTACAGTTTTATATCTGTCTGTATAATGTTGGGCTTTTCTCCAGCACATAGGCACAGGGGATATTTGTTTATGGAGAGGCTAATATAGTATAGGCTTCACAATGTCCCAGGCCACTTCCATAATACCCCAGAACCCACGGCAGGATAAATACAGGGCCAATTACATATATAATACCCCAGAACCCACAGCAGATAAATACAGGGCCAACTTTATGTATAACACTCCAGAAAACACAACAGGATAAATACCGTATATGGTAAATTCCATGTATAATAGGCCAGAACCCACAGCAGGATAAATACAGGCCCAATTCTATATATACTACCCCAGAATCCACAGCAGGATAAATACAGGACCAATTCCATATATAATACCCCAGAACCCACAGCAGGATAAATACAGTGCCAATTCCATGTATAATACCCCAGAACCCACAGCAGGATAAATACAGGGTCAATTCCATGTATAATACCCCAGAACCCACAGCAGATAAATACAGGGCCAATTCCATGTATAATACCCAGAACCCACAGCAGAGAAATACAGGGCCAATTCCATGTATAATACCCAGAACCCACAGCAGATAAATACAGAGCCAATTCCATGTATAATACCCCAGAACCCACAGCAGGATAAATACAGGGCCAATTCCATGTATAATACCCCAGAACCCACAGCAGATAAATACAGTGCCAATTCCATGTATAATACCCCAGAACCCACAGCAGGATAAATACAGAGCCAATTCCATGTATAATACCCCAGAACCCACAGCAGGATAAATACAGAGCCAATTCCATGTATAATACCCCAGAACCCACAGCAGGATAAATACAGAGCCAATTCCATGTATAATACCCCAGAACCCACAGCAGGATAAATACAGGGCCAATTCCATGTATAATACCCCAGAACCCACAGCAGGATAAATACAGGGCCAATTCCATGTGTAATATACCCCAGAAGCCACAGCAGGATAAATACAGTGCCAATTCCATGTATAATACCCAGAACCCACAGCAGATAAATACAGGGCCAATTCCATGTATAATATCCCAGAACCCACAGCAGGATAAATACAGGGCCAATTCCATGTATAATACCCAGAACCCACAGCAGCATAAATACAGGGCCAATTCCATGTATAATATCCCAGAACCCACAGCAGATAAATACAGGGCCAATTCCATGTATAATACCCCAGAACTCACAGCAGATAAATACAGAGCCAATTCCATGTATAATAAACCAGAACACACAGCAGATAAATACAGGGCCAATTCCATGTATAATACCCCAGAACCCACAGCAGATAAATACAGGGCCAATTCCATGTATAATACCCCAGAACACACAGCAGGATAAATACAGGGCCTATTTTTGTATAATACCCCAGAACCCACAGCAGGATAAATATTCCATATATAATACACAAAAGCCATGAATATCCTGTAAATTATATCCTTATAAACGGTGAGTTCTGATGTCATCAGTTATAAACGGTGAGTTATGATGTCATTTCTGTCACATGACTCGCAGAAATTTGTGTATTATAATAAATAAAGTACCCCCAGTTGCAAAATATGAGGATATTAGAAGTTACCTTGGAGTTCCACGACCTGTATAAAAACACTCGGCATTCAGCCTCGTACTTTTATATGGTCATGAAACTCCTCGGTAACTTATAATATCCTTATATTTTACAAGAGGGGGTACTTTATTCACTATATAATACACAAAAGCCATGAATATCCTGTAAATTATATCCTTATAAACGGTGAGTAGTGATGTCATCAGTTATAAACGGTGAGTAGTGATGTAATTTCTGTCACATGACTTACTAAAATTTGTGTATTATAATAAATAAAGTACCCCCAGTTGTAAAATATGAGGATATTAGAAGTTACCTCGGAGTTCCATGACCTGTATAAAAACACTCGGCCTTCGGCCTCGTGTTTTTATATGGTCATGAAACTCCTCGGTAACTAATAATATCCTTATATTTTACAAGAGGGGCTACTTTATTCACTATATAATAACACATTGTAGGATACATGCAGTGCCAGTTTTTTGTATATAACTGTGCTTTGTGTTCTAGGGTATTAATTGGCGCTTATTTGGGAAGCTTTGGGCTCCTCTCAGTCTTCAGTAAGAAATGCCCCCCAAATCCTTACATTTAACCTCTCTTGCTGTCATCTTACCTTCCTCACCTAGCGCTCATGTCAGAAATCAACTCCATACCTCTAATTTAGCAGAGGCTCTGATTAGTCCACTGATCACTGGGGCTCATTTGGTGGTGGGTCCTGATTTTAAAACTGGGCCCCTGCTACACTTCCCAAATGTGCCAAAACTCTGACCCAATCCCCTGCAAGCCCTGTCCTTTCAAGACCTGCAAATCATACTTTTCAGTCTGAGAGCCCCCCTTCTACCACATGACCCAGTACCCCCTATACCCCACTGATGTGGCCCTGGCCCCAGCCTAGTGATATTGCAGAATCTGAAAATATATTGATAGTTCATGTATCATCCAAAATACTTTAAAAGAAAGACTTTTTTTGTTTCACCCATGACTTTATTATCACCACCCCTGCAGGGAGCTTGTCCCCTACACCAACAAATATATGATTAGGCCAGTGCTTATGGCACCCCATGTGGCAGTGTGAGGGTATTACGCTGCTGTGGTCACTTACCTGAGTGAGTTGAGGAAGCTCCTCGTTTAGCAGTTTGTTAAACTCCTCAGAGGTAAGTGTCTCTCGTTGTCCCTCTTCCCCCGCGTGTTTATAGAAGCACGAAACTAACGTCACAATGGCCTGTTCCACCTCGCTCTGTCCCTCAGCCATTTCTTATCTGTAATAGAGAGAGAAACCAATATTAGGCCATTTCTTATCTGTAATAGAGAGAGAAACCAATATTAGGCCATTTCTTATCTGTAATAGAGAGAGAAACCAATATTAGGCCATTTCTTATATGCAATAGAGAGAGAAACCAATATTAGGCCTGGGGTTCAGATGGAAATCAGTCAGACCACCGAGGAGGAGAATAGAAGGGGAAAGAGATGAAGAGAGAGATAAAGAAATGAAGGGGAGAAAAGTGACAGGGGGACATGGATCAGAAATAGAGAATTCATATGAAAGAGTGAGTCAGAAGAAACTGCGAGAGAGAGTTGGGTTAGGGGGGGGGAGACCTGCCTGCAGGAGAGAGTGAGGGAAGACATGGGAGAGAGAATAGGGACAGAAGAGAAAATCACACGAGAGGGAGTGAGTGAAGAAGAAGAAGAAGAAGGCCAAGGTTTGGGAATGTGCCTACAAGTGAGGGAATGGGTGGGGAGAGGCAGGGCCGGCCTTAGGCCAATTGGACCAATTGGGCCCCGTACCCCTGGGGGGCCCCGCACCACAGGGCAGCACAGATAATATTTCCCTCAGCACATGATGCTGCCTGGCCTGCCCCCAACTTTGAGAGTCCAGCCCATCCCCAAATCCATAGGTCTAGCCTGCCCCCAACTCTCATAGGCCCAGCTTTCCTCCAACCTTGATAGGCCCTGCCTGCCCCCAATCCAACCAAGCCTGCTCCCAAGCTGATTGACTAATTGGCCCAGTCCACTCTCCTATTTCCTCCCTCTCTCTCTTACCCTGTGTGCCCCTATTATGTTACCTTGTCTGCCCCTTTCCTTTCTATTTTGTGCCTGTATGCCCTTATTTTCCTAAATACTTGGTGTGTCAGTAGCCAGCAACACTTTGTCTAGGGGCCCCGCCAACATGGTCCCAATTGGGCCCCACATGTGATAGGACCAGCCCTGGGGAGATGGGTCAGGGGAGAGGAACCTGCCTGCATAAGAAGCAGTAAGTGAGGAGATGGGAAAGGCAGTAAGTCAGGGGGAGAGGATGCAAAGAACAGGTTAGGAAATTTACAGGCAAGAAATTGGCTCAGGGGAAGAGGGGAATAAGACCTCCCTGCAGGAGAGGCAGTAAGTTAAATGGGAGAGAAAGTAAGTTAGGGGGGAGAGGCAAAAGTGGAGGGGAGAGGGGCATCAAGTCAGAGAGAGAGACAGTAAGTGGAGGGGAGAGGGGCAGTAAGTCAGGTGGAAAGGCAGTAAGTGGAGGGTAGAGAGGCAGTAGGTGGAGGGTAGAGGGACAGTAGGTTGGGGTAGAGGCAGTAAGTGGAGGGTAGAGGGGCAGTAGGTTGGGGGAGAGGCAGTAAGTGGAGTGTAGAGGGGCAGTAGGTTGGGGGAGAGGCAGTAAGTGGAGTGTAGAGGGGCAGTAAGTGGAGGGTAAAGGGGCTGTAGGTCTGGGGAGAGGCAGTAAGTGGAGGGTGGAGGGTAGAAAGGTAGTAGGTCGGGGGAGAGGCATTAAGTGGAGGGTAGAGGGGCAGTAGGTCTGGGGAGAGCCAGTAAGTGGAGGGTAGAGAGGCAGTAGGTCGGGGGGAGGCAGTAAGTGGAGGGTAGAGGGGCAGTTAGTGGAGGGTAGAGGGGCAGTTAGTGGAGGGTAGAGGGGCAGTTAGTGGAGGGTAGAGGGGCAGTAAGTGGAGGGTAGAGGGGCAGTAGGTCTGGGGAGAGCCAGTAAGTGGAGGGTAGAGAGGCAGTAGGTCGGGGGGAGGCAGTAAGTGGAGGGTAGAGGGGCAGTTAGTGGAGGGTAGAGGGGTAGTAAGTGGAGGGTAGAGGGGCAGTTAGTGGAGGGTAGAGGGGCAGTATGTCGGGGGAGAGGCAGTAAGTGGAGGTTAGAGGGGCAGTAAGTGGATGGGAGAGGGGCAGTAGGTCAGGGGAGAGGGGCAGTAAGTGGAGGGTAAAGGGGCAGTAGGTTGGGGGAGAGGCAGTAAGTGGAGGGGAGAGGGGCAGTAAGTGAAGGGTAGAGGGGCAGTAGGTTGGGGGAGAGGCAGTAAGTGGAGGGGAGAGGGGCAGTAAGTAGAGGGGCAGTTAGTGTAGTGTAAGTCAGGGAGAGGAGGGAGGCAATACAGGTTAGGGAATCAGTCTTCAGTAATGTAGGTGGGTAACTTACCAGCTCGGTGGAGATGACTGTCAGTTAGGAGTCCCAGGAAAGCAGTGACCCCTTACTACTCACTCCCTACTTACATAGTGAGCAGAGTATGGGACCCTCCCCTTGGGCCTGGCTGTAGAACAGCACCTCTGTGTTCTCTGTGTGACCCTCCCTAATTCCTGCCCACCACTCACAGTGCTGCTTTTCTGGCCCCTTCCCCAAAACCCAAACTGCCTCCTTTATTTGGGAACCCCCTTTTGTCTCCACCAGCAGAGACCTGAGCACCTGGCAACATGTCCCCATTCCCTCCCACTGCTGAGACTGCACCCCTCCCCAAAATGAACCCCCAAATCTCCTACATACACTGGTCAGGGGCCGTGCCCCCCTTTACATTAGACAGAAAATGATCATATAAGTTTAGGAGGTGCCCCAAATGAATAGTAAGTGGTGTAACTAGAGAGCAAGCAGATACTGCAAGTGCTGGGGGGCTCAGGTGATAGAGGGGTGTCAGTGACTTTCATTATACGTTTATGAAAAATATACTTTCAGTAGGGTATAATATGAGTTTGCAGGGGGGCCCACTAACTTTAGGTTACAAGCTCAGTTCTACATTCAAGTGAACATGAATTGGGGACGGGTTTTATGTCGCGCACCCCATTTTCTCGCAAGATCTTTGTACTTCTGTGTCCCCCCTTGTCGTGAACTACAACACCCATCATCCCCAGATAGCCGTGTAATATAATTCAGCCGTCATAGGTTGGACATTTGTACCAGGAAGGGAGAGGTGCCCGGAATATAGGTTCCCCTGGGTCAGGAGGCAGTGAATGAGCCAGTAAGTGAATACAATGGTACTTACTGTAACAAGCTATGGGAACATTTCCAGCATTCCTCGCCCTATTCACCCACCCCACCCCGCCCTCTGAAGCCCTGTGCCACCCACCTACCAGCTGTGCATTCTGGGAAGGGAGAAAACAGAACTGACCCTGTTCCTTACAGACTCACGTGGCCCCTCAGTGGGGCTGATGATGTCACTGGCTCTCTGATTTCAGCATGGCCTCTCATTGGAGGAAGGAGGCTGCCATTATTTTGTGATATTATCCAGGAGGCTGGACAGATAAACCATACAGATTCCTTTAGGGCTGGGTGTGTTCCACAGACATTCACCCCCAAACTTCATTACATACTCATTCCCAACCAATACACAGTAGCTCATTTACCACCAGTGCTGGGAGGCAGGTCTGTGCTTGCAGGAAGGGATAGTAAATGCTTAGGGGCTGCAGATCTTGGACTGGATCAATGAGGCCTTATCCTCCAGGAGGCCAGTATCTTCCCTGCACTGCTGGCACGTTTGTTTGGGATCTTGGTGCTGGAGGGTGGTGTCAGGGAGTTGAGGGGTGTGATTGCTGGGAGTTTCCAGGAAGTGGGATCATGAATTGGTGGTACCCCCAATCTGAGCAGCAGGGGGCAGCAGTGCACCATATCTGTAACTAATCCCTGAGACACTGCAGGATCACTGAGGTCTGTAGTAGGTTGTGCAGCTGATATTTCGATCAGTAGTAAATATCATATATATAATATGTAGGGGGGCACTCATAGTGTTTGCTGTCTGAATGCCCAGGACAGGCTTAAGGTGGTCATAGGTGTTACATTTATAATGTTTTCATTTCAATACACACGTGTAGAGCTGAATCGTCACATGTACCGATAGAAACAATAGAATTCTACCTGTATCTGATGATTCAGCACTAACGATGGACAATATTCGGGTGCCTTCAAAGGTGCCCAATCAGAATTTGCCCTTGTTCTAGGAGCTTACAATCTATTAATTTCTGCTAAAAGGAAGGAGCTAGTGTTATAAGGGGAGGACTTTGTCTAAGCAACTCACAATTCACTATTAAATAGGCATTATTATCTTATATGATGTATCTTGCATTACGTCAGGGTTATACAGAAAGATCCACAGATACTCTATAATCTAGGAGAAATCCTAGCCCAAAGTGCTTACAAACTAGTGGTATATTGGGAGACCCTCCCTCAAGGAGCTTACACTCTTGTTGTATGATGAGAGGCCCTTCCCCAAGGAACTTACACTGTAGTGGTATTATGAGAGGCCCTGTTCCAAAGAGCTTATGCTGTAGTGGTATAATGGGAGACCCTGTCCCAAGAAGCTTAAACTCTAGTGGTATAATGGGAGACCCTTCCCCAAGGAACTTACACTACAGTGGTATTATGAGAGACCCTGTACCAAGGAGCTTACACTCTAGTGGTATAATGGGAGACCCTTCCCCAAGGAACTTACACTGCAGTGGTATTATGAGAGACTCTGTACCAAGGAGCTTACACTACAGTGGTATTATGAGAGACCCTGTACCAAGGAGCTTACACTCTAGTGGTATAATGGGAGACCCTTCCCCAAGGAATTTACACTCTAGTGGTATTATGAGAGGCCCTGTTCCAAAGAGCTTATGCTGTAGTGGTATAATGGGAGACCCTGTCCCAAGGAACTTACACTCTAGTGGTATAATGGGAGACCCTTCCCCAAGGAACTTACACTGTAGTGGTATTATGAGAGACCCTGTACCAAGGAGCTTACACTCTAGTGGTATAATGGGAGACCCTGTCCCAAGGAGCTTACACTGTAGTGGTATTATGAGAGACCCTGTTCCAAGGAGCTTATGCTGTAGTGGTATGATGGGAGACCCTGTCCCAAGGAACTTACACTCTAATGGTATAATGGGAGACCCTTCCCCAAGGAGCTTACACTGTAGTGGTATTATGAGAGGCTCTGTACTAAGGAGCTTACACTCTAGTGGTATAATGGGAGACCCTTTCCCAACGAGCTTACACTGTAGTGGTATAATGAGAGACCCTCTTCCAATGAGCTTACACTCTAGTGGTATAATGGGAGACCCTTCCCCACAGAGCTTGCACTTTAGTTGTATTATGAGAGACCCTGTTCCAAGGAGCTTACACACTAGTAGTGTAATCAGATTCTGCCCCAAGACTTATACTCTAGTGGTATAATGGGAGAAGCTGTCCCAAAGGGCTTATGCTCTAGTGGTATAATGGGAGAGGCTGCCCCAGGGAGCTTACACTCTAGTGGATAATTATAGTGTCTTTGCCTAGACGCTGTAGTGTTATGACACCAGTTGGATCACAGCCAAAGAGAGATTTCATTGTGTAAGAAAAGTCATTAGTGACAGGAGCAACACTATCGCTGAGGTTATATATTTTTGATTATTAGCTCCGTTCCCCATCTGTAGGGTTTGTTTCCCCCTAGGGCATTACCTGGGAGATAAGTGCCCTCATATATGATGTAGGAATTAGATAAATTACAGTCAACGCCTCTCCCCTATACATCCTGGAAAGTTCTTTAACAAGCTTCCACTTAGGAGTCTGGTTTCGGCCATCTCCATGGCGATGATCTGGAGGTCCACAATGGGAGATGGAAATAGAGCATTGATATTGGAGAGTCCCTTGTCTCTTTGTGTTGTAGGTAATAGATACCCCTATGGGGAGGAGAACTCGGCTGTCTAGTAGGGAGCAATGGTCAGACGAGAGTATTTATGCCGAGTCCCCCAAGAGCTGTCGTTGGAAGAGGGCAACTCTAAGAGATTTGGTGTGTTGGGGTCTTGGGAATGTTGAATTCAACACATGTCCAAGGCTGAATTCCAGTTCTAATCCTGGTTGCCTTACTCTAGTTATCTGACTAGATGTGTGCTACCTATCCATTATATTTTTACTCTTTCTACATTTCCTTTTCATTCAAGTCTATGTCATACATCATGGAACCAGAGCTAAGCTTTCCCATTCATTTTCAGCCCCTGGATCTCTCCTACTGGCACTCTGCCCACCAGCCTTGAGCGACCCATTCAGCCATGAGTTCTAAACTGGTCCAGGCTATAGACTCGCTCATCTCGGTCTTCCACACCTACTCAGGACGGGAAGGAGACAAGTGCAAACTGAGCAAAAGGGAAATGAGGGACCTGATACAGAACGAGCTGGCAGAGTATCTCGAGGTAAGAATGTCTACATGTTTATGGGTCAGTCCCATCAAGCTCCAAGGGAAATTGCAGGACTTGATGTTGAGGTAGCACGTGTGGTTGGGAAGGACCTGAAAGTTAAGATATTGTACCAGTGGCAAGTTTATAGTGAACATTGGTGAACCAATAGTTGGTTTAGAATAGTTGAAGGAGAAGAGTAATGGGATTATGATAGTGGTCAAGTTTTTGGGTTGGATGAAAAGTTGGGTTTTAGGTAAATCTTTAAAGAACTGGAGCTGCTGGGAGTATCTAATGGGACAGGGGTGGGTGTTTCAGAGGATAGATGGAGCACATAAGAAGTTGGGGATGTGGGAATGTGAAGAAGTAATAGGCGATGACAAAGGAGGAGGAGGTCATGTGCTGAGAGAAGGTTCTTTTGTAATTCTCTAGAAGAATTCTGTGTATTACAGTTAATCAAATCAGGGACTGCCAAAGTGGGGGGCACTTGTGGAGATGGAGAAGATGTATGTGAGTTTTTGAGTCTGGGGATAGGGTAAAAAATGCAAATTGTCAGAAAACTAAGGTTCTCCTGATGCTTCTCTCAAGACCCAGAAAGATGCCATGTCCGTAGACAAGATCATGAGTGAGTTAGACGAGAACGGAGATGGTGAGGTGGACTTCCAAGAATTTGTGATCCTTGTGGCGTCCCTGACAGTGGCCTGTAATTCTTTCTTCAACCAGGAAGACTGACCCTGTTCAGGGGTGGGGGCTCTCTGCCAGGACGTGATGCATGCTGGGATACCACAGAACCGTTGTGTCGAAATAAACATAAAAAATGCAAGTTGTTGGCTCAGGCTTCTTTTCTTCTGTGAAATGTGCGGTCTGTAGAATGGAGCAGGAGCCCAGCAGTCACACTGTTGTTCTCAGCATGGCCCTAGGCAACAGTTGCTATGGATAGGCCAACTACTGCACTCCAGGAAACCAATGTGCCGATCTATGCCAATGGCATCATTAGATTTAGTCAAATTCACTTGTCTGTGAGAATCTCTAGCTGTTGAATGGCCTAAAACCCTGCCCATTAAACCATTTATGTAACTCCACCCATAGTGGGACAGTTCACTCCCCCCAAGCTCAAACCCTACAAGACTGATGGGCCTTAAATATTCCCCAGTGAACCAAGGGCCCAAGACAGTCGGCCTTCATAGCCCCCAAAGACAATGGAAACCCCTGACACAGTTGTAGAAATTACCCCCACAAGGGGGCAGGTAGATGGAAGCCAAGCTTTATTAGGGAATGTATTTTACAGCTTTCTGGATATCAGGTTTTCATATAATAGATCCCATACCTGTTTCAGTTTCATTCCTGACATTTTGCTGACATATTTTTGATTACAGTAGGGGATCACAGAACCCCTCAGTGACTTCTAATATCCTTATCATTTACAGTAGGGGGTATATTATCCCTTATAATACATGAGTGATACTCAGAGTTCCCTGTATAACTCAGCCTGCAGCCTTGTGCCTTTATATGGTCACAGAACAACCCCTCAGTGACTTCTAATATCCTTATCATTTACAGTAGGGGGTACATTATCCCTTATAATACATGAGTGATACTCAGAGTTCCCTGTATAACTCAGCCTGCAGCCTTGTGTCTTTATATGGTCATATAACCCCTCAGTGACTTCTAATATCCTTATCATTTACAGTAGGGGGTACATTATCCCTTATAATACATGAGTGATACTCAGAGTTCCCTGTATAACTCAGCCTGCAGCCTTGTGCCTTTATATGGTCACAGAACAACCCCTCAGTGACTTCTAATATCCTTATCATTTACAGTAGGGGGTACATTATACCTTATAATACATGAGTGATACTCAGAGTTCCCTGTATAACTCAGCCTGCAGCCTTGTGTCTTTATATGGTCACAGAACAACCCCTCAGTGACTTCTAATATCCTTATCATTTACAGTAGGGGGTACATTATCCCTTATAATACATGAGTGATACTCAGAGTTCCCTGTATAACTCAGCCTGCAGCCTTGTGTCTTTATATGGTCACAGAACAACCCCTCAGTGACTTCTAATATCCTTATCATTTACAGTAGGGGGTACATTATCCCTTATAATACATGAGTGATACTCAGAGTTCCCTGTATAACTCAGCCTGCAGCCTTGTGCCTTTATATGGTCACAACCCCTCAGTGACTTCTAATATCCTTATCATTTACAGTAGGGGGTACATTATCCCTTATAATAGATCATTGCTGACTATATTCTTGTACATTGAGCTGCATAATGGGAAACTGGAGAGGGATTCATTACTCCTTACTTGCTTCCCTGCAAACCCATCACCCCTGCAGATCTGTGTGTCTGTCTTTGGTGGGATGAGATCTCCATTGTGTATTTACCAAACTGTGTAAGTTCTAGTCTTGTGCTGAGCTCTTCTCCTCCCACATCTCTTCTGTTGTCATTGCTGGGAAAGCTCCATAGAGACTGAGTCGTTTAATTGGCTGGTGGAGTGTGGGACTCAGTGTAACTGAACTGCCAGGGCCTCTTTTGATAGTCAATGCAGAGCTGACCTGATGTAATAAGTAGTCATTGAGGCAGGCCCTAGGCCAGGGCTTAAAGCTCAGTATTGTTGGTTCCTGAGGTAAAACTAAGCTCTACCTGGATGTGCCCCTGTCAGTGTCTGGCTTTATTCACACCATTGTCTGTCAGAATGTGAGACTGTTGTACAAATACACTAACAACAAGCCGAGTTACCGCTAAACATGAATGTTATATTTATAAGATTGTGGGTCTCTGCCTAAACCAAGATGGCGGCGAGCTTTGCATTGATTTCTAGCTCATTTCCCTTCCCAAGATGGCAACCCGCCCCGGGCAGGTATCCATAGTAACCATCCACTGGAAGGGGCGTGGAAACCGAGATACGTGGCTTGACGCATTAAAGCCGCTTCCATTTTGCCGGCGTAGGGTCAGGAATAGTCGCCATTTTATGCTGAGACTCGGGTGTAGTGAGATAGGCGGGGAAGAGGACAGTTCACGGTACCGCAGCCGTCCTGCTTTTATCGGGGGAAGCCCAAACGCGTTCAAGACTCCAGAGTCGCTCGGTAAGTGAATGAGGGGACTGAGCGTTTGTGAGGGGCACAAATAGAATGTTTGTGGGGCGCTCGGTGGTGTAGGAATGTGTGAGGAGGATTTGTCTGGGGGTGGGGTTTATGGGCCTGAGGGGATGTGACTGGGGGAAGGAAACTAAAGGCCTTGTGTGAGGGTTGAGGGGTGTTGTTCTCTTTCTACAAGTGTTAGAGTGAGGGGTCAGGAGGCTGATGGGCTGATATAGTGAGGGGTCAGGAGGGTGATATAGTGAGGGGTCAGGAGGGTGATATAGTGAGGGGTCAGGAGGCTGATGGGCTGATATAGTGAGGGGTCAGGAGGCTGATATAGTGAGGGGTCAGGAGGCTGATGGGGTGATATAGTGAGGGGTCAGGAGGCTGATGGGGTGATATAGTGAGGGGTCAGGAGGCTGATGGGCTGATATAGTGAGGGGTCAGGAGGCTGATATAGTGAGGGGTCAGGAGGCTGATATAGTGAGGGGTCAGGAGGCTGATGGGCTGATATAGTGAGGGGTCAGGAGGCTGATGGGGTGATATAGTGAGGGGTCAGGAGGCTGATATAGTGAGGGGTCAGGAGGGTGATATAGTGAGGGGTCAGGAGGCTGATGGGCTGATATAGTGAGGGGTCAGGAGGCTGATGGGGTGATATAGTGAGGGGTCAGGAGGCTGATATAGTGAGGGGTCAGGAGGGTGATATAGTGAGGGGTCAGGAGGCTGATGGGCTGATATAGTGAGGGGTCAGGAGGCTGATGGGCTGATATAGTGAGGGGTCAGGAGGCTGATGATAATAGTGAGGACTATAATGCTGGTTTGTCTCTGTATGAGGTATATTTTGAGGCTGGTGCCAAGCTGTTGGTTGGGTCATTACCTCTGGTGATACTTTCCCTTTCTGGAATAAAAATAAAGTGACTAATCCTTTGCCGTGTCCCTTGCAGGTTCGCCAGACTTCAAGATGGCCGCCCCGTCTGCATCTAAAGTTGTGCTAAAGAGTACCACAAAGTTTTCCCTGAATGAGCGGTGAGGAAGCCCCCCCCTACAGCCTGAGCTGGTATCATATGAAATGTAACTCTCACAAGGGCATTATTTGCCCTGTGCCCAACCCCCCCCATACAAAGTGGGCGCCTGTTGCCATGGCAACTGTAGAACAAGGGCTTGTGTGAGAGGAGATTGTCCGTAGCAGTTGGTAAAGTATAAACAGGCAATGTGATACACCAGCAATAGAGGCCTCACTCCCTTCTCTTCCACTCGTATTACATGAATCCCAATTCCCGCCGCAGCCTGGTAGCATGTTACCTGTGCTGCATTAACGCCCGCTGCCGTGTCCGAGGGTGACGCCTGCGTGTGGTCACTCCTGTAAGAGACATGATGCGGGGGTCTCTCTTCCCTGCCCCAAGGCTCTTGTTCCAGGGTCTTGTAAGAGGCAATGCTTTGCTCATTCCACCCCTCTGTTTCTTCTCTCTCTGAGTTCTTGTGTGGGGGATTATTCACCCGACTTCACGTGGCTTTCTGTTCTTCCTCTACTGCTCCCATCTTGCCGCAGTCCCATTTATTTTCCTTTCCGCTTTTTTATCAATAATGTATGAGCTGGCGCAGTTGCTAATAAAATCACTGCCCATTATGCCTGGTAGGAATCTCGCTGGAACCTTTGCTTTTCAGCTGCCCATTGTACCAGTGTAGATATTGGGGTGTCCTAGTGAAGCTGCACATTCAGTTCTAGGGAGCCAGTGCTTGGTTCCCAGATGCATCCCGTTTATATAGTGAACCCTCGATTTCTAAGTCCCCTTATTTTAAGTTTTCCCGCATTTTACATTTTTTATTTGTGGTCCCACCAGTTTATAATTCCAATGGGTGCATTTCCCTAATTCTAAGTAACGTTTTCCCGGATTTTACATCAAAATTTGGTCCTGATGTTCCAAAAACTGCTTTTTTTTTTTCTTCCCCTCTATGAACATTTTTATTTGTGAAATAAAGGTAAAATACCGACCAGATGTATATTTTGCCTATAAATGGTCAATTGCAATGAGTCTGCCCCTTCTACAGTCCTGCACCAATCAGCTTTATGTTGTGTATGTGACTGACACATGCCCCCCATAGTGTAACATTACGGGTAAGGGCACACTGGGCGATTTGGGGAGATTTAGTTGACTAATCGCCTTGTCTTTGTGGCGGCCAATCTCCCCAAATGCCTTACTGCTGTCTTGCGCCGGCTAATATGAAAAAACCACCTGCGGCATGGGACACGTGTCGCTTCGTATTCCAAAGTTTCCTCGCGAGGCGACTTCGGAATACCATGCAATCTCCCCAAATCGCCCAGTGTGACCTTACCCTTGCTTGTTATTAACACAGTAAATATTGTATCTCAAAGTAAAACTTAGTCCTGTGCTTATATCCTTTCAGTACTTGAAGAAAAAGTTACTTTAAAGGGGTTGTTCACCTTCACACCTTCAGTTGGTTTCAGACAGTTCACCAGAAATAAAGACTTAATCCAATTATTTTCTACATGTCAGTTTTTCTAATTTTGGAAGTGTAAAGTGTCATTTTTCAACTTCTAAAGCAGCTCTGGGAGGGGTGGGGGTCGCCGACCCTGTAAACTGATCTAAATTGATACATTTAGTTGATACATTTGTTATGTTTGTCCCTGCTGAGCAGAATCTCTGGGTTTCATTACAGGCAGCTGTTAGACTTGATACAATAGTTACTAATACTCCAGAGATGCTGCTGAGAAATGGATCAATTAAATGTTGCAAAATTGTAACTGTTCAGATTCTGCACCAGAGACCCCGACATTCGATTTTGGGAAAAACTGTAAAAAAAAAAAAATGGAAAGTGATTGAAATAAAGTCTTTATTTCTGGGGAACAATCGTAAAACTGAACTGAAAATAAGTGTTTGGAAGGTGAACAACCCCTTTAACACATTTCCCTGGATTTTACATAATTTTTTTCCCTGGTCCCCTGAAAAACATAAAATGGGGGCTCTACTGTATATACATAATGTATACCATAGGGGCTCTACTGTATATACATATTGTATACCATGCTCTTCCATGTCTTCTGTTGCTAACACCCACCTACTCCTTTCTCTGATCTCTTTCCCCCTCTGCTTCTCTGCACTTCTCTCCCTGCCCCTGATTATTAGGGTTTCTATTTGTACTGTGGAAATGGTGGAGGCATATGTACCAACAAATAACCCCCCCAAAGTTGGTGGCATCTAGATCCCCCTGTGGTGGGGCATTGAGGTACGGATTAGTGTCTTTTGAAAACGTATTAAATCCTCCCCCCAATTTCTGTTCGACCTTGAAGCTTTACTAACATGCTGAAGAATAAACAGCCGATGCCGGTGAATATCCGCGCCAGCTTGCAGCAGCAGCACACGGCCAGTGCTAGGAACAGAAGACTTGCTCAGCAGATGGAGAACAGACCGTCTGTGCAGGCGGCCCTCAAGCTCAAACAGGTGAGAGTCTCCATGCTGGGAGCTGTGCATCATGGGATGTGGGCTAAACACATATATTACATAGGCCTGTCTCTCGTGTCCAGCTTTAAGGGGACCTGTCACCCTAATAAATACAAATTCTTTTCTATCATGTTGCGCAAAATTAACTTTACTTACACTAAATTTATTATTTAAATGTTTGCTTCAGTGAGAATTACACAATCACAGCAAGCCTGCAGGGGCCATTTTGTGGACACTGTTATTAAGACAAGTTGTGTATCGCCCCAAAATCTTGTATATGCACCAGAAAGGGGGACCTAATGCCCATGTGCAGTGCCCTACACAATAATAGAGTGTGAGGAGGGAAGGGGAAAGGTGACGAGAGCAGTGACATGTGGGAATTGCTGAATGGAAAGTGAAAGCAATTGACTGCCCCACCTCTATGCCTGAGGCAGATATTTGATTGACAGCTCAGATGTTTAAACAACTTTATAACAGGTTTGAAATTTTTAAAGAAAAATGTGTTCCTTGTTTAATTTGCAGCTTTTTATGTGAAGTTGACAGGACCACTTTAAAGGGATTCTGTTATGATGTGGTTTTTATTTCTAAATGACACTGTTTAAACTGCAAATAATTCCCTGTACAATATAAAATGTCATTCCTGAACCAGCAAGTGTATTTAGTTGTAATATTGGTGTGTAGGTGCATCTTTAGGATGGAACTGCTTTCTGGCAGGCTACTGTTTCTCCTTCTCAATGTGACTGAATGTGTCTCAGTGGGACTTGGATTTTACTATTGAGTGCTGTTCTTAGATCTACCAGGCAGCTGTTATCTTGTTAGGGAGCTGCTATCTGGTTACCTTCCCATTGTTCTGTTGTTAGGCTGCTGGGGGGAAAGGGAGGGGGTAAATATCACTCCAACTTGCAGTACAGCAGTAAAGAGTGACTGAAGTTTATCAGAGCACAAGTCACATGACTGGTGGCAGCTGGGAAACTGACCATATGTAGCCCCATGTCAGATAAAATGAAATCTAAAAAAATCTGTTTTTGCTCTTTTGAGAAATGGATTTCATTGCACAATTCTGCTGGAGCAGAACTATTAACTGATGCGTATTGAAAACAACCATTTTTCCCATGACAGTATCCCTTTAAGCAACTGCGTTAATTATTTAGCTACTCATCACATGAGATGGCTTAATCCCTCCTTTCAGATGCCCATAGTGAATCCACCCACTCGTTGTGTTACACATGATATTGTTTGAGGTATCCTCTTCCTCACACTTATTAATTACGTGTGCACTTACAGTAAGCTAGCCCCCGGCTCTGGGCTTGTGCTGCTATTGGCTTATAAAAGAAACAGCCATGGCAAGTTGGCTTATATCAGTTGCTGCATATGGCCTCTGCCTACCCGGGTGACCTGAGACTGTATTAGGGGGTCCAGCATGAAGGAAGTTAACTGTGGAGAATGCCTGGGTGCTCCCCTAGATACTCCAACAAGCCCACCTTGCTAACCAACATATAATGGTCTCAACCTTATGCTGGGGCCTGACAACAAGCTGTGGGGGGTTGACTAGCTGTTAATGGCCAATAACTTTCTGAGGGGGTCTTGTATTATCTGGTGACTTAAAAGAGAAGGAAAGTGTTTTTGCACTTAGGGTTGCCAAATGTTAGGCACCCCCAAGTGATTGTATTTACTTACCTGAAACCCCGGGGTTATACCAGTGAGGAGCACGAAGCGGTCCTATTCTGTGTTTTTTTTTTCTTCTTGTGGCTGCACATTAGAGTGTAAAGCTGAACTTTAACTAAAAAGTCGCTATTTTGTTCTACTGCGCAATTTTGAAGAATGAGGAAGACGGAAGAGGATGACTCTGTGGTGCTGACTGGTATAACCCCGAGCCGCTGCAGTTTTCTGCTGATGGGAGCATCTACCCCGGGGTTTCAGGTAAGTAATTGCAATCACTTGGGGTGCCTTACATTTGGCACCCCCAAGTAGAGTTCTGCGCAGAACCAAATTCTAAGACCAGAGCCGCAACTGGCTTATCCGCAACCCGCCAACCTCCATCAAACAGGAAGTGATGGTGCTGCAAACCGGAAGTGACCTCAAAAGTGGGCGGGACAAACCACTTTTGGAAAAGGAGTAAAATATAGACAATAACACATAAGATAAGAAATTTAGATGAGACCCGCAATCCGACCCATAGACCCGCGTATATTACCTGCACCTGAAAATCCTCCCCTCATTCCGCAGGGTGCCCGTTTATATTGTGGAAAACCTGAACCGCTGCAGGACTCCCCAAGTGCAAAAAGACTTTCCTTCTCCTTTAAAGCAGTGGAATCCAGGCAAGGCTTAATTGTATCCCAATGGGAAGAACAAAGACAAATGTCTGTTTCCTATTGTATATGGCAAATCCTTTCTTTATGGCTGCTGCACCTGGGGGATAGGCTCCTCACTTCTATGGTTGCATTTTCATTTGGGGGGTATCCTGCTTAAAGGGGAACTATCGAGAAAATTAACATTTAATATAAGCTTCCTCATACTGAAGTAAGAAACATTCTATATACAATCAAAATATTCTGCATTGTTTCTAAATCAAGTTTATGTTCACTATTCCTCTCTCAGCATCTGTTTCTCTTCATTCTGTCTTCATGCAGCAGTTGGGTGTCAGATATTCACTGACAGTTAGATCCAATATATCTTATAGGGGGGCTCCTTTCCTAGCAGATGTATTAGAGGTCACTCAAATAACTGATTCCAGTACAAACAAAATAACTGCCTTTTGCACAAATCCTGCATGTAGAGAGACATGATGTCTGGTGAGTTTAATAGAGTGACCTCTAATACATCTGCTAGGCAAAAGGAGCCCCCCTATAAGATATATTGGATCTAACTGTCAGTGAATATCTGACACCCAACTGCTGCATGAAGAGAGAATGAAGAGAAACAGATGCTGAGAGAGGAATAGTGAAGATAAACTTGATTATTTCAAAAACATTACAGAATATTTAATTGATTGTGTTTAGAAAGTTTCTCATTTCAGTATGCTGAAGTGAATATAAAATCGTTCCACCTTTAAATGCTTTGACCTGTATCGTGAGACTCCTGGTATAAGTGTAAGAGGCTGATCTCTATAGCGAGGTTTGTCCTAAAGCCTGTGCTATTCAAGGCTTTGTATTGCCTCTACTTACTAGTACTCTCCTTATGGAGATGGGTGATTAGGTCTCTGCTTGTGGTACTAGCCCAAACATTCATAAACCTACTCACACAGCTTGTCATACTCATTACTCACATGTTATACCTGCCCTGTTTCCAAACTCCACATCCAAAGATAGTGCTGACTAATTAAATAAGTGGCAAAGAATAGAACGTTAAAATTCAGCTCACATTTTTAAGTGGAATGGGCGAGTGTTTATTTGTGCCCTGGGTACCCCTGGAACTATAGCAGGGTGACACCCCAATGTTTTTATATATCTGTAACCTTGTTATGAGCTAAGGGGGCCCACTCTGAAGGTCAGTTAGGGGGAGATTTGGGGTGAGTGTTTATTTGTACCCTGGGTACCCCAGGAACTATAGCAGGGTGACACCCCAATGTTTCTATATATCTGTAACCTTGTTATGAGCTAAGGGGGCCCACTCTGAAGGTCAGTTAGGGGGAGATTTGGGGTGAGTGCTTATTTGTACCCTGGGTACCCCTGGAACTATAGCAGGGTGACACCCCAATGTTTCTATACATCTGTAACCTTGTTATGAGCTAAGGGGGCCCAGTCTGAAGGTCAGTTAGGGGGAGATTTGGGGTGAGTGCTTATTTGTACCCTGGGTACCCCTGGAACTATAGCAGGGCGTCACCCCAATGTTTCTATACATCTGTAACCTTGTTATGCGCTAAGGGGGCCCAGTCTGAAGGTCAGTTAGGGGGAGATTTGGGGTGAGTGCTTATTTGTACCCTGGGTACCCCTGGAACTATAGCAGGGTGACACCCCAATGTTTCTATATATCTGTAACCTGAAGCCTGAAGGAGATATGTAAATATATTTGGCCATGAAGGTTGAATTGATTGCATTTCAGCAGTGCCAGTATACAGGGCTTGTATAGTATGTACCAGTATCTAATGGCATGTGTGTAATGTGATTATCTGTTTAATGGTGAGTGAGGCTGGACCTACATACTCAGCCAGTGAGGTGTTTAATTCTATAAATTGCTCCTTGTTTTGTGCTTCTGTACCAGCCCAAGACAACCACAGCCCTTTAGCAGTAGATGTGTCTCCAAAGATGCCCCAGTAGCTCCCCATCTTCTTTTCTGCTGATTCACTGATTCACATGCTCTGTGCTGCTGTCACTTACTGAGCTTAGGGAGCCACTCACAATATACAGTACACAGAATAGAAATGTCACAATATAAGGCTGATTAGTAATTAATACACATAATTACTACATGGCAGCACAGAAACCAGTGCAATTAGCATCAGAATTGAATAATCAGCAAACCTGTAGCATCAGCTTATATTACAGCCAGGGAAACTCATTTTCTGCTGGATAATTAGTGACGAGCCCTAAGCTTAGCTTCTCAACAGCCAATCAGAGCCCACTGAGCATGTGAGTGTCACAGACACTTTCCAAGATGGTGACCCCCTGTGACAAGTTTGAAGTCCTGGATCATTGCTGCTATTGACAAGCTCAAACTTTAGCCTCCTGCAATAAGTTCACTGTATAAAATAGGCCATTTTTAGCCACATTCATTTTTAGGGCTTAGTTATCCTTGTAATTGCATGTCCGTATAATGCCACTGTATTATTGACGGGAAAGCTCCATGCCATTCACTTGCCTCTTTAGATACACTGACCCTGTGGATACAGCATGTATCAATGAATTTTAGTGCCTAACACTGACCCTTTTCTCTCGCTAGAGCCTAAAGCAGCGTCTCGGTAAGAGCAATATCCAGGCCAGGCTAGGAAGGCCGATGGGAGGCTTTATGCGTGGAGCCATAGGAATGAGAGGAGCCGGAATGGGACTACGCGGAGCACAGAGAGGGATGATGCGCATTGGTCGTGGGGGTAGAGGAATGGCCAGGGGATCCATGGCGATGAGGGGTTAGTGCTGGCTTCCCTGCACCCTAACACATTGTCTGCTTACTGAACATTTTATCCTGACTTGTGTCTTCTCCCTCAGGGCAGAACCTCCGAGGTCGAGGTGGAGTAGCCAGAATGGGACTGAGGAGAGGGATGAGGGGCCGAGGGGGTCCTGGCAGGGGAATGATGAGAGGGGCCATGGGCCGAGGAGGAATGGGTGGAAGAGGAGGAATGGGTGCAAGAGGTAAGTACTAGAATGTGATTCTGAACCTATGCAGTACGTGGACCTTGTGATACTCCTTACTATATACTGGATACCCCATTGCCTATATTGACAGTGATTGGTGCATAAGTAGGACTGCTTGCACCTTTTAATCTTCCCATTCTTATTAACCTTTACAACTGCTGCCTGGCATTGATTACTGTGGCACATTTGTGACCCTCACTCCTGTCCCTGTGCAGGTCGCGGGGGAATGACCAGAGGAAGAGGCTTTGGAAGAGGCAGAGGACGAGGGAGAGGAAGGGGTTTGACCCGCCCAGTTATAACAAAGGAGCAGCTGGATAACCAACTTGATGCCTACATGTCTAAAACTAAGGGGCACCTGGATGCCGAGCTGGACGCCTACATGGCCCAGGCAGACCCCGAGTCCAACGACTGAATGTTTTTATAAGGAATAGACTGTTACCAGCATGCACACGCCTGTGCCACGTCTCCTTTTGGTACCGCCCCCTGGTTTTATTGTTCCTGTTACATTTTCATACTTTTTTTTTTTTTCTCAATTTTATTAACCATTGAATGTACAGAGGCGAGCAACAGGTCAGCTTTCAACAGCTGGCACACTAAAGGTTCTCACAGCTCTGTGCCCAGTCCTTAGGTTCTATTTGCCGTCATTTTGTGCAAAGTTTACGTTGCCCCTTGGTATGCTGCTGCTGCACTTGTATACCACTTATAAAGTTTTGTGCGTTTGTAAAAGTCTTTTCTGTGGGTTTTATGTTCAGTGTATATTCAGACCCTTTTTAGGGTCCATTAAAAGTCCAGCCCAGTTTACATGGTGGCATGAGCTATAACCTTGTATGTCAGGAGGGCAGGCTAGATGGCAACTCCCAAATCGGCTTTCCATTTGGGGTGTTGTACAGAAATATCTAGACGCTAGCTTCCTTTCTGAGAGCCCATGCACCGTTCACTGAACTTGTGCCCCTCGGGGTGGGAACCTTCTCATAAGCAGAGAATGTTATTACAAGTAGGGATGCACCGAATCCGGGATTCGGCCTTTTTCGGCAGGATTCAAACGAATCCTTCTGCCCAGCCAAACCGAATCTGCATCCTAACTTGCAAATTAGAGGCGGGGAGGGAAACCGCGTGACTATTTGTCACAAAACAAGGAATTTAAAAATGTTTTCGGACAAATTTTTTGCAAAGGGTTCGGCCGATCCAAAATAGTGGATTCGGTGCATCCCTAATTACAAGTGAACTGCAGAGAAAGTTATTCCAAGTGAACTTGAAGATGAACCATCCCCTTTTTTTTTTTTTAGCATGTTCTAGAATGGCCAACTTTTCAGTTGGGTTTAGTTTTTATTCTTTTATATTCTAGATATGTTAAATTCTTAAGTTTTTGAACTATTTTCACTGACCCCATCTAAAAAAAAATGCATGGTCTGTAAGGCTACAAATGTCTTGTTATTGCTGCTTTCTATTCTGGCCTCTCCTATTCATTCCAGTCTCTTATTCAAATCAGTGCATGGTTGCTAGGGGAATTTGGACCCTGGCCACCAGATGGCTGGTATAACAAACTCGAGAGCTGCTGAATAAAAAGCTAAATAGCTCAAACCACAAATAATAAATGAAAACCAATTGCAAATTGTCATATCACTCTAAATTATACTAGAAATAATTGTAAGGGGACCAGTCACCCAAAAGTGTTCCAAATCCTATTTTATCATGTGCATCATGCAAAATGAACTTTATTTACACTGTATAATTTATTTGAATCTTGTTTCCTTCAGTCTGGGAATTCATAATTATAACAAGCAGGCAGGAGCCATTTTGTGGACACTGTTATTAAGACAAGTCTTGTATCATCTCAGAATCTTGTTTGTGCACCAGAATGGGGGACCTGATGTCCATCCCCATGTCCTGGCTACTAAATGGTGAAGAGAATGTGGGGAGAGCAGTGACAGCTAGTAAGTGCTGAATGGAAAGTGAAAGTAATTGCCTAAGGCATAGAGGAGGGACAGACAATATTTGATTAACGGCAGAGATTTTAAATGCATTTACAACAGCTTTGAATGCTTTAATAAATAAAGAATTTGGATATAATGTTTAATTTAAAAGGACTTCTTATACAGATTTTTATGTCTGGGTGACAGGTCCCCTTTAACGATGACTTCTCTATATACAAAGTGGCATGATGGTCAAGGCCAATGGGTGAAATGCACTGAGGGGGTATTGTGACTGGGTGACACAATAAGGGGATTTTGGACTCGCCGGAAAATCTTTTCTCGTAGGCCACAACTGTCGGTGCAGATGTTGGGGTTTTGTCATCCTTCAGCTCTGGATGCAGAACAGAAGATTGTATCCTGGTCCCTTCCCTTGTGGGACATGCTGTACTGACAGTTTGGGCCTATGAGAAGGATTTTCCAGTGAGTCCAAAATCTCCAATTCTCTCGTTGTCCTCTTGGCAGTGCAGAAGTTGGGGATGTCCAAAAGCTGTCCTATCAGGGTGTGTATGACCCTAGGATGCGTAGCATAGTGTGCATGCTTTTCTATGGCAGCCTGAAGAACTTTCTGGCCAAACACAGCTGGTTGTGAAGCAAAAACGTTTAACTTGTAAAACTTTATGAAAGTATTTGCTGAGGCCCAGGTGGCTGCTCTGCCGATCTGCTCTGCCATTGCCATATTCTGGATTGCTCAGGTTGTGCTCTCTGCCTTTACTGAAAATGATCTGGGCTTTTGTTGGTAGTCATGGGCAATGTTTATACTCTCTACCAACCAGGGGGCAATTGTTCTTTTTGATATGGCTTGCCCTTTATGTGTAACAGCGTAGGAGACAAACCAGCTGTTGGAGCATTGGTGCACTGATGATCTTTTTAAATAGACACCATCTAGTGTGTGTAAGAGGTTCCCTCACTCAGGTGCGGCAAAAGGACGGTAATGTAATATCCTGGTTAATGGCTACATTGTATAAATTCTCCCAACAGTTCCACAATAGATAAAACAAAATGTATCGCTTATCTTTCTTTAGCTGCATTTAAAGTCCTATTATTCACTCGGTCACTAAATCTTGTTGAATCTGGTATGTTATGATAATCCCACAGATCAATCTGAAGAAGATAAAATAGAATATACAAAAATTAAAAACAACCTGGTATTTTCACCTAGATATATGTAAAAATCGGGTGTAAATCATATTCTCGATTTAGGCCATGGGGTTCCAATGTTTCTAAGGTATGAATCCACCTAGCTTTTTTTTTTTTTTTTTTTTTTAAAATAAGATCTTTAGTTCTATCGCCTCCTCTGCGAAATAAAGGGACATGGTCAATTACTTGAAGTTTCAATTGCACCCCATGGCCTTTCTCGGTATAATGTGCCGAAATGGCCTAATTTTTTACGCTTAATGGCTGACTTGTGTTCCCTGATTCTCTCCTAAAGCTCCCCATAGACGCGACGATTCTTCTTGCCGAACGACCGATTTTAGGGAAGTCTGACCAATCCTTCGAAATTATTGTGCGGTTAGTGGGATTCGAACGATCATCTTACAATTTTTCGGATTTTTCATCTGTCCGGAAATTGATCGGCCAGGTCAAAAAACCTTTGTCGGTCCCAGTACAATGTATCTGTTTGCAGGGCCAAGCAGGCAGCTCCCCTTTGCTTTCCTGCCAAATTGATATTTTTAGTTGATGGACAATTCGTACGATCGTTCTGAGAAGATCGTGGTCTCACGATGACTATCAGATCTTTTAAAAATCTCAACATCTATGGCCAGCTTTAGGCATCCTAGTGGTCTGTCCCACATATATGAGGCCACAGGGGCATTTAATAGGATAGACTACAAACGTAGACATACAGGTGTAATATCCTTTGATTTTGATGGGGTTACCTTTATGTGGTTGGTAGATGGTATCTCCTTTTGAGCAGTTTCAACAGCTGTTACCTGATAAACACGGGAATAATCTGTTTTTCCTCGGAGGTAACAGATGTTGCTTCTTATCCTGTCCTCCCACATCAGATCTTACCAGTATAGAACCTATAGTTTTGTTCTTTTTATAAGACATTGTATTTCTGATAACCCATCTTTCAATAATCGCCAGGGTCTCCATATTATTTTTGCCACATCTTGGCTGAGAGTAGTATACTGTGAGACAAAGGGGATACGTTTTGACTTTTCCCTAACTGGAAATTGAGAATCCTCTCTTTTCTGTTCTATTTCAGCCCGTTGTTTCTTAAGAAGGGGTCTTTGATACCCTCTCTGGATGACTTTATCCTCCATGCTATCTAACTGTTCAGACAGTCTTGAGTCGTCCCAGACGGATTTAGGCAAAGATTTACGTGTCTGTAATGGGTGAAAAGAGTCCTAGTGTAATATAGTATTTTTAGCTGTAGCTTTTACAAAAAGGTCAGTGGTTAAGCTTTCACCTTTCTTGATCGGGTGGCCTTGAAAGCACCCAAACGTCGGCCATTGTTAGTGCTGAATACAGATACAGGTAGAATTCTATTGTTTCTATACGTGTGTAATGAAACAAATGATCTTAATTAGAAACATCTTTTCCAAGAAAGATTGTAATTGTTACGTCTATGGCCTCCTTAAGGCAGGATAGACCATTGCCACAGTATGGCCGGTTATCTGGATTAGGAGTGTCAGACGTTCGCCCTATAAAATAAAGAACAAGTGCCTGAAGAATTACTGAAACTTTCCTTCACCTCCGAGGCAGGACAAAAGAATGGAGGTGAGGAGGTGGAGCCAGGCCTATATACAAGGGGCGGGACCAACAATCTTCTGTCCTGCCTCCAAAGGAGAAGGAAGAACCCTAACATTGACAAAATAAAACAGTGCCCTCCGGTGGTGAGACAGAAAACACTATGCTGTGTATTAAAGGGAAAGTTTATTTTACAATTAACACATGGGATGATGAAGACGGCACTATTCTAAGACCGTTTGCAATTACTTATTTTGTAATTATATTTTTAACTCTTGGAATTTCATCTACAATGTGTTTGCTAGGGCTTAAATGGATCCTGTCATTGGAAAACGTTTTTTTTCAAAACGCATCAGTTAATAGTGCTGCTCCAACTTGCAGTAAAGAGTGATTGATGTTTATTAGAGCACAAGTCACATGACTTGGGGCAGCTGGGAAATTGACAATATGTCTAGCCCCATGTCAGATTTCAAAATTGAATATAAAAAAATCTGTTTGCTTTTTTGAGAAATGGATTTCAGTGCAGAATTCTGCTGGATCAGCACTATTAACTGATTCATTTTGAAAAAATGTTTTATTCCCATGACAGTATCCCTTTAATTACACAGGCAGCTGTTTGGAGGTTACAGTGTTAGAGAGCCTGAAAAGAAAGACAAGCAATAGAAATAAAATTGACTGTTGGTGTGGTCTTTGCTAGCAGAGGGTCAGTGACCCCAAATGATATGGTCAGTTGTGGGCTGAAAATAGGCTAATTGTGAAATAATTGTAGGTAGACTTCTAAAATATCCTTAAAAAGCTAATGTAAGGTTGTTTTCTTTATGGAAGTGATTTGCCTGCTCCAACTGCAAGAAAGTCTCTAAGCTTGGGGCCAGTGTGGCCATTGAACTGGTTTCACAGTTGTCAGTATAGAATAGAGATACACTGACTGTAAGGGATTTGGTCCCAGATGCTTTTCCTATAGACAGAAGTTATTAAACGGGAGGTATATGGATATACATTTGAGCCGTGCCAGATTTCTTTAGTTGGAGATAGTTGCTATTGAGAACAATATCTGCCCCTCTCTAGTCACTGGCGGTTCTGAGTTTGGAAATAATGTAGCAGAAATCGGCTCTTTCATTCCCACAATCCTTTGCATGCTCATTCAGCATCGATCATCAAGTTGCTGCTGCTGCATAGTCTCAGCATGAAAGACAAGGGAATAGACCGGCATTAGTTTAGTAGCAGATTGTAGCACTCGGCTTCACCACAAGGGGGCAGAGTAATAGGAGAACACCACCCAAAAATCCAATGAATGCAATTCTGGGTAATATCCATTCCTCATTCCCACTGGGGGTACAGCTCTCCAGTTGGCTTCAGCAATCCGGTTGCTAGGAACCAAATTCCCCTAGCAACCATGCACTGATGTGAACAAGAGACTGGAATATGAATAGGAGAGGCCTGAATCAAAAGATGAGGAATACAAAGTAGCAATAACAATACATTTGTAGCCTTACAGAGCTTTAAGATGAGGTCAGTGACCCCCGTTTGAAAGCCAAAAAGAGTCAGAAGAAGAAGGCAAATAATTCAAAAACTTTCAAAAAAATAAAATAAAGAATCAAGACCAACTGAAAAGTTGCTCAGAATGTGCCAGCATGTATTGGGAGCTTAGGTGACACGCCATACCAATATTATTTAGAAAAAAAAGAGTAGCAGTAAAAACCGCACTCTTCCTTTATTATCAGACTTGATTAGAGATAAATATAAAGTGCTTAATTCATTGAGTATACACCGATACAATTCATTTTCGGACCCATTATTAATGAATGGCGCGCAGGCACAGAATTGATTGGAAGTTGTTGCAAGTGATCATAGATTAGTACTAAGCACTTTATATTTAGCTCTAATTAAATCTCATCATTAAACAAGGGTTTTACTGCTACTCTTTTTTTTTTTTCTAAATCATTTTGGTTGTTTACATTTCCCTGAACCGTCAAGCAAAAGTGAGTACATATACAGTAAATCCTTACCCCCCCAACTGTCCCACTTTCATAGGGACAGTCCCTTGTTTGTACTGAAAAGTCCCGACTTTGTCTGCACTGAACAGCCAGAAAAAGATACAAAGTTTCTAACTTAATTGGCTTTTGGCAGAGAGCTCAGAACGGCCACAGCAGGTGCAACTAAGGGCAGAGACACTCGCTCAGATTCGGGAAGATTTAGTCTCCGGTGACAAATCGCCGTTTCTTCGCCGTCTAGAATCTAAATCTGGACTTGGATCGCTTTGTTTTCCAAAGACACCTGACGAGGAAACTTCTGGCCACTTTGGAGAACGAAGCGCTCGGCGATTTACGTTGTGTGGGGAGATTAGTCGACCGAAGAAGAGGCGGTTTGTTGCCGGGCAACTAAATCTCCCAGAATCTTCTCGTCCATCTCTGCCCTAAGATAATTTTAGAGAGAAGCAAATAAGTAATTGTAACAATTTAAGATAAGGAGGTCTCTTGGGAGAACTTAGACTCACAGCTTAAAGGGCAACTCACCTTCATTAGCAAAACTTTCAGAAGCCGCCAAATGTTGGAACAGGAATATGGTAATTAGGGGGTGTGGCCACAGAAAGAGGCGTGGTCAAACAATTCGCCACACGACAACTTTCTATTTCCAAAACGTAGTGAGGTGAATAGTTAATTAGAAGTGTGAGAATATACAGCGCTGTGTGTGTATGAGGGTCACACCGGCTGTGCCTGGATAGGAACGAATCGCTTTCGCTCCACCCGCCGCTATGGGAATATGAGGCAGTAACGGGCCCCGCTTGTGTCAGGGCGAGGAGCGAGTCAGTAATGTCTCCTCACAGCGCAGCCAAAGTAAACAAATCACCGCGCGTCACACACAAACTTCGCCACAAGCTACGAGCTTTGCCATTGGCTGAGGGCGGAGACAACTAAGGAAGTCATGCCCTGATTGGCTGACGACTCCAGGAAAGCGCCTAAATCGAGGCCCGGTTTCACTTATTGTTATAAAGCAGCACAGGCAACTGGTGTGGGAGGAGTCAGGGGCGGGGAGAGAGTGTGAGGGAAAGAGAGAGAGAAGAGACAGTCAGGGGACTGGGATAGAGTGAGAGGGAGACAGTCAGGGATTGTGTATGAGGGAGAAGAGACTTGGGCAGTGAGAGAATGAGGGAGTAGGATATCAGGGAGTGGGATAGAGTGAGAGGAGAGTGAGAGGAGAGTGAGATGGAGACAGTGGGGCCCATAGAGACATAATAGGAATGAGGGAGAGCACTGGGGGAATAGGAGACACTTCCTGTACTTGTAGGTTGGTAGGGACAGTTCTGACTGAGCAGTAATGGCTCCTCCTGATAGAGACTGAGTGAGAGGAGCTGCCAAACACGTGAGTAACTGATACACTCTGGTACCACTTACCTACTGCTCCATCTACTGTCTCATTACTCCTCCTCTCATAACTCTCTGACCCTCCCTGTCATCTCTCTCTGACCCTCCCTGTCATCTCTCTCTGACCCTCCCTGTCATCTCTCTGACCCTCCCTGTCATCTCTCTCTGACCCTCCCTGTCATCTCTCTGACCCTCCCTGTCATCTCTCTCTGACCCTCCCTGTCATCTCTCTCTGCTCTCTGACCCTCCCTGTCATCTCTCTGACCCTCCCTGTCATCTCTCTCTGACCCTCCCTGTCATCTCTCTGACCCTCCCTGTCATCTCTCTCTGACCCTCCCTGTCATCTCTCTCTGACCCTCCCTGTCATCTCTCTGACCCTCCCTGTCATCTCTCTCTGACCCTCCCTGTCATCTCTCTCTGCTCTCTGACCCTCCCTGTCATCTCTCTGACCCTCACTGTCATCTCTCTCTGCTCTCTGACCCTCCCTGTCATCTCTCTGACCCTCACTGTCATCTCTCTCTGACCCTCCCTGTCATCTCTCTGACCCTCCCTGTCATCTCTCTGCTCTCTGACCCTCCCTGTCATCTCTCTCTGCTCTCTGACCCTCCCTGTCATCTCTCTCTGCTCTCTGACCCTCCCTGTCATCTCTCTCTGCTCTCTGACCCTCACTGTCATCTCTCTCTGACCCTCCCTGTCATCTCTCTCTGACCCTCCCTGTCATCTCTCTGCTCTCTGACCCTCCCTGTCATCTCTCTCTGCTCTCTGACCCTCCCTGTCATCTCTCTGCTCTCTGACCCTCACTGTCATCTCTCTGACCCTCCCTATCATCTCTGTGCTCTCTGACCCTCCCTGTCATCTCTCTCTCCTCTCTGACCCTCCCTGTCATCTCTCTGCTCTCTGACCCTCCCTGTCATCTCTCTCTGACCCTCCCTGTCATCTCTCTACTGTCTGACCCTCCCTGTCATCTCTCTGCTCTCTGACCCTCCCTGTCATCTCTCTGCTCTCTGACCCTCCCTGTCATCTCTCTGCTCTCTGACCCTCACTGTCATCCTCTCTCTGCTCTCTGACCCTCACTGTCATCTCTCTCTGCTCTCTGACCCTTCCCTGTCATCTCTCTGCTCTCTGACCTCACTGTCATCTCTCTCTGACCCTCCCTGTCATCTCTCTCTGACCCTCCCTGTCATCTCTCTCTGACCCTCCCTGTCATCTCTCTCTGACCCTCCCTGTCATCTCTCTGCTCTCTGACCCTCCCTGTCATCTCTCTCTGCTCTCTGACCCTCCCTGTCATCTCTCTCTGCTCTCTGACCCTCACTGTCATCTCTCTCTGCTCTCTGACCCTCCCTGTCATCTCTCTGACCCTCACTGTCATCTCTCTCTGCTCTCTGACCCTCCCTGTCATCTCTCTGACCTCACTGTCATCTCTCTCTGACCTCCCTGTCATCTCTCTGACCCTCCCTGTCATCTCTCTGCTCTCTGACCCTCCCTGTCATCTCTCTCTGCTCTCTGACCCTCCCTGTCATCTCTCTGACCCTCACTGTCATCTCTCTCTGCTCTCTGACCCTCCCTGTCATCTCTCTGACCCTGACTGTCATCTCTCTCTGCTCTCTGACCCTCCCTGTCATCTCTCTCTGCTCTCTGACCCTCACTGTCATCTCTCTCTGACCCTCCCTGTCATCTCTCTCTGACCCTCCCTGTCATCTCTCTGCTCTCTGACCCTCCCTGTCATCTCTCTCTGCTCTCTGACCCTCCCTGTCATCTCTCTGCTCTCTGACCCTCACTGTCATCTCTCTGACCCTCCCTATCATCTCTGTGCTCTCTGACCCTCCCTGTCATCTCTCTCTCCTCTCTGACCCTCCCTGTCATCTCTCTGCTCTCTGACCCTCCCTGTCATCTCTCTCTGACCCTCCCTGTCATCTCTCTACTGTCTGACCCTCCCTGTCATCTCTCTGCTCTCTGACCCTCCCTGTCATCTCTCTGCTCTCTGACCCTCCCTGTCATCTCTCTGCTCTCTGACCCTCACTGTCATCTCTCTCTGCTCTCTGACCCTCACTGTCATCTCTCTCTGCTCTCTGACCCTCCCTGTCATCTCTCTGCTCTCTGACCCTCCCTGTCATCTCTCTCTGACCCTCCCTGTCATCTCTCTCTGACCCTCCCTGTCATCTCTCTCTGACCCTCCCTGTCATCTCTCTCTGACCCTCCCTGTCATCTCTCTGCTCTCTGACCCTCCCTGTCATCTCTCTCTGCTCTCTGACCCTCCCTGTCATCTCTCTCTGCTCTCTGACCCTCACTGTCATCTCTCTCTGCTCTCTGACCCTCCCTGTCATCTCTCTGCTCTCTGACCCTCCCTGTCATCTCTGTGCTCTCTGACCCTCCCTGTCATCTCTCTGCTCTCTGACCCTCCCTGTCATCTCTCTGCTCTCTGACCCTCACTGTCATCTCTCTCTGCTCTCTGACCCTCACTGTCATCTCTCTCTGCTCTCTGACCCTCCCTGTCATCTCTCTGCTCTCTGACCCTCACTGTCATCTCTCTCTGACCCTCCCTGTCATCTCTCTCTGACCCTCCCTGTCATCTCTCTCTGACCCTCCCTGTCATCTCTCTGCTCTCTGACCCTCCCTGTCATCTCTCTCTGACCCTCCCTGTCATCTCTCTACTGTCTGACCCTCCCTGTCATCTCTCTGCTCTCTGACCCTCCCTGTCATCTCTCTGCTCTCTGACCCTCCCTGTCATCTCTCTCTGCTCTCTGACCCTCCCTGTCATCTCTCTCTGCTCTCTGACCCTCCCTGTCATCTCTCTCTGCTCTCTGACCCTCACTGTCATCTCTCTCTGCTCTCTGACCCTCCCTGTCATCTCTCTCTGCTCTCTGACCCTCCCTGTCATCTCTCTCTGCTCTCTGACCCTCACTGTCATCTCTCTCTGCTCTCTGACCCTCCCTGTCATCTCTCTGCTCTCTGACCCTCCCTGTCATCTCTGTGCTCTCTGACCCTCCCTGTCATCTCTCTGCTCTCTGACCCTCCCTGTCATCTCTCTGCTCTCTGACCCTCACTGTCATCTCTCTCTGCTCTCTGACCCTCCCTGTCATCTCTCTGCTCTCTGACCCTCACTGTCATCTCTCTCTGACCCTCCCTGTCATCTCTCTCTGACCCTCCCTGTCATCTCTCTCTGACCCTCCCTGTCATCTCTCTGCTCTCTGACCCTCCCTGTCATCTCTCTCTGCTCTCTGACCCTCCCTGTCATCTCTCTGCTCTCTTACCCTCACTGTCATCTCTCTCTGCTCTCTGACCCTCCCTGTCATCTCTCTGCTCTCTGACCCTCACTGTCATCTCTCTCTGACCCTCCCTGTCATCTCTCTCTGACCCTCCCTGTCATCTCTCTGCTCTCTGACCCTCCCTGTCATCTCTCTGCTCTCTGACCCTCCCTGTCATCTCTCTCTGCTCTCTGACCCTCCCTGTCATCTCTCTGCTCTCTGACCCTCCCTGTCATCTCTCTGCTCTCTGACCCTCACTGTCATCTCTCTCTGACCCTCCCTGTCATCTCTCTCTGACCCTCCCTATCATCTCTGTGCTCTCTGACCCTCCCTGTCATCTCTCTCTCCTCTCTGACCCTCCCTGTCATCTCTGTGCTCTCTGACCCTCACTGTCATCTCTGTGCTCTCTGACCCTCACTGTCATCTCTCTCTGCTCTCTGCTCTCTGACCCTCACTGTTATCTCTCTGACCCTCCCTGTCATCTCTCTGCTCTCTGACCCTCCCTGTCATCTCTGTGCTCTCTGACCCTCCCTGTCATCTCTGTGCTCTCTGACCCTCCCTGTCATCTCTGTGCTCTCTGACCCTCCCTGTCATCTCTGTGCTCTCTGACCCTCCCTGTCATCTCTCTCTGCTCTCTGACCCTCCCTGTCATCTCTCTCTGCTCTCTGACCCTCCCTGTCATCTCTCTCTGCTCTCTGACCCTCCCTGTCATCTCTCTCTGCTCTCTGACCCTCCCTGTAATCTCTCTCTGCTCTCTGACCCTCCCTGTCATCTCTCTGCTCTCTGACCCTCCCTGTCATCTCTCTCTGCTCTCTGACCCTCCATGTCGTCTCTCTGCTCTCTGACCCTCCCTGTCATCTCTCTGCTCTCTGACCCTCACTGTCATCTCTCTCTGCTCTCTGACCCTCACTGTCATCTCTCTCTGCTCTCTGACCCTCCCTGTCATCTCTCTCTGACCCTCCCTGTCATCTCTCTCTGCTCTCTGACCCTCCCTGTCATCTCTCTCTGACCCTCCCTGTCATCTCTCTCTGACCCTCCCTGTCATCTCTCTGCTCTCTGACCCTCCCTGTCATCTCTCTGCTCTCTGACCCTCACTGTCATCTCTCTGACCCTCCCTATCATCTCTGTGCTCTCTGACCCTCCCTGTCATCTCTCTCTCCTCTCTGACCCTCCCTGTTATCTCTCTGCTCTCTGACCCTCCCTGTCATCTCTCTCTGACCCTCCCTGTCATCTCTCTACTGTCTGACCCTCCCTGTCATCTCTCTGCTCTCTGACCCTCCCTGTCATCTCTCTGCTCTCTGACCCTCCCTGTCATCTCTCTCTGCTCTCTGACCCTCCCTGTCATCTCTCTCTGCTCTCTGACCCTCCCTGTCATCTCTCTCTGCTCTCTGACCCTCACTGTCATCTCTCTCTGCTCTCTGACCCTCCCTGTGATCTCTCTCTGCTCTCTGACCTTCCCTGACATCTCTCTCTGCTCTCTGACCCTCCCTGTCATCTCTCTGCTCTCTGACCCTCACTGTCATCTCTCTCTGACCCTCCCTGTCATCTCTCTCTGACCCTCCCTGTCATCTCTCTGCTCTCTGACCCTCCCTGTCATCTCTCTGCTCTCTGACCCTCCCTGTCATCTCTCTCTGCTCTCTGACCCTCCCTGTCATCTCTCTGCTCTCTGACCCTCCCTGTCATCTCTCTGCTCTCTGACCCTCACTGTCATCTCTCTCTGACCCTCCCTGTCATCTCTCTCTGACCCTCCCTATCATCTCTGTGCTCTCTGACCCTCCCTGTCATCTCTCTCTCCTCTCTGACCCTCCCTGTCATCTCTGTGCTCTCTGACCCTCACTGTCATCTCTGTGCTCTCTGACCCTCACTGTCATCTCTCTCTGCTCTCTGCTCTCTGACCCTCACTGTTATCTCTCTGACCCTCCCTGTCATCTCTGTGCTCTCTGACCCTCCCTGTCATCTCTGTGCTCTCTGACCCTCCCTGTCATCTCTGTGCTCTCTGACCCTCCCTGTCATCTCTGTGCTCTCTGACCCTCCCTGTCATCTCTGTGCTCTCTGACCCTCCCTGTCATCTCTCTCTGCTCTCTGACCCTCCCTGTCATCTCTCTCTGCTCTCTGACCCTCCCTGTCATCTCTCTCTGCTCTCTGACCCTCCCTGTCATCTCTCTCTGCTCTCTGACCCTCCCTGTAATCTCTCTCTGCTCTCTGACCCTCCCTGTCATCTCTCTGCTCTCTGACCCTCCCTGTCATCTCTCTCTGCTCTCTGACCCTCCATGTCGTCTCTCTGCTCTCTGACCCTCCCTGTCATCTCTCTGCTCTCTGACCCTCACTGTCATCTCTCTCTGCTCTCTGACCCTCACTGTCATCTCTCTCTGCTCTCTGACCCTCCCTGTCATCTCTCTCTGACCCTCCCTGTCATCTCTCTCTGCTCTCTGACCCTCCCTGTCATCTCTCTCTGACCCTCCCTGTCATCTCTCTCTGACCCTCCCTGTCATCTCTCTGCTCTCTGACCCTCCCTGTCATCTCTCTGCTCTCTGACCCTCACTGTCATCTCTCTGACCCTCCCTATCATCTCTGTGCTCTCTGACCCTCCCTGTCATCTCTCTCTCCTCTCTGACCCTCCCTGTTATCTCTCTGCTCTCTGACCCTCCCTGTCATCTCTCTCTGACCCTCCCTGTCATCTCTCTACTGTCTGACCCTCCCTGTCATCTCTCTGCTCTCTGACCCTCCCTGTCATCTCTCTGCTCTCTGACCCTCCCTGTCATCTCTCTCTGCTCTCTGACCCTCCCTGTCATCTCTCTCTGCTCTCTGACCCTCCCTGTCATCTCTCTCTGCCTCTCCTGACCCTCACTGTCATCTCTCTCTGCTCTCTGACCCTCCCTGTGATCTCTCTCTGCTCTCTGACCTTCCCTGACATCTCTCTCTGCTCTCTGACCCTCACTGTCATCTCTCTCTGCTCTCGGCTCTCTGACCCTCACTGTTATCTCTCTGACCCTCCCTGTCATCTCTGTGCTCTCTGACCCTCCCTGTCATCTCTGTGCTCTCTGACCCTCCCTGTCATCTCTGTGCTCTCTGACCCTCCCTGTCATCTCTGTGCTCTCTGACCCTCCCTGTCATCTCTGTGCTCTCTGACCCTCCCTGTCATCTCTGTGCTCTCTGACCCTCCCTGTCATCTCTCTCTGCTCTCTGACCCTCCCTGTCATCTCTCTCTGCTCTCTGACCCTCCCTGTCATCTCTCTCTGCTCTCTGACCCTCCCTGTCATCTCTCTGCTCTCTGACCCTCCCTGTCATCTCTCTCTGCTCTCTGACCCTCCCTGTCGTCTCTCTGCTCTCTGACCCTCCCTGTCATCTCTCTGCTCTCTGACCCTCACTGTCATCTCTCTCTGCTCTCTGACCCTCACTGTCATCTCTCTCTGCTCTCTGACTCTCTCTGACCCTCCCTGTCATCTCTCTCTGACCCTCCCTGTCATCTCTCTCTGACCCTCCCTGTCATCTCTCTCTGACCCTCCCTGTCATCTCTCTGCTCTCTGACCCTCCCTGTCATCTCTCTGCTCTCTGACCCTCACTGTCATCTCTCTGACCCTCCCTATCATCTCTGTGCTCTCTGACCCTCCCTGTCATCTCTCTCTCCTCTCTGACCCTCCCTGTTATCTCTCTGCTCTCTGACCCTCCCTGTCATCTCTCTCTGACCCTCCCTGTCATCTCTCTACTGTCTGACCCTCCCTGTCATCTCTCTGCTCTCTGACCCTCCCTGTCATCTCTCTGCTCTCTGACCCTCCCTGTCATCTCTCTCTGCTCTCTGACCCTCCCTGTCATCTCTCTCTGCTCTCTGACCCTCCCTGTCATCTCTCTCTGCTCTCTGACCCTCACTGTCATCTCTCTCTGCTCTCTGACCCTCCCTGTGATCTCTCTCTGCTCTCTGACCTTCCCTGACATCTCTCTCTGCTCTCTGACCCTCACTGTCATCTCTCTCTGCTCTCTGACCCTCCCTGTCATCTCTCTGCTCTCTGACCCTCCCTGTCATCTCTCTGCTCTCTGACCCTCCCTGTCATCTCTCTGCTCTCTGACCCTCACTGACATCTCTCTCTGCTCTCTGACCCTCACTGTCATCTCTCTCTGCTCTCTGACCCTCCCTGTCATCTCTCTGCTCTCTGACCCTCACTGTCATCTCTCTCTGACCCTCCCTGTCATCTCTCTCTGACCCTCCCTGTCATCTCTCTGCTCTCTGACCCTCCCTGTCATCTCTCTGCTCTCTGACCCTCACTGTCATCTCTCTGACCCTCCCTATCATCTCTGTGCTCTCTGACCCTCCCTGTCATCTCTCTCTCCTCTCTGACCCTCCCTGTCATCTCTCTGCTCTCTGACCCTCCCTGTCATCTCTCTCTGACCCTCCCTGTCATCTCTCTACTGTCTGACCCTCCCTGTCATCTCTCTGCTCTCTGACCCTCCCTGTCATCTCTCTGCTCTCTGACCCTCCCTGTCATATCTCTCTGCTCTCTGACCCTCCCTGTCATCTCTCTCTGCTCTCTGACCCTCCCTGTCATCTCTCTCTGCTCTCTGACCCTCACTGTCATCTCTCTCTGCTCTCTGACCCTCCCTGTCATCTCTCTCTGACCTTCCCTGTCATCTCTCTCTGCTCTCTGACCCTCACTGTCATCTCTCTCTGCTCTCTGACCCTCCCTGTCATCTCTCTGCTCTCTGACCCTCCCTGTCATCTCTCTCTGCTCTCTGACCCTCCCTGTCATCTCTCTGCTCTCTGACCCTCCCTGTCATCTCTCTCTGCTCTCTGACCCTCACTGTCATCTCTCTCTGCTCTCTGACCCTCCCTGTAATCTCTCTCTGCTCGCTGACCCTCCCTGTCATCTCTCTGCTCTCTGACCCTCACTGTCATCTCTCTCTGACCCTCCCTGTCATCTCTCTCTGACCCTCCCTGTCATCTCTCTCTGACCCTCCCTGTCATCTCTCTCTGACCCTCCCTGTCATCTCTCTCTGACCCTCCCTGTCATCTCTCTCTGCTCTCTGACCCTCCCTGTCATCTCTCTGCTCTCTGACCCTCCCTGTCATCTCTGTGCTCTCTGACCCTCCCTGTCATCTCTGTGCTCTCTGACCCTCCCTGTCATCTCTCTCTGCTCTCTGACCCTCCCTGTCATCTCTCTCTGCTCTCTGACCCTCCCTGTCATCTCTCTGCTCTCTGACCCTCCCTGTCATCTCTCTGCTCTCTGACCCTCCCTGTCATTTCTCTCTGCTCTCTGACCCTCCCTGTCATCTCTCTGCTCTCTGACCCTCACTGTCATCTCTCTCTGCTCTCTGACCCTCCCTGTCATCTCTCTCTGCTCTCTGACCCTCACTGTCATCTCTCTGCTCTCTGACCCTCCCTGTCATCTCTCTGCTCTCTGACCCTCCCTGTCATCTCTCTCTGCTCTCTGACCCTCCCTGTCATCTCTCTGCCTCTCTGACCCTCACTGTCATCTCTCTCTGCTCTCTGACCCTCCCTGTCATCTCTCTGCTCTCTGACCCTCACTGTCATCTCTCTCTGACCCTCCTGTCATCTCTCTCTGCTCTCTGACCCTCCCTGTCATCTCTCTGCTCTCTGACCCTCACTGTCATCTCTCTGACCCTCCCTGTCATCTCTGTGCTCTCTGACCCTCCCTGTCATCTCTCTCTCCTCTCTGACCCTCCCTGTCATCTCTCTGCTCTCTGATCCTCACTGTCATCTCTCTGACCCTCCCTGTCATCTCTCTCTGACCCTCCCTGTCATCTCTCTCTGACCCTCCCTGTCATCTCTCTCTGACCCTCCCTGTCATCTCTCTCTGCTCTCTGACCCTCCCTGTCATCTCTCTGCTCTCTGACCCTCCCTGTCATCTCTGTGCTCTCTGACCCTCCCTGTCATCTCTGTGCTCTCTGACCCTCCCTGTCATCTCTCTCTGCTCTCTGACCCTCCCTGTCATCTCTCTCTGCTCTCTGACCCTCCCTGTCATCTCTCTGCTCTCTGACCCTCCCTGTCATCTCTCTGCTCTCTGACCCTCCCTGTCATTTCTCTCTGCTCTCTGACCCTCCCTGTCATCTCTCTGCTCTCTGACCCTCACTGTCATCTCTCTCTGCTCTCTGACCCTCCCTGTCATCTCTCTCTGCTCTCTGACCCTCACTGTCATCTCTCTGCTCTCTGACCCTCCCTGTCATCTCTCTCTGCTCTCTGACCCTCCCTGTCATCTCTCTGCTCTCTGACCCTCACTGTCATCTCTCTCTGCTCTCTGGACCCTCCCTGTCATCTCTCTGCTCTTCTGACCCTCACTGTCATCTCTCTCTGACCCTCCCTGTCATCTCTCTCTGCTCTCTGACCCTCCCTGTCATCTCTCTGCTCTCTGACCCTCACTGTCATCTCTCTGACCCTCCCTGTCATCTCTGTGCTCTCTGACCCTCCCTGTCATCTCTCTCTCCTCTCTGACCCTCCCTGTCATCTCTCTGCTCTCTGATCCTCACTGTCATCTCTCTGACCCTCCCTGTCATCTCTGTGCTCTCTGACCCTCCCTGTCATCTCTCTCTCCTCTCTGACCCTCCCTGTCATCTCTCTGCTCTCTGACCCTCCCTGTCATCTCTCTCTGCTCTCTGACCCTCACTGTCATCTCTCTCTGCTCTCTGACCCTCACTGTCATCTCTCTCTGCTCTCTGACCCTCCCTGTGATCTCTCTCTGCTCTCTGACCTTCCCTGACATCTCTCTCTGCTCTCTGACCCTCACTGTCATCTCTCTCTGCTCTCGGCTCTCTGACCCTCACTGTTATCTCTCTGACCCTCCCTGTCATCTCTGTGCTCTCTGACCCTCCCTGTCATCTCTGTGCTCTCTGACCCTCCCTGTCATCTCTGTGCTCTCTGGACCCTCCCTGTCATCTCTGTGCTCTCTGACCCTCCCTGTCATCTCTGTGCTCTCTGACCCTCCCTGTCATCTCTGTGCTCTCTGACCCTCCCTGTCATCTCTCTCTGCTCTCTGACCCTCCCTGTCATCTCTCTCTGCTCTCTGACCCTCCCTGTCATCTCTCTCTGCTCTCTGACCCTCCCTGTCATCTCTCTGCTCTCTGACCCTCCCTGTCATCTCTCTCTGCTCTCTGACCCTCCCTGTCGTCTCTCTGCTCTCTGACCCTCCCTGTCATCTCTCTGCTCTCTGACCCTCACTGTCATCTCTCTCTGCTCTCTGACCCTCACTGTCATCTCTCTCTGCTCTCTGACTCTCTCTGACCCTCCCTGTCATCTCTCTCTGACCCTCCCTGTCATCTCTCTCTGACCCTCCCTGTCATCTCTCTCTGACCCATCTCTCTGCTCTCTGACCCTCCCTGTCATCTCTCTGCTCTCTGACCCTCACTGTCATCTCTCTGACCCTCCCTATCATCTCTGTGCTCTCTGACCCTCCCTGTCATCTCTCTCTCCTCTCTGACCCTCCCTGTTATCTCTCTGCTCTCTGACCCTCCCTGTCATCTCTCTCTGACCCTCCCTGTCATCTCTCTACTGTCTGACCCTCCCTGTCATCTCTCTGCTCTCTGACCCTCCCTGTCATCTCTCTGCTCTCTGACCCTCCCTGTCATCTCTCTCTGCTCTCTGACCCTCCCTGTCATCTCTCTCTGCTCTCTGACCCTCCCTGTCATCTCTCTCTGCTCTCTGACCCTCACTGTCATCTCTCTCTGCTCTCTGACCCTCCCTGTGATCTCTCTCTGCTCTCTGACCTTCCCTGACATCTCTCTCTGCTCTCTGACCCTCACTGTCATCTCTCTCTGCTCTCTGACCCTCCCTGTCATCTCTCTGCTCTCTGACCCTCCCTGTCATCTCTCTGCTCTCTGACCCTCCCTGTCATCTCTCTGCTCTCTGACCCTCACTGACATCTCTCTCTGCTCTCTGACCCTCACTGTCATCTCTCTCTGCTCTCTGACCCTCCCTGTCATCTCTCTGCTCTCTGACCCTCACTGTCATCTCTCTCTGACCCTCCCTGTCATCTCTCTCTGACCCTCCCTGTCATCTCTCTGCTCTCTGACCCTCCCTGTCATCTCTCTGCTCTCTGACCCTCACTGTCATCTCTCTGACCCTCCCTATCATCTCTGTGCTCTCTGACCCTCCCTGTCATCTCTCTCTCCTCTCTGACCCTCCCTGTCATCTCTCTGCTCTCTGACCCTCCCTGTCATCTCTCTCTGACCCTCCCTGTCATCTCTCTACTGTCTGACCCTCCCTGTCATCTCTCTGCTCTCTGACCCTCCCTGTCATCTCTCTGCTCTCTGACCCTCCCTGTCATATCTCTCTGCTCTCTGACCCTCCCTTCATCTCTCTCTGCTCTCTGACCCTCCCTGTCATCTCTTCTCTGCTCTCTGGACCCTCACTGTCATCTCTCTCTGCTCTCTGACCCTCCCTGTCATCTCTCTCTGACCTTCCCTGTCATCTCTTCTCTGCTCTCTGACCCTCACTGTCATCTCTCTCTGCTCTCTGACCCTCCCTGTCATCTCTCTGCTCTCTGACCCTCCCTGTCATCTCTCTCTGCTCTCTGACCCCTCCCTGTCATCTCTCTGCTCTCTGACCCTCCCTGTCATCTCTCTCTGCTCTCTGACCCTCACTGTCATCTCTCTCTGCTCTCTGACCCTCCCTGTAATCTCTCTCTGCTCGCTGACCCTCCCTGTCATCTCTCTGCTCTCTGACCCTCACTGTCATCTCTCTCTGACCCTCCCTGTCATCTCTCTCTGACCCCTCCCTGTCATCTCTCTCTGACCCTCCCTGTCATCTCTCTCCTGACCCTCCCTGTCATCTCTCTCTGACCCTCCCTGTCATCTCTCTCTGCTCTCTGACCCTCCCTGTCATCTCTCTGCTCTCTGACCCTCCCTGTCATCTCTGTGCTCTCTGACCCTCCCTGTCATCTCTGTGCTCTCTGACCCTCCCTGTCATCTCTCTCTGCTCTCTGACCCTCCCTGTCATCTCTCTCTGCTCTCTGACCCTCCCTGTCATCTCTCTGCTCTCTGACCCTCCCTGTCATCTCTCTGCTCTCTGACCCTCCCTGTCATTTCTCTCTGCTCTCTGACCCTCCCTGTCATCTCTCTGCTCTCTGACCCTCACTGTCATCTCTCTCTGCTCTCTGACCCTCCCTGTCATCTCTCTCTGCTCTCTGACCCTCACTGTCATCTCTCTGCTCTCTGACCCTCCCTGTCATCTCTCTCTGCTCTCTGACCCTCCCTGTCATCTCTCTGCTCTCTGACCCTCACTGTCATCTCTCTCTGCTCTCTGACCCTCCCTGTCATCTCTCTGCTCTCTGACCCTCACTGTCATCTCTCTCTGACCCTCCCTGTCATCTCTCTCTGCTCTCTGACCCTCCCTGTCATCTCTCTGCTCTCTGACCCTCACTGTCATCTCTCTGACCCTCCCTGTCATCTCTGTGCTCTCTGACCCTCCCTGTCATCTCTCTCTCCTCTCTGACCCTCCCTGTCATCTCTCTGCTCTCTGATCCTCACTGTCATCTCTCTGACCCTCCCTGTCATCTCTCTCTGACCCTCCCCTGTCATCTCTCTCTGACCCTCCCCTGTCATCTCTCTCTGACCCTCCCTGTCATCTCTCTCTGCTCTCTGACCCTCCCTGTCATCTCTCTGCTCTCTGACCCTCCCTGTCATCTCTGTGCTCTCTGACCCTCCCTGTCATCTCTGTGCTCTCTGACCCTCCCTGTCATCTCTCTCTGCTCTCTGACCCTCCCTGTCATCTCTCTCTGCTCTCTGACCCTCCCTGTCATCTCTCTGCTCTCTGACCCTCCCTGTCATCTCTCTGCTCTCTGACCCTCCCTGTCATTTCTCTCTGCTCTCTGACCCTCCCTGTCATCTCTCTGCTCTCTGACCCTCACTGTCATCTCTCTCTGCTCTCTGACCCTCCCTGTCATCTCTCTCTGCTCTCTGACCCTCACTGTCATCTCTCTGCTCTCTGACCCTCCCTGTCATCTCTCTCTGCTCTCTGACCCTCCCTGTCATCTCTCTGCTCTCTGACCCTCACTGTCATCTCTCTCTGCTCTCTGACCCTCCCTGTCATCTCTCTGCTCTCTGACCCTCACTGTCATCTCTCTCTGACCCTCCCTGTCATCTCTCTCTGCTCTCTGACCCTCCCTGTCATCTCTCTGCTCTCTGACCCTCACTGTCATCTCTCTGACCCTCCCTGTCATCTCTGTGCTCTCTGACCCTCCCTGTCATCTCTCTCTCCTCTCTGACCCTCCCTGTCATCTCTCTGCTCTCTGATCCTCACTGTCATCTCTCTGACCCTCCCTGTCATCTCTGTGCTCTCTGACCCTCCCTGTCATCTCTCTCTCCTCTCTGACCCTCCCTGTCATCTCTCTGCTCTCTGACCCTCACTGTCATCTCTCTCTGACCCTCCCTGTCATCTCTCTCTGACCCTCCCTGTCATCTCTCTGCTCTCTGACCCTCCCTGTCATCACTCTGCTCTCTGACCCTCACTGTCATCTCTCTGACCCTCCCTATCATCTCTGTGCTCTCTGACCCTCCCTGTCATCTCTCTCTCCTCTCTGACCCTCCCTGTCATCTCTCTGCTCTCTGACCCTCCCTGCCATCTCTCTGACCCTCCCTGTCATCTCTGTGCTCTCTGACCCTCCCTGTCATCTCTCTCTGCTCTTTGACCCTCACTGTCATCTCTCTCTGACCCTCCCTGTCATCTCTGTGCTCTGTCAGTGGCCAGGTCTATGAGCTTATGAGACTGTTGGTTAAGATCAACATAATGACATCTAGGGGCTACCGTACAATTTCTCTTTTGCTTTAGATATGATGTGTGTGGGGGAGTTTATCCCTGAGCTCAGATTCTTTTTACTTTCTCCCTTCTGAGCTGCTCTCACTCCCATGGTTAAGCAGGGGGTGGAGCTTGGGCCCTCTCATTCTCATGGTTAAGCAGGGGGTGGAGCTTGGGCCCTCTCATTCCTATGGGGCGGAGCTTGAGCACAAATTTCCAGCTGGACTTAGAGACAGTCAGACCCGCCTGCATGGCCAATTAGCAGTTGCTTCATATACATGCTGCAGACTACATGGATTACTGGGCAGCCAGGCAGCATGCATTTAAATGAATCACTTAGCAGCATATCATTGTTTAACAGAAGGAAGGGCTAAAGTTGTAATGTAGCTGGATCTAAATTAGCATGAATTACTCCTATTAGTAATGTTAGTCTGGTGGGGGAGGGGAGATGGGCTGCACCTGGATCCACGCTGAGAATTGAGCTGTGCCACTGAGCATGCTCTGGCTTTTTGTACCACTAATTGGTTCAGTCCAATAAACCCCATGGAGGTGTAACAACAAGGGCAAAAGATGGCGTTTGCCAGCCTAGAGCTCGCCCTGCACCGAGTGCCCCCCGCCCGGTGTGGAGATGAGGAGGTCTACGGGGAAGGCTTGTCTGAGGGGGTAAGGAGCAGCCCTTGCTCACAAGAGCTCACACTCTGAAAGGGATGTCTGGCTCTTGTACTACACTTCCCAGCATCCTCTCAGAGGCTCTAGCTGTGCTGGCTGAAGGGCATGCTGGGAGTTCTAGTTTAGCAGCTATTCCCCCAATCAGCCAATGCTCTGTGCAGAGGACCATCACTGTAATGTACTAACAAATAACTGTCCTACTGAGTGCAGCAAAGGCCGTCAGTTGACATGCTATAGTAGTATTTATGTATCGTTATGTATAGTAGTATTTATGTATCGTTATGTATATGTATAGTAGTATTTATGTATCGTTATGTATATGTATAGTAGTATTTATGTATAGTTATGTTTATGTATAGTAGTATTTATGTATAGTTATATATAGTATATTATATATTAGTATATGTATAGTAGTATATATGTATAGTTATGTATAATAGTATATAGGTATAGTAGAGTATATAGGTATAGTGGTATACTATAGTACATTGGTATAGTAGTGTGTATAGGTATAGTAGTGTATATAGATATAGTAGTGTTTATATGTATAGTGGTTGTCATGAACACGGTACTTCCAACCAGACGTGACTTTAGGTGGGACTATCAGGGGTCCCTCAGTCTCTCACCCACCTTGTACACAGGTTAGACTAACACAAAAGCCCCCCAAACACCAACCAACACCCACAAAACTCATTGGCTGCCACCATCTATCATTCACAGGCGATAGAAACCTAATGGGACTATTCCCCTGTTCTCTCTAACAGATAATAACTCACAATACACCAATGCATTAAACACTCACTATAGTCAGTTAGTTCCTACTGATTCAACCAGTACTTCAGCATGCAGAGGGTTAAGGCTCACAGTTAACTCTTTCAGGCTAGGCTCGTTTAGAGCACCAAAGACAATCTTATTAAATTCTCTTTAATATTATAAAAGGTATAACAGTGCAATATACAAAAAGATGTTACAAAAAGAGACAGACATTCAATAATACAATTACAAACAGTTGTAAAATAAAAGGGAAAACATGGAAAACCTAAACTTAACTCCAAAGATAAGTCCTGGAGGCATGGGGAAACAAACGGGATAACTTCCAATCGCAATTGGTCCTCCAAAGTAAATCCAAAGTTTAGTCAGAAGAGCTGACTATTTATTAGTGATTTCAGGGCATCAGGTAACTGCACACTCCCCCTCCCTCAGGAATGTAAGGGGTGTGGCCTAGCAGGACACAGATTGAGTGAGTATGAGCTCCTGTGAGTAGGAACTGGACCAAGAATATAATGACCATAACTCCTTATAGGAACATAGGAGAGAGATGATTTTATATTCATTGGTTATTAATTCTCTCAGGGATTCCATAGATACTAAACATCAATACTGTGTGACCTGCCCCTGCCCAGATATTCACATCTAATACACAGAGTAACAAACCCAGTCATGTTTGGACTCATCTGAAAGATGAAATTGCCTTGAACCCATCAGCAGTTGTTTATACTGTTGGTACAACAGGTCTGGGTTCTGTGAGGATAAATATATTTGAGTATACCTTATATGTGACCTTCACTTCACCTGTGAGTTCTCCCTCCTTGGGCTTCCCCTCCCCATGGAATGGCTCTTATCAGCCAGGACTTACAGGAGGGCATTACAGCTCTGACCCCTCTGACCATAGTGAGAAGAGGCCTGTTATGTGTCTGATTTAGATACTGGTAGAAATATTTCTCATGATACCTTGGCCTGTGTTATTAACTATTACAGGCCTGTATCATGACAGCGGTATATAGGTATAGTGTGGTATATAGGTATAGTAGAGTATATAGGTATAGTAGAGTATATAGATGTATAGTGGTATATAGGTATAGTGGTATATAGGTATAGTGGTATATAGGTATAGTGTGGTATATAGGTATAGTGGTATATAGGTATAGTGTGGTATATAGGTATAGTGTGGTATATAGGTATAGTGTGGTATATAGGTATAGTGTGGTATATAGGTATAGTTGAGTATATAGGTATAGTTGAGTATATAGGTATAGTTGGGTATATAGGTATAGTAGGGTATATAGGTATAGTGGTATATAGGTATAGTGGTATATAGGTATAGTGTGGTATATAGGTATAGTTGAGTATATAGGTATAGTTGAGTATATAGGTATAGTTGAGTATATAGGTATAGTTGAGTATATAGGTATAGTAGGGTATATAGGTATAGTAGGGTATATAGGTATAGTAGGGTATATAGGTATAGTGGTATATAGGTATAGTGTGGTATATAGGTATAGTGTGGTATATAGGTATAGTGTGGTATATAGGTATAGTGTGGTATATAGGTATAGTTGAGTATATAGGTATAGTGGTATATAGGTATAGTGGTATATAGGTATAGTGTGGTATATAGGTATAGTGTGGTATATAGGTATAGTGTGGTATATAGGTATAGTGTGGTATATAGGTATAGTGTGGTATATAGGTATAGTGTGGTATATAGGTATAGTGTGGTATATAGGTATAGTGTGGTATATAGGTATAGTTGAGTATATAGGTATAGTTGAGTATATAGGTATAGTTGAGTATATAGGTATAGTTGAGTATATAGGTATAGTAGGGTATATAGGTATAGTGGTATATAGGTATAGTGTGGTATATAGGTATAGTGTGGTATATAGGTATAGTTGAGTATATAGGTATAGTTGAGTATATAGGTATAGTTGAGTATATAGGTATAGTTGAGTATATAGGTATAGTTGAGTATATAGGTATAGTTGAGTATATAGGTATAGTAGGGTATATAGGTATAGTGGTGTATAGGTATAGTGGTATATAGGTATAATGATATATAGATATAGTAGTGTATATAGGTATAGTGGTATATAGGTATAGTAGTGTATATAAGTGTAGTGGTATATAGGTATAATGATATAGTGGTAAATAGGTATAGTAGTGTATATAAGTGTAGTGGTATATAGATGTAATGATATATAGATATAGTGGTAAATAGGTATAGTGGTGTATATTAGTGATGTGCGGGTTGGGCCGATACCCGCAGGTCGGTTGGGTTTGGGCCGACCACGCACCCCCATTTGCGTCCCCCCTTCTGTAGCGCAGGAGATGCTAAACTACAAAAAGAAATAGACAAAGGGCAAGTAAAGCCAAATATGGAACAGATCTGCTCATGTTGCTTTGTTAATGCCTACATGCACTTAACCCCTGCAGTGCCATTGTATCCTTTAATGCAGGCAATATATGGGGGGTACTCATGTACCTACATATGTGCCTCTCACTCAGTGCAGAGCTTGTGCTGCCTATCTCAGTGGTCTGTGACACCCCCTCCTTTTTTTTACCAACACAAAATTCCTTCTCCCCACCCCCCTGACTAGCAGGAACCTTATCACCCTTTTATTGGGCATGAGTGCTTGTTACATCATATTCCCCCACTAGCACATTATGTTACTAGATTGTAAGCTCCTTGGTGCACAGTTTCCATTTATACTGCTGGGACAGGGATTCCCTTTATATCACTGAACTGTTACTGCTAGATTGTAAGTCACTTGGGGACTGTTACTATAGGCACCATCTCTCCCTACTATACCTGCTATCCCACAGTCACACTCCCTTCCCAGAGACTATTATCCCACTGTTACTATAGGCACCATCTCTCCCTACTATACCTGCTATCCCACAGTCACACTCCCTTCCCAGAGACTATTACCCACTGTTACTATAGACACCATCTCTCCCTACTATACCTGCTATCCCACAGTCACACTCCCTTCCCAGAGACTATTATCCACTGTTACTATAGACACCATCTCTCCCTACTATACCTGCTATCCCACAGTCACACTCCCTTCCCAGAGACTATTATCCACTGTTACTATAGACACCATCTCTCCCTACTATACCTGCTATCCCACAGTCACACTCCCTTCCCAGAGACTATTATCCACTGTTACTATAGACACCATCTCTCCCTACTATACCTGCTATCCCACAGTCACACTCCCTTCCCAGAGACTATTATCCCACTGTTACTATAGACACCATCTCTCCCTACTATACCTGCTATCCCACAGTCACACTCCCTTCCCAGAGACTATTATCCACTGTTACTATAGGCTCCATCTCTCCCTACTATACCTGCTATCCCACAGTCACACTCCCTTCCCAGAGACTATTATCCACTGTTACTATAGGCACCATCTCTCCCTACTATACCTGCTATCCCACAGTCACACTCCCTTCCCAGAGACTATTATCCACTGTTACTATAGACACCATCTCTCCCTACTATACCTGCTATCCCACAGTCACACTCCCTTCCCAGAGACTATTATCCCACGGTTACTATAGGTGCCTTTTGGTCTCACTCAGTTTTTAGTAAATACTTCCCTGTAGTAATAGTTTGCAGTTTAGGTATAGTTTGCCTTTAAATACATTCTCCCCTCCCCCATATGATTCGCCTGTCTATTAACCTGTTCCTGTCCTGCAGCTGGTATGTTGCTATTAAGTGCTCTTGTTTCTCCCCAGTGAGTGGAAGCTGCTGCCCCTCTATAGACCGAGGCTTCTCCCCAGTGCTGCACAGCTGGTTCCCCCCAATGAGACGAGTACAGGATCAGTTTGTTATGTCTGCCCGCTGGTTATTTTGTTGCAGCCTGAGTCAGTCTGTCTCCCCTCCCTCCCATGCTTTTCCGCTGCTCACTCTCCGTGTCCTGTCTCTTCTCTCTCTCAAGTTGGGGGTGAGGTCCCTCTTAAGAGGCACTTTTTTTCCTCTTCATATATGTTGTAGATTGCTAGCTCTTGTGTTTGAATGTAATGAGACAGTGTGAGTGAATGGGAAGTGATTGGACAAACCCTAGTGAGTGACTTGGTGCCATCAGTTAATATGGAGTCATGTGTGTAGTGACTGTCATGTTTCACCCCACTCTTTCCCATGTTGTCACTGCAGGAGATCCCGGCCATGTCTCTGACCCCTCCTAACAGCAGTGATGCCTGTCTCAGCATCGTACACAGTCTCATGTGCCACCGGCAGGGGGGGGAGAACGAGGGCTTTGCCAAGAGAGCCATTGAGAGTCTCGTCAAGAAACTGAAGGAGAAGAAAGACGAGCTGGACTCCCTCATCACTGCCATTACTACTAATGGAGTGCACCCCAGCAAGTGCGTTACCATCCAGCGAACCTTGGACGGGAGGCTTCAGGTATGTGTGTGTCTGTCTGACTGTGTGTGTCTGTCTGTGTGTGTGTCTGTCTGTCTGTGCCAGGCACCAGGCCAAGGGTTTTGTCACATTACAGGTATTAAAGGAATGTGCTTGTGTTTGACACCCACCCCACCCACCTTCCTCTGTTCCCTTTACTGTCTGACCCTCTATCCCTTTATTTCTTTGCTACACTTCTACATGTCTTTGCTGATTCATTCTCTGCTCCCACCCTTCATTTATTCCACCCCACCCACACCCCCAAATCTACACAACAAGCACTCATGTACCCCAACATCATGGTCACACAGTCCACCAGGGAGAGGCACCCGCCCTGGGTACCCCTGGAACTACAGACTGTTACCCCAATGTTTCTATATATCTGTAACCTTGTTATGAGCTAAGGGGGCCCAGTCTGAAGGTCAGTTAGGGGGAGATTTGGGGTGAGTGCTTATTTGTACCCTGGGTACCCCTGGAACTATAGCAGGGTGACACCCCAATGTTTCTATATATCTGTAACCTTGTTATGAGCTAAGGGGGCCCAGCCTGAAGGCCGGTTAGGGGGAGATTTGGGGTGAGTGATTATTTGTACCCTGGGTACCCCTGGAACTATAGCAGGGTGACACCCCAATGTATCTATATATCTGTAACCTTGTTATGAGCTAAGGGGGGCCCAGCCTGAAGGTCAGTTAGGGGAAGATTTGGGGTGACTAGTTATTTGTGCCCTGGGTACCCCTGGAACTATAGCAGGGTGACACCCCAATGTTTCTATATATCTGTAACCTTGTTATGAGCTAAGGGGGCCCAGTCTGAAGGTCAGTTAGGGGGAGATTTGGGGTGAGTGTTTATTTGTGCCCTGGGTACCCCTGGTACTATAGCAGGGTGACACCCCAATGTTTCTATATATCTGTAACCTTGTTATGAGCTAAGGGGGCCCAGTCTGAAGGCCAGTTAGGGGGAGATTTGGGGTGAGTGCTTATTTTTACCCTGGGTACCCCTGGAACTATAGCAGGGTGACTGTTACCCCAATGTTAGGTGCACTCTAGCAGCACAGACCCTGCCGCATTAGAGCACTGCTTTATAATGTTATGAGACAAAGCTGCGTATTTAACAGGCAGGATAGGAACTCCCTATACTAACCCCTGTGTATGTGTGTGTGTATATGTGTATATATGTATATATATATATATATATATATATATATATATATATATATATATATATATATATATATATATTAGCTTTATTCCCTGCAACTGGAACATCTGACTTGCAATATCCTGCTGTTATTAAACTATAACTCCCAGGCACTTTAACAAGAGCTGCAGGTTGGGCCGTCTCCCTGTTATTATCAGAGCTCTCACCCTGAGCTTCTCTCTCCTGAGCAATTAGTAGCCGGCCCGCTGCCTGTACTGATGAGTCAGTGTCTGGCAAGTACTGGGGCGGGGGGGGGTGTTGTTTTGTCTGCTCCGAAGCCTCCAGGGGAAGGAGTGTGAGAGGGGACGAGATGCTTAATATAAACAAGAGGGAGGAGGTGCAGCTCATACATCTCTCTGTGAGTCTCTCCCACCAACACTGCCTGTATTCTTACATAACTGCAGAACTGGGGGGAGCAGCAGGGGGTGTGGATTCTCAATTTATACAACTACATCTCCCAGCATCCTCTTACACTTGGGGGCAAATTTACTAAAGGGCGAACATTCGAATACGCGTATTAATCAAAATGCGACGTTTTGTCTCGGCAGATGAACTTCGTCAGCGGGAACATTTCTAAGCGAATTTTGGCTTGTGTTACATTCTTCCAAACAAAACTTACGTCAAGTTTAATTGGATGGGCACATATAGGTCACATATATATATATATATATATATATATATATATATATATATATATATATATATATATATATATATATATATATATATATATATATATATATACGTCTTTATTAGAGATCTTGGTGTAAATGCAGGAAGTGGCCACTTATTATTACACATGTCCAAGGAAGCTGAATAAAGACAAAAGAAATACTCTAATGTCCTAGACATGAGCCCACCCTAAAACAAATGTGACATGCCCCTCAAATGGTTAAAAAAACAATACTTTTTTACATAAATTTAACAGTTACAACCTGTAAACATAATCCCACATTAAAATATGAAAAAACGCCAGTGTTTTGTCTTTTTTATGACTTTTTTGGCATACAGGATATGATGTCATCATTTTGAGGATATCAATTTGCCAGGTATAGGCTGGCGGAACAGACTCTGGACAAAAAGGGTAACTTATTGGAAAGTTCGCACTTTGATAGATGATCATTCGTCTTCACAAATTTCGCCTGGTGAAACAGCGTGAAACTTCTCTAGTGCTGAGATTTTTCGCTAGCGAATTCTCCTCTTCGCCTTTTAGTAAATTGGAGATGTCCCTGCAAATTATCATTTGGGCGCATTTTCGCTAGAAAAGCCCACTTCGCTCTTTAGTAAATATGCCCCATGGGCTGTACAGTAGAGTCCTGCGTGGAACCAATTTGTTAAACCCAACCTGCCTGCTTGGACCCACAACCCAAACCACAAGTACCTTATCTGCAACCTGACCTGCTGACCATCAAGAAACAGGAAGTGGTGTCATTGTAAACCCGGAAGTGACATCATTCGAATTAGGCGTGATCAGAAAAAAAGGGGTAAAACTCGCTATTGAGAAGATCCACGACCGGGAGAACTGCGGACCCACATCTATACCCACTCCCGAAACTTATACCTGTAACCCACAGGGTACTGCAGGTTTTTGTGGGTACCCGACCCCCTGCAGGACTCTACTGTACAGTGCTATAATTTTCAGCAAGGGTCCCAGGACTTGGCCTCAGTTTGGCTCCTATTAATCCTTTTTACCTAGATGTTTGTCCCTCCTGGCGGTTTCCCAGCATTCCCTGTCAGCCATGTAATGGACTCCACTAGGGCAGGGTATGATGGGAAATATATTGATAAAATGTAAAGAATAATGATACTGCCGTTACACAAAGGTTTTTTTGAATGATTACAATTTTGGGGTTTTTTTTTTTTTTTGAATGATTACAATTTTGTTTTTTTTCCCCATTACTATTATGATCCCCATAATGTTCCTTTAGGCAAGTCTTTCTGTGACCTCACTGTTGCCTTTGCTCGCAGGTAGCCGGCCGTAAAGGTTTCCCACATGTGATCTACGCTCGTTTGTGGCGCTGGCCGGACCTGCACAAGAATGAGCTGAAACACGTTAAGTTCTGCCAGTTCGCCTTCGACCTGAAGTACGACAGCGTGTGCGTGAACCCCTATCACTACGAGCGGGTGGTTTCTCCCGGCATTGGTGAGTGATGGGCTGATCTGCCGGGAGAAGGGGTGTCCAGACTGTGGCCCCAACACTTTATCTGCAGCAACTGTATATCGATCAGTGCAGCTCAGTGCATAAATATATTCATGAAAAATGGGTCGCTACTTATAATCAATACTAAACTCAAACGTTTACTTTTTTATCTCTAAACTTAAGTAGCGATGAACCACCTAAACTTAAAGCGCTCACCCTAGAAATTCTCTCACCTGGGTGTATATACCCCACGCTCCTGGGTTTGCAAACTCCTTAAAGGAGAAGGAAAGGCTAAAAGTAAGTAAGCTTTATCAGAAAGGTCTATATAAATACATCAGTAATCCCTCAAAGTAATGCTGCTCTGAGTCCCCTGTCAAAAGAAACAGCACATTTCTTTCCTTCTATTGTGTACTCATGGGCTTCTGTATCAGACTTCCTGTTTTCAGCTTAAACCTCCAGGGCTAGGGCTTGAGCATGCTCAGTTTGCTCCTCTCTCCCCTCCCTGCTGTAATCTGAGCCCAGAGCTATGAGTGAGCAGGGGGAGACTCAGGCAGGAAGTGATGTCACACCAAGCTAATATGGCAGCTGCTATCCTAAACAAGCAGAGATTATTCTTTTATAATCTTAACGAAATTTATAACGAAGCAATTCATTTTACAGGCATAACCCCCATTTATAATTTCCGAACAAATGAATTATCAAATGATTATCTAACATGTATATACAAAAACAAAAATGTTGTGAATTAACTATATGTACATTTGTATTATGAATGAAACCCGGAACAAGTCTCTCATTATGTGTGTCCAAAACGCAACAGGCTATATCACACCTCAAATTCAAACCTGTTGGCTGACGTGTCCCCAAGGTAAAAATACAATATGCCTCTCTATGAAGAAGCCGAGCCATCAGATTTCCACCTCTGTGCAAGGGCTCAATTCTTTCCAGACATTGTATCTTAAAGGAACAGTTCAGTTTAAAAACAAAAACTCGGCAAATAGGTTGTGCAAAATAAAAAATGTATCTAATATAGTTAGTTAGGCAAAAATGTAATGTATAAAGGCTGGAGTGAGTGGATGTGTAACATAATAGCCAGAACACTACTTCCTGCTTTTCAGCTCTTTTGCTTTCCACTGATTGGTTACCATGCAGTAACCAATCAGTGACTTGAAGGGACATAACTAGGGTTGCTAGTTATTTTTCATAAAATAAAATTCATATGCTCCCTCATGCTGCATTTTAGGTTCCTTGAAGTACACCCGACATACTGTATATTGCACTTCGAACAAGTGAGCAAATAGACCACAAATTGGGTATTGCAATTTACAAAAACTTTTCATTTTAAAAGATCCTCCTGTGCTACTACTCACAAATTCAGTAGACACCAAGATCCTTTCACAGGTTATACACACTCTGTGCTGTTAGATTATCCAAGGTATTGACGTGTAACAAATTGACACCCATCCTTCAGAATGTTTTGTAGACTATCGCCACCATATAAAAGCGGGAGGTATGTGTTGTCTCACCTTCCGATATTGCCTACTATACGATGTTATAAAAATGGGTATTTCACTTGACGTGTATCTTTTTCGTTGATGACCTTTTACCTTAATAAAAATGAGTTCTTGCCAATTTCTTCAATTGCACTGCAATAGTTTAGGGTCAGTAATTGTAAATTCCAATTGTAAAGGTTCCCTTTGTACCTACAAGAGCAGGAAGAATTGGATTCCCCTCATTTCATATTAAAATTGGTTTTCTTTATGTTACAGGTCTGAGTATCCCTAGCACTGGTGAGTTCCTGCATTACACCGTACATTACACCGTACATTACACCGTACATTACACCGTACAGTATTTCTCTGATACCCAAGACCTCTCACTCTTGCTCACATTTTCATTCTGTTTATTCTCATTGACTCTAGTATGTTTTTTTTTTTTTGTTTTTTTTTTTGCTTGTGTTTAGTGACCACCCCATGCCGGTCAGTAAAAGAGGAGTATGTCCATGAGTGTGAAATGGATGCATCTTCATGTCTCCCAGCATCCCAGGAACTTCCGCCAGCCATCAAACATGCCTCCCTTCCACCAATGCCACCTACAGAGTCCTACAGGCAGCCACTGCCCCCACTCACCCTACCCAAGAGCCCCCAGACTGCTATCAGCATGTATCCCAACATGCCCCTCTCTCCCTCTGGTACGTACAATGTTTCTCTGTACAATATAAACCATTAGAGGTATTGCAGCTAGGAGGGTAAGGCTCTGGGTTAAGTTCTACAGACCCGATCCCCTAAAGCAGTGATCCCCAACCAGTAGCTCGCGAGCAACATGTTGCTCACCAACCCCTTGGATGTTGCTCCCAGTGGCCTCAATGCAGTTGCTTATTTTTGAATTTCTGTCTTGGAGGCAAGTTTTGGTTGTATAAAAACCAGGTGTACTGCCAAACGGACCCTCCTTTAGGCTGCCAGTACACCTAGGGGTGACCACATAGCCAATCACAGGCCTTATTTGGCATACCCATGGACTTTTTCATGCTTGTGTTGCTCTCCAAGTCTTTTTTACATTTAAATGTGGCTCACGAGTAAAAAAGGTTGGGGACCCCTGCCCTAAAGGGACAGAGAGAGACAGTGATACCACTTTATAGATCCCTGGTAAGGTCTCACCTAGAGCTCTGGGTTCAGTTCTACAGACCCGATCCCCAGGGGATAGAGAGAGACAGTGATACCACTTTATAGATCCCTGGTAAGGTCTCACCTAGAGCTCTGGGTTCAGTTCTACAGACCCGATCCCCAGGGGACAGAGAGAGACAGTGATACCACTTTATAGATCCCTGGTAAGGTCTCACCTAGAGCTCTGGGTTCAGTTCTACAGACCCGATCCCCAGGGGACAGAGAGAGACAGTGATACCACTTTATAGATCCCTGGTAAGGTCTCACCTAGAGCTCTGGGTTAAGTTCTACAGACCCGATCCCCTAAAGGGACAGAGAGAGACAGTGATACCACTTTATAGATCCCTGGTAAGGTCTCACCTAGAGCTCTGGGTTCAGTTCTACAGACCCGATCCCCAGGGGACAGAGAGAGACAGTGATACCACTTTATAGATCCCTGGTAAGGTCTCACCTAGAGCTCTGGGTTCAGTTCTACAGACCCGATCCCCAGGGGACAGACAGAGACAGTGATACCACTTTATAGATCCCTGGTAAGGTCTCACCTAGAGCTCTGGGTTCAGTTCTACAGACCCGATCCCCAGGGGACAGACAGAGACAGTGATACCACTTTATAGATCCCTGGTAAGGTCGCACCTAGAGCTCTGGGTTCAGTTCTAGAGACCCGATCCCCAGGGGACAGAGAGAGACAGTGATACCACTTTATAGATCCCTGGTAAGGTCTCACCTAGAGCGCTGGGTTCAGTTCTACAGACCCGATCCCCAGGGGACAGAGAGAGACAGTGATACCACTTTATAGATCCCTGGTAAGGTCTCACCTAGAGCTCTGGGTTAAGTTCTACAGACCCGATCCCCTAAAGGGACAGAGAGAGACAGTGATACCACTTTATAGATCCCTGGTAAGGTCTCACCTAGAGCTCTGGGTTCAGTTCTACAGACCCGATCCCCAGGGGACAGAGAGAGACAGTGATACCACTTTATAGATCCCTGGTAAGGTCTCACCTATAGCTCTGGGTTCAGTACTACAGACCCGATCCCCAGGGGACAGAGAGACAGTGATACCACTTTATAGATCCCTGGTAAGGTCTCACCTAGAGCTCTGGGTTCAGTTCTACAGACCCGATCCCCAGGGGACAGAGAGAGACAGTGATACCCCTTTATAGATGACCTAATTTTCACTCTTACAGTGGCTCCTGGTTGCCCTCTCATACCTATGCATGGTGAGGGGTTACTACAGATAGCTCCATCCCATCCCCAGCAAATGTTGTCCATATCTCCGCCTTCCACACCGAGCCAGAACTCCCAGCAGAATGGTTATTCTTCCCCCCCAAAGCAGCCTTTCCATGGTGAGTATATGCATTGCAGTAACTAGTACATTTGTGATGTTTAGTAATCTTGCCTAGTTGCAGTGTTACAGGTGTTTATTCCATATATTATACTCTCAATCCCTATTCTTTCTTAGCTTCTTGGACAGGGAGCAGCACAGCTGTATATACCCCGAACCCTGGGGTACAGCAGAACGGAAGAGGAAACCAGCAACCTCCACTTCACCACCCAAACAACTACTGTACGACTTCTCCTTCTGTTTTGTCTACTGCTCCATCTGCCTACCATGTGTCTTTAAATATCATCTTTCCTTCCTGCAGGGCCCCTTCACCAGAGCTCCCCTCAGTATCAGCACCCCGTGTCAAACCACCCAGGTGAGGACTGTTTAAAGCGATACTGTCATGGGAAAAAAAAATTTTTCAAAAGACATCAGTTAATAGTGCTGTTCCAGCAGAATTCTACACTGAATACGTTTCTCAAAAGAGCAAACAGATTTTTTTATATTTAATTTTGAAATCTGACATGGGGCTAGACATATTGTCAGTTTCCCAGTTGCCCCCAGTCATGTGACTTGTGCTCTGATAAACATCAGTCACTCTTTACTGTTGTACTGCAAGTTGGAGTGATGTCACCCCCTCCCTTTTCCCCCCCAGCAGCCTAAGAACAGAACAATGGGAAGGTAACCAGATAGCAGCTCCCTAAAGCTGGCCATAGATGTTGAGATTTTTAAAAGATCAGATCCTGATCGTGAGACCACGATCTTCTCAGAACGATCGTACGAATTTACCATCAACTTAAAAGAGCAATTTACCAGGAAAACAAAGGGGAGCTGCCTGCTTGGCCCTGCAAGCATAGATAGATTGTACTGGGACCGACAAAGATTTTTTGACCTGGCCGATCAATTTCCCGACAGATGTCGGCCGAAAAATCGTAAGATGTACGATCGTTTGAATACCACTAACCGCACGATAATTTCGAAGGATTGGTCGGGCTTCCCTAAAATCGGTCGTTCGGCAAGAAGAATCGTCGCGTCTATGGGGAGCTTAACACAAGATAACAGCTGCCTGGTAGATCTAAGAACAACACTCAATAGTAAAATCCAGGTCCCACTGAGACACATTCAGTTACATTAAGTAGGAGAAACAACAGGCTGCCAGAAAGCAGTTCCATCCTAAAGTGCTGGCTCTTTCTGAAATCACATGACCAGGCAAAATGAGCTGAGATGCACCTACACACCAATATTACAACTAAATACACTTGCTGGTTCAGGAATGACATTTTATATTGTACAGTCAATTATTTGCAGTGTAATTTAGTAATAAAAACTACACCATAAAAATCATTACAGAATCCCCTTAAAAGAGAACTAAACCTCTTAATTAAAAAACCCTACCCCCCTACCCTACAAACCCTGCTCCCCTGCCCAGCTGTTACTCCTGGTAAATGCCCCTAACTCTTTATTTACCCTTCGGTGCATATTCAGGGAATCGGAATTCACGGGCGCCATCTTCTTCTCTTCGATCTTTTGGGTTTTTTTTTACAATTGCGCATTTGCCAAAATTTACGGAAATTGCTGAAGCACCGGAAGAAGACTTGAAGATTGCCAAAGAGAAGAAGATGGCGCCCGTGAACTCTGATGCCCTGAATCTGCACCAAGGGATAAGTAAAGACTTAGGGGCATTTACCAGGGGTAACAGCTAGGCTGGGGGGAGGAGGGGTCTATGTAGGGGTTATTTTAATTAAGGGTTTAGTTCTCCTTTAAGTGATTGTCTGAAACTATATAGGAACCTTCTCTCTAACCCATTACTATCTCTATCAGGCCCAGAGTTCTGGTGCTCCGTTGCCTATTTCGAGATGGATGTTCAGGTTGGGGAGATATTTAAAGTCCCATCTAACTGTCCCGTGGTCACGGTGGATGGATATGTGGACCCCTCTGGTGGGGATCGGTTTTGCCTTGGTCAGCTTTCTAACGTGCATCGCACAGACACTAGTGAGCGTGCAAGGTAAGTGATCCAGAATAGTGTTCCAGAATCCAGTCTGCTGGTACTGGGATTTGGATTCCGTTGGTTGATGTAAGGACACAGGCAGGCTTAATACTAGTGGCATCTTTCAGGCTTCACATCGGGAAGGGAGTGCAGCTTGAGTGTCGGGGCGAGGGAGACGTATGGATGAGGTGCCTCAGTGATCACGCCGTGTTTGTTCAGAGTTATTACTTGGACAGGGAAGCAGGGCGAGCGCCGGGAGATGCAGTCCACAAGATTTATCCGGGCGCCTACATTAAGGTAAAGAGCTGACGCTCCCTTTACAGGAAGTGTGAAAGAACTGCATGTCCATTTTATTGTGGGGGGGTTATATCTTGTCTTAATGGAAAACTATAACCCCTGAACAATGTAGGTCTCTATTAAAAGATATTGCATAAAACCGTTCATATTTAAAACGCTGCTTCATGTAAATCATTTTCATAATAATATACTTTTCTATTAGTATGTGCCATTGGGTAATCATAAATAGAAAATTGACATTTTAAAAAATAAGGGCCGCCCCCTGGGATCGTACGATTCACTGTGCACACAAACAAACCATACATGTTAGGTCACATGAGCCAATTAACAGACAGACTTTTGTCTTTTGCTTCCACGCCTCTTCCTGTTACAGTTGGAGCTGCAGTATTTCTGGTCAGGTGATCTCTTCCTGTTACAGTTAGAGCTGTAGTATTTCTGGTCAGGTGATCTCTTCCTGTTACAGTTAGAGCTGCAGTATTTCTGGTCAGGTGATCTCTTCCTGTTACAGTTAGAGCTGCAGTATTTCTGGTCAGGTGATCTCTTCCTGTTAGTTAGAGCTGCAGTATTTCTGGTCAGGTGATCTCTTCCTGTTACAGTTAGAGCTGCAGTATTTCTGGTCAGGTGATCTCTGCTTGTTACAGTTAGAGCTGCAGTATTTCTGGTCAGGTGATCTCTGCCTGTTACAGTTAGAGCTGTAGTATTTCTGGTCAGGTGATCTCTGCCTGTTACAGTTAGAGCTGCAGTATTTCTGGTCAGGTGATCTCTGCCTGTTACAGTTAGAGCTGTAGTATTTCTGGTCAGGTGATCTCTTCCTGTTAGAGCTGCAGTATTTCTGGTCAGGTGATCTCTTCCTGTTACAGTTAGAGCTGCAGTATTTCTGGTCAGGTGATCTCTGCCTGTTACAGTTAGAGCTGCAGTATTTCTGGTCAGGTGATCTCTGCCTGTTACAGTTAGAGCTGTAGTATTTCTGGTCAGGTGATCTCTTCCTGTTAGAGCTGCAGTATTTCTGGTCAGGTGATCTCTGCCTGTTACAGTTAGAGCTGCAGTATTTCTGGTCAGGTGATCTCTTCCTGTTACAGTTAGAGTTGTAGTATTTCTGGTCAGCTGATCTCTTCCTGTTACAGTTAGAGCTGCAGTATTTCTGGTCAGGTGATCTCTTCCTGTTACAGTTAGAGCTTCAGTATTTCTGGTCAGGTGATCTCTTCCTGTTACAGTTAGAGCTGCAGTATTTCTGGTCAGGTGATCTCTGCCTGTTACAGTTAGAGCTGTAGTATTTCTGGTCAGGTGATCTCTTCCTGTTAGCTGCAGTATTTCTGGTCAGGTGATCTCTCCCTGTTACAGTTAGAGCTGCAGTATTTCTGGTCAGGTGATCTCTGAGGCAGCACACAGACCAGCACAAAATGGGGGTTCAAGGCAAGAGATGTAAAAGGGCAATAGTTTCTTAAATATATATTCCAGTTTGGTAAGATTTTTTAGTATGCCACGTAATTTGATATAAACTATCTGTTGCTTAAGTATTCATTTTGGGGCTATAGTTTTCCTTTAAGTGAAGAAAGAAGATTCAAAGCCTTGTGGGATATTTGCCCATGATAACTGGATTCAGAAGATCTCCTTTTATATTAGGGATGCACAAATACACTATTTTGGATTCGGCCGAACCCCTGAATGTCCGAATACCGAACCAAATCCTAATTTGCATATGCAAATTAGGGGTGGAAGGGAGGAAATGGTTTTACTTCCTTGTTGTGTGACAGAAAGTCATGCAATTTCCCTCCCTGCCCCTAATTCGCATATGCAAATTCGGATTCGGCCGGGCAGAAGGATTCGGCTGATTCCGAATCCTGCTGAGTCCCGAACCGAATCCTGGATTCAGTGAATCCCTATTTTATATACATATATATATATGTAAATCCTGTATACATATATAATACACAAGAGCCATGAATATCCTGTACATGATATCCTTATATATATATTATATCCTTAAGTGCTTAGTGATGTCATCAGTTCTAATTGGAGCTTAGTGATTTCTGTCACATGACTCACACTTGTGTATTATAATAAAGTACCCCCTGGTGCAAAATATGGGAATATTAGAAGTCACCTTGAAGTTCCATGAGCTGTAGAAAAACACATCCTTTGGCCTCGTACTTTTATATGGTCATGGAACTCCTCGGTGACTTCTAATATCCTTATACAGTAGAACCCCCATTTCATGTTTTTCAGGGGACCAGAACAAATGTTGTAAAATCCAGGAAAATGTAAAATCAGGGAAATGTGTTATATAGGTGGGAGCACAAAACAACAATGTAAAATGAGGGGAAACTTAAAATCAGGGGATAGAAAATGAAGGTTCCGGTGTATTTTACAAGAGTTACATATTCACTATATCATTTTATTTGTGCAGGTGTTTGACTTGCGACAGTGTCACCGGCAGATGCAGCAGCAGGCGGCTACGGCTCAAGCAGCGGCTGCAGCCCAAGCAGCGGCTGTGGCCGGCGCAATCCCTGGTCCCGGGTCGGTGGGGGGCATCGCTCCTGCTGTCAGTAAGTAATGAGCCACAGGAGAACTGATTGTATGGGGAGAACCATTTATTTGCATGGCTCCAGCCTCCCTACTCTCCCAGCTTCTCACTATGGTTATCCCACTGCTCCATGGTGATAGCTCTAGCTTCAAACTATTCTTTCCTAAACTGGCCAGCATCATAGCAGACTCTTGCTCCGCATGGAGCCACAACTCATTTCTACCAATGAGCTTTAAAGGAACAGTTCAGTATAAAAATAAAAACTGGGTAAATAGACAGGCTGTGCAAAATAAAACATGTTTTTAATATAGTTAGTTAGGCAAAAATGTAATGTATAAAGGCTGGAGTGAGTGGATGTGTAACATAATAGCCAGAACACTACTTCCTGCTTTTCAGCGCTCTAACTCTGAGTTAGTCAGTGACTCTAAGGGGGGCCACATGGGACATAACTGTTCAGTGAGTTTGTAATTGATCCTCAGCATTCAGCTCAGATTCAAAAGCAACAGATATGTCCCATGTGGCCCCTCAAGTCTCTGGTTACTGCCTGGTAACCAATCAGTGGAAGCCAAGAGAGCTGAAAAGCAGGAAGTAGTGTTCTGGCTATTATGTTACACATCCAGTCACTCCAGCCTTTATACATTACATTTTTGCCTAACTAACTATATTAGATACATTATTTATTTTGCACAGCCTATTTATTTACCCAGTTTTTATTTTTATACTGAACTGTTCCTTTAAGACTGACATCACCAAGGCAATTTCTGCAGCAGTATTGCTTCCCATTGACTTAGACACAGCAGGGAGAGGTTCCCAAATTATGGGGCTGGTGAGCTGGGATAAAATTGCGGGGTTACGACGAGAGAGTACCATGCTTTATTTATTTCTGCCTCTGAGGAGGGGCTAGATAGTCATTCTCGGTTTACTTTTGGGGCCCGAAACTTCTGGGTCCTCTATATTTGTAGTCCCCCTGCAGCCTGAGGGTCTTCTGCCCTTATCTCTGCATTCCTGCCTATATCTACCTACCCTGAGCAGTCTCCATGATTGACTCCTCCCCTAGGTCTTTCTGCTGCGGCCGGTATCGGGGTGGACGACCTACGGCGCCTCTGTATCTTGCGCCTTAGTTTTGTGAAGGGCTGGGGCCCTGATTACCCTCGGCAGAGCATCAAGCAGACTCCCTGCTGGATCGAGGTCCATCTTCACCGTGCGCTGCAGCTTCTTGATGAAGTTCTCCATACTTTGCCAATGGCAGACCCCAGTTCTGTCAACTAACCAAGACCCCGAGGTCTGTCAGATTGCCAGTGGCAGACTAACTGTCAACTACCAAAGCCAGGATGAGACAAGACTCCTAATTAAGACTCATCCAGTCCAAAGTGAGCCAATCAGGATTCATCCAATCATATGTTAAGCAAAGACAAATGTTTGCCATAGACCTTCCAGTCCTTTGGAGACCCGGCCAATACATTGGGCACACGGATACCTGACGCCCCCTTGGATCTTCCTGCTGATTGGTGGAACCAGTAGGATGGAGGCACAGAACTCCCCCGAGTGGAGCTACACAGGACATGTGACTTTGGGTGAAGTAGATGAACTGTGTTTTTATAGCTGAAATGCATTAAATGTTCCTTATTTTTTTGGTCAGAAGATTATTTTTGGTCTGATATTTGGCTTTTTAGTGCCGGGATGGACTCCCAACATTTCCCTGACGTTCAAAGGCTAAATAAATGCAGATATATAAATGCTTTTTGTATGTGCCAGTTAAAATGATGTGGCTACCTCAGTTCCTTTAGCCCCCCATTCCCCCTCCCTTCCCCCTCCATTGGTACTAACACGTCTAACAGACAAGCAGGATCTGCTGGTTTACACGGCACACACATGTTCTACGCTGCTTTCCAAAGCCTGGGGAGATATTTGGTGTATTTTGATGTCTGTTTTCGGCGAGCGCATTTTTATTTTTTGTTGTGGTATCACTTCTAGGCCAAATGTGTACAGATAAAACCAAAAACCACAGCCGTGTGTGCAAAGGTTTCTTTTCACATATTAAGAACCTGTCAAATGGCTTCTGATGTATTCTAAATAAAATATTTATGTACTGTTGCCTATAACTCTGCAGTCGTATACCTACTGATAATACAAACACTTTCCTTTGTGTCTTCACTTACTCACTATATGTCCTCTGTTCATTAGGGTTTTAATCTCCCCAACACTCACACGTCTCTCCTTCATGGGTACAGAGATCGCCAACCCTCGCATGTCTCTACTTCATGGGCACAGAGATCCCCAACCCTCACACGTCTCTACTTCATGGGCACAGAGCTCCCCAACCCTCACATGTCTCTACTTCATGGACACAGAGCTCCCCAACCCTCACATGTCTCTCCTTCATGGGCACAGAGCTCCCCAACACTCACATGTCTCTCCTTCATGGGTACAGAGCTCCCCAACACTCACATGTCTCTCCTTCATGGGCACAGAGCTCCCCAACCCTCACATGTCTCTCCTTCATGGGCACAGAGCTCCCCAACACTCACATGTCTCTCCTTCATGGACACAGAGCTCCCTAATCCTCACATGTCTCTCCTTCATGGGTACAGAACTCCTCAACCCTCACATGTCTCTCATTCATGGGTACATAGCTCCCCATACTCACAGGTCTCTCCTTCAAGGGTACAGAGCTACTCAACTGTCACATGTCTCTCCTTCATGGGTACAGAGCTCGTCAACCCTCAAATGTCTCTCCTTCATGAGTACAGAGCTCTCTATACTCACAGGTCTCTCCTTCATGGGCACAGAGACCCCCAACCCTCACATGTCTCTCCTTCATGGGTACAGAGCTCCCCAATCCTCACATGTCTCTCCTTCATGGGTACAGAGCTCCTCATACTCACAGGTCTCTCCTTCATGGGCACAGAGCTCCCCAACCCTCACAGGTCTCTCCTGCATGGACACAGAGCTCCCTAATCCTCACATGTCTCTCCTTCATGAGTACAGAGCTCTCTATACTCACAGGTCTCTCCTTCATGGGCACAGAGCTCGCCAACCCTCACATGTCTCTCCTTCATGGACACAGAGCTCCCCAACCCTCACAGGTCTCTCCTTCATGGACACAGAGCTCCCCACCCCTCACAGGTCTCTCCTTCATGGACACAGAGCTCCCCAACCCTCACAGGTCTCTCCTTCATGGGCACAGAACTCCTCAACCCTCACATGTCTCTCCTTCATGGGCACAGAGCTCCCCAACCCTCACAGGTCTCTCCTTCATGGACACAGAGCTCCCCAACCCTCACAGGTCTCTCCTTCATGGGCACAGAACTCCTCAACCCTCACATGTCTCTCCTTCATGGGCACAGAGCTCCCCAACCCTCACAGGTCTCTCCTTCGTGGACACAGAGCTCCCCAACCCTCACAGGTCTCTCCTTCATGGGCACAGAACTCCTCAACCCTCACATGTCTCTCCATCATGGGCACAGAGCTCCCCAACCCTCACAGGTCTCTCCTTCATGGACACAGAGCTCCCCAACCCTCACATGTCTCTCCTTCGTGGACACAGAGCTCCTCAACCCTCACAGGTCTCTCCTTCATGGGCACAGAGTTCCTCAACCCTCACAGGTCTCTCCTTCATGGACACAGAGCTCCCCAACCCTCATATGTCTCTCCTTCATGGGCACAGAGTTCCTCAACCCTCACAGGTCTCTCCTTCATGGACACAGAGCTCCCCAACCCTCATATGTCTCTCCTTCATGGGCACAGAGTTCCTCAACCCTCACAGGTCTCTCCTTCATGGGCACAGAGCTCCCTAATCCTCACATGTCTCTCCTAAAACTTTACTTGTCTCTCTTTTATAAAAAAGGATTTTCCCAAGCTAAGAGGTATTTTTTGCAATTTGAAATTAGTCTTTAAGTGGTCTTTGAATTATTTAGATTTTTGTACGGCGGGTCTTATTTGCAATTTCAGCAGATGTCTGATTGCTAGGGTCCTAATTACCCTAGCAACCAAGCAGTGGTGAGAGACTGAATATAAACATAAAATGTAGCGACGATGAAATTGTAGCCTCACAGAGCAGTTATTTGTTTTGTCATCTGCCTCCCTTTTGAAGGGTTGAAAGAAGAGCTGACCAACTGAATAGTTGCTAAGAATTGCTCATTATATAACATAGTAAAAGCGAGGCTTCCTTAAAACCATTACAAAGTTAATTTAAATGAGATCATTAACCAGGAAGTTGTGGGTAGTGGATTTGCTGTATTTTGGACATTCATGGATAGGATTGTGGATAATAGATCCCGTGCCCTAATATTGTAGTGTTCCTCTAGCACCACCTTGTGGCGGCAGCAGTGAAACACTAGTCAGAATATTCTGCCCCAAATTCATAAAGAAAAAATAAAAAAATACCATTAAAAAGGGGGACTTCACCTTTAAGTTAACTCTTCGTATGTAATATAGTAGATAATTCTACGCAACATTTAATTGGTCTTCAGTATTTATTTATTTATTTTTATTTGCATTTTTTTTTAGTCTCTTTCCAGCTTTCAAGTGGAGGGGTCACTGACCCCATCTAAAAAACAAATGCTCTGTAAGGTTACAAATGTATTGTTATTGTTACTTTTTATTCCTCATCTTTCTATTCAGACCTCTCCTATTCATATTCCAGTCTCTTGTTCACATCAGTGCATGGTTGCTAGGGGAATTTGGACCCTAGCAACCAAAAGGCTGAAACTGGAGAGCTGCTGAATAAAAAGCTAAAAGAAAAGCTAGAGTGTGACTGTGTATAGTGAAAGTTAAACAGAAGCAGAACACAACTCCACACTCACATCTTAGTCTCACTGAACTGTAATACCTGTATTTGCTGGAGAGAGAGTTGTCTGGGATACGGCACGCTTTGTAGGACATTTTTAGTAAGACGCGCGCTCTTCAGCCAGCATACGTCTATTTTCTTATGAAAGCGCCGAGCTAACGCAAGAGCGTGCATTCTCCTAAACATGTCCTACAATGCGTGCCGTACTGGGGCCCCTATAAGGGATTGGCCAGCACTAGAGACACTTTGGTCCAGTCCTTACAAGCGAAACTCTCACACAGCCCCGCCTATTCCCATAGCCCTGCCCAACGCTGGGTTTTCCGCACGTGCTCTATGTCAGCCAATCAGTGTCTGCTGGCTATTGCGCGTCACTCCGCCGGAACTACATTTCCCACAGTGCCCCGCGAGTCTACGTCATCCGCTGCTGTTTCTCTCCCGTGTGACAGACTGCTTGCGGTGCCGGTTATTATAGGATGGCGGTGTCTCCCGGGCGGGACGTGTTTGCTGAGGGGCTGCTGGAGCTGCTAAAGCCTGCGGTGCAACAGCTCGACTCCCACGTACATGCCGTCAGGTCTGGCCTCCCTCTTCCCTCACATTAGCGGCCCCTGTGTGACTGTCTGAGGAGAGGGACCCCCAGCAGTGTTGTGTGAGAATACGGGGCCCTCACACGGCTCAGCGCCTCACTATAAGGACCCCAGTCTTGTATAACAGTGGGAGCACTAGGGGCCCTCAGACATTACTATCAGGAGCTAAGGGCCCCCCTCTCAAGCTCTTATACAGCCCCTGTGCAGTTTTGGGCAATATTATGTGGGGGGGGGGGGACTAAACGCCAGGAAAGCAGCAGTGAGTCCCCCCTGATTTGGTATGTCCCAGAATATTATTATTACTCTAGTGGCCCCTCCTCTCAGTGCAGACTTGTGGGTTATGTCCAGTTTCACTTGTGGAGGGAGGAGTCCCCAGAATGTCATAATTACAAGCTCCGTGTGGGCGTGGCTGTATTGAGAATGAGTGGGGCCTTGTCCAACCACTGGTTACATTCAGGTCACATGACTAAATAGAACTCTCTCTCTATCCCCTGCATTCAGTCATTGGCTTTTATTGTTTGTTTTCTTTTAGGGAGAGCCAAGTGGACCTTCGGGAGCACATTGACAACCTTGCGTCAGGTGAGCTCTTAATCCTCTCTCCCCATTGTCCCCACTCCTCCCTCCCCCCAGGGGCCAATGTCGCTATTCCCAGCGTGTGTGTATCCTGTCCCCCACCCGCATACCTCCCAACATTTTGGAATTAAAAAGAGGGACAAAAATTTTTTTCCCGCACGTAGCGCAGCAATTTTTTTGACCACACCCCTTTCTGTGGCCACACCCCCTAATTACCATGTTTGTTTTACAAAATTTGGCAGGTTATGAAAGTTTGAAAATATTTCTCCTTATCTAAACTGTGTTTTTGTGTCTCAAAATTGTTACAAAGTATCTTATTTGCACCTGTTAGCTGTTCTGGGCTCTCTGCTAAAAGCCAATTAAGTGAGAAACTTTGTTTCTTTTTCTGGCTGTTCAGTGCAGAGAAAAGAGGGACTATCCAGTACAAATGAGGGACAGCGGGTTGAGCTGTAAAAAGAGGGACTGTCCCTCCGAAAAAGGGACAGTTGGGAGGTATGCACCCGTTGCCCTTCTACTCCCACCCGTTGCCCCTTTGACCCAACCCGTTTCCCCTTTGACTGCTGGAGATTATGCCTGTGACACTGGCGACTGTTCCATTAGAACATAAAAGTAACATAATTAGAGAGGATGGACTGGACATATGGGGACTAACAGACAGATATGATGTAGGTATGTTGTCAGGGGGGTATAAGTTGGCAGTTTGGGATAAAGCTGGGCAGGCTGTGGGAGTATTAACCTTTAAACTATATTTAAAGAGGGGGTTCACCTTTAAGTTAATGTTTAGTATATTATAGAATGGCTAATTCTAAGCAATTTTTTCATCAGCCTTCATTATATATATTTTATAGTTTTTGAGTTATTTGCCTTCTTCTTCTTCTTCTTCTTTCCAGCTTTCAAATGGGGTTTACTGACCCCATCTAAAAAACAAATGCTCTGTAAAGGCTACAAATGTATTGTTATTGTTATTTTTTATTCCTCATCTTTCTATCCAGGCCTCTCCTATTCATATTCCAGTCTCTCATTCAAATCAGTGCATGGTCGCTAGGGGAATTTGGACCCTAGCAACCAGATTGCTGAAACTGGAGAGCTGCTGAATAGAAAGCTAAATAACTAAAAAACCACAAATAATAAAAAATGAAAACCAATAACAAATTGTCTCAGATTATCCCTCTCTGCATCACAATAACAGTTCATTTGAAGGTGAACAACCCCTTTTAATTGCTGGTATAGTTTTAATAGCAGCCCCAGTCAGTATATTACAGTGTACTACAGTCAGGGAAACCCATAATATGTTCATGTAGGCATCCTTCTGCTTGTACCTGAATCATATGAATGTTCTACAGCTGAATCTCTTGTGCCTACAGTGTTCTCCATCGCCTCAATGCTACTTGCTGCTAGGTACAATTCTGACACATGTAGTTGACACATGTAGTTGACACATGTAGTTGACACATGTAGTTGATATAGTTCTCAGCAGCATCTCTGGAATATCTGCAATTATTTTATCAAGTCTAACAGCTGCAACTCAGGGATTCAGCTCAGCAGGGACAAAGATAACAAATGTATCAACTAAATGTATCAATTTAGAACAGTTTACAGGGTCAGCGACCTCCCCCTTCCGGGAGTTGAAAAATTATGCTTTACACGTCAATATCAGAAAAACACTCAAACAGAAAATAGAAACTAATTTGAAAAAGTCTTTATTTCTGGTGAACAGAACTGAAGTGTTAGAAGGTGAACAATCCCTTTACTGGAGCTCCCTATAGGTGTTCACTAGTCCCTGTCTGTGTTTCAAATGAGGGGTGGGCGTGTCCGGCCAGAAGCACAGTAGGAGGGGGACAGCCAATCACAGCCCTGCAGTCACACAAGTAAAGACAGGCTTCAGTTCCCTATCAGGTCCTGCTAGCTGCTAATTGGTTCCTGTCCTACAGTGCAGTGAGCTGAGAACCACCTGCTCTCCTGCACAGCCTGGGAAAGGAGGCAGCAGCAAGTGGAACAGATTGGCAGGGGTTGTTGGTTTTGGCAGAAATTTTCATTAAAGTAATCAGAAGCAAAACATTTTAAAGCACATCCCTTCTATATCTAAATGCACTGGTACATTTTTTTTTTTTTACATAATATGTCTCCTTTAATCTCCAGAGCTCTGCAAAATAAATGAGGATCAGAAGGTGGCGCTTGACCTGGATCCATATGTGAAGAAGCTGCTGAATGCTCGCCGGAGGGTTGTCCTTGTAAACAACATTCTGCAGAATGCACAGGTAACCCTCATATGTGCACTTCCCATCTGAGCTCCCATGAAAACACATGGAGCACTGTATTTCTGGCCTGCTTTATGGCAGCTGAGATTCTAGCTATCTGTATAACAGAGCATTCTGTCCCAGTGGCTGCACAGATCCTATCTGATCCCCATTGTAAGCAGCAGTCCTGTCCTGCTTTATGGCAGCTGAGATTCTAGCTATCTGTATAACAGAACATTCTGTCCCAGTGGCTGCACAGATCCTATCTGATCCCCATTGTAAGCAGCAGTCCTGTCCTGCTTTATGGCAGCTGAGATTCTAGTTATCTGTATAACAGAGCATTCTGTCCCAGTGGCTGCACAGATCCTATCTGATCCCCATTGTAAGCAGCAGTCCTGTCCTGCTTTATGGCAGCTGAGATTCTAGCTATCTGTATAACAAAACATTCTGTCCCAGTGGCTGCACAGATCCTATCTGATCCCCATTGTAAGCAGCAGTCCTGTCCTGCTTTATGGCAGCTGAGATTCTAGCTATCTGTATAACAGAACATTCTGTCCCAGTCGCTGCATAGATCCTATCTGATCCCCATTGAAAGCAGCAGTCCTGTCCTGCTTTATGGCAGCTGAGATTCTAGCTATCTGTATAACAGAACATTCTGTCCCAGTGGCTGCACAGATCCTATCTGATCCCCATTGTAAGCAGCAGTCCTGTCCTGCTTTATGGCAGCTGAGATTCTAGCTATCTGTATAACAGAACATTCTGTCCCAGTGGCTGCACAGATCCTATCTGATCCCCATTGTAAGCAGCAGGAATCCGGAGCATCCACTAACTGCCACCCATTTGCTCTTCCAGGAACGGCTGAGGCGTCTCAATCACAGCGTTGCCAAGGAGACCGCTCGTAGGAGAGCCATGTTGGATTCTGGTAGCCACCACCCTCCTGCTTCTCCCAACAAATGAGAGGTACAGGAGATTAGGTTTCCTGAAGCTTGGGGGTTTTGGTTGTCTTCCCCATGGCAAATGAGATGTTGGGACAGTCATGGGGCTCTGGCCTCTCCCAACATCATATTTTCTGGGGCCCAGAGGCAAAACTAAGCCCCCCTGTGCAGGAACTTTAGTGCCAATATTCAACCCGTTTAACTGCACTGGGAATGTTTCATGCACTGCACTAAGCATTCCTCTATAAAGCCATTCCCTCCAGCTCTACCAGTGGAGATGCATTACTTTCCCAGCATTCCTTTCTGCTGGTCGCTGGCCTGGTTCAGTCATGTGATCCCTAAATGTGTTGTAGAGCTTCCGCAGTAATGGAACCGGCCGTGTTCTGGAGCAGGTTTGGTGCTACAGTGATAACTTTGTATTGACTTGATCGATGTCACCCTGCTGTGTCCCCTCAATATTTATTTTGCAAGGATATCGTTATGTTGTTAATGGCGGCTTGTTTGCACTAAACTGGAATGTTACCTCTAGTGTCTTCATGGGCCCCTATGGTTTGGGACTGACCCTCAGAATGATGAGATTATCAGCGTGAGCTTCATCTGTTGCATTGTGAAATAACTGCTATTTTCCAGTACCATTTGTATGCACTGCCTTTTATATCAGTAGCCTTTTCTGTTTCCTTATGCTCCTCTACGAATGTATTCAATAAATATCAGCAGAACAGTAACTTCACTGGCAATGTATTGGGCACTCAGTAACATTGCTTTAAATGTAAAGTATAGTGCACATAATTTATTGAAAAGGAGTCATTGGTATCATTCACACATCAACATGTAACATTGAGAAGCATTAATAAAACCCAGGTCACAAATGGGACTTTACTCACACAGCGGAAAGTACAGAGAAGAGCGACTAAGCTGATAAAGGGAATGGAAGGGATCAGTTATGGGGGAAGGCAAGTTGGGATTGGTTACACTGGAGAAGAGACAGTTAAGGGGGATATGATCACTATATATAAATATATAAGGGGATATGATCACTATATATAAATATATAAGGGGATATGATCAGTATATATAAATATATAAGGGGGATATGATCACTATATATATAAATATATAAGGGGATATGATCACTATATATAAATATATAAGGGGATATGATCAGTATATATAAATATATAAGGGGGATATGATCACTATATATAAATATATAAGGGGATATGATCACTATATATAAATATATAAGGGGGGATATGATCACTATATATAAATATATAAGGGGGATATGATCACTATATATAAATATATAAGGGGAATATGATCACTATATATAAATATATAAGGGGGGATATGATCACTATATATAAATATATAAGGGGGGATATGATCACTATATATAAATATATAAGGGGGATATGATCACTATATATAAATATATAAGGGGATATGATCACTATATATAAATATATAAGGGGATATGATCACTATATATAAATATATAAGGGGGGATATGATCACTATATATAAATATATAAGGGGGGATATGATCACTATATATAAATATATAAGGGGGATATGATCACTATATATAAATATATAAGGGGGATATGATCACTATATATAAATATATAAGGGGGATATGATCACTATATATAAATATATAAGGGGGATATGATCACTATATATAAATATATAAGGGGATATGATCACTATATATAAATATATAAGGGGATATGATCACTATATATAAATATATAAGGGGATATGATCACTATATATAAATATATAAGGGGGATATGATCACTATATATAAATATATAAGGGGGATATGATCACTATATATAAATATATAAGGGGGATATGATCACTATATATAAATATATAAGGGGGACAGTAATGAAATAGAGAAAGTACAGAGAAGAGCAACTAAGCTGATAAAGGGAATGGAGTTATGTTAAACCTAATTGAGCTCTTTAATGTTAGGGGAAGACACTTAAGTGGAATTATTTGGCAGACACTTGAGTATTCAGATGAGCATTGGAAACCGTTCAGCTTGTCTTCCACTTCATTATTATTATAATATTATATCTGTCTATAAGTCCCAGGAATTAAACGGAGGTTTTTATTCTTTAGCTGAACCCATTTTGATTCCCTCGCCTCATGGCCTGATCTATCCCCAGTCTGTGCGAGGCCCCTCTATTGTCAGACACACAATTATCAGTGACGCTGGGCTCGGCGCCGGTCCCATTCGGTTGAAGACTTTCCTTATTCTGTGCAAATGAATGTCCGTTCCACACGGCTGCCTCCCTACAGACTGCTCTTGTGCCTACGTCAATGTCACTGCTTAATATTCATAAAAGTTCCATTCTTTATATTGGTCTGTATGCCGCTGATTACACTGCTGAGCTCAAATGCACACATTGGGGTTTGGCTATATATACCCAGCAGAGATAATAACTCTTCTTAGCTTCTTATTCATCTCTACATTATGTCAGGATAGGGGTGCAGGGTCTCAGCAGTGAGAAGCCCTCAATATTCTCTGTGTATTTCATGGGCATCAGCTCATTTCTCCTGGATGTTGCTGCCCGGGGCAATCCTGCCTCTCACTAAATATCAATAGAACTTGGGGCGGGAGCTGCCATGCCTCACCTGCTGTGCTAGTGTGTGTACCTGTCATAGGTGTCTGTGCATTACAATAACACAAGCAGGAGTTGTGTTTGGGCAGGTTTCAATATAAATATATGGTGGTTAATATACAGATTGCTTCACCTGGAGGAGCAGTCACAGGTATCAGCCCAAACTGAAAGTATCCCAGTCTCTGCCCCGAGAGGAAAGCCATTTATTCCTTCACACTGTACTACATGCCCTCTTCATTTAGTAAGTCTTGCCGTAAAGGCTTCTGGCACATAAGGAGCATCATTTCACAGGAAAGGTCTAAAGTACAGGCATGGGATCCTTTATCCAGAAAGCTCCAAATTACAGAAAGGCCGTCTCCCATAGACTCCATTTTATCCAAACAATCCACATTTTGTAAATGATTTCCTTTTTCTGTGTAATAATAAAACAGTAGCTTGTACTTGATCCCAACTAAGATACAATTAATCCTTATTGGAGGCAAAACCAGCCTATTGGGTTTATTTCATGTTTATATGATTTTCTAGTAGACTTAAAGGGGTTGTCCACCTTCAAACAACTAGTTTGTTTCAGATAGATCACCAGAAATAATGATTTTTCCAAGTACTTTCTATTTTCTATGTGTCACCATTTTTTCTAATATTGAAGTGTAAACAACAGAACTGAAAAAAGGTGTTTGGAAGGTGAACAACCCCTTCCAAATACTTTTTCCAGTTGAGTTGGTTTCAGATAAACAAAGACTATTTTCAATTACTATCCATCTTTTATTTTTTACCATTTTCCCAATACTGAAGTTTAAATTTTAATGTTTGTGTCCCTGGGGTTTCAGTCGGGCAGATCAGTGATCCAGAAGTACCTGAACTGTTACAATTTGCTTTAATTAGTTGATACAAATAGTTGCTACATTTCTCAGTAGGATCTATTGGGAATATACAGTAAGTGCAACTATTGTATCAAGTCTAACAGCTGCCTGTAATGAAATGCAGATATTCTGCTCAGCAGGGACAAAGATAACTAATGTATCAACTAAATGTATCAATTTAGAACAGTTAAAGAGTCGGCGACCTCCCCCCCTTCCGAGAGCTGCTTTAGAAGGAAAAATTAAACTTTACACTTTAATATAATAAAAACGGTCACAAATAGAAATGAAGTGGAAAAAGTCTTTATTTCTGGTGAAGTGTCTGAAACTAACTGAACTGAAAAAAGTGTTTGAAGGTGAACAATCCCTTTAAGTGAGATTTTAGTGTGTTATAGAATGGCCAATTCTAAGCAACTTTTTAATTGGTCTTCATAATTTTTTTTATTGTTTTTTTTAATTGCCTTTTTCCAGCTTTCAAATGAAGCCTTCTAAAAAAAAATAAAAAAAATAATGCTCTGTAAGGCTACAGATGTATTGTTATTGCTACTTTTTATTCCTCATCTTTCTATTCAGGCCTCTCCTATTCATATTCCAGTCTCTTATTCAAATCAATGCATGGTTGCTAGGGTGATTTGGGCCCTAGCAACCAGATTGCTGAAATTGCAAACTGGAGAGCTGCTGAATAAAAAGCTAAATAACAAAAAAAAATGTATTAATAAATAAAACTTACCTGAATTTAAAAACGTAAAGGTGAACAACCCCTTTTAGATATGAAGCTCCAAATTAACGAAATAGCTGTTATCTGGGAAACCCCAGGTCCCGAGCTTTCTGGATAACAGGTCCCATACCTGTAGTAGAAACACTGACAATAGCTAGTGATGTGTTTCCATTCCTTTCTTTGGGTATCACTGGAATATACAGTATTCCCCTGTAACTGCAAGTGAAAGCCAGCTGTTGTGGCTCCTGAAAGAATGTAGCAGTAGCCAGCTGATTCAAAGAGCAGGAGGAGAAGCTGACTTTGGCTGCGCTGTTTCAAGAGTCAGAATAAAGGTGGCCATAGATGCAAAGATCCGCTCGTTTGGCGACATTGCCAAACAAGCTGATCTTTCACCAATATCCCAATAACGGCCATGGCTATATCGGGGGTAATCTGAACGTTCAGCCCTATGGCCAAACGATCGGATCACAATGAGAGCGCAATGGGCTCCGGCAGGACGGTTGGGACAAAATCAAACCTGTCTAATCGACCAAACGAATGATCTCCGTTGGACGAAAAATCCCTGTATATCTCCTATTTCCCCCCAGAGGCTGAGTGGTACCATATGGCAGTCCCTAGTGAATTATCTACCCCCCCCCCCCCCCGTGCTCTCATCTCTCCAGCAACTCACTGGCCCATTTGTTCCACCACATTGTGAGCTCTTTATGGCCAGTCCCAGTGTTTGGTCAAGCCATTGATCTTGTGATTTTAGCCTGGGGCATATGATGCACCAACACAAGAGAAACACAGCCTTCATTTACACCTAGGGTTGCAACCTAGCCGGTATTTTACAGGCCTGGCCGGGAAAAATGATGGTTGATCCCAATGTTATTAATAGGGAAAAAATATATAGGAAAGCCTGTATTTTTTTCCAGAAAAGGTGGTAACCCTATTTACACCCATTCTGAGAGGACATTGGAACTGGTTATATAACAATGCCTGGGCCTTTATATTGGAGCTGGTTATTTGGTTGCCATCTGGCTGGTATTTTACAGGCCTGGCTGGTAAAAATGATAGTTGAGCCCAATGTTATTAATAGGGAAAATACATAAATATATAGGAAAGCCAGTGGTTTTTTTCCAGAAAAGGTGGCAACCCTAGTGGTTATATAACAATGACTGGGCCTTTATATTGGAGCTGGAACTGGAATATAACAGTGACTGGGCCTTTGGAGCTGATTACATATCAATGACTGGGCCTTTATATAAGAGCAAAGTGCCCCCCATACAATATAATATTCCATGTCCAACATACAGACATTTATTTGCTGAACTATAACAGTCACACACTCCTCTAGTAGCTGTAACACTGTAGGGTCTGTAGTTGAACAACAGTAGGAGCCATTCTCCTGATTATCATGAGGTAAATACAATGAGGCTGTGTGTGAGGGGCCTGTGCCACTATCTCTACAATAAACCGACCCAAACTGGAGACATTTAATAAAGACACGTGTGAGGGTTTTTAGCAGCCACTTATATCGCTAAATCATCAAACGGAACATCAAAATCTGTCGCTAAAAGTGAGAATGACGCGGCCATTTTGTTCTGGCTGTGTGTGTTTGTTTATAAATAAAGCTTGAAAAAGGGGGAAATCTGCCGCCATTATAAAAAGCAGCGTTATGTGTAGGCGGGTTTACTCTGCTTTCCGCGATTGGTGCATTTCCTGTCCCTCACAGTGATGCGTTTGCTAATCTGGATCGGATAGGTCGTTAGACGCCAAAGCGGGCGGGAGTTGACTGTTCGTCACGCTGATTGGCTCGGGGACCTGCGTTTATAGCCAATAGTAAGAGGGATTGTTGTTCTAGTGTGCTCGTCTCGAGGGCCGAGAGGTTGTCCATTGTGCGGGAGTGTGAGGAACGAAGATCCGAAACATGAGGTGCGGGCTGATTGGGAGATGGGGCTGATTGGGAGATGGGGCTGATTGGGAGATGGGGCTGATTGGGAGGTGCGGGGTGATTGGGAGATGGGGGTGACAGGATAGAGAATTCCATTGTTCTGTGGGGAGTGTGTGAGCCATGGGTGGAATCATTTCTACTGGGGCTTCTGTACGGCCTGACTGAGGGATTTGTGTGGGACAAAAATAGAGGGGCAGCTCTTGGGCCTACACATACTCTGGGACTAATATACACTCATAGGCTTTTGTTTCCCTTTAACTTACTCTACCCCACATATAGGGAAGGCTTAGGGGCCCTGTAACTTACTGTACCGCACATATAGGGAAGGCTTAGGGCCCATCTGGGATACTGTACCCCACATATAGGGATGAGGAAAGGCTGGGTTTCTGTGCCCAACATATAGGTGTGGGTCAGGGCTGTATAAGATGCTGTAGTTATACATATGGAAGAGTTGGGGCCCTGTAAGATAGTGTAAGATATAGGGATCTAGTGATTACATGGGTGGGCTCCCAGATTATACTGTACCCCACACACAAGGCTCCTCACATTAGCCTGGCCATGAGGTTCTGTGTGTGAGTGATGTAGAATTGGGACAGGTACTGGTTACATTACAGACAAGGTTATTCTCCATACATATCGTTTTGTTTGTTTTGGATCAGCGCTGGTTTGTAGGCAAGATTGCTAAGCATGCTGGGATATGCCCAACACAATGTATCCTATGAGATTCTGCACTGTATTCCACTGGATTAATAAGGGCGAGGGCAGCTGTTGGGCAACACATGAAAATCTCATCACAATTTTGGGCTTTTCTACAGCTTCCATATAATATCCAGTGACTTCAGTAATGGGAACCCTAGGACAATGCTAGGAATGTCGGACTTTATCCCAATAAGTAGAAGTACAGGAGGATCAAAGGCAAATATTAGTACATGGGCTGATCATGATCGATACAATGCACCTCACTCATTTTCAACACATCCCTTGTTTAAAGCTTTATCATTAAAGGGACTGTTCACCTTTCAGTTAACTCTTAAGGTGGCCATAGACACACTCATCCTATTGTATGAATCAAGGATTCATACGATTTTTGGGTGGTGTGTGCCGACATCTTTTGTCCGGTGGAGATCGGTCGGGGTTGATTTTGACCTGACCGATCCCGCCGGAGCCCATTGCACATCGTAATCGGATGTAAACAATCAGATTACCCCCGATATAGCCATGCTCGTTAATGGCATATCGGGAAAAGATCCGCTCGTTTGGCGTCTATGGCCACCTTTAGTATGATGTAGAGGGGCATATTCTGATGCAATTTGTATGTTTTTATTTATTTGTGGGTTGTTATTCAGCAGCTCTCCAGTTGCAATGTCTGCAATTTGGTTTCTAGGTTCCAAGTTACCCTAGCAACCATGCATTGATTTGAATAAGAGACTGCAATAGGAATCAAAAAGGACTGGATATAAAAATGAGTAATACAACGTAGCAATAACCATTAACTTGTAGCCTTGCAGAGCATTTGTTTTTTAGATGGGGTCTGACCCCCATTTGAAAGCTGGAAAGAGTCCGAAATAGGCAAATAAATCAAAGGTCTGTCCCTTCTATAACATACTAAACATGAACATAAGGTGAACCCTGCCACTTTTCATGAAGGGCCCCCTCACGTGCACCAATTTGCAATATTCTAATTCCTTTTTTTTTTTTTAGGGGTGAACGAGGACGTGGCCGTGGCCGCTTTGGCTCCAGAATGGGACCTAACGCAGGGTGAGTTGCCTAATGTAACTAATATTGCCCAACATTTGCTCATTGCTCAAGAGATGTGACTGGAATAATGGTGTGACTTTGGGGGCCACTATCCACCCACAAAAAATTGTGATCCCCCAAATCACGAGGGGGGGGGAGCAGACATACTAACCAAACTTTTTAATGGGGTGTTGGATTACCATAATCCATGAGGGAGACATTAATAGTCCTGATCCCCAAGCCAGGTAAATACGCTATGGAATGCTTTCTATAGAAACCTCAACACTGATGCAGAGTCGCCTCTTGCACATAATTTCCACTGGTCAAATCGGCTTCATACTCGGCAGATCGACCAATACAAAAACTTTATAGACGTTATACTAATGTTTCCTTTACCGCTATTAACCAAATGAGTAGAGTTGTGGCAGCACTATATAAGGTTTTCAGATATTTGGGCATATCTGTGGGTTGAGGAACTATACAGTTGCCCAGTAGTAAGAATCAATATCTTCCCTACAACCAGGAGAACTAGACGGGCAATGAAGCTTATATCATGCAGACTCCAATCCTCCCAGGCTGTCTAGGGTCTGTTCCTTGGCCCATATAGATGAATGTTGAAGACGCACTACTATACCTGGTCAACTCTAATAATGCCCTTGTATCTGCTCTATACTTCTCCTATTGATGCACCACCATAAGGGGCACCCCCTAGGCTGCTCTTTTTTTTTTTTTTTTCTTCTCGCTCTCTCTCATCGTACAGCACATAAACCTGTTCTATACACAGAATGGAAATGTGCTGCAGCAAATGTAACACATTTATTTTCTTTCCAGTTTCAGACCCTTCGTCCCTCACATTCCCTTTGACTTCCACGTGGTAAGTGGCTCTTCCTTGCAGCGTGGTTGTGTATAGAAACGTATATTATTTGTGCTTACTCACGGAGTCTTCATCCTTTTACAGTGTGAAATGGCCTTCCCTCGAGTGAAACCGGCCCCAGATGATGGCACACTGAGCGAGGCGCTGCTCAAACGAAACCAAGATCTGGCCCCTACAACAACTGAGCAGGTAATAATACGCTTCCCGCCACCTATCATTGTTACCTCTACCCAATCCCTATTCATTAATCCTTCTCTCGCTCTCTCTCTCCTAGGCCTCAATCCTTTCTTTGGTAACCAAAATCAACAACGTTATTGACAATTTGATTGTAGCCCCTGGAACCTTTGAAGTGGTAAGTTCTTGTGTCTTTGGTACATTTAGTTAATCGCGTCCTCATTCTTTATAGTGAGTCCAGCAGACTATGCAGCACTTTATACTAATACTGAAAGACTTGGGGCCTGTGCTAGTCCGCCTTTTAAGTTATGATTTCTGTAGTTTTAGAGGATTGTAGTACTGCTAGTTGTACAGATAATGTCTTGCATATCCATGATACAGCAAACTGGAGCTAGCTTTGCACAAGGCCTGAACTCTGTTTATTTGGATAGACGTCTGCATTTAGCCATTTGTAGATCATCCGCTCTGTTGCACAGGGTCACCTGTTCCTTACATAACCATTACTATTTGTATATACACCCTCTTGTTGTACAGTGCTGGTGCATTGTAAATATGCAGTAACTATTTCTCTGGCTTTTCTAGCAAATTGAAGAGGTGCGACAGGTGGGCTCCTACAAGAAAGGGACCATGACCAGTGGCCATAATGTTGCAGACTTGGTTGTCATCCTAAAGATCCTTCCCACTTGTGAGTTTGTTTTCCTCTTGCTGTGTTGTCACTGATCACTTCCCTTTTGCTGTTACTTATCGGCTGTTCCTTCTTTTCCAGTGGAAGCCGTTTCTGCTTTGGGCAATAAGGTAGTGGAGACCCTGAGGACACAAGAACCCGCAGAAGGTGAGAACCTGTTTATAAGTGCACGTGCAACGTCCACTTAAAGGAGAGCTACTGAAGCAGTTTATTGCCAATAGATTAGCCATAATAATGCAAGCTATAACACTATTTATTCTGTAGAATGCTTTCCCATACCTGAGTAAAAAGCTCTAGAAGCTGTTTGTTTAGGATAGCAGCTGCCATATTAGCTTGTTATGACATCACTTCCTGCCTGATTCTCTCCCTGCTCACTCATAGCTCTGGGCTCAGATTACAGCAGGTAGGGAGAGAGGAGCAAACTGAGCATGCTCAAGCCCTAGCCCTGGAGGTTTAAGATGAAAACAGTTAGTCTGATACAGAAGCCCATGAGTACACAATAGAAGGAAAGAAATGTGCTGTTTCTTTTGACAGAGGACTCAGAGCAGCATTACTTTGAGATTACTGGTGTATATAGACCTTTCTGATAAAGCTTACTTGGTTTTAGCCTTTCCTTCTCCTTTAAACATGGATTTGAACTGTAAGCTCTGCAGGACATGGGCCTCCTCTTTCATTCGTCTCACATGCCCCATAATCTTTACTGTGTGATTGTTATTGCAGTACTACTATCTTATGGTATAAACAATACAAAGCACCATATATATAATAAACCTACCACCACCCAAGGCATTTTTTTTTTTTAATGTTCTCTTATCGGGTCATTTGCAAGCAGAATGCTTTTTTTTTTTTTTTTTTTTTTTTTTTTTTTTTTGGAGGTGGGAGAAGTAAGCACCTGGACTCCTAGGCATCCAGTTGTAGCAGATTCTTTGTTGCTAACTTCTCTTGTTATCAAGTAATATAGTATAGTTTTTGTGGTCCAGTCTGTACTCCCAAGATTAAGCATAGTGTATATAAGCAGTGAGTATAGAGATTAAGAGGCACATTTTATAAGGGATGCTCCAAATCCAGGATTCGGTTTGGGATTCTGCCGAATCCTTCTGCCTGACTGAACCCTAATTTGCATATAGTCGGAGAGGGAAATCGCGTGACTTTTTGTCACAAAACAAGGAAGTAAATGTCTTCTTACTCCTCTATTATTTCACGAAGGGTTCGGGGGTTCAGCCCATTCCAAAATAGTGGATTCGGTAAATCCCTAACATTAATTAATGGTCGCATTTCGAAAACATGTGAGGTGGTTTTTTTTTTTGGTTTTTTTTAACTCTCCAAACTTCCATGAACTTGAAATTCAACCAATCTAAAAAAAAAACATACAATATCTATAACTTTAAACTCTGGTGAATAGGATCGACCAACCGAAAACTCTAATAGAATTTGATAAGAATTTTAAAATCTCAATTTTTCTCCGAAGAAAAACTTGAATTTCAGGAATGCTGCAAACAACTCCAAATTGGTTCCTGGACGTCCCCCTGTTGATTTAAACAGCAATTCGGCAGGTTTTAGATGGGAATAGTCTAATTTGAGTTCTTAAAGGGCCAGTGTATGATAAATCTCAAAATCGAATTAGACTGTTTTTGAAAAACTCAAATCAAATTTGAATAACTCCCTAAGAGTGCATTCTTTCACAGGCAGTGATGTATCGCACACAACTAATGTGATGCTACACCCAGTGCTGTGATTGCAGCAGTCTTGTTGGGGGGGGGGGGCGGTTCTGTCATGGAGTACCAAAACCTGATCTGAATTTCATATGGACTGTCGAGTCATAGCTATATAGCCATACTGAATGCTTTCTCTCTCTTCTAGTTCTCACGATGCTGACAAATGAGACTGGCTTTGAAATCAGCTCAGCAGACGCCACCATTAAGATCCTTATCACAACTGTACCACCAAATCTCCGCAAGCTGGACCCAGAATTACACTGTAAGTGCCCCTACACCATCCTCTGTTGCTTTGTATCCCTATTACTGTCCCCATGCTCAGTACAAACCTCTTCCTCGTTACAGTGGACATCAAAGTTCTACAGAGCGCACTGGCAGCCATCAGGCACGCACGCTGGTTTGAGGAGAATGCCTCCCATTCTACGTAAGGATTTCCTAAGCCTCATCTCATTATGTTTTTAGAGCCTGTACTTTGCCTGTGCTGATGTTGGGATTTTTTTTATATATAGAGTGAAGGTTTTAATCCGGTTGTTGAAAGACTTGAGGAGTCGGTTTCCTGGATTCGAACCTCTAACTCCCTGGATCCTGGACCTCTTGGTAAGTCGCTGGCTCAAGATTTGATTTAGGGGTTGTTCTTGTTCGTTTTTCTAAGTAAATTCCATGTTTTCTTCTGTAGGGTCACTATGCAGTGATGAACAACCCAACCAGGCAGCCACTGGCACTTAATGTGGCCTACAAGTAAGTGCTCTCCCGTAGCACATCATATCCAAATGCTATGCTTGCTAAATTTTAGTCTTTATTAATTTTTAAAAAAAATTTCTTCAGACGCTGCCTACAGATTCTCGCTGCCGGCCTCTTCCTCCCTGGCTCAGTTGGCATTACAGACCCCTGTGAAAGTGGAAATTTCAGGGTTCACACTGTCATGACTCTGGAGCAGCAGGTAAAGGGCCAGACCTCTATTCTTAATTCCTATATGTGCATTTCAGATTACGAGGTCTGATCACTGAGCTCAAGTTTAGTGTTTCATTCACGGTCTTGCCCTTTTCATTGACTCTTATGAATGTTTGTGTTTTTTTTTTTTTTTTTTGGGGGGGGGGGGGGCCTACAGATAATCCAGTGTTCTAGGAATAACACCTTGACTCTGTCCTCTACACACAGGTGTAATCCTAATGAGTTTTGTCCTAACCCCCTTCTGAAACATGGGTGATATTTAGGGTAACATCGTTAAAAAATCATGCCCAGACAGAATGCAATCACATCTCTTGTAGCACCCGCTTTAATTGTTGAATTGAATAGTGTAAAGCTGGGTAAATAGTCTGTGCAAAATAAATAATGTATCTAATATAGTTAGTTAGGCAAAAATGTAATGTATAAAGGCTGGAGTGAGTGGATGTGTAACATAATAGCCAGAACACTACTTCCTGCTTTTCAGCTCTGTTGCTTTCCACTGATTGTTTACCAGGCAGTAACCAACCTGCTGCAGGACTCTACCACATGGATCATATCTGTTGCTTTTGAGTCTGAGCTGAATGCTGAGGATCAATTACAAACTCACTGAACAGATATGTACCATGTGGCTCCCCTTATAGTCACTGACTAACTCAGAGTTAGAGAGCTGAAAAGCAGGAAGTAGTGTTCTGGCTATTATGTTACACATCCACTCACTCCAGCCTTTATACATTACATTTTTGCCTAACTAACTGTTAGGCTGTGAAAAATTAAAAATGTTTCTATCTATTTACCCAGCTTTTATTTTTAAAATCAAAACCTTTGTTCCAAGCTATTACATTGCAGTAGAAGAGACAAGTAAAGTCATTGGGAAGAACTCCCAGCAAGTGAACGTCCATGTTTGAGAAATATTTCTAAACCAATTCCTTTCACTTCACAGGACATGGTTTGTTACACTGCCCAGACGTTGGTCCGAATTCTCTCACACGGAGGCTACAGGAAGATTTTGGGCCTGGAGGGAGATGCCAGTGGTAAGGACACATGTGACTCTGTTGGTGTAATTGGCTTCCTGAATGATTATGATCCTTGTTGGTGACCAATCTCTTTGTTCCCTTCAGCTCTTGCCACAGAAATGTCCACCTGGGATGGTGTCATTGTGACCCCTTCAGAGAAGGCCTATGAGAAGCCCCCTGAAAGGAAAGAAGGAGAGGAGGATGATAACCAGGAAATTGCTGAGGGGGCAGAAGAGGAGGAGAGTATGGAGACACAAGAGTGATACAAAGTTAAAGATAGAAGCCTAGTGTGTGTTCTCAAAGGTGAACCCCTTTAAAGATCTTGTTCATCTTCAAATGTACTGTTAGTATGATGTAGAGTGATATTCTGAGACTATTTGCAATTGGATTTCATTTTTCATTATTTGTGGTTTATTTAGCTTTTTATTCAGCAGCTCTCCAGTTTGCAATGTCATCAGTCTGGTTGCTAGGATCCAAATTACCCCAACATCCATGCATTGATTTGAATAAGAAACTGAAATATGAATAGGAGAGAGACTGAATGCAAAAATGGGGGATAGAAAGTAGCAATAACAATACATTTGTAGCCTTACAGAGCATTTGTTTTTAGATGGGGTCGGTGACCCCCATTTGAAAGCAGGAAAGATTTAAAAGAAGGCAAATAATTCAAAAACTAAATAAATAATGAAGACCAATTGAAAAGTATCTTAGAATTGGCCATTCTATAACATACTAAAAGCATATGTCACTGGATGGAAGGTGCCCAGGGAATAAGAATGGCCCACACATGAACGTGAGACTTGACGGCAGAGCCTGCACTAATAATTGGGAAGCCAATTGCCTGTGCTGTTTTTAACAGGACAAGAAGCTGCTGCAGTTTCTAGTGTTTTGTGATCGTGCTCCACCCTGTAGCCACCAAACAGCTATAATGTGGATTACTACCCCCCACCCTCTCACTGTATACACTGAATATTACAGTTGTGTAGAGTCACCTGAGGGTCTGTCTTCCTTTAAATTGCAGCTACTCACCACTTTGTTCTCTCTTTCAGATTTCACTTGTTCTGGATTGTCCCTCTGTCGCCCCCGGGGCACAACATATTGGGTCTTTCTGGACCAAATGCCACCAAGTTGCTGTTTTTTGTTCTTAGCTTGTCATGTGACTTCTTCTTTTATATACTGTAGGGATATGTTTTTGCCAGCAATAAATTTTTATTTCACCCCCTGCTTTTTTAAGATTAATTTTTTTGCTGTTGCTGTGTAACTGGGTTCCCTCTCCAACGTAGCTAAGTGTGTGTTGCAATTGGTCTTTGTGTGAGACTTGTGTGGAACCCAGAAGTAACATGTTCATTATTTGGAGCATTTTATACTTGAACTGTTGTATCAGTCATTCAACTGTTAGTTCAGAGAATATGTGGGGCAACAAATGATTCCCCCTTTAGTGTCTCTTCCTTCAGGCCAACTAAAGGGGTCAGACCCGCAGTGTGAAGAGTTGAATGGATGACTCGAGCTATCAAGGTTTTGGGGAAGTTTTTACTGAATGAGCATCAAATGTTTTAAAGGCACATACACCTATATTTTAATTTCCTGGTAAGTAGCTCTTGACTGTATACAGTTCAAAAGAAATACTTTTTCCAACTATTTTCGATGTGTGTGACCATTTTACTAATATAGAAGTCTAAAGTGTCATTTTTCACCTTCTAAAGCAGCTCTGGCTGTGGGGGTCGCCGACCCTGTAAACTACTAAATTGATAGATTTCTTGTTTGTCCCTGCTGAGCACAATCCCTGAGTTTCATTAAAGGGGTTGTTCACCGTCAACTTTTTTTTTTTTTTTTTTTCAGATAGTTCAGCAGAAATAAGATGGGTTTTTTTTCCCAATTACTTTCTAATTTCCATTTGTGATTGTTTTTACTAATATTGAAGTCTGACCCTTTAACTGTTCTAAATTGATTCACTTGTTGAACAAGCCCTTTAAAGGCAGCTGTTATAATTGAGTCAATAGTTACTAATACTCCAGAGATGAGAAATGGATCAACTCAATGTTGTAAAATTGTAGCCGTTCAGAATCTGCACCTGAATTACTGAGCTGTCAGACTCAAACACAAGAGACAGACATTCAACTTTTTAAGGTTTTGGAGAAAAACTGTTATAAAAAAAAAAAAAAGGGTTTTTCCTGGTGAACAATCTGAAAACAACTGAACTGAAAGTGTTTAGAAGGTGAACATCTCCTTTAATCCAGTTTCCCTCACATGGATCCTACATGGTGCTGTAAAGGATCTGCCCTTCTGGGTATTTAATTGGGGTATTTAATTGGGGTGAGAGCTGGTTCTGCTAAATTGATTGAGAAGTGCAGAATGTGTCGTGGATTAGGGCTATTCCACACGGGGAGATCGGCAGGCGTTTGCGGTCGCGGCGACAAAGCGCAGCGCCAGTCGCCGCGACCGGCGCAGGCGACAGTTTTGTATGGGCGCCTATGTAAAAACGCCTGTGCTAACCACACGAGGCGATGCGCTTTTCAACAGTCGCCTGAAAATGCCTCGCCAGGCTTTTTCAGGCGACTTTTGAAAAGCGCATCGCCTGGTGTGGTTAGCACAGGCGTTTTTACATAGGCGCCCATACAAAACTGTCGCCTGCGCCGGTCGCGGCGACTGGCGCGGCGCTTTGTCGCCGCGACCGCAAACGCCTGCCGATCTCCCCGTGTGGACTAGCCCTTATAGTTCATCCGCAGTCTGGCTGTATAGTGAGATCTTTCCCATCCATTGAGAGCTGCTATCTAGAAGGCTACTAAATAGTACGGTCAGATATCTGTGCCACTGGAATTTGTCATTGAGGCTGGCTAATAACCCTCTGGGCTCACATCTCACTCGTGTTTCAGGCTTTATGATTGGAGCTGTTCTTGTCCTGCACCTTTTCATTATAAACTCAAGGGGGCACCAATACCTTTCCCTTTATATAGAGGGATCCTCTTATCTGCCCTGACGTTGCACTGTGTTTTCTAAATTGTAAGCTCTGTAGGGCAGGGGGCGTGACTAAACGGGTAGAACAAGGGCAGTGTTGCTGGGAGAATACATCAGGCTGATATCCAGATTTAGGAGTTTTTTTTATATATAGATATAGATAGAGCCAGAAACTGAACTGCATCTAGATGTGTCCCCTGCAGGGGTGGCTTTTCTGGAGCTCTGGCACCCATTAGCGTTTCTCTCTGGCACCCATTAGCGTTTCTCTCTGGCACCCATTAGCGTTTCTCTCTGGCACCCATTAGTATTTGTGTGCCCATGACACTGTGCAGCTGGCACTTGCTCTCCTCCTCTCAGGCAGCTGTATCCTTCCTGCTCTCTGACTCCTTCCTTCCTCGTCTCACTCTACACTTCTCCCTCCTCTTACCCCTTCCCTCTGTGTGTCCCTCCCAACACCCCCCATACACCCCCAGCCGTGCGACTAATCTCCCCTGAATCTGCCCGTGTGTCTCTGCCCTGATACTCCAGAGATGCTGCTCAGAAACGGAGCAACTAATTGTCAGTTTGAGTCTGACAGCTCAGTAATTCAGGTGCAGACTCTAAACATTCAACTTTAAACTTAGATTTTGAAAAAAAAAAACATAAAAAAGAAATTGAACTGAAAAAAGTGTTTGGAGAGTGAACAAGCCCTTTAAGAGGCTGGTGCTCAGCCCACAAGTTGCTGCACCCAGTTCTACCTCTCAGCAACCTGATTGCACATTCTCTTTCATCCCCGGGAAGTGGAGACATTAAAGCATCTTTGTGCCAAACATCCCTATTAATATCCCAGGATCCCTCACTCCCTGCGTCACCCCCCCCCCAATATCCACGTAATCCCCCCGGCCAGGTGAGAGCAAGTGGTGCTTGTAATGAAAGTGATTTCATATTCCCTTTAATACAATTCCCAATAATGTGTGTCAGCCAATTACTGACTCTCCCAGAGGAGCTTACACTCCAATACTCACCTGCTGTATCCGTATAATATGGGGGCCCCTCTCCTGATCCCCACGGACATTTCATTCAGTGTTTGGGGCTAAAGGAGAGAAGCACCTGAATAATTCACCTTGCCAGCCCTGCAGTTGGTCAGTCTGTATCAGTGATGTTATTCAGCAGTGCTGGGGATTCTCAGACTCCTCTCCCTGTGTGTTTTATCCTCACCCCACTTGCCTGTCTCTTTATCATTCTTCTCTATATGATGTCTGGTGGAAGCAATATGGCAGCTCTCACTGATGTGCATCACTACAGGGAGCCAGTTAGAAGCCAGTGCCGTGTGCTTGGGTGACAGTTAATAGAATAATAAAGAGCAGTCGGACACGACCTATAAACTGGCAGCACAATGACACTTAGTCAATGGGCCTTTTATACTCCCTCCTGGCAGCAGCACTGGGAGAACTCGGCTCATACCACTTATAACAATCACCCCTTTATCTGATATTACTTCTACTAAATGTCACCTGCATATACAGTAAATATAATGGCACCAACATACTGTGTAGCCTCTCCCCACACTGTCTCTTCTGTCTCTCCTTCCTCCCTCTCTACTGTCTCTTCTGTCTGTCCTGCCTCCCTCTCTCCTGTTTCTTTTAGCTATCCTCCCTCTCTCTTCTGACTCTTGCCCCTTTCTTCTGTCTGTCCTTCCTCTCTGTTCTGTCTGTCCTACCTCTCTCTATCGCTTCCCTTTCTCTTTTCCCCTATATTCTCTATTTCCTACCTCCTCTTTCCCCTGTATTCGCCTGTCTCTTACCCAATATTCTTTCTCATACCTTTCTTTTTCTTCCTGTATTGTCTCCCCGTATTCTTTCAGATCTCTCTCCTTCTCACTTGTCTCTTTTCCTGTATTTTCTATATCCTACCTCTGACCTGTCTGTCCTCCCAATATTCTGTATATCCTTCATCTCTGTCTCACCCCTATATTCTCTCTATCCCAGCTCTCTCATCTGTCTCTTCCTCCTGTATTCTGTCTCTTATCTCTCCTCTCTCTCTCCAGCCTTTCCCTCCTGTATTCTCTCTCTCCTGTCTCTTACACAATATTCTTTCTCCTTTCTTTTTTTTCTATCTCTTCTTCCTGTCTCTCTCCTTTTCACATCTGTCTCTTTCCCTGTATTGTTACTATGCTACTCCTCTCTGTCCTCTCTCTTCCCTGTCTGTCATATCTAACCTCACCTGTCTATTCTTTCTGTATTCTCAACATGTTCCCAGTGTCTGGCTTATGTCTCTTGCCTGTCTTTTCCCCTATATTCTCTCCCCCTGAATTCTCTGTGTTTTACTTCTCCTGGTTTAGTCTCTCCAGGGCTCTGCCCTCTCTCTCCTGGTTTGTCCCAGTGGCCCAGAATGGCTCCAGACTATTTTATTGTAACATTCCCCGGGGCTGTAGTTTGGGGGTACACTCAGTTTCCTCCAGTTCATGTGGTGAGTGTGTCAGACAATGGGCACATTTCATACACAAATTCTCTTCCTTTCTGAGAGGCCGGGGAGGAAACGGTGCCTGTAACCCCTTCCTGCCAACTAGCCGAGTCCATTCCCCCAGCCTGTGTGATGAGTATTCATTAGGCACCCTATGCAGTATGGCAGCTCCCACCCATATAGATGTAAAGAGAAGGAATGTTGTGGGCACAAAGCGCAGAAGAGGTATATGAGCTATAAATGCTACAGACCTGCAAGTATTTATGGGAAGGCCAAGCAATTGATGTGAGTGTGAGGCTGCCGTACACATGGGGCCACATTATCTGTAGGGTGTCTCTCCCCTCCTTACCCCCAGCACCCAAGTGAGAACTTGTTAGGGCCACACAGCCCTTTGTACATGTGTCTGAGCTGCAATACTGCCCTTGTGGTCTTATCTGTGTACAGGGGCCCCCGGCCAAGTCACATGAGAGAGATTTCTGCTGTTAGTTGCACCTCTCTGGCTCTCTCCCGGGTGGGGAAATACTCTCCGCTGTTTCCTCTGCAATTATAGGTGATCAATAGCCAGTTGCTACCTTCACTCTCCCTAGCAACCAAACCAGAACAGTGCATTCTTATTGCCTCTGAGAAGTTAAATGGGTGCTTCGCCTTTAAGTTAATGTTATGGAATGGCTAATTCTAAGCAATTGGTCTTCATTATTTGCTTTCTATCTCTTTCCAGCTTTCAAATGGGGGTCATTGACCCCATCTAAAAAAACAAATGCTCCAAATCTGTTATTGTTTCTTTTTTATTCCTCATCTTTCTATTCAGTCCCTCTCCTATTCATATTCCAGTCTCTTATTCATATCAATGCATGGTTGCTAGGGGGATTTGGACCCTAGCAACCAGCCAGCTGAAATAACAAACTGGAGAGCTGCTGAATAAAAATCGAAATAACTCAAAACCCACAAATAATAAAAAATGAAAACCAATTGCAAATTATATCAGAATATCACTATTTTCATTATTTTAGTGTGTTGGTGTTATAGTGAGGGGGTGGGAAAGGTCAGGCCGCTCCTGCTGGAATATCAAATCAATCACTATAAAGAGATGGGACACATTTATAATGAGATTAGTTTCATTGGGACTTGCCCTTATCAGCGCTGAATAATGTGGGAAAGAAGCCGAGCAGCAGTGTGGTTGCCCCTGCCTCTGCCCAGCCTTCATGTGGGACAGTAAATATGTATTATTCACGGCTAATTCCCCCGACCTGGGCTGATCTGACCAATCACAAGGACTCTGGGACAGTAAATATGTATTATTCACGGCTAATTCCCCCGACCTGGGCTGATCTGACCAATCACAAGGACTCTAAATATGTATTATTTGTAGGGATGCCCCAAATCCACTATTTTGGATTAGGCCGAACCCCTGAATCCTTAGCAAAAGATTCAGCCGATACTGAACCGAATCCGAACCCTAATTTGCATATGCAAATTAGGGGAGGGAAGGGGAAAACATTTTTTACTTCCTTGTTTTGTGATAAAAAGTCACGCAATTTCCCTCCCCACCCGTAATTTGCATATGCAAATTAGGATTCGGTTCGGCCAGACAGAAGGATTCGGCCGAATCCCAAACTGAATCCTGGATTTGGTGCATCCCTAATTATTTGTGGCTAATTCCCTGGCCTGGGGCTGATCTGACCAATCACAAGGACTCGGGGGATGTAAATATGTATTATTTATGGCTAATACCCCCGGCCTGGGGCTGATCTGACCAATCACAAGGACTCGGGGGCTGTAAATATGTATTATTTATGGCTAATACCCCCGGCCTGGGGCTGATCTGACCAATCACAAGGACTCGGGGGCTGTAAATATGTATTATTTGTGGCTAATACCCCCGGCCTGGGGCTGATCTGACCAATCACAAGGACTCGGGGGCTGTAAATATGTATTATTTGTGGCTAATACCCGCTCCAGGCACAAGGACTCGGGCGCTGGGGTTGAAAAGACTCGTGGCTGAACGTATTTACCAAAACAAAGACTTGGCCGCAGGGGGATTATCCAGTGTCTGTGTATAATGGGAGATTCATTGCAGACCATAGTGGTTTCTATGTAGCCATGAAGGGTGCCCCCCAGTTTGTACGCCGAGCCCCTCTCCCTCCCTCGCTGGGGAGCTTTATTGGAGTCTAATGAGGAGGGGCTGGAGGGGTGCCAGGGCTTTTAGCACAAATATAAAGCAATTTGCACTTTCAAGGTTACGAGGGAAATAATGGAGAATTTACACTCACTGTTACACAGGGAGAACTGATTGTTGCTCCTTCTCTCCCTCCTCCCCATATTCACCTCTCATTCCCTCTCCCCAATCCTCCATCCCCTTGTCATATACATTCATATACCTGAGCTCTCTCTCCAGTTCCCTCCTCTGTCTCTAATCCCTCACTCTCCTTCTCTCCCCTGTTCTGTATGTATATATCCATAGTTTATCTTCTCTCCCTTCCACTGTCTCTAATCCCTCACTCTCACCTCCCCTCACATTCTCTTTCTTTTCTCTCCGTGTTCACATTCCAGTCTGTAATTCTCTGTAATATATATATATTTATTTGTCTCTAATCCCTCACTCCCTCTCCCCTTTATTTTCCTTCACACTCTCTTCCCCTAATTTCAGATTCTCTCTCTGCATTCCAACCCTAACCTATGTCTCTATATATTTCTGTCTCTGCTCTATCCTTGATTTGTATATTCCTGTCTCTACCTGTAATCCACTCCCCATACACCCCACATTCCCTTCTACCCCTCTAAAATCCCCTGTAATCTCTCTCTCTCTCTCTCTCTCCTGATGCTCTGGCTCTAATCCACCTCTTACTTCATTATCCCTTCCTATGAAATCCACTCTCTCTACATTTCTCATGTTCTCTAATTCTTTACTTACCCTTTCTCTGTAATCCATCACTTGCGTCTCACATAACATTTAATCTCAGTGCCTGTAATCCCTCACTCTCATAGTTATTTACTAATCAATAGCGTGCGCTGTAATTCCCTTTGGGTTCTATCTCTAATCCCTTTGGGTTCTGTCTCTAATCCATTGGGCTCTGTCTCTAATTCCTCGGGTTCTATGTCTAATACCCATGTTCTGTATTTAATTCTGGAGCAGACGTGTTCTGTCTCTAATCTCTTGTGCTCTGTCTAAATACCGTGTATAATCCCATTCTCTCCTAATCCCACTTTCTGTTACTAATCCCTTGCAGTTCCTTGGATTCCTTAGTTCTCTCTCTAATCCCATTCTCTCTGTCTTGCTGTAATCGCTTGCAGTCTCTCCCCTCTGTCTCATTCCCTGTATCTCTCTGCTGTCTCACCCTCTCTCTAATCCACTCCCATCTCATTTATATCCTCCTGTATCGCTCTGTCCCCCACATTCCCCCCCCCATATCTCCCAGTTCCCCTTGCACCCCCATTCCCTGGCAGCCCCACTCACCCCCATTCCCCGGGGAGCTGACCCCTCCGCTTTGCCTTTAATTAGCCACCCCCCGAGCATCAGCCCCCCCCATATTCTGACACAGATTTATTTGTGTGTTTTTAAATTAGAACCCTAATTCCCAACTCCCCCCAATTTCCAGAGTAACTGGGTAAATATTTGTTGCTTGGAGGAAGCCAGACTGTGCTCTCCAATAAATGTTGGGAGCCCTCCAAGTTGTAGGGTTGGAGCACGTTCCCCGCACCTCCAGTAAGTGCCCCCCTTTAGATTGAGGGGCTGTGAGCTGGTTGGATATAGTTGAGTGGAGAGCGGCCAGGGGAGGGTTAATGAGCAGGGCTTATGATAACAAGCTCTTTTGTCACTGAGTCAGGGGAAGGAAAAGTACTCGGAGATAATAGCACTCTCGCACTCTCGCACTCTCCCAGCAGTCACTTCCAGCAGTCACTCGCAGCTCATGATAGCGGCTCCCTCTCTCTCTCACATTCTGGACTAACAGTCGCCGCCTGGAGATTCCTGTCAGTAGCCAGTCAAGTTGCCGTGATCTCCCCACAAGAGACACACACTCACTTTGGTGCCACTTTGACTAGTCCCTGGCACATGGGCAGGAGACTCAGAGGAGCCCAATGACTGAGGGTCATGCCTGGAGCTTGGCTTTTCCTTCTGTTGCTAAAATCTTTCTCCTGCCAGGGAGTTGCAGTGGGAGATGATGGGGTTAATAACCTAACGATGGCTGTACTGCTCCCCAAAACCAACCGAGTGTACCCCTGGGCATGGCCGAGAGTGGGGCCGGCTATTCAGCTAGCCATAGACCGGATTAATAACGACCCCAGCCTCCTCCCTGACCTCCATGTACAGACCTTCTTCGGCAACAGTGAAGACAAGGATGGCGTCTGCTCCGACTCAACGGCACCCGTAGTAGCAGTGGATCTCCAGTTCACCCATCACCCCGAAGTCTTCTTGGGACCCGGCTGTATTTACACAGCAGCACCGGTTGCCCGCTTCACTGCCCACTGGAAGGTCCCCCTTATCACTGTGGGGGCCTCCGCCTATGGCTTCAACGACAAAACCGACGTCTACCACTACACCACCAGGACTGGGCTCATCCCCACCAAACTGGGCTTGTTTGTGGGTCACTTACACCAGATGTACAACTGGACCAGTCGGGCTATGATTGTCTATAGGGACAGCAACGTGGACGACCGCCCTTGTTTCTTCACCATGGAGGGTCTCTATATGGAACTGCTCAAGTTCAACTTGACTGTGGTGGACCTTCAATTCAAAGACAAGGAGCTCACCAATTACACCACCCTCATTCAGGACATCAAGCAGAAGGGACAGAGTAAGTAACACTGGGGGGGAAGCAGAAGGGGGGGTAAGTAAGACTGGTGGCAAGCAGAAGGGATGGAGTAAGTAAGGCTGGTGGGAAGCAGAAGGGATTGAGTAAGTAAGACTGGTTGGAAGCAGAAGGGACTGAGTAAGTAAGACTGGGGGGGAAGCAGAAGGGATGGAGTAAGTAAGACTGGTGGCAAGCAGAAGGGACTGAGTAAGTAAGACTGGTTGGAAGCAGAAGGGACTGAGTAAGTAAGACTGGGGGGGAAGCAGAAGGGATGGAGTAAGTAAGGCTGGTGGGAAGCAGAAGGGACTGAGTAAGTAAGACTGATTGGAAGCAGAAGGGACTGAGTAAGTAAGACTGGGGGGGAAGCAGAAGGGATGGAGTAAGTAAGACTGGTGGCAAGCAGAAGGGATGGAGTAAGTAAGACTGGGGGGAAGCAGAAGGGACTGAGTAAGTAAGACTGGTTGGAAGCAGAAGGGACTGAGTAAGTAAGACTGGGGGGGAAGCAGAAGGGATGGAGTAAGTAAGACTGGTGGGAAGCAGAAGGGACTGAGTAAGTAAGGCTGGGGGGAAGCAGAAGGGACTGAGTAAGCAAGAGTGGGGGGAAGCAGAAGGGGGGAGTAAGTAAGACTGGGGGGGCAGCAGAAGGGATGGCGTAAGTAAGACTGGTGGGAAGCAGAAGGGACTGAGTAAGTAAGAGTGGGGGGGAAGCAGAAGGGGGGAGTAAGTAAGACTGGTGGGAAGCAGAAGGGACTGAGTAAGTAAGGCTGGTGGGAAGCAGAAGGGACTGAGTAAGCAAGAGTGGGGGGAAGCAGAAGGGGGGAGTAAGTAAGACTGGTGGGAAGCAGAAGGGACTGAGTAAGTAAGACTGGGGGGAAGCAGAAGGGACTGAGTAAGTAAGACTGGTTGGAAGCAGAAGGGACTGAGTAAGCAAGAGTGGGGGGAAGCAGAAGGGGGGAGTAAGTAAGACTGGGGGGGCAGCAGAAGGGATGGCGTAAGTAAGACTGGTGGGAAGCAGAAGGGACTGAGTAAGTAAGAGTGGGGGGGAAGCAGAAGGGGGGAGTAAGTAAGACTGGTGGGAAGCAGAAGGGACTGAGTAAGTAAGGCTGGTGGGAAGCAGAAGGGACTGAGTAAGCAAGAGTGGGGGGAAGCAGAAGGGATGGAGTAAGTAAGACTGGTGGGAAGCAGAAGGGACTGAGTAAGCAAGAGTGGGGGGAAGCAGAAGGGGGGAGTAAGTAAGACTGGGGGGGGCAGCAGAAGGGATGGCGTAAGTAAGACTGGTGGGAAGCAGAAGGGACTGAGTAAGTAAGAGTGGGGGGGGGAAGCAGAAGGGGGGAGTAAGTAAGACTGGTGGGAAGCAGAAGGGACTGAGTAAGTAAGGCTGGTGGGAAGCAGAAGGGACTGAGTAAGCAAGAGTGGGGGGAAGCAGAAGGGGGAGTAAGTAAGACTGGTGGGAAGCAGAAGGGACTGAGTAAGTAAGACTGGTGGGAAGCAGAAGGGACTGAGTAAGCAAGAGTGGGGGGAAGCAGAAGGGGGGAGTAAGTAAGACTGGTGGGAAGCAGAAGGGACGGAGTAAGTAAGACTGGGGGGAAGCAGAAGGAATGGAGTAAGTAAGATTGGGGGGAAGCAGAAGGGATGGAGTAAGTAAGTAAGACTGGGGGGAAGCAGAAGGGACTGAGTAAGCAAGAGTGGGGGGAAGCAGAAGGGATGGAGTAAGTAAGGCTGGGGGGGAAGCAGAAGGGATGGAGTAAGTAGGACTGGGGGGAATCAGAAGGGACTGAGTAAGTAAGACTGGGGGGAATCAGAAGGGATGGAGTAAGTAAGGCTGGGGGGGAAGCAGAAGGGATGGAGTAAGTAGGACTGGGGGGAATCAGAAGGGACTGAGTAAGTAAGACTGGGGGGAATCAGAAGGGATGGAGTAAGTAAGGCTGGGGGGGAAGCAGAAGGGATGGAGTAAGTAGGACTGGGGGGAAGCAGAAGGGACTGAGTAAGTAAGACTGGGGGGAAGCAGAAGGACAGAGTAAGTAAGACTGGGGGGAAGCAGAAGGACAGAGTAAGTAAGACTGGGGGGAAGCAGGACAGAGTAAGTAAGACTGGGGGGAAGCAGGACAGAGTAAGTAAGACTGGGGGGAAGCAGACGGGGTAGGGTGTGTACTTTAATACACAGGGGTGTGAGTGTGTTATTTATACGGTGTTGTCAGTAAAGAGGAACTGTCCCTGTGTTACATTTATAAACAGATCAGCGGTCTCAGAGGGTAACAATGGAGTAGCGCGAGGTTATCTGGAGATAAGAGCAGACACTCAGCACATCACAGCTCCTCCCGCCCCAGTTAATATCATGTTAACCTTTCAGAAATGGATTAACACTTGCTGCTGAAGTGACATTACTCACTAATTACTTGCCTCTCATTGTGTGTGTCCTGCACATAAGTGTAACCGTATTGTGGGGGCGGTAATGTAGAGCTGTGCTGAGTATGACTCTATTACAATTACTTTATTGGATGACATTGATTATGGAGATAGTCTGGTTACCCGGTGCTTCTTCCAATCTCTTGTCTCCCCGACCCACTGAGAGGGTTAAATAACAAGCTTTGGGGGGGGGGCAATAGCTAGATTGTGCCATGATGGTCAGTGCCTGAGAGGATGGTCTACTGAGTCACTACTAAGGGCGTGAGTTTATTGTATTTGTTCTGCAAACTGCTATTCCCTTCTCTTTTAATTCCAGTGGGTTGGACTCAACTTCTAGTTACCCTTTAGTGAGTTCTACTCAGTCCTGTGGATCCATTCTCCTTACTCTGCTCCAGTTCTGACCCAACAAGTCCCACTCAATTATATTGATTAGCTTTTACCTAGTTGAGTGGCAATTGGTTCTGTTCAGTAGGGTTCTACTCTACCTCCACTCAGATCTGTTGATGACTCCTCTATAGAGGGTGGGAGTCGCACTGTTACCCCAGGGAGTGGGGCACTGAACATAGAGAATTAAATCTTACTCTTTAATGTAAAACAAGACTATTCAACTGTCTCACAGCCAAGCCAAGGTTCTGCTACAAGAGCTTCTACTCTACTGATAGTCTGATACACACAGTTCCATTCAGTAGAACTGGATTTACTCCACTTCAGTGGTTTCTGAACTTTGGTTTGGTTCAAGCCCTACTTTGAGTATAAACATTTGGTCAGTTATAATAAGGTTACATCTATGTGAAAATGTTGCCACAGTGCTGAGAATGTCTACAACCACAAGTAAGTGTTCCCCTACTATTTACCATGAATGGATCTTAAAGTTGAATTTCTAGGATGTGTAGGAGACCAATTAGACATTCCCAAACTCACATCCTAACTTGTTTCCAGGATTTGCTAATACTCTGGGTCCCAGTAAGTGCTCTAATAAAAAGGCGTCATTACTCACTCGCACGTCCTCACAGTCCTGGTGAGTAGGACACTAATCCAGTTTTACTCTAGTAAGAGTGGGTCAGTTGTGGTGAGTAGGATTCTACTCGTACTAGCACATTCCTTACAGTTTTGGTGGGTAGGACACTAATGTAGTAAGTGGATCGATTCCAGTGAGTAGGACACTAGTGAGTCTGGATCAGTTGTGGTGAGTAGGCCATTAGTGAGTGTGGATCAGTTGTGGTGAGTAGGACACTATTGAGTGTGGATCATTTGTGGTGAGTAGGACACTAGTGAATGGTGTGGATCAGTTCTGGTGAGTAGGACATTAATCTAGTGAGTAGGTCAGTTCTGGTGAGTAGGACACTAGTGAGTGTGGATCAGTTCTGGTGAGTAGAACATTAATCTAGTGAGTAGATCAGTTCTGGTGCGTAAGACTAATGTAGTAAGTGTGAATTGGTTCTGGTGAGTAGGACACAAATCTAGTGAGTGTGGATCAGTTCTGGTGAGTAGGACACTAATGTAGTGAGTGGATCGGTTCTGGTGAATGGGATTCTATTCTTCACTAGCATGTTCCTTAAAGTTCTGTTGATTAGGGTACTAATCTATTTTTAATCTAGTGAGTGTGTATCAGTTCTGGTGAGTAGGACATTAATCCAGTGAGTGGATCGGTACTGGTGAGTGAGACTCTAATGTAGTGAGTGTGAATTGGTTCTGGTGAGTAGGACACTAATCTAGTGAGTGTGAATTGGTTCTGGTGAGTAGGACACTAATATAATGGGTGGATTGGTTCTGGTGAGTGGGATCCTATTCTTCACTAGCATGTTACTTACAGTTATATTGAGTAGGGTACTAATCTATTTTTAATCTAGTGAGTGTGTATCAGTTGTGGTGAGTAGGACATTAATCTAGTGAGTGGATCGGTTCTGGTGAGTGAGACTCTAGTGAGTGTGAATTGGTTCTGGTGTAGGACACTAGTGAGTGGCTGAGTGGTGGTGAGTATGTAAGGGTACACTCAAATGGAGAGATTTGGATGTGATGCTGCTGAGTGTGGACTGTAAATACTAAGAAGTTTCGGTATCTTTTAGTACATTCTGGAGCTTGTCTCAGATTCCTCCATAAGTACAAATGGGTTAAGTGAGTTTTTGGCTTGTTGGATTAGTCAGGCTGAGGCTGGGGGAGGAGCTTGTTGATTCTAGTAGAGGAGCCTGGGAAGAAGGGAGAGGGTCAATTAGAACCAGTAAAACCATCTGAGGTGACCAGAGGCAGAAGGAGGAAAGTTCTGCTGTGAGAAGGAGAAGGATCTGTTGTTGCATCACAAGACAGAGTTTGGTGGATCTGCTGGAGAATCACTGGGTATCAAGCAGCTTACTGGTGAGAGAGGGAAGAGTCCTGGTGACTTGCAGAAGAGCTGGCACACGAGGTGGACTTGGACTTCAATAGTGCTCCAGTTCTTCTGTGAATTCGTTTTGCATGAAAGCTCAGAACCAGGATACACTGAGGATGTCTGTATCATCAACTTTGTAACATCAACAGGTCTGCTCAGCACAGTGAGATAAAGACTGAGGGCCCTGGGTATAATTCACAGAAGTACTGCAGCACTAGGACTAGGACACTAGTCAGTGTGTATCAGTGGTGGTGAGTTAAACACTAGTGAGTGGATGAGTGGTGGTGAGTAGGTCACTAATGAGTGGATGAGTGGTGGTGAGTAGGTCACTAATGAGTGGTGGTGAGTAGGTCACTAATGAGTGGATGAGTGGTGGTGAGTAGGTCACTAATGAGTGGATGAGTGGTGGTGAGTAGGTCACTAATGAGTGGATGAGTGGTGGTGAGTAGGTCACTAATGAGTGGATGAGTGGTGGTGAGTAGGTCACTAATGAGTGGTGGTGAGTAGGTCACTAATGAGTGGATGAGTGGTGGTGAGTAGGTCACTAATGAGTGGTGGTGAGTAGGTCACTAATGAGTGGATGAGTGGTGGTGAGTAGGTCACTAATGAGTGGTGGTGAGTAGGTCACTAATGAGTGGATGAGTGGTGGTGAGTAGGTCACTAGTGAGTGGATGAGTGGTGGTGAGTAGGTCACTAATGAGTGGTGGTGAGTAGGTCACTAATGAGTGGATGAGTGGTGGTGAGTAGGTCACGGATGAGTGGTGGTGAGTAGGTCACTAGTGAGTGGATGAGTGGTGGTGAGTAGGTCACTAATTAGTGGTGGTGAGTAGGACACTAGTCAGTGGATCAGTGGTGGTGAGTAGGTCACTAGTGAGTGGATGAGAGATGGTGAGTTAAACACTAGTGAGTGGATGAGTGGTGGTGAGTAGGACCCTAGTGAGTGGATCAGTGGTGGCGAGTAGGTCACTAGTGAGTGGATGAGTGGTGGTGAATAGGTCACTAGTGAGTGGTGGTGAGTAGGAGGGTTGGAAGATAATGATCAGAAGTGACAGGGTTAAGGGGCAGGAATGTTCTGGGCTGACCCAGTGAATGAATAACCAGTAAGTGTGAGCAGAGGAGCAGGTGGCCATGTTCTTGCTCCAACTGTCGGGCTGGGGAGGGGCAAGTTACGTCAGGGGGCTCAGTGCCAAGCAGGAATGACACTTTATTGCCTCAATTAACCCACGCCTCTCCATTCTACTTCCCCAAACCTGACTGACGGGCTCGTAGCACTGGGTGGGGAGACATTTGGGGGCTCATCACTGGGATGTTTGTGTTTCCTCCGGAGAAATGAAGTTTGTTTCATGTTTCAGCTGTTGTGGGTCAGGTGTTTGAGATCTCGAAGGTCTCTAATTCAGGGGTACAGGTGTTTGGGATCTCGAAGGTCTCTAATTCAGGGGTACAGGTGTTTGGGATCTCACAGGTCTCTAATTCAGGGGTACAGGTGTTTGGGATCTCACAGGTCTCTAATTCAGGGGTACAGGTGTTTGGGATCTCACAGGTCTCTAATTCAGGGGTACAGGTGTTTGGGATCTCACAGGTCTCTAATTCAGGGGTACAGGTGTTTGGGAGCTCACAGGTCTCTAATTCAGGGGTACAGGTGTTTGGGATCTCACAGGTCTCTAATTCAGGGGTACAGGTGTTTGGGATCTCTAATTCAGGGGTACAGGTGTTTGGGATCGCACAGGTCTCTAATTCAGGGGTACAGGTGTTTGGGATCTCACAGGTCTCTAATTCAGGGGTACAGGTGTTTGGGATGTCACAGGTCTCTAATTCAGGGGTACAGGTGTTTGGGAGCTCACAGGTCTCTAATTCAGGGGTACAGGTGTTTGGGATCTCACAGGTCTCTGATTCAGGGGTACAGGTGTTTGGGATCTCACAGGTCTCTAATTCAGGGGTACAGGTGTTTGGGATCTCACAGGTCTCTAATTCAGGGGTACAGGTGTTTGGGATCTCACAGGTCTCTAATTCAGGGGTACAGGTGTTATGGATCTCACAGGTCTCTAATTCAGGGGTACAGGTGTTTGGAGGTGATGTGAGGTGCCAGGGTATGGTTGGTAGAGCTGTGCATATCTCAGGTAATGAGAACTGAGACTTACACTCTCCTTTATTATATTTGCAGAGCTCTCAGCCTGGTGTAGATGTGCCGCGTGTATATATAATGGCACTGAGCACCTCAGCGTTACCCGGCCCCAAACAATGGGCTGTTTACTCAGCTCCTGCTCAGCAGATGGACAGAGAGATTGGATGGAAAGTTATTTTATATGCCCCGCACCCCACACTTCTGCCTTGTCTTCTGCTAGTGTAACCATATATAGTAGTACTGAGTATCTGAACTGAGTGCAATACAGACACAGTGCAGTATAAGAGCATCAGACTCGCCATGATTCTTGTTGTTTGGGGGTGCAGTGCTAAGGAGATGTGTTCTTTAACTGTTATATCAATAATACAGGGGATTAGCACTCCCAGCGTCACCCCAATCTCTTCCACTTTTATCTGAATATCCACTGGAGACGGGAGGAACCCAGATATCCCAGAATTACATTCTCCAGACACAAATATTCAGTAGTGACTAACCCCTGTTACCTACACACAAGCATATATATATATATATATATATATATATACAATCCCTAGAAACCACTGTACCCCCTACTGTAAATGATAAGGATATTAGAAGTCACTGAGGGGTTGTTCTGTGACCATATAAAGGCACAAGGCTGCAGGCTGAGTTATACAGGGAACTCTGAGTATCACTCATGTATTATAAGGGATAATGTACCCCCTACTGTAAATGATAAGGATATTAGAAGTCACTGAGGGGTTGTTCTGTGACCATATAAAGGCACAAGGCTGCAGGCTGAGTTATACAGGGAACTCTGAGTATCACTCATGTATTATAAGGGATAATGTACCCCCTACTGTAAATGATAAGGATATTAGAAGTCACTGAGGGGTTGTTCTGTGACCATATAAAGGCACAAGGCTGCAGGCTGAGTTATACAGGGAACTCTGAGTATCACTCATGTATTATAAGGGATAATGTACCCCCTACTGTAAATGATAAGGATATTAGAAGTCACTGAGGGGTTGTTCTGTGACCATATAAAAGCACAAGGCTGCAGGCTGAGTTATACAGGGAACTCTGAGTATCACTCATGTATTATAAGGGATAATGTACCCCCTACTGTAAATGATAAGGATATTAGAAGTCACTGAGGGGTTGTTCTGTGACCATATAAAGGCACAAGGCTGCAGGCTGAGTTATACAGGGAACTCTGAGTATCACTCATGTATTATAAGGGATAATGTACCCCCTACTGTAAATGATAAGGATATTAGAAGTCACTGAGGGGTTGTTCTGTGACCATATAAAGGCACAAGGCTGCAGGCTGAGTTATACAGGGAACTCTGAGTATCACTCATGTATTATAAGGGATAATGTACCCCCTACTGTAAATGATAAGGATATTAGAAGTCACTGAGGGGTTGTTCTGTGACCATATAAAGACACAAGGCTGCAGGCTGAGTTATACAGGGAACTCTGAGTATCACTCATGTATTATAAGGGATAATGTACCCCCTACTGTAAATGATAAGGAGGATGGAATATATTCGTTTATAAGAGACGTTTCTAGTCCTAGTATCCCATAGCAACTATCAGCTCTTTCCGTCTTGTAAGTGGTGAGGGTGCGGGTGGGTATCACAGACACAAACACTCAGGGAAGGGAAGTGCAGGACTGGGAATAATTGAGGTTTCCAGCAGCTTTTCCGGGGGAAGGTGGCACCCCCTGTTCTCCCTCTCTCTATGGATTCTCCTGTGCTTAACCCCTGCCCTGCCACTGACCATCACTAATAGCTGTATATCCAGAGACATTTGGGGAGTCTGCTTCGTGGAAACCATTAACTCTATATTGTCACTTGTCCAATGCTGCAGTGTTCTGGGGGTTCAATTCCCATCTCTAGTGATACGGCTGAACTGGGGGTCCCACACAAACAAGCAGCGCCCCCAACTCTCTCACCTGGACACATTGACATTAAACCCACCTGCCCCCTGTGGGACTCACATCCCTCTCCCTGCTGGAATTCCTGGTGGAAAGTAAATAATAAACTGCAGAGCCAACAGACAATTTATTATTCATCACATCAACATCCCTGCGGGCAATTTGCTTTAACTCCATATCAGATTCCTACATTATTGTTATTATTAGTATTACTATTATTATTACCATTATTATTAGTAGTAGTATTACTATTATTATTAGTAGTATTATTATTATTAGTAGTAGTAGTAGTATTACTATTATTATTAGTAGTAGTATTATTATTATTATTAGTAGTATTATTACTATTATTAGTAGTAGTAGTAGTAGTATTACTATTATTATTAGTAGTAGTATTATTATTATTAGTAGTAGTATTATTACTATTATTAGTAGTATTACTATTATTATTTGTAGTAGTAGTAGTAGTATTACTATTATTAGTAGTAGTAGTAGTATTATTAGTAGTATTATTAGTAGTAGTAGTAGTATTACTATTATTATTTGTAGTAGTAGTAGTAGTAGTAGTAGTATTACTATTATTAGTTGTAGTATTATTACTATTATTATTATCAATAATACACGTTAATAAGGCACCAACCAATCAGCAGCGCTCTATGACAGCACATACCATACAAATCCTCATACTGGGCATAAAGGGGCTTTTTATCCATCCCTGGAAGGAAGGGACACACATGGGGGGGGGTTATATCACTTTGTTAAACACTTTGTTTTGGTTATTTGTCTTGGTGTGTCCCTTGTGTTAAACATCTGGGGCCCCTCGTCTAATGAGCGGGTGAGAAAGAAGGAAGTCTCTGGGCACCATTTCCTCCTAACTGTCAGTTCTTTCCCTTCTCTCTGTTTTATGTTCCCTTTCCTGTTTCTTCCACGTATTCATCATCCCCTGCCCCATCCGGTCTGACTCCGGCGTAGAGATGTCGCCATTGTGTCTCTTGGGTTTAGGGAACAGGCGCTGCTCTTGCCTCTGTAAGGGGGAGAGTGTGTGGGTGCTGCACAGATTGGGGCAGTGAGAGACACTGTTGGGTTGGTAAATCAATGACTGGAGCCACTTACCCTCACATCCTTATTGGGAAGCCAGTGACCCCATGTTGTTGGGTTTCAGACCTGTGAACAGCGGGGGCTGCACAAGCTCAATGGTCTGGATCACTGACCTTTGGAAGATGCCCCCATAGAGTGTAAAATAAATATCTGATGTGTAACCTAAGGCTTATGTCTGTATTGGGACATTAGCTCTAATACTAATACCAGGCACAATAGGCTGTAGGGCACTGTATTTGGGCTCAGTAGGATTTAGGACATTGTATTTGGGCACAGTAGGCTGTAGGGCACTGTATTTGGGCACAGTAGGCTGTAGGGCACTGTATTTGGGCACAGTAGTTTGTAGGGTACTGCATTTGGGCACAGTAAGATGTAGAGCACTGTATTTGGGAACGGTTGGCTGTAGAGCACTGTATTTGGATACATAAGACTGTATGGCACTGTATCTGTACTCAGTAGGCTGTAGGGCACTGTATTTGGGCACTGTATTTGGGCACAGTAGGCTGAAGGGCATTGTATTTTGGCACAGTAGGCTGTAGGGCACTGTATTTGGGCTCAGTAGGCTATAGGGCACTTTATTTTGTCTCAGTATGCTTTAGGGCACTGTATTTGGGCTCAGTAGGCTGTAGCGCACTATTTTTGGGCTCAGTAGGGTGTAGGGCACTGTATTTGGGTACAGTTGGCTGTAGGGCTCTGTATTTGAGCTCAGTAGGCTGTAGGGCACTGTATTTGGGCACAGTAGTTTGTAGGGCACTGTATTTGGGCACAGTAAGATGTAGAGCACTGTATTTGGGCACAGTAGTTTGTAGGGTACTGCATTTGGGCACAGTAAGATGTAGAGCACTGTATTTGGGCATGGTTGGCTGTAGAGCACTGTATTTGGATACATAAGACTGTATGGCACTGTATCTGTATTCAGTAGGCTGTAGAACACTGTATTTGGGCACAGTAGTTTGTAGGGCACTGTCTTCGGGCACAGTTGGCTGTAGGGCACTGTATTTGGGCAAAGTAGACTGAAGGGCATTGTATTTTGGCACAGTAGGCTATAGGGCACTTTATTTTGGCTCAGTATGCTTTAGGGCACTTTATTTTGGCTCAGTATGCTTTAGGGCACTTTATTTTGGCTCAGTATGCTTTAGGGCACTGTATTTGGGCTCAGTAGGCTGTAGATCACTGTATGTGGGCTAAATAGGCTGTAGGCATTGTATTTGGGCTCAGTAGTTTGTAGGGCACTGTATTTTGGCACAGTAGGCTGTAGGGCACTGTATTTGGGCACAGTAGGCTGTAGGGCACTGTATTTGGGCACAGTAGGCTGTAGGGCACTGTATTTGGGCACAGTAGGCTGTAGGGCACTGTATTTGGGTACAGTAGTTTGTAGGGCACCATATTTGGGCACAGTAAGTTTTGGGGCATGGTATTTTGGCACAGTAGACTGTAGGGCACTGTTTTTGGGCTCAGTAGGCTGGGAATCTGTTTAGACTGTGTAATGCACTTTATTGGGGTTCACAAAGTTATTAGACCTTTGTGTAATATGTGGAGCAGTTTGTGGAGCTCTAGACTTCAGATAGGGGAGTCAGGTTTTCATATAATATTTGGGGTGCCAAGGCCAGTTATTGTTCTAGCACCAATCACTTGCTTGAGACTTTTCTATTAGAAGGAATATTGGTTGGCAGGTGCCAGTCTGAGGCTGTATCTGAGCTTCTCACTTCTCTCTCTTCCCACCTCCCCAGTTATCTACATGTGCTGTTACCCCGACATGTTCCGCCAGTTAATGATCCAGGCCTGGCGGGAGGGGCTCTGCTCTGGAGACTTTGCCTTCTTCTATGTGGATGTGTGGGGTGCCAGCCTGCAGAGCTCCATCTTCCCCGACCCCAAGCGCCCCTGGTACAGAGGAGACGCAGATGATGCCAAAGCCAGGGAGGCATTTAAGGTGAGAATCCTATTGTTCATCACAGTTAAAATCCAATATTTCTGTTGCCTCCACTCATTGACACAGACAGTTATTCCCGTTACATTGGATCATATCTCAGAGCTTTCCCGTCTGTGTTTGTTTCTGTCGAGACCAAGGATCTGACTTTCTCTATGTGACTCATTTGTCACCACAAGCTACAGAGAAGAGAAGCGGGCATGGAACAATGCAACATGGGGAATTCCTTGGGCTCCATCTGGATCCACCATTTCTAAATATGACTAACAGTGGGTGAGAAGGAGCGAGCAGCAGGGAAGAGGGTAGAGAACTGAAGGAAAACACAAGTTTGTAAACACATGACCAACAGCTGGTGGAGCAAAAGAAGGGGGAGAACTTGGGGTCAGGGACTTTAGAGAAATGGAGGAGTACTAAGAGAGAAGTGAGAACATATGTTAGAGTAGGAGATGAGGGGGAAGGAAAGAACAAGCAAGGACAGTAAAGGGATCAGAGAGAAAGAAAAGCACAAATGAGACTAGAAGAGTGAAGAAGAGACAGAAGAAGAAAGGACATTGAATGATGGACATGTAAAGTTGGTGAAATATCAGGAGAGATAAGTGGGAGTGGCTTAGAGGCAGGGCATTGAGTAAAGAAAAGGTCACAATAAAGATCTAATGGGGAGATACAAGAGTGAGAGAAATGTCAGGAATTGAGGAGAATGAAGGTGACAAATGAAGGACACACCAAATAGATGTGGTGGAAAGATTATGATGTGGGTCAGACTGTAGGTGTTGCTGGTGAGAAGGGGGAGAAGGAGAGAGAAATCTGAGAATGTGGGGAGGGAAAGGTACTGAATAAAGGGCAGCTCTCAGTGAAGATGATGGGGTGAGACAAGGACTATAGGATAGAAGAAGGAGGTGAAGATCAGGTGGTTATAGAAGAAGAGAAGGTGAGAAGTGAATATCAGTGAGGGCATAGGTCTGGTGTAGGGAAAAGAAGAGAGAGGGAGAGAAGTAAGAGAAGGTTGGAGGAATGACAGAGATAAGGGAAGGTTTGGTGAGAATATAGGTCAGTATGGGGAGGGGGGAAGAAATGAAAATCAGGTGATATTGGTTTGATATGTTGAAAAAGAGAGAGAGGGAGAAATAAGTGAGGGATAAGACGGGTGATTTTATTGGTTTGCTATTGGGAGAGGGGAGAAGGGAGAGAAGCAAGAGTAAGAAAGGAGAGAGAGAATGAAGATTAGGTGATATTATTGTGTTGTAAAGATGCGAAAGAAGGAGGGAGAAGTAAGAGAAGGTGGTGGGAAGATCAGGTGAGGTTATAGGTTTCCTATTGGGAGAAGAGAGAAGGAGAAAAAGGAGAGCAGGAAAGAGGGAGGGGGAAGAGGATGATATTATTGGTTGAGATGGAGAGAGAGAAGTAAGAGAAGGTGGGGGGGCCAGAGATGAGATCAGGTGAAGGTAAAGATTAGGTAATGGGAGAGGAGAGAATAAAGATCAGGTGATATTATTGGGTTGAGAAGCAGAGAGAGAAGTAGTGGCAAATAATAAGGAAGAAGATATTAGGGGAGGAAGAAGAGGATGGGAGGTGAATGGAAGAGGAAGGAATCAATTCTGTCACATTTCTCTTTGTACATCCCGTCCCCTTGCTCTTCATCCTCTTCATCTTCAGATCGGCATCTTGTAAAGTCTCCCAGCAATAAGGTCCCCCCCCCCAACATACACACGACTGTCACCTACAGGATCTAGCGGCTAAACATGACAGTTGGGCTCACACTCCTCTACCCCCTGCCTGGGTGCTGCCTCCCTATAACAATGACAGACCCAGTGACCCCCCCCTGATATAAGAGCAGCATGTCTGTGGCCAGAAAATACCACTTATTATTATTATTATTATTATTAGTACTATTGTTGTTATTGTTATTAATATTATTATTATTGTTATTAGTACTATTGTTGTTATTGTTATTAATATTATTATTGTTGTTATGAATATTGTTATTACTGTTATTGTTTAGTATTATTTTTATGATTGGTATTATTATTATTATTTTTTTATTTATTATTATTACTGTTATTGTTATTATTATTTGTATTATTATTATTATTATTACTGTTATTATTTTATTATTATAATTGTTTTTATTGTTATTATTATTTGTATTATTGTTATTATTAGTAGTATTATTGTTATTGTTGTTGTTATTATTAGTATTATTATTATTATTGTTATTATTGTTATTGTTTTTATTAGTAGTATTATTATTATTGTTATTATTGTTATTATTCGTATTATTATTATAATTGTTATTATTAGTATTATTATTGTTGTTGTTATTATCATTGTTATTGTTTTATCATTATTATTATTATTATTATTATTATTATTTTTATTATTATCATCACCAGGCTGTGTGTGTGGGGCTAAATAAATGGATGACATGGAGTGGTTGCCATGGTTACAGCACTTGTGTACTTTTGCACCTGGGTGAAATAATGAAATAACAGATATTGCATCAGACATTGACTGCCCCCAGCTCTGTGCAAATGATTGGGGGGGGGGAGTGAGTAATTGCTCTGGAGGAGTGTCCACTCACTGAGTGTGTGTCTCATTCAGGCAGTGATGATCATTACGTATAAAGAGCCGGACAATCCTGAGTACAAGGAATTCCTGGCAAATCTGAATCGTTTCAGCGGGGAGCCCTTCCACTACAAGGAGGAGAGCACATTGGTGAGTGTCTGTGAAGCCCCGCCCCTGACTCCTCCCTCTTGTATTACCCCCATGAGTGGCCACTTCCCCTGGGGCTCCTGCACCTCATTCTTACAGTCAGGGGGGACATTGAAATCCCAACAGACCAGCGTGTATTTGCCCCAAGCAGAGTGAGAACCTGCAACCCTAAAGGGGTTGTTCCCCTTTAAATTAACTGTTAGTAGGATGTAGAGAGGGATATTCTGAGACAATTTGCAATTGGTTTTCATTTTTTATTATTTGTGGTTTTTTATTCAGCAGCTCTCCAGTTTATAATTTCAGCAGTGAGGTTGCTAGGGTCCAAATTCCCCTAGCAACCATGCATTGATTTGAATAAGAGACTGGAATACGAATAGGAGAGGCCTGAACAGAAAGATGAGGAATAAAAAGTAGCAATAACTTAATACTTAATATTTTGGATTGGGCCAAACCCCCAAATCCTTTGGGAAAGATTTGATCGAATACCAAATCGAATCCTAATATGCATATGCAAATTAGGGGTGGGAAGGGGAAAAATGTGTTGTGGCAAAAAGTCATGTGATTGCCCTCCCGCCCCTAATTTGCATATGCAAATTAATATTCAGATTCAGTCAAATCCTGCTGAAAAAGGCCGAATCCTGAACCGAATCCTGCTTAAAAAAGGCTGAATCCTGAATTCGGTACGTCCGTACAGGGCATTTGTTTTTTAAAAGGGATCAGTGACCCCCTATTTGAAAGCTGGAGAATAATTTAAAATAATTTAAAAAACTATTAAAAAAAAATAATGAAGACCCATTGAAAACTCGCTTATAATTAGCTATTCTATAGCATACTAGAAGTTAACCTGAAGGTGAACCGCCCCTTTAAGAGCCTCCTAAACAAGTGGAGGAAAGGAGATTTAAACAGCAGCAAAGGAATCGGCTCTCCTTAAGCTTCATTGTTTATTTTCTCAAGTGCCATTTTCAGCCTCAGCTGTGTGTGTTTGTCAGGACCCCCGCCCCCCACTTCTAGTCCCAATTGTATGTGACACAAGGGGGGGACAGGGGCACGTCAGCAGGAAAAGCTTCATTACCGGCCGCTGGCCGAGAGACAAAGGGAGAATGTAGGACAGGAGCCAGTTGGGCCAGTGTCAGTGCAAAGTGTGGGGGGGAAGGAAGGAAGTGCTTGTTGTGAGTGTGCGCTCACTGTGGGGAGTGTGTGTTTTATTCACAACAGGGGGTGCATCTGTGTCAGCGGGTGCTGCTGGGCCGTCTGTCTTATGTGAATACAGGTCTGTCCAGCCGGGGCCCACATGCAGGATGGGGCCCTCCAAGGAATTTTCCTGGCCTCTTGACTGATCAAGTCATATATACACATATAATACACCAGAGAGAGAAATGATATCCCTATAAACGGAGCTTGCTGATGTCATCAGTTATAATCGGAGCTTAGTGATGTCATTTCTGTCACATGACTCACTGTAACTTGTGGATTATAATAAATAAAGTACCCCCAGTTGCAAAGTATTAGAAGTAACCTCGGAGTTCCATGACCTGTATAAAAACATATATATGTTCATGGAAGTCCTGGGTAACGTATAATATAGTGAATAAAGTACCCCCTCTTGTAAAATATAAGGATATTATAAGTTACCGAGGAGTTTCATGACCATATAAAAGTACGAGGCCGAAGGCCGAGTTATACAGGTCATGGAACTCCGAGGTAACTTCTAATATCCTCATATTTTACAACTGGGGGTACTTTATTTATTATAATACACACGTTTTAGTGAGTCATGTTACAGAAATGACATCAGAACTCACCGTTTATAACTGATGACATCAGAACTCACCGTTTATAAGGATATAATTTACAGGATATTCATAGCTTTTGTGTATTATATCCTTATATTTTACAGTAGGGGGTACTTTATTCACTATATAGTGAGCTTGGGTGCCTTCTGCAGCTAAACACCCATGTGATAGTTACCTAATTTAACAACCTATGTTAATGACAAGAAAATACGACCAACTGCAACTTATGGCACAGAACCCCTTCCTTTACTGAGGGTTAAACCTCCTTTCCTCCAGCCTCCATCATTGTCCCCAAGTTACTTGCACTAGGGACAGTCATAGTTACTTGCAACCTGTACTTCTTCATGTTTCTCACTGTACATCCATTATAAATGTATTTTGCCCCCCTGTATGCAGATGAATGCCCTCGCAGCATCATTCCATGACTCAGTACTACTCTATGCTCACGCCGTCAATGAGACCCGAAATAACGGATACAGCATGAAGAACGCGTCCGCCGTCACCAGCCACATGCGAAATAAATCCTTCTATGGTGAGATCTGACCCAAAGTCCTAAATATGCTCATGTTTTCATTTACAGTAGGGGGTACATTATCCCTTATAATACATGAGTGATACTCAGAGTTCCCTGTATAACTCAGCCTGCAGCCTTGTGTCTTTATATGGTCACAGAACAATCCCTCAGTGACTTCTAATATCCTTATCATTTACAGTAGGGGGTACATTATCCCTTATAATACATGAGTGATACTCAGAGTTCCCTGTATAACTCAGCCTGCAGCCTTGTGCCTTTATATGGTCACAGAACAACCCCTCAGTGACTTCTAATATCCTTATCATTTACAGTAGGGGGTACATTATCCCTTATAATACATGAGTGATACTCAGAGTTCCCTGTATAACTCAGCCTGCAGCCTTGTGCCTTTATATGGTCACAGAACAACCCCTCAGTGACTTCTAATATCCTTATCATTTACAGTAGGGGGTACATTATCCCTTATAATACATGAGTGATACTCAGAGTTCCCTGTATAACTCAGCCTGCAGCCTTGTGCCTTTATATGGTCACAGAACAACCCCTCAGTGACTTCTAATATCCTTATCATTTACAGTAGGGGGTACATTATCCCTTATAATACATGAGTGATACTCAGAGTTCCCTGTATAACTCAGCCTGCAGCCTTGTGCCTTTATATGGTCACAGAACAACCCCTCAGTGACTTCTAATATCCTTATCATTTACAGTAGGGGGTACATTATCCCTTATAATACATGAGTGATACTCAGAGTTCCCTGTATAACTCAGCCTGCAGCCTTGTGCCTTTATATGGTCACAGAACAACCCCTCAGTGACATCTAATATCCTTATCATTTACAGTAGGGGGTACATTATCCCTTATAATACATGAGTGATACTCAGAGTTCCCTGTATAACTCAGCCTGCAGCCTTGTGCCTTTATATGGTCACAGAACAACCCCTCAGTGACTTCTAATATCCTTATCATTTACAGTAGGGGGTACATTATCCCTTATAATACATGAGTGATACTCAGTGTTCAGTCAGAGAGAAAACATTGCACCTGTATTTAATATGTGTCCCATAATCCTGTGCCCTGCTGCTGTCTCTATAAGATTGGGGTCACGCTCTCCCCAACTCCCACTCTAGAAGCAGCGCTAATGACTGGAGCCTCAGCCAGAGCAGTCTAGTAATTAGACAGGAGGAATGTTGTGGCCGGGAGGGATGTGTGGGTGGCTAGTATTAGCTGGGAGGCTTCAGGGGTTCCATACAGGAGTCTGATCTCAGCAGCAGTAGAGTTTATACCTTGTACCAACACTCACTAGTCTGTGCCCTGTGTATCTGCAGCCTAATAACTGAATGACATATATATATATATATACAGTAGGATGTGTGACCAGTTGTTGTGGTTTAACTTCCCCTTTATTTCTGTTTGTATGGCAGGGGCTTCTGGGTTTGTGAAGATCGATGACAGTGGTGACCGGGAGAATGACTTTTCCCTGTGGGACATGTATGAAGCCCACGGAACATTCCAGGTGAGGAAACGGGGGGTCCCAGCAGGGTCATGTCCCTCAGCAACTTCCCCTTTAATGTCACTGTCTCCCCCAGATTGTGTCTCATTACAATGGGACGCTGAGAAAGATCATTCCGGTGCCGGGGCAGGAGATCCAGTGGCCAGGAAACCGGATCCCAAGGGATTTCCCCCCCTGCGGATTTGATCACAGTAACCCCGAGTGCAAGAAATGTAGGTGGCTGCTTGGGGGGGTCATATAGATGTTGTATAGACTGCTGTGTATTCTTGGGGTTCATAAGGACCTTTGGGGGTAAACATGATCCTTGGGGGAAGATTATGTCAGTTCCTGGGAATGTGGGGTCTGCAGGGAATGAGAATGTGGGGTTGGTAGGAAATGGGAATGTGGGGTTGGTAGGAAATGGGAATGTGGGGTTGGTAGGAAATGGGAATGTGGGGTTGGTAGGAAATGGGAATGTGGGGTTGGTAGGGAATGGGTATTTGGGGTTGGCAGGGAATGTGGGGTTGGTAGGGAATGGGAATGTGGGGTTGGTAGGGAATGGGAATGTGGGGTTGGTAGGAAATGGGAATGTGGGGTTGGTAGGAAATGGGAATGTGGGGTTGGCAGGGAATGGGAATGTGGGGTTGGTAGGAAATGGGAATGTGGGGTTGGTAGGAAATGGGAATGTGGGGTTGGTAGGAAATGGGAATGTGGGGTTGGCAGGGAATGGGAATGTGGGGTTGGTAGGAAATGGGAATGTGGGGTTGGTAGGAAATGGGAATGTGGGGTTGGTAGGAAATGGGAATGTGGGGTTGGTAGGGAATGGGAATGTGGGGTTGGTAGGGAATGGGAATGTTGGGTTGGCAGGGAATGGGAATTTGGGGTTGGCAGGGAATGGGAATGTGGGGTTGGTAGGGAATGGGAATGTGGGGTTGGTAGGAAATGGGAATGTGGGGTTGGTAGGGAATGGGAATGTTGGGTTGGTAGGGAATGGGAATTTGGGGTTGGCAGGGAATGTGGGGTTGGTAGGGAATGGGAATGTGGGGTTGTCAGTGCCTGGGAATGTGGGGTTGTCAGGGAATGGGAATGTGGGGTTGTCAGTGCCTGGGAATGTGGGGTTGTCAGGGAATGGGAATGTGGGGTTGTCAGGGAATGGGAATGTGGGGTGATGTGTTACTGTGTGACCTCTCTGTGTCCTCTCCTTACAGCCAGTTTCACCATCCTGGAGATCATGTCTATAGTCATCTGCTTCATCCTCCTGATCATCACTATATCCTCCATCTTTATATACAGGTAACTTACCTCTCCCTCCCTATCCTCCATCTTTATATACAGGTAACTTACCTCTCCCTCCCTATACTCCATCTTTATATACAGGTAACTTACCTCTCCCTCTCTATCCTCCATCTTTATATACAGGTAACTCTCCTCTCCCTCCCTATCCTCCATCTTTATATACAGGTAACTTACCTCTCCCTCCCTATCCTCCATCTTTATATACAGGTAACTTACCTCTCCCTCCCTATACTCCATCTTTATATACAGGTAACTTACCTCTCCCTCCCTATCCTCCATCTTTATATACAGGTAACTCATCTCTCCCTCCCTATACTCCATCTTAATATACAGGTAACTTACCTCTCCCTCCCTATACTCCATCTTTATATACAGGTAACTTACCTCTCCCTCCCTATCCTCCATCTTTATATACAGGTAACTTACCTCTCCCTCCCTATCCTCCATCTTTATATACAGGTAACTTACCTCTCCCTCCCTATCCTCCATCTTTATATACAGGTAACTTACCTCTCCCTCCCTATCCTCCATCTTTATATACAGGTAACTTACCTCTCCCTCCCTATACTCCATCTTTATATACAGGTAACTTACCTCTCCCTCCCTATACTCCATCTTTATATACAGGTAACTCATCTCTCCCTCCCTATACTCCATCTTTATATACAGGTAACTTACCTCTCCCTCCCTATCCTCCATCTTTATATACAGGTAACTCATCTCTCCCTCCCTATACTCCATCTTAATATACAGGTAACTTACCTCTCCCTCCCTATACTCCATCTTTATATACAGGTAACTTACCTCTCCCTCCCTATCCTCCATCTTTATATACAGGTAACTTACCTCTCCCTCCCTATCCTCCATCTTTATATACAGGTAACTTACCTCTCCCTCCCTATCCTCCATCTTTATATACAGGTAACTTACCTCTCCCTCCCTATCCTCCATCTTTATATACAGGTAACTTACCTCTCCCTCCCTATACTCCATCTTTATATACAGGTAACTTACCTCTCCCTCCCTATACTCCATCTTTATATACAGGTAACTCATCTCTCCCTCCCTATCCTCCCTCTTTATATACAGGTAATCTCTATTGAATATACAGGCTCTAAGTCTCACCCCTACTCTTTATCTTTATACACAGAACAGTTGCCTTTCTCTATAAATAAATATTTGATGTGGTTGTTTTATTCTTATCTCCCTGTATAGACATGGGGGGGGGCAGTTGGCTGCTGTGCATCATGGGAGACCTCGTTAGGCCGACCTTTGTGACCTCGTTACCATGAGAGCTGCAGGCGGAGGCTCTAATTGGATGGAATCTCCGTTTAACTTCAGCTGTCAAACCAACTGGGGGGGAGCTGGGATTATGGTGGGAGTCTTCAGAGACCTGCCAGGCCAGATCCCAGTGTTTGCTGTGGGTTTAGCCGGGATGGAATGTGGAAATGAGCTGCGGGGAGTTGTATTCCCTGCTACACTGATACTGATATATTGGCCTTAAAGGGGAAATACAACTAAAAATGAATCACCTTTCATTTTCCTTAAATAAATTCACACTGAATCCAGATATTTGCAATTTGCCTTTTATTACGAATGATCGCAAGCGAAACATCTTGTTGGCTCCTCCCCCCGCAGGAAGCTCCGGCTGGAGAAGGAACTGGCAGCAGAGCTGTGGCGAATCCGCTGGGAGGACATCCATAGCAGCAACTTGGAGAAGAACTTGCGCAGGGCAGGCAGCAAACTTACCTTATCACTGGTAACAACCCCCCGACCCCTAGCAACATCTTCTCAATACATAGGGCTTCCCTTTTCCTTCGCCATCCATATTCATCTTGCTGTGGTTGTAGGAAGGAGAGTCCTCCTCAAACCCAATTCAACTTGCCTCCACCACCTACACTTCCAGAAGATCCCCACCAACCTGAGCTGAAAAACAGGACTTCCCAACTTGAACTCCTACCAGTGCCTCCTTGCACACCCCAAAAAAAATCTCAAAATGGGTGATTAGACCACTGGGACCTGCCAATGACTAAAGGTTGAAGGTTGGAACCCCCCATTGGCCAGTTTTGGAGTGTGGGTGTGCCCCTTATTGTCCTGTTTCCTCTTGTGAGCCATTCAGTAAATAGAATTAGCAAAGCACCAGCTGCCTGGCATTGCATCCTGGCATGTTCCCATGGCACCCGCTTTACCCATCCTGTTTCCTGACAAGCGCTAATGAAAAGGTCAGGCCAGACGCTTGATATTCCAGGGGGAGGGTGCTAAGGCAGGGAGGGTGTCCGTTTCTTCTCAGAGTGAGGAAAGATGAGCTGCTGGCTGCCTTAATTCTGGATGGAAAATACCCATCAAGCATTGCAAAACTACAACTGTCCCATATGTCCAACAGAGCAGGTTAGGTGACCAGCAAGGGACAATGTCTTCTACTCAGGTTACACTCCGCAGGTTCCTTCTCCAGAGACTTAATGGAAGGTCTTTGAGCAGTAATGCTGGGAGACCTTATCAGACCAGCTTCATCCCACCAGCCTTGCCCCTTCATTGAATCCGCACATCATCTCCAAGTCTTCATGTCTCCCTGGCTTCTTCGCCCCTTTACCAACACTTCATCATATTCTGCCTCTTTACGTTGGTCTTACTGACCTCCTCCACTGCAACATCCCTATCGTTTTACTCAAACTTACTAGCTCTGTCTGCTTGGTCTTTCTCGTCTCTTGATCTACAACATCTACTCGTCTTCAACCAACCTTTGACTCTAAACTCTTTCTTCTACTTCTGTCTCTGTTATTCCAATACATCTCCACTTCTTTTTTTCATTCTACCTTATTATAATGATCTTCTTCATCTCATCTATCATTATGTCTTCCTCATCTTGTTTAACTTCATAATCTTTATCTTTTCGTCAACACATTCATTCTTGATGTATCTGCCTCTTTATGTTCCTCATCTTGAACTCAACTCAATGGTTCCTTCATACTTCATCACACCCAGCCCAACGCAACTGCTGCCTCCAAACCTTGACTGCTGTACGTCCCTCCTTAAATTCTTAAACCGTCTAGATAGCCATGCTCCATGTAGAGCCATCAGGCCCCTTCCTGCATGGGGATATAAATATCTAGAGTACTATATAAATGTGTGTTTCTATCCACAGAGAGGCTCCAACTATGGCTCCCTGATCACCACAGAAGGTCAATTCCAAATCTATGCCAAGACTGCATATTACAAGGTAAGATCCTTTGATTCTTGTGTCCATCGTCATCCCCATGTCTTATGACCATTTATTGTGGATGGTAATTAGAATCCTCTTAGTGGAGACCAATTCTGTAGGACACCCCACCATCTCACTCTACCCATCCTCTCCCCACAGGGCAACATCATCGCAGTTAAGCACATAAACCGCAAGCGGATAGAGTTGACTCGCAATGTCCTGTTTGAGCTGAAACATGTAAGGAACAAGCTTCTTCTGATGACCACTAAATGATCTGGAACCCGTAATCTCTTCATCTCAAGTGACTAGAGCAGCAATGTAACCCTCCCTTCCTCTGCCCAGTGCTGACCATCTGGGACCTGTCTCATTGTAGACACTTCCTTGGCTCCCGACCCAGGGAAAAGCTGCTGACGATTCACAAAATCCTATAAACAACTTGGTTTTATGGTCTGGGCTCCCCTCCACTTAACCCCAGTGGGATGGTCAGTGCAGGCCCTCTCCTCACTCAACACGTGTTTAGACATGTCCCTATGCAGATTCCCTCATTCCTGAGAGTCCAGCTGAGTCCTGCTGTGTGGAGAGTCAGAAAGTTGGGATTTCCTGAGCTGTCTTTTGCTTCCACATCTTTCTGTCTTTCGATATTAGTTTTTAGGGGCCACTGGACTCTCAAGCAACTTGAGTAAAAGAAATTACTTTTGGGAGGGTGGTGGGATTTGAAGTCACACAACTACTACTACTACTGAGGAGAATCTTCTTGAGGTTCCTCTTTGTTCTTCTCTCTTTTGTTCTCAATCTCATTCTCTCTCTCATTCTCCCTTTCTCTCTCTCTCTCTCTCATTCCCTCTCGCTTTCTCTCTCTCATTCTTTCTCTCTCATTCCCTCTCTCTTTCTCTCTCTCATTCTCTCTCTCTCTTTCTCTCTCTCATTCTCTCTTATTCTCTCTTATTCTCTCTCTCTCTCTCATTCTCTCTCTTTCATTCTCTCTTTCTCTCTCCCTCATTCTCTCTCTCTCCCCCCCTTTGTTATTTGCTCTGGCCCAATATTAATCAGAACCGGCCCTGACATTTCACTAATGTTTGTAATGTCCAGACGCCCCGGAGGGAGAATCACTTCCACCCCCCCAACTCTCTCGCTCCCCCCCCCCATGGACAAGACAAAACCTTTGCAGCAGAACAATTGGGGGGGGGGGGTTAATTCCATGGGATACGAGTGGTGTGGGTCCCTCTCTCACCCCCCCCCCACGCATATGGGACTATACATCACTTACCTGCTCACTCAAACGTTTCCCCATTGGACGTGGAACCATTTAACCCTTGCATTTCTTCACCCATCCTTTCTCCATTGGCTATGGATCTATTTAACCCATGCCTCCCAGTCTCATCCTTTTCAACTAGACATGGAATTATATAACCCCGGTCTGGCCGCTATAATCCTTTCCCACTGGGTTTGGAACCAATTAACCCTTGCCTATCCTCTCGTATCCTTATTCCACTGGCTACAGAGCCAGTTAACCTTGTCCATCCTGTCTCATCCTATCCACTTTGCTTATGGAATCAGTTAACCCTTGCTAACCCTCTACACACTGGGTATGAACCTATTATTTTTTTTTTTTTTAAAACAAACGTTTTTATTAGTTTTTTATAGTAAACCAAGAAAGGGAGGGGGAGATAGAAGGAAGGGGTTAAGGTTTCCGCCAGGGGGTTCCATACATTTGTCATATGTTAAACATACAATTCCCAATATATCTTATGCATTTCAACCTATGAAACCATTTAACCCTTGTTTATCCTCTCCACACTGGGTTTGGAACCATTTAACCCTTGCTCACCCTTTCCACACTGGTATGGGACTGGGTATCCTCTTCCTGTCCTCCCTCATCCTATTCCAACTGGGTATGGAAACATTTAACTCTTTCCTTCTCTCTCCCATTCTTTCTTATGTGGTTAAGAAGAAGCCGTGTAACCCTTGCCTACCCACTCGCCTGCAGTATCCTGTGCTTTACCTACTGCATTATGTATCATTTCACCCTTCGTCTACCCTCCCCTGCCTCCCTTTTCCCCAGATCAGTAGATAAGAGTTTAACCTTCGCCTGACTGATCTGCTGATTTTCCCACTGGATGATTTATTACTAAGGCTTTGCTGGGCCTCTTGGGCTTGTTCCAATGCTTTAACCCTTGTTTGTCTTCCCTTCTAGATGAGAGATGTGCAGAACGAACACCTCACTCGCTTTGTCGGCTCCTGCATTGATCCCCCAAACATCTGCATCCTGACAGAGTATTGCCCCAGAGGCAGCTTGCAGGTACCCCAGGGTTGCAGAGAGTATTCTCATGTCATACACTGATGCCCCTCACTGATACCCCTGTCTGTTTCTGCAGGACATTCTGGAGAACGAGAGCATCACGCTGGATTGGATGTTCAGATACTCACTAATTAATGACATCATAAAGGTAACATGGGGGCGGGGCCATAGGGTAACAAATAAGACGCACGTTTTGACCATTTCACGTTAGCCATAATTTATTTATCTGTAGTAATAGAGTTTTAATTCCACCACTAGGGGGAGCACAGAGTGAGTAGTAAAAGCAGATAAAATGTTCCATTGCAATCCTTGCTAAACGGCATTGCTGCAAAGACTCCAGACATAAGACCCATGAGGCAGATTGTTTATAGGGGTGGCCGCCCAATCCACCTTTTGTCCCAATCTCTCCACAGGGGATGCTCTTCCTACACAACAGCGTCATTGTGTCGCACGGGAACCTCAAGTCGTCCAACTGTGTTGTGGACAGTCGCTTTGTGCTGAAGATCACAGATTATGGACTTGCCAGTTTCCGCTGCCCGCCCGATTCCGAGGACATCCACGCCTATTTTGCTAGTGAGACCCCCCTTAAAGGAGCTACAGGATTGGGGGCGGGAGTATTTAGAAAAATCCCTATAGTTTATTACTTGGACAAGGAGCTCACACTTGTGACTATATAGAATTATGAAGATACTAAATGTCATAACCTGTATTTACCCTTTAGCATTCAAGCAGTGGGGTGAAGGGGTACAGACGACTCGTTAACACGCTTGTATTTCCCCTGTTCCCTAGAGAAGCTGTGGACCTCCCCTGAGCTGCTAAGAATGGAAACTCCGCCTCCGCAGGGCACCCCAAAAGGAGACGTGTACAGCTTTGGAATCATCCTACAGGAGGTTGCCCTGCGCAATGGAGTTTTCTACGTGGACAATGCCGAATACAGTCCTAAAGGTGGGAAATAAAGGCCGTGCTCTTCTTACTGGTCATTGCTTTTCCCCTAATCCCTCTCTGTCCTCAGATCTCCCCTTGTATTGGCCTCCTGTCAGCTCTAATACTCATCTCCTGCCACCTCCTCTATAAATTCAGCCTCCCATCAGTTACACTTTAATATCTGCCTCCTGTCATCTCCTATAAATATATATATATATATAAATATGCCTCCTAACAGCTCCTCTCTTGTCCTTGTATTAAAGAACTCCCATCAGATCCCTCACTCCTATCAGCTTCACTCTTATAAAGACCTCACACCAGTTTCTCTATCATATCAGCTTGCTGTCTACACTTTTATATTAGACTCTATTATAGGGACCTCCTGACCTCCACTCGCCTGACTCTCATCTCCTTCTCCCCAGAGATCATAGAGCGAGTGAGGAGCAGAGAGAAGCCAATATTCCGACCCTCCACCAACCTGTACTGCCATATCCAGGAGCTGGGGCAGCTGATGCAGAGATGTTGGGCAGAGGATCAGTTCGAGAGGCCGGATTTCAACCAGATCAAAGTGCAACTGCGCAAGTTCAACAGGTGAGAGTGTTGGGTCCTGGCACGTGCCCCCAATTTGATTTGCCCCGTTATGCACTGACCTTGCCCTGGTCTCCTTCACTTTCCATAAATCACATGGAATAACCACATGGAATAACCACATGGAATAACCACATGGAATAACCACATGGAATAACCACATGGAATAACTTGCTCCCCCAGAGAGAGCAGCACTAACATCTTGGATAACCTGCTGTCCCGCATGGAGCAGTATGCCAATAACCTGGAGGAGCTGGTGGAGGACCGCACACAGGCCTACCTGGAGGAGAAGCGTAAGGCAGAGGCACTGCTCTATCAGATCCTGCCCCAGTGAGTGTGGAATCCACCCCTCAACCCCCTCTCATTGTGTTTAACTCCCCCAATATCACTTCATCATGTTGTTCTGACCATTCTTCCCTCACCCACTGCCCCTTACCCCCTGTCTACATCCTTCAGCCCCTCTCTATTCCACCAACCCCTCTATATCCTCCTAGCACCCCTCTAATCTTTCCTTAGTCCTACTAGTCACCTTCTAATCTCTTTTTAATCCTCCTATTCCCCCTCTTAATTTTCCCATCACCCCTCTAAAATCTTCCTAGCAACTGTCAAATCTCCCCTTAGTCCTTTTAGCCCCCTGCTAATCTCTTGTTAATCCTCCTAGCCCCAAATTAACTTCTCCTTAGTCCTACTAGCACCTCTCTAATCTTTCTTAATCCTCCTAGATTCCCTCTAAAATCCTCCCAGCACCCCTCTAATCTCTCATAATCCTTTAAGAACCCCTCTAAAATCCTCCTAGCACCCCTCTAATTTATCTTTAGTCCTACTAGCCCCCTTTTAATCTTACTTAATTTTTTTATCACCCCTCTAAATTACCCCTATCACCCCTCTAATCCCTTCGTAATCTATCAACTCCCCTCTACTCCTTCTTAATCCTCCTAGAACCCTTCTAAAATCCTCCTAGCACCCCACTAATCTCTCTTTAGTCCTAACAGCCTCCTTCTAATCTTTTAATTTTTTTATTGTCCATCTAAATGACCCCTATCACCCCTCTAATCTCTTCTTAATACTCCTATCCCATCTCTACTCTCTCTTAATCCTCCTAGAACCCCTCTAAAATCCTCCCAGCACCCCTCTAATCTCTCATAATCCTTTAAGAACCCCTCTAAAATCCTCCTAGCACCCCTCTAATTTATCTTTAGTCCTACTAGCCCCCTTTTAATCTTACTTAATTTTTTTATCACCCCTCTAAATTACCCCTATCACCCCTCTAATCCCTTCTTAATCTATCAACTCCCCTCTACTCCTTCTTAATCCTCCTAGAACCCTTCTAAAATCCTCCTAGCACCCCACTAATCTCTCTTTAGTCCTAACAGCCTCCTTCTAATCTTTCATAATTTTCTTATTGTCCATCTAAATGACCCCTATCACCCCTCTAATCTCTTCTTAATACTCCTATCCCATCTCTACTCTCTCTTAATCCTCCTAGAACCCCTCTAAAATCCTCCCAGCACCCCTCTAATCTCTCATAATTCTCCCAGCACCCCTCTAATCTCTCATAATCCTCCCAGCACCCCTCTAATCTCTCATAATCCTCCCAGCACCCCTCTAATCTCTCTTTAGCCCTGTAAGTCTGACTCTCCCACCTTTGTTGCCCCAGCTCGGTGGCTGAGCAGCTGAAGAGAGGGGAGACCGTACAGGCCGAAGCCTTTGACAGCGTCACCATTTACTTCAGTGATATTGTGGGGTTCACAGCACTATCAGCAGAGAGCACCCCAATGCAGGTACCCCAAGACTTTGCAGCTGAGTGAACCCCTGTGGCGATCTGAGCCCATAATAACACAGTTATGTTTCAGGTGGTGACGCTGCTGAATGACTTGTACACCTGCTTTGATGCCATTATAGACAATTTCGATGTGTACAAGGTAAGAAACGAGAACATTGTGCCCTGCCCTCACCCTGCCTCACACTCACACTCACACTCACCCTCACACTCCCTCTCGCTCCCAGGTGGAGACCATTGGTGACGCTTACATGGTAGTGTCCGGGCTGCCCGTACGGAATGGGAAACTCCACGCCCGAGAAATCGCCCGCATGTCCCTCGCCCTGCTGGATGCCGTTAAAAGCTTCAAAATCCGCCACCGGCCTGATCAGCAACTGCGACTTCGGATTGGGATCCACACAGGTGGGAAACAGTGGGCGGAGTCTCAATTCACAGGGTGCTAGGGAAGACAGGGGGAGAGCACCCCATTATCTCATTCTTCATGTCACCCCCTTCCCAGGTCCTGTTTGCGCCGGGGTCGTCGGACTGAAAATGCCTCGTTATTGTTTGTTTGGAGACACAGTCAACACAGCGTCACGCATGGAATCCAATGGGGAAGGTGAGGCCCGTGCGTGAACTACAACTCCCAGCGTCTGTAGCTGGAGAAGCACAAGCCCAGTATATAAACACATGATTCTCTTTATTACAGCCCTTAAGATTCATGTCTCTACGGCCACACACAGTGTCCTGGAGGAGTTGAACTGCTTCATTCTGGAGCTGAGGGGAGACGTGGAGATGAAGGTAATGACACCAATAGGACTCCCAATGTTCCACCATAGAGATATTTATATATAACACACTGATCTCACTATTCCCCATGGCTCTCCCTTCTCATTGGCTCTTGTTTCCCCAGGGCAAAGGCAAGGTGAGAACGTATTGGCTGCAGGGGGAGTGCGCCAGCATCACACATGGGTGACAAGGACTGGCTCTTCTATAGAGACCTGTGACAATGGGGGTCCCCAATCCCCTCAACTTACTTTATCTATGGGTTGTGGCCACTACATTCCTCCTCATCCCCAATGGAGAACATTATTGGGGTACTGGTGGGGGAATCTCTGGACCCATTTAAAGTGTTTAGTGTCTCAAGCTGATGCCAAATGGAACCATGTGACCCAGGACTCCACGTCGATTCGGATGCCACGAGAGGACCAATTGGGGGTGCTGGTTTGTATGATGGAGCTACCAGGACTGATTGTGAGACCCCCCCACTGTGCCGCCTGTAGAACGGGCATGAGAACTGGGCACAGTCAGGAGGGGATTCCCGTGTAGAGCCCACAAATGTGAAACACCTTGCCATAAAGATTTCTGAACTGGGTAGTGGTGGTGCCCGTAAATGCTCAGTGGGAAAGGGCAGATAAAATGTGGTTTTCTTATTGGTGTAGTTCAGCGCAGGCTGGCGAGGGCTGCTGGGTAATGTATTGCCCCCTGGTGGCCGCCATTATTTACACCATCTGTTGTGCCAACTCTCTGTTGCTTTGGTGGCAGTTTCCATGAGATGCCCCTGGCAGAACCATCTCTCGGCATGCTGGGAAAAACATGGCGGCGGAGTGTGAATGGTTTAGTCTCCTTGCTCATCTGGTTTAATAATCTCCCGGTCTGAATATACATCTAGCTGCCAGCTCACTAATCACAGTGCCCCTCTAGCTGCCAGTTCATTGCCCGTCTGTGCCCGCGCTTCTCCCAATCATTCTGTCAATAGGCGACTGCAGTAATTGGCCAATTTATTCCTGAGGAACATGTTCTGCTGCTGCGGAGAATAAAGAGCATTTAGATGAAAGCTTCCCCCTCTTTAATCCCCTCCTTCCTAAAGCTTTGCCCCTCACTCCTCCAGTCAGCAGGCTGTTGTTGAACTACAAATGCTCCCACCCTGCTCCCTGTCCTTATATCCCTCCTCTCCTGAGCCATGGGGGGCACCATTCCAGCTGAGATAGGGGCCTGAGAGAATGCAATGTCCTTAGTAAACAGGGGCCAGGGTTGTTATAATAGAAAAGAAATGCTGTGACATCACACAGCCCTTGCCTGAACAGCTTACACTCTAATGCAGCTAATAGGGAGGCAGAAGGGAGCACATAAGGAAGACTGGCGTCAGTAAATAGAAGCATGTGGGCATTTGTGAATTAAGAGCAATGATCCGTGCTGGAATGGGCCGAGATGTGAGCAGAATGCGGAATATGAAAGAGACAAGATAAAAATTCCACGGAAAGATAAAAGGAGTTGGGATCTTAAACGCCAGGTTTTTTTCCTGAGACTGGAGCGGATGAGGTGTAGGGAATGTCTGTCTCCAGCAGAACATCTGTTCCCCCATACGGTGACATTCCGCAGGCCTGGAGCAATCGCTACCCATGGGGAGACGGGTCAGGGGGGTCGTGGATTACGTGCAACCCCCATCAGTTCCTATGGAGCCAGGAGGCTTAGTCGGAAACTTAAAGGGGAACTGCACAACTAAGTATAGTAAAGGGGATGCATTTTGTTTGGAATTTTAGGGTTGCCATTCACATTCAAATTTGCAAGTGGACCCACATCTTTACCTTGTCTGTGCCTAAATATTGTACAATAATCTGCATTGTGGGCTTAATACATGATAAATTGTGTTCAATTCCGCACTTTGCCCTAGGGATGCTCCAGATTCAGATTGGGATCCAGACATATCTGCTAATAATTCACTGTTCTACCAGAAATCTGCAGCTCCTCATAGTAATGACAGTTATACAGAACTAATGAATGGATATTGGGAAGTTGTATCAGGAGTCAGAAGCAGCAGTGCAGAGAAAGGGACAGACACAATGACAGTTACACAGAACTATAAACCCAGTGAGAATGAGGAATGAATGGATATTGGGAAGTTGTATCAGGAGTCAGAAGCAGCAGTGCAGAGAAAGGGACAGACACAATGACAGTTACACTGAACTATAAACCCAGTGAGAATGAGAAATGAATGGATATTGGGAAGTTGTATCAGGAGTCAGAAGCAGCAGTGCAGAGAAGAGAAAGGGACAGACACAATGACAGTTACACAGAACTATAAACCCAGTGAGAATGAGGAATGAATGGATATTGGGAAGTTGTATCAGGAGTCAGAAGCAGCAGTGCAGAGAAGAGAAAGGGACAGACACAATGACAGTTACACAGAACTATAAACCCAGTGAGAATGAGGAATGAATGGATATTGGGAAGTTGTATCAGGAGTCAGAAGCAGCAGTGCAGAGAAGAGAAAGGGACAGACACAATGACAGTTACACAGAACTATAAACCCAGTGAGAATGAGAAATGAATGGATATTGGGAAGTTGTATCAGGAGTCAGAAGCAGCAGTGCAGAGAAGAGAAAGGGACAGACACAATGACAGTTACACAGAACTATAAACCCAGTGAGAATGAGGAATGAATGGATATTGGGAAGTTGTATCAGGAGTCAGAAGCAGCAGTGCAGAGAAGAGAAAGGGACAGACACAATGACAGTTACACAGAACTATAAACCCAGTGAGAATGAGAAATGAATGGATATTGGGAAGTTGTATCAGGAGTCAGAAGCAGCAGTGCAGAGAAGAGAAAGGGACAGACACAATGACAGTTACACAGAACTATAAACCCAGTGAGAATGAGGAATGAATGGATATTGGGAAGTTGTATCAGGAGTCAGAAGCAGCAGTGCAGAGAAAGGGACAGACACAATGACAGTTACACAGAACTATAAACCCAGTGAGAAGGAGGAATGAATGGATATTGGGAAGTTGTATCAGGAGTCAGAAGCAGCAGTGCAGAGAATTAGGAATGATGGATATTGGGCAGATTCATAGTTTTTTCTAGACCAAGCTCAGCTCTCAGGTGAAGTTTCCCTTTAATTGCAGGATGTATTTCCCTTTAAGAAATGAAGTGATAAGCACCAATCTCGATCTGTTAGCGCGGCTTTGTGTTGCCGGGGGCGATACAGAGAGATTTATGTGAGGGGCCTGCGGGCTCTGGCGGCGGCTGATTAAAATGTAGGACAGATATAAAGCGGGTGCTGCTATTAGTGATAATAAAGAGGAGAAGCAGAGAAAGCGAGAGATTTATTCTGTGTTCCAGAACAGTTTGTTCATTCACTGTCTCTGCTCTTCTCACTGACCCGACCAATTAGCTCCTCTTAGAGCCCAACTCATCCTCTGCTGCACCTGATTGCTGGGGGCTTTTAATTAGATATTTACAGCTAACGAGTAATATATATATATATCTGCTCTCTCTCATTTCCCTACAGAAATAGGGATTGGTAACACTAGATAGGTACCTAATATATAGAGACAAGAGGAAAGTGTTGGAAGGGTTACTGTCTGCTCTCTCTCATTTCCCTACAGAAATAGGGATTGGTAACACTAGATAGGTACCTAATATATAGAGACAAGAGGAAAGTGTTGGAAGGGTTACTGTCTGCTCTCTCTCTCATTTCCCTACAGAAATAGGGATTGGTAACACTAGATAGGTACCTAATATATAGAGACAAGAGGAAAGTGTTGGAAGGGTTACTGTCTGCTCTCTCTCATTTCCCTACAGAAATAGGGATTGGTAACACTAGATAGGTACCTAATATATAGAGACAAGAGGAAAGTGTTGGAAGGGTTACTGTCTGCTCTCTCTCATTTCCCTACAGAAATAGGGATTGGTAACACTAGATAGGTACCTAATATATAGAGACAAGAGGAAAGTGTTGGAAGGGTTACTGTCTGCTCTCTCTCATTTCCCTACAGAAATAGGGATTGGTAGCACTAGATAGGTACCTAATATATAGAGACAAGAGGAAAGTGTTGGAAGGGTTACTGTCTGCTCTCTCTCATTTCCCTACAGAAATAGGGATTGGTAGCACTAGATAGGTACCTAATATATAGAGACAAGAGGAAAGTGTTGGAAGGGTTACTGTCTGCTCTCTCTCATTTCCCTACAGAAATAGGGATTGGTAACACTAGATAGGTACCTAATATATAGAGACAAGAGGAAAGTGTTAGAAGGGTTACTGTCTGCTCTCTCTCATTTCCCTACAGAAATAGGGATTGGTAACACTAGATAGGTACCTAATATATAGAGACAAGAGGAAAGTGTTGGAAGGGTTACTGTCTGCTCTCTCTCATTTCCCTACAGAAATAGGGATTGGTAACACTAGATAGGTACCTAATATATAGAGACAAGAGGAAAGTGTTGGAAGGGTTACTGTCTGCTCTCTCTCATTTCCCTACAGAAATAGGGATTGGTAACACTAGATAGGTACCTAATATATAGAGACAAGAGGAAAGTGTTGGAAGGGTTACTGTCTGCTCTCTCTCATTTCCCTACAGAAATAGGGATTGGTAACACTAGATAGGTACCTAATATATAGAGACAGAGACAATTAAACCATAACCATAAAGTGAGCCTGCACAGCTCAGTAGATCGGATGTAGAGCACTGATGATTGGATAAGAGGAGGTTAAAACTGATGATCCCGGAGGCCTATGAGTGGGATGACTGGAGGGCTGGGGTTGTTTAAGAGAAAGAGGAATGGCTTCAGCTCATGGGCCAGACAGGGGGCCCCGGGGAGACCCAGATGATGATTACCATGTGTTAGAGGCAGGAGAGATGGACATACTTGGACTATAAGACCCTCCATCCAGTGAATGACAACAGAAAACAATCCCCGTTGGCCCTTCGGCATCTCCAGACCAACCCCCACTCCAATTGCTCCTATTCATCATCTTCCTCGCTCCATCCGCCTGCTCTGCACTCTTTTATCTGCTTCCTTCCCTCTCATCACTTTCCTGTTTATTCCTACTCCTTGTCCCATCATTGAGCCCTGATTTCCCTCCTCGTCTGACCCTTTCCCTGTCCCTGGTTACCCTAATGCCCCATCTGATTGGAGGACTCTGCCCCCTGGACATGTTTATGGGCGCACGTGTCTCAAGTTTAATTAAAAACAATGGCAGCCGCAGCCTGAGAGCCGCTAGGTAATAAAGCAGGAGGCGAATGAGAGTCCCTTTTACGCAGATAATGGATCCAGGGAGTGTGCAGATAATAGATCCAGGGATAGATCCAGGGAGTGCGCAGATAATAGATCCAGGGAGTGCGCAGATAATAGATCCAGGGAGTGCGCAGATAATAGATCCAGGGAGTGCGCAGATAATAGATCCAGGGAGTGCGCAGATAATAGATCCAGGGAGTGCGCAGATAATGGATCCAGGGAGTGCGCAGATAATAGATCCAGGGAGTGCGCAGATAATAGATCCAGGGAGTGCGCAGATAATAGATCCAGGGAGTGTGCAGATAATAGATCCAGGGAGTGCGCAGATAATAGATCCAGGGAGTGTGCAGATAATAGATCCAGGGAGTGTGCAGATAATAGATCCAGGGAGTGTGCAGATAATAGATCCAGGGAGCAGATAAATAAGAGCCGGCTCCCCCCGTCGGGCAGTAATTCAGAGATTTCTAATTCAGCACAGCAGGTCGGGCAATTAGGGGAGAGGTAAAATCTAGAAGAGTCTGTGCGTAAGAGGAGCCGCTCTCATGCCACTTGTATCCTGGTACAATAAATACAGAGAGAGAGGGAGAAGAATTGATTGTGCCCCCCAAAGAGACAAATTGCCCTGGTACCAACAGAAATGAGCTCATCCATCCGCCTGACTCTTGAGAAAGGGGACAGAATAGGATCCAACTGAAGTTGGGCAAATCCTTGATGGAGAAGGACCTGGGGGTATCTGTGTGTTGTTAACTCAGCACTGCCAGTCAATTGTGTGATCATACCCCCATTATAGTCCAACATCCCCCCCCCATCAGCCCAAACCACTCCTATTCCAAGGTGTGCCATGCCTCTTTTTTGGGTCCACTTATCTGAACCATGTTTCTGTCCTGCCCTCTTACAGGATTCCCACCTGTCCACCATGGTGGTGGCCCTATGTTTCTCAATGGTTTACCACACCTGGGGTGCCAAGGTGAGATGTAGATGGCAGGGCAGAGAGAGGACTGGTAGGAACCTCAGCAGGGCAGCACTGAAATGGACCAGGGTCAGAACTAGGGGTTTTGAGTGAAAGGTCAAGATGTTCAGGTGAAATAGCTAAAATAGAGCAGGGTCAAGAGATGGCCAAGTTTTAGGTTAGACTGATAAATACTGAGGAACTTGGGAGCAGCTCGGGTTCTCCTGTAGCTTTCCCTGAGGGTCTCACCCACCCGCAGAACATTACTGGGCACCTTGTGGGTGAGACTCCAGCTGAGGCAGAAGAACAAGACTGGAGGGAAGAGGGGCCCGTTATTCACCCACATCATTAATTGCACAGATTTTACAGTGTAGGTGACACAATATCAGATGTGGATCTATCAGAAGTTACATAATAATAATATAATTACATGATAAATTGGACTCGATTGTTCCTGACCTGCTCCCCAATGAGATGTGCGAATGTTCAACTGTTCCAGGAAACTCATTACACTGAACTAACACACGTGATGGGACTTCTGAACAAAGAGTCCTGGGGAAGCGGCCAACAACATCTCTGGACCTACAAGTAACAAGGTTAAATACTTTCTATCTAGACTGGGGGAAAGTGATTATTGCTGCCGGAGTGGGGACTCAGGGGACCCTAATAACAAGGTTACAGATATATAGAAACATTGGGGTAACAGTCACCCTGCTATAGTTCCAGGGGTACCCAGGGTACAAATAAGCACTCACCCCAAATCTCCCCCTAACTGACATTCAGACTGGGCCCCCTTAGCTCATAACAAGGTTACAGATACATAGAAACATTGGGGTGTCACCCTGCTATAGTTCCAGGGGTACCCAGGGTACAAATAAACACTCACCCCAAATCTCCCCCTAACTGACCTTCAGACTGGGCCCCCTTAGCTCATAACAAGGTTACAGATATATAGAAACATTGGGGTAACAGTCACCCTGCTATAGTTCCAGGGGTACCCAGGGCACAAATAAGCACTCACCCCAAATCTCCCCCTAACTGACCTTCAGACTGGGCCCCCTTAGCTCATAACAAGGTTACAGATACATAGAAACATTGGGGTGTCACCCTGCTATAGTTCCAGGGGTACCCAGGGTACAAATAAGCACTCACCCCAAATCTCCCCCTAACTGACCTTCAGACTGGGCCCCCTTAGCTCATAACAAGGTTATAGAAACATTGGGGTGTCACCCTGCTATAGTTCCAGGGGTACCCAGGGCACAAATAAACACTCACCCCAAATCTCCCCCTAACTGACCTTCAGACTGGGCCCCCTTAGCTCATAATAAGGTTACAGATATATAGAAACATTGGGGTGTCACCCTGCTATAGTTCCAGGGGTACCCAGGGCACAAATAAACACTCACCCCAAATCTCCCCCTAACTGACCTTCAGACTGGGCCCCCTTAGCTCATAATAAGGTTACAGATATATAGAAACATTGGGGTGTCACCCTGCTATAGTTACAGGGGTACCCAGGGTACAAATAATCACTCACCCCAAATCGCCCCCTAACTGACCTTCAGACTGGGCCCCTTAGCTCATAACAAGGTTACAGATATATAGAAACATTGGGGTAACAGTCACCCTGCTATAGTTCCAGGGGTACCCAGGGTACAAATAAGCACTCACCCCAAATCTCCCCCTAACTGGCCTTCAGACTGGGCCCCCTTAGCTCATAACAAGGTTACAGATATATAGAAACATTGGGGTGTCACCCTGCTATAGTTCCAGGGGTACCCAGGGTACAAATAAGCACTCACCCCAAATCTCCCCCTAACTGACCTTCAGACTGGGCCCCCTTAGCTCATAACAAGTTTACAGATATATAGAAACATTGGGGTGTCACCCTGCTATAGTTCCAGGGGTACCCAGGGTACAAATAAACACTCACCCCAAATCTCCCCCTAACTGACCTTCAGACTGGGCCCCCTTAGCTCATAACAAGGTTACAGATATATAGAAACATTGGGGTGTCACCCTGCTATAGTTCCAGGGGTACATAACAAGGATACTGCACATACCTCCCAACTGTCATGTTTTTCGCAGGACAGTTCAGATTTTGACAGCTCAGCCCACAGTCCTGAAATGTCCCGACTTTCTCTTTGATCTCCTGCACTGAACAGCCAGAAAAAGATACAGAGTTTCTGAAATGTAATAAAATAGGAGGCTTTTGGCAGAGAGAACAGAATACTCGGCAGCTGCACTTAGATACAATTGTAACCAGTTAAGATAATCAGGTCTCTTGGCAGGCCTGGACTGGCAATCTGTGGGTTCTGGCAAATGCCAGAAGGGCTGCTATAAGGTGCCATAGAAAGTCAGTATTTAGTGGGCTGGTGGGGGCTGTTTGGGCCTCTGTGTGGGCTGATTGGGCCTCTATGTACCTGAAATGCCAGGGCCTATTTTAATTCTCAGTCCGGACCTGTCTCTTGGGGAAACTGTAGACTTGACCTGACTGTAAAACCTCCAGAAACTGCTGAATTGTATAAAACAGAGGTGGTATTTAGGGGGTGTGGCCATAAAATGGGCGTGGGCAAAAAACACCAGCACATGGCAGATATTTTTATTTTCCATATTTTGGGAGGGATGGAATTAGATTGCAAGCTCTATGGCTCAGGACACTCATGGATACTATTTCTGATTTGTTTTGCTTCCAGGAAAGACCTCCCTATATGATCAGTGGCTGCTAATACAAAGCCCACTCCAATAAGTCAAATGTAACAAGTGCGGCTGCCTCTGCCCCAAACAAAAATGGCGGCCGACTCTGCGAGATTATAAAGTAACGTCACCTCAGCGCGCGATACCATTGGTGCTTAGTGGCCACTATGCGAGCGGTTTGCTGACGTCGGAGAAATAGGCGGTACTCAGGTCAGTCAACCACTCGCTGCTTCTGTCTGTGATTGGTTGAGTTATGAGGAAGCGGGCGGGTGCTTCCGGTTTGTGGAATGTTCCTTTATGGCTTCGTGTGTGTGCTAGAAACTGGGTGAGATCTCCCGGTACCGGCAGCCCCTGAGCCCTGGTCACGCCCCCAGCTCCTCTCTAGCTCCCAATTTCCCTCCATTTCCTTTAGTCGCCCCTATATATTCCCAGGGACCCCTTGTTATTGGCCGAGGTACCTCAGAGTTTCTGTAAGTGCCCCAGCCCCTCCCCCAGGGGGAACCAGAAGTAATTAATGAGCAATATTAATTGATACCGGTTACAGCTCAACCTCAGGGCAATAACATGTAGTGACGTCACTGATCTGCCCCTGATACGTCACTGTCCCCTTTATTGTGTCAGACTCTCCCCAATAGGCCCAACCCCTGTAAGTATTGCCCCCCTTCATTTCTTATTAGTACAATCCCCCCTCAGTCACATTGTCCCCCAAATTCTCTCTCTAATCACCCCAACAATTAGCTGCTCATGCCCCCAAATATCTGGTTACTCTCTGTACCCCAATACCCCTGTATAGAGCTGACTGTGTCCCCCAAAGCTGCTGGTTGTCTTTCCTCCCAGCCCCCAGTATAACAGCAGTATAGAAGTATCCGGAGCAACATGGAGCCCAAAGCCAAGGGGAAGCTGCTGGTCTCCACCGGACTCGACGCCAAAGATGAGCTGGAAGAGGTAAGGGCCTCACTTACACACGGTGCGCTTTTTAGATGGGGGTCAGTGACCCCTAATTGAAAGCTGAAAAGAGTCAGACGAAGACCAATCGCTGTAAAACTATAAAAACTAAATAATGAAGACCAATTGAAAAGTTGCTCAGAATTAGCCGTTCTATAACTTACTACAAGTTCCATTAACGTTAAACCACCCCTTTAAGTGGGGAGCTGAGTGACGTTGTCTGTAGGGAGGGCTTCAGTGGCCCCTGAGCATCACGACCAGTATTTCCAGGGGCCCCACTGCTGTTCACTTTCCAAACACTTTTTTCAATCCAGTTGTTTTTAGATTTTTCCCCAGAAACAAAGACTTTTTTTCAATTATTTTCCATTATTTATTGTTTACTGTTTTTCCAAAATCTAAGTGTAAAGTTGAATGTTGTGTCTCAGGTGTTTGAGTGACAGCTCAGTAATTCAGGGGCACATTCTGTATTTACAATTTTACAACATTGAGTTGATCCATTTCTCAGCAGCATCTCTGGAGTATCAGTAACTATTGTATCAATTCTAACAGCTGCCTGTAATGAAACCCAGGGATTCTGCTCAGCAGGGACAGAGATAAGAAATGGATCAACTAAATGTATCAATTTACAACTTTTTACAGGGTCGGCGACCCCCACCCCTTCCCAAAGCTGCTGCAGAAGATGAAAAATGACACTTAACACTTCAATATTAGAAAAACAGTCACACATAGAAAATAGAAAGTCATTGATAAAAGTCTTTATTTCTGGTGATCTGTCTGAAACCAACTAGTTGTTTTAAGGTGAACCATCCCTTTAAGGGAGGAACAGGAAGGGGTGGGGCACCACCTTGGCTGATGCCAGAATTTATCCCTGCCTCTGGTTGATGGACAGGGACTGTACAGCTAGGGTTGCCTAGCTGGTAAAACACCTGGCAAGGTTGGGGCCGGTATTACAAATTTCCCGGCAATGTAGCTGCCGGTAAATTTGTAATACTCCCAACAAAAGCCCTCGACCATCCCAACCCGCTCAAAAGTTACCTTTTTTTTTTTTTTGCTCTCTCCGGACCCATCGCGTGTGTAGGCCCCACCCCTTTACATCACAACACGCCCCTTTACGTCACACCCCGCCCACTTTTACATCAAGGCCCGCCCCCACCACCAGCCGGTAATTATTGTTTTAAAAGGTGGTAACCCTATGTAGCAATAAAGATGAGGATGCGATGCTGTGTTGAAATGGTGTGCCAAAAGGCACCTCCAAAATTTTTATTTGTGCGGAATGTGGCCCAGACGTTTCAGGAGCTACCTGCTCCTTTCTTCAGTGGGTAAGTGCACTTACCCACTGAAGAAAGGAGCAGGTAGCTCCTGAAACGTCTGGGCCACATTCCGCACAAATAAAAATTTTGGAGGTGCCTTTTGGCACACCATTTCAACACAGCATCGCATCCTCATCTTTATTGCTACTTGGATATATCACGTTGGGTCACGTGACTGGAGGAGACACTGAGCTGTTAAGTCACCACACATTGTAACCAAGTTTCGTGAGTGTAACAGTTTCTTTATTTTCTTTGGTAACCCTATGTACAGCCCCCCAATAAACTCTTCAGCCACAAATGAACCTCCACAGTTAGGTGGGTGAAATACCTGATCCACTGTTGTACAGGGGGAGTCAAACCCAATATCAGCTGTTCTGAGGGTCCCCTCCTATTATCTATTGCTATACTGTACTGTACATATCTACATTCTGGGGCCATTTGTTTTAAAGGAGTTGTTCCCCTTTAAATTAACTGTTAGTAGGATGTAGAGAGGGATATTCTGAGCCAATTTGCAATTGGTTTTCATTTTTTAGTATTTGTGGTTTTTGAGTGATTTGGCTTTTTATTCAGCAGCTCTCCAGTTTGTAATTTCAGCCATCTGGTTGATAGGGTCCAAATTCCCCTAGTAACCCTAAACTGGTTTGAATAAGAGACTGGAACATGAATAGGAGAGGTCTGAATAGAAAGAGGAGTAATAAAAAGTAACAATAACGTGTAGCCTTACAGAGCATTTGTTTTTTTTAGATGGGGTCAGTGACCCCCATTTGAATGCTGGCAAGACAAAGGCAAATCATTTAAAAATTATACAAAATGAAAAATGAAGGCCAGTTGCTTAGAATAAGCCATTCTATAACATACTAAAAGTTCACTTAAAGGCAAACCACACCTTTCATCTATGTTGTCATTTTATTTTTATTTGTGATATTTGCATTACTTAGCCTTTTCTTCAGCTGCTCTGCAGTTTTAGCAGATAGTCACTAGAAAAAGTACAACCTTAAAGCCGCAGATTCAATAAAAATGGTGCCTCACAGATAATAGTTTTTTTTTGTTTGCAGAGGTCAATGACCCTGACAACCAGAAAGGATTTTGTATTACACTCATACTGTACTGTCTAAGGGAATCAATATGGCACCTCCCTCCTCCCATATGTATAAATACAAATATACAGAGAAGGAATGTTCTGGGCACACAATAAGCTATACCCTCATACTGTACTGTCTAAGGGAATCAATATGGCACCTCCTCCTCCCATATGTATAAATACAAATATACAGAGAAGGAATGTTCTGGGCACACAATAAGCTATACCCTCATACTGTACTGTCTAAGGGAATCAATATGGCACCTCCTCCCATATGTATAAATACAAATATACAGAGAAGGAATGTTCTGGGCACACAATAAGCTATATCCTCATACTGTACTGTCTAAGGGAATCAATATGGCACCTCCTCCTCCCATATGTATAAATACAAATATACAGAGAAGGAATGTTCTGGGCACACAATAAGCTATACCCTCATACTGTACTGTCTAAGGGAATCAATATGGCACCTCCTCCTCCCATATGTATAAATACAAATATACAGAGAAGGAATGTTCTGGGCACACAATAAGCTATACCCTCATACTGTACTGTCTAAGGGAATCAATATGGCACCTCCTCCCATATGTATAAATACAAATATACAGAGAAGGAATGTTCTGGGCACACAATAAGCTATATCCTCATACTGTACTGTCTAAGGGAATCAATATGGCACCTCCTCCTCCCATATGTATAAATACAAATATACAGAGAAGGAATGTTCTGGGCACACAATAAGCTATACCCTCATACTGTACTGTCTAAGGGAATCAATATGGCACCTCCCTCCTCCCATATGTATAAATACAAATATACAGAGAAGGAATGTTCTGGGCACACAATAAGCTATATCCTCATACTGTACTGTCTAAGGGAATCAATATGGCACCTCCTCCTCCCATATGTATAAATACAAATATACAGAGAAGGAATGTTCTGGGCACACAATAAGCTATACCCTCATACTGTACTGTCTAAGGGAATCAATATGGCACCTCCTCCTCCCATATGTATAAATACAAATATACAGAGAAGGAATGTTCTGGGCACACAATAAGCTATACCCTCATACTGTACTGTCTAAGGGAATCAATATGGCACCTCCTCCTCCCATATGTATAAATACAAATATACAGAGAAGGAATGTTCTGGGCACACAATAAGCTATACCCTCATACTGTACTGTCTAAGGGAATCAATATGGCACCTCATATTTAGAGGTAAATAGGTGATAGATACATGTCTGTCTAAACACGTTATATATTCCCTTTCTGCATCACATCATTATATATTCATATGAGTCTGTAGCTGAATATAAATCTCAATTCCTGGGAGGGTAAATCTCAAGAATATTATCCAGTTCCCTCCTGTGAGTATAACCCCAGATATAGACTGCCCCCGGCACAGATACACTGGCACCTGTCACTCCAAATGAGAGCGTTCCCTACTGTCTCATACACAACCTCTGTCTCATCTGAGAGGAACCCAATTGTTTGAACTGAAGCTGCCTGGGTACCCCTGGAACTATAGCAGGGTGACACCCCAATGTTTCTATATATCTGTAACCTTGTTATGAGCTAAGGGGGCCCAGTCTGAAGGTCAGTTAGGGGGAGATTTGGGGTGATGCTTATTTGTACCCTGGGTACCCCTGGACCTATAGCAGGGTGACACCCCAATGTTTCTATATATCTGTAACCTTGTTATGAGCTAAGGGGGCCCAGTCTGAAGGTCAGTTAGGGGAGATTTGGGGTGAGTGTTTATTTGTACCCTGGGTACCCCTGGAACTATAGCAGGGTGACACCCCAATGTTTCTATATATCTGTAACCTTGTTATGAGCTAAGGGGGCCCAGTCTGAAGGTCAGTTAGGGGGAGATTTGGGGTGAGTGCTTATTTGTGCCCTGGGTACCCCTGGACCTATAGCAGGGTGACACCCCAATGTTTCTATATATCTGTAACCTTGTTATGAGCTAAGGGGGCCCAGTCTGAAGGTCAGTTAGGGGGAGATTTGGGGTGAGTGTTTATTTGTACCCTGGGTACCCCTGGAACTATAGCAGGGTGAATGTTACCCCAATGTTTCTATATATCTGTAACCTTGTTATGAGCTAAGGGGGCCCAGTCTGAAGGTCAGTTAGGGGGAGATTTGGGGTGAGTGTTTATTTGTACCCTGGGTACCCCTGGAACTATAGCAGGGTGACACCCCAATGTTTCTATATATCTGTAACCTTGTTATGAGCTAAGGGGGCCCAGTCTGAAGGTCAGTTAGGGGGAGATTTGGGGTGAGTGCTTATTTGTACCCTGGGTACCCCTGGAACTATAACAGGGTGACTGTTACCCCAATGTTTCTATATATCTGTAACCTTGTTATGAGCTAAGGGGACCCAGTCTGAAGGTCAGTTAGGGGGAGATTTGGGGTGAGTACTTATTTGTACCCTGGGTACCCCTGGAACTATAGCAGGGTGACACCCCAATGTTTCTATATATCTGTAACCTTGTTATGAGCTAAGGGGGCCCAGTCTGAAGGTCAGTTAGGGGGAGATTTGGGGTGAGTGCTTATTTGTACCCTGGGTACCCCTGGAACTATAACAGGGTGACTGTTACCCCAATGTTTCTATATATCTGTAACCTTGTTATGAGCTAAGGGGACCCAGTCTGAAGGTCAGTTAGGGGGAGATTTGGGGTGAGTGCTTATTTGTACCCTGGGTACCCCTGGAACTATAACAGGGTGACACCCCAATGTTTCTATATATCTGTAACCTTGTTATGAGCTAAGGGGACCCAGTCTGAAGGTCAGTTAGGGGGAGATTTGGGGCTGAGTGTTTATTTGTGCCCTGGGTATCCCTGGAACTATAGCAGGGTGACACCCCAATGTTTCTATATATCTGTAACCTTGTTATGAGCTAAGGGGACCCAGTCTGAAGGTCAGTTAGGGGGAGATTTGGGGCTGAGTGTTTATTTGTGCCCTGGGTACCCCTGGAACTATAGCAGGGTGACACCCCAATGTTTCTATATATCTGTAACCTTGTTATGAGCTAAGGGGGCCCAGTCTGAAGGTCAGTTAGGGGGAGATTTGGGGCTGAGTGTTTATTTGTGCCCTGGGTACCCCTGGAACTATAGTAGGGTGACACCCCAATGTTTCTATATATCTGTAACCTTGTTATGAGCTAAGGGGGCCCAGTCTGAAGGTCAGTTAGGGGGAGATTTGAGGTGAGTGTTTATTTGTACCCTGGGTACCCCTGGAACTATAGCAGGGTGACACCCCAATGTTTCTATATATCTGTAACCTTGTTATGAGCTAAGGGGGCCCAGTCTGAAGGCCAGTTAGGGGGAGATTTGGGGCTGAGTGTTTATTTGTGCCCTGGGTACCCCTGGAACTATAGTAGGGTGACACCCCAATGTTTCTATATATCTGTAACCTTGTTATGAGCTAAGGGGGCCCAGTCTGAAGGTCAGTTAGGGGGAGATTTGGGGCTGAGTGTTTATTTGTAGCCTGGGTACCCCTGGAACTATAACAGGGGGAGGGGTAATGACATACTATTTTACTAAGGATAATATGGCCCCTGTTTGACTCCCATATGTCTATAGTGGCCCTAAAACTTTCCTGGAAGAGGGGCCACATGTAGGTTCTCTCCCTGCCATCGTTTAAAATACATCCACTTGTGCGATACAGTAAGAGAGCAATAAGAGAGCAATAAAAGAGCAATAAAAGAGCAATAAAAGAGCACTCCTAGTGGCTGGAAAGAGATGGTGCAGTGCATTGGATGCAGTGGAGAGTAGTGGACAAGCAGTATGGCAGCTCTCGCTGTTAAGGACTGTGCACATGAGCAGCTATAAAGGGAAAATAAATGTATAAGAAAATAAAAGAATTCGGGAGCTGTTCCACAGAGTGTAGAATGTGGCCCTGGTAGAATTGTTGCTGATTTTCTTTCTTTTCTATAAATTGCTCTTTCCCCGGGCTCCTTGGCTGCGGCTCTAATGAAAAGCCGTCTGTCTGTCACGCACGTAATTCCCTCTATTGTTCTGCCCCACGAGCGCCCAGGGAGCAGCTCAATGAAAAGAAATATATAAAGCTGATAGAGTGTGAGCTCATTGGGCCGGGGGGTGAGCAACGCCACGTCTCCTACATTTAGCGGCACATTTATCAAGGGTCGAATTTCAAATTCATGTTTGTTTTTAAAATCTACCACAGAATTGAAATTTTTATATAAAATCGAATTTTCTCAGCTCGGACGAATTGAATCAACCCTGAAAATTTGAATTGAGTTTGATTCGAGTTAGAAAAAAAAAAGCCAAATGTCTCCAAGGCTGCAAACATGGGCAAATTGATACCTGGCGTCTCCCACTGACTTATACAGCAATCGGGCATCTTTAAGGTGGCCATTAATTAAAGTCGAATTCTTAAAGGGCCAGAATATGATAAATCTCCAAATTCAAATTTGAATTGAAACTCAAAATTTTTTTTGGATAATTCACAATTCGAATTTGAGAGTTTTGACCCCCCCAAAAAATTTGAAAATTAGATTTTTCACTTTGAGCCTTTATAAATCTGCCCCTTAGTCTTTATTTCTCTCCTCAACCTCAGGAGCTTGCAATTAGTGTCATTGCCAGCGGGCACCTGCCTGTGGCACATCAGTATGGCATCTCCACCGCTGTCTCCCCATTCTCATTGGCCGCTCAGTACCCCCGTCACCCACTGTATATGAGGTTCTAGCTTTCCCTGTATATAGGGGTAGGAGGTGCCATATAGATTCCCATTGGAACAGAATAGTAAATGATGGGGAGCCAATGAGGGAGGCACTTATAATGTATATATTCCATTTAATATCCGTCTCTAGGTACAGACACAAGGAAGGTGGGTACCCAAGATCCTGGGCAGGAGGGTTAATAGCAGTGCAGGGCCCTACTCTATATCTATATTATACATATATATTATATCTGTCTCTCACTCGGCATCATCGAATCTCTTTGTACTGAATCACCGGGCCCCGAGGACCTTTTAGATTTGGGCTCTGAGTGCGACTCAAAGAGAATCAGTAATTCCCTCCCCTTTCTGTTCCTCTGCTCCTCCTAATGGGGCCCTTTCTCTCGCGCCTCCGCTCTCTCACTGGAACTTTCTGCCGGATAATGAGGCTCCTTTGAAAAGTTATTCTGCTTTTTCTCTCATAACCCTGTGAGTGCCAGCGCCCAGCCATCCTATCCATAATCCTCACCCCATTTCCCTATTCCCTATTGTTGCTAGATCGCAAGCTCTTTGGTACAGTAGCTGCCTCTGTCCACTTTGTATTTGATAGATTAATCATTTATTTCTGAATTCTATGTTTGGTTTTGGTAAATAATGAACTGCCAGAGCAGAGATTGTTTTGTTATCTCAGAATCTCAGCTGCCATAAAGCAGGACAGGACTGCTGCTTACAATGGGGATCAGATAAGATCTGTGCAGCCACTGGGACAGAATGTTCTGTTATACAGATAGCTAGAATCTCAGCTGCCATAAAGCAGGACAGGACTGCTGCTTACAATGGGGATCAGATAAGATCTGTGCAGCCACTGGGACAGAATGTTCTGTTATACAGATAGCTAGAATCTCAGCTGCCATAAAGCAGGACAGGACTGCTGCTTACAATGGGGATCAGATAGGATCTGTGCAGCCACTGGGACAGAATGTTCTGTTATACAGATAGCTAGAATCTCAGCTGCCATAAAGCAGGGCAGGACTGCTGCTTACAATGGGGATCAGATAGGATCTGTGCAGCCACTGGGACAGAATGTTCTGTTATACAGATAGCTAGAATCTCAGCTGCCATAAAGCAGGACAGGACTGCTGCTTACAATGGGGATCAGATAGGATCTGTGCAGCCACTGGGACAGAATGTTCTGTTATACAGATAGCTAGAATCTCAGCTGCCATAAAGCAGGGCAGGACTGCTGCTTACAATGGGGATCAGATAGGATCTGTGCAGCCACTGGGACAGAATGTTCTGTTATACAGATAGCTAGAATCTCAGCTGCCATAAAGCAGGACAGGACTGCTGCTTACAATGGGGATCAGATAGGATCTGTGCAGCCACTGGGACAGAATGTTCTGTTATAGAGATAGCTAGAATCTCAGCTGCCATAAAGCAGGGCAGGACTGCTGCTTACAATGGGGATCAGATAGGATCTGTGCAGCCACTGGGACAGAATGTTCTGTTATACAGATAGCTAGAATCTCAGCTGCCATAAAGCAGGACAGGACTGCTGCTTACAATGGGGATCAGATAGGATCTGTGCAGCCACTGGGACAGAATGTTTCTGTTATACAGATAGCTAGAATCTCAGCTGCCATAAAGCAGGACAGGACTGCTGCTTACAATGGGGATCAGATAGGATCTGTGCAGCCACTGGGACAGAATGTTCTGTTATACAGATAGCTAGAATCTCAGCTGCCATAAAGCAGGGCAGGACTGCTGCTTACAATGGGGATCAGATAGGATCTGTGCAGCCACTGGGACAGAATGTTCTGTTATACAGATAGCTAGAATCTCAGCTGCCATAAAGCAGGACAGGACTGCTGCTTACAATGGGGATCAGATAGGATCTGTGCAGCCACTGGGACAGAATGTTCTGTTATACAGATAGCTAGAATCTCAGCTGCCATAAAGCAGGACAGGACTGCTGCTTACAATGGGGATCAGATAGGATCTGTGCAGCCACTGGGACAGAATGTTCTGTTATACAGATAACTAGAATCTCAGCTGCCATAAAGCAGGACAGGACTGCTGGTAGGATTATATGCAGAGTTAATTTGTGCAATTATAACACAGAAATGGACAAGCTTTAGTGGAAGGTGCTGGGTGATATTGGGGATGGGGGCAGGTGATCTCTTACTTCCCAGAATCAGTAATGTTGGGGTGAATGAACTCGGGGGTGGGTGCAGTGAGGGGGTCGGCATCAGAGAGGAGCCCATGATGATCATTAGTCATTGGTGAATCAGACTGGAATGTACAGACTGTATTACTCGTCTGCTCTGGGTCAATCCCCCCCCCCCCACCACTATTAAAGGAGTAGTGTGTGTCACATACCTCCCAACATTTTGGAAGTAAAAAGAGGGACAACATTTTTTTTCCCGCACGTAGCGCAGCAATTTTTTTGACCACACCCCTTTCTGTGGCCACACCCCCTAATTACCATGTTTGTTTTACAAAATTTGGCAGGTTATGAAAGTTTGAAAATATTTCTCCTTATCTAAACTTTTTTTGTGTCTCAAAATTGTTACAAAGTATCTTATTTGCACCTGTTAGCTGTTCTGGGCTCTCTGCTAAAAGCCAATTAAGCGAGAAACTTTGTTTCTTTTTCTGGCTGTTCAGTGCAGAGAAAAGAGGGACTTTCCAGTACAAATGAGGGACTGCGGGTTGAGCTTTCAAAAGAGGGACTGTCCCTCCGAAAAAGGGACAGTTGGGAGGTATGGTGTGGCAGGGGGGCCCCAGTTCCAGTAAAGACACATATACTAATGGGAATGATCAGATTTAGAGACAATGCCGGAGACTTGATACATAATCCAGCACCTCCCCTACAAATGTCTCTCTAGTGTTGAACTACAGTTCCCATCAGCCCCTGGGAGCACTAGCGCCAGGTATATAGAGGGGTGAGGGCTGATTAAACATGGCAGGGTGTTATAGTTCTGCACCCAATGTCTCACCCACTTTCTTTCTCTCTCTCTCAGAGGCTGGAGCGCTGCATGTCGCTGGTGAATTCCATGACCAATGGGGTGTCGGAGCGCGAGTCCAACGATGCCCTCAATGCTTACGTAAGTGTCCCCCAATACTGTGTCCCCCAATACTGTGTCCCCCAATACTGTGTCCCCCAATACTGTGTCCCCCAATACTGTGCCCCCCTGCTCACACACACACCCTATGGCAAGGAAAGTGTTAAGTCTGACTGTCAGCTGATCCTTTGAATTAACCAGCTTGTGCTGTGGTTACCGTGGCATTCTGGGGCAGTTTGCAGTTGGTCTTTGTTTTTATTCCTATTCAGGCTAAAGAGGAGGAATATCACATCAGATGAGGTCCCACTGCAGTGTCTTGGAATCTCCATGGCAACAAAGCAGCGTGTAGGAGAACTTTGCCTTTAATCTGATCTGTAGGAAGGAACCCGGCACAGCCCTCGATATTGTTTTTACTGCGACCCCTCTCTTCTGGGAATATACACTTCAGCCCCCCCCCCATATGGGACATGTTGATCAGCAGATTGGGGTGTAACGCTCCATATACAGCCCCGACTTATAGTATTGCCCTGCACTCAATTAAAGGGCAAGCTCATCTGCATTGTTATCAGTATCATGTGGTTAGTGTTATCCAGCTTGCAGTTGGTCTGAGCAAAAAAGACAAACTGCAAATGTATAGAATAGATCTCTGACTACACAGTCCTTAAAGGACCAGTAACATCAAAAAAATGTGAAAAAATCTAAGAGTAAAGGTGAATGTTGGTGTCTCTGGTGTTTGAGTCTGGCAGCTCAGTAATTCAGGTGCAGATTCTGAACTGTTACATTGAGTTGCTGCGTTGAGTTGCTGCGTTGAGTTGCTGCGTTGAGTTGCTGCGTTGAGTTGCTGCGTTGAGTTGCTGCGTTGAGTTGCTGCGTTGTGTTGCTGCGTTGAGTTGCTGCGTTGAGTTGCTGCGTTGAGTTGCTGCAGTGAGTTGCTGCAGTGAGTTGCTACATTGAGTTGCTGCAGTGAGTTGCTGCGTTGAGTTGCTGCGTTGAGTTGCTGCGTTGAGTTGCTGCGTTGAGTTGCTGCGTTGAGTTGCTGCGTTGAGTCGCTGCGTTGAGTCGCTGCGTTGAGTCGCTGCGTTGAGTCGCTGCGTTGAGTCGCTGCGTTGAGTCGCTGCGTTGAGTCGCTGCGTTGAGTCGCTGCGTTGAGTCGCTGCGTTGAGTCGCTGCGGTGAGTCGCTGCGGTGAGTCGCTGCAGTGAGTCGCTGCAGTGAGTCGCTGCAGTGAGTCGCTGCAGTGAGTTGCTGCAGTGAGTTGCTGCAGTGAGTTGCTGCAGTGAGTTGCTGCAGTGAGTTGCTGCAGTGAGTTGCTGCAGTGAGTTGCTACATTGAGTTGATAAAATTAGTTGCTACATTGAGTTGATAAAATTAGTTGATACATTGAGTTGATAAAATTAGTTGATAAAATTAGTTGATACATTGAGTTGATACGTTGAGTTGATAAAATTAGTTGATACATTGAGTTGATACGTTGAGTTGATAAAATTAGTTGATACATTGAGTTGATAAAATTAGTTGATAAAATTAGTTGATACATTGAGTTGATACGTTGAGTTGATAAAATTAGTTGATATATTGAGTTGATACGTTGAGTTGCTACATTGAGTTGATACGTTGAGTTGCTACATTGAGTTGATAAAATTAGTTGATACATTGAGTTGATACGTTGAGTTGATACGTTGAGTTGATACGTTGAGTTGATACGTTGAGTTGATACGTTGAGTTGATACGTTGAGTTGATACGTTGAGTTGATACGTTGAGTTGCTACCTTGAGTTGATAAAATTAGTTGATACATTGAGTTGATAAAATTAGTTGATAAAATTAGTTGATACATTGAGTTGATACGTTGAGTTGATAAAATTAGTTGATATATTGAGTTGATACGTTGAGTTGCTACATTGAGTTGATACGTTGAGTTGCTACATTGAGTTGATAAAATTAGTTGATACGTTGAGTTGATACGTTGAGTTGATACGTTGAGTTGATACGTTGAGTTGATACGTTGAGTTGATACGTTGAGTTGATACGTTGAGTTGATACGTTGAGTTGATACGTTGAGTTGATACGTTGAGTTGCTACGTTGAGTTGATAAAATTAGTTGATACATTGAGTTGATAAAATTAGTTGATAAAATTAGTTGATACATTGAGTTGATAAAATTAGTTCATACATTTAGTTGATCCATTTCTCATCTCTGGAGTATCAGTAACTATTGTATCAAGTCTAACAGCTGCCTGTAATGAAACCCAGAGATTCTGCTCAGCAGGGACAAACATAACAAATGTATCAACTAAATGTATCCATTTAGATCAGTTCACAGGGTCGGCGACCCCCCCTTTCCAGAGCTGCTTTAGAAGGTGAAAAATTACACTTTACAGGTCACACATAGAAAATACAAAGTAATTGAAAAAAATTTTTTAAGTGGACTGTCTGAAACAAACCGAATGGAAAAAAGTGTTTAAGGGTGAACAACTCCTTTAATGGCACACTTCCCCTTTAATAAGTTCAAGTCAAATTCATATGGGGCTTAACCCCATGTGATATTAACTAGGGATGCACTGAATCCAGGATTCGGTTTGGGATTCAGCCAGGATTCGGCTTTTTACAGCAGGATTTGGATTTGGCTGAATCCTTCTGTCTGGCCGAACCAAATCCTAATTTGCATATGCAAATTAGGGGTGGAGAGGGAAATCGCGTGACTTTTTGTCACAAAACAAGGAAGTAAAAATGTTTTCCCCTTCCCACCCCTAATTTGCATATGCAAGTTGTGGTTCTGTTCGGTGTTAGGCCAAATCCAAAATAGTGGATTCGGTGCATCCCTAATATTAACCCTCTCCTGGTCTCTTCCTAGATTAACCCTGTGTGACATTAACCCTCTCCTGGTCTCTCCTTGATTAACCCTGTGTGAGATTAACCCTCTCCTGGACTCTCCTAGATAAACCTGTGTGAGATTAACCCTCTCCTGATCTCTCCTAGATTAACCCCGTGTGAGATTAACCCTCTCCTGGGCCCTCCTAGATTAACCCTGTGTGATATTAACCCTCTCCTGGTCTCTCCTAGATTAACCCTCTCCTGGTCTCTCCTAGATTAACCCTGTGTGACATTAACCCTCTTCTGGTCCCTCCTAGATTAACCCTGTGTGATATTAACCCTCTCCTGGTCCCTCCTGGATTAACCCTGTGTGATATTAACCCTCTCCTGGTCTCTCCTAGATTAACCCTGTGTGACATTAACCCTCTCCTGATCTCTCCTAGATTAACCCTGTGTGTGACATTAACCCTCTCCTGATCTCTCCTAGATTAACCCTGTGTGTGACATTAACCCTCTCCTGATCTCTCCTAGATTAACCCTGTGTGATATTAAGCCTCTCCTGGTCCCGCCTAGATTAACCCTGTGTGATATTAACCCTCTCCTGGTCTCTCCTAGATTAACCCTCTCCTGGTCTCTCCTAGATTAACCCTGTGTGATATTAACCCTTTTATGGTCCCTCCTAGATTAACCCTGTGTGATATTAACCCTATCCTGGTCCCTCCTAGATTAACCCTCTCCTTGTCTCTCGTAGGTGTGTAAGGGAGCCACTCAGCACGAGGAGATTTGCCTCGGTCTCTTCACTTTGGTCCTGACTGAGCCGGCCCAGGGGCAGAAGGTACAGTACCACTTACTGGACTCACTATTGTCTGACACTGGGGGAGAACAGGGTTCAGATCTGGACTTCTAGTCCCTGTGCCCATCAGCCCATCTCTAACAGCCATCCCAGCATGTTAACTTTAATGTGTGATAGAATGGCTAATTCCAAGCAACTTTTCAATTGGTCTTCATTATTTATTTATTTTTATATAGTTTTTTTAATTATTTGTTTCCTTCTTCCGACTCTTTCCGGCATTCAAATGGGGGTCACTGACCCCATCTAAAAAACAAATGCTCTGTAAGGCTACAATTGTATTGTTATTACTTTTTATTCCTCCTCTTTCTATTCAGGCCTCTCCTATTCATATTCCAGTCTCTTATTCACATCAGTGCATGGTTGCTAGGCTAATGTGGACCCTAGCAGCCATATTGCTGAAATTACAAACTGGAGAGCTGCTGAATAAAAAGCTAAATAATTAAAAAACCACAAATAATAAAAAATGAAAACCAATTACAAATTGTCTCAGAATATCCCTCTGTACATCCTACTAACAGTTAATTTAAAGGTAAACAACCCATTAACCCGTCCCGCCCCAATGAGAGAGTCTCAGGGCCTCCTCCTCCCGGCATGTCGAGCTTATTATCCCAGCAGTGAGATTGGCAGGCAGGGGAGGTGCCCGCTGATATTTCGGGAAACATTAAGCAAACACACGTACCCTGGGAGAGGCCACAACCTCTGGCTCAGCTTTTGTTTCCATTGTGAGGAGATGGCATTTCTGCGGCCCCTTATAATTATGGGCAGAATTTCACACTGACTGCTCTCGGGGGCGGTTGGGAAGAGAACATTCAGCCCCCCCCCCCTCAGCAACTTCCTGCCTTGAACCTTATTCTCTCTCTCTGGGTATCAGATTGTAAGCTCTGGTGCCAAAATGAAGGAAACCTAAAATTCAGTAACTATTCAGGGCATGTGAAACTGCAGCAATGAGACCTCTATTATCCGCTGCCTTTTTCAGGGGTTCATGTGGGTTGTCGTCCCCCATCTAATGCTCAGAAGCAGGAGGGACCCCCAGGCTCGTGCCCTATTCTATGTGATACAGATAAAGCCGTGATTAACTCACTAAACAACCCTCTCCCCTCCTGTAATATTAATATTTGCTCTCTCCCTTTTGGGGGCAAAACCTGTGAGATTGATGTTATTATAAATAATCGTTAGCAAGCGAGGGAGCCGAGTTAACGAGGAGCTGGCTGACTTTCCAAACACAGCGGCTTCTTTTAAACTGACTAATTAGTTCCCCGAGAAAAAGCAAAGTTTGTGCTGAGCGACTGAAAGGAAAGAGCCGGCGGTCTGTTCCACAGCTGCTAATGAGGGGGAGACTGTTGGGGGGCAACAATAAATCTGCCGCTGCTCCTGGGCTTGCGACTGGCTGCTTCTCTTCTCATGTCCCTCACAAGTCTAATGAGTCCCCCCTCTTCCCTCAACAACTGGGAATCCTGCACCCACCCGGCATGTGGGAGACATCAGCAGGGGGCCTTGGGGAGCACAGGAAGGGGAAGGGCATTTATGATGGGGACTATAGGAATAAAGCGGGTGAGGGGGATTATGATGGGGCACAGGTGCCGAGTAAAGGAAGAAAGAGGGTATATTAGGATTAATGATGGGGTGCAGGGGAAGAATAGAGGAAGAAAGAAGGAGAAGGGCATTTATGATGGGGAGTAGAGGGAGAATGGTATTTATGATGGGAAGAAGGGGATTTATGATGGGGTGCAGGTGGGGAGTAGGGGGAAAAGGGGATTTATGATGGGGTTCAGGTGGGGAGTAGGGGGAAAAAGGGATTTATGATGGAGAGTAAGGCGATAAGGGGATTTATGATGGGGTTCAGGTGTGGAGAAGGGGATTTATGATGGAGTTCATGTGGGGAGAAGGGGGTTTATGATGGGGTTCAGGTGGGGAGTAGAGGGAAAAGGGGATTTATGATGGGGAGGAAGGAGAGAAGGGGATTTATGATGCGGTTCAGATGGGGAGAAGGGGATTTATGATGGGGTTCAGCTGGGGAGTAGGGGGAGAAGGGGATTTCTAATGTGGTGAAGGTGGGGATTGGGGGGAGAAGTGGATTTATGATGGGGTTCAGGTGGAGAGAAGGGGATGTATGATGGGGTTCAGGTGGGGATAAGGGGATTTATGATGGGGTTCACGTGGGGAGAAGGGGATTTATGATGGGGTTCAGGTGGGGAGTAGGGGGAGAAGGGGATTTATGATGGGGTGCAGGTGGGGAGAAGGGGATTTATGATGGGGTGCAGGTGGGAGTAGAGGAAGGAAGGGAGTTTATGATTGGATTTAGGTGGGGAGTAGGGGGAGAAGGGTATTTATGATGGGGTGCAGGTGGGGAGAAGGGTATTTATGATGGGGTGCAGATGGGGAGTTGAGAATGTAGGGGCAGGGAATGGTTTATTGGGGATACGCTGTAGATGGGAGAGCAGCTGAGGTACAGGGGTGTATTTGGGTGCAGAATATAGAGACGGGAGTTATTTTGGGATGGCAGCTGCAGGTTCCAGGCTGTGTATAATTGGATGTGTCACATTGATGCTGCGCTCGGTGCCCTGTGTCTGTCACGTGGATTCCCACATCTGTGTCTGTCTCATCCGCTCACTATTGTGTCACCCACAATAACCTTCCTTCCTTAACCCTCTCCTAATGAGGGGCGCTGGCATAATATTAGCCCAATGCTCAGCCTGGCACATTGTGTCCCTGCTCTAATGAAATGTGCCGTTTGTACGTGGGCCAGAAAGTCGTGAATAATAATAATGGGCAGCGGAGCAGAGATGTGGCGTAATGTTGGCTCAGTGCTCTATGGCAGCTCCCCTTGGCTTTGGGAATCCCCCTGGCATTAGAGCACAGTGCATGATGGGTAATATCCCAGTTGCCTCCCTGGCATCTCCTGTCCCCGTGACATTCCTGGGTGTAGATATTACTTCTCTCCTCCTCCTCCTCCTCCTCCTCGGTGATTCATTGGGCAGCAATCCCTGGCCGCTCTATTGACCTGCAGCCCACACACTATTCAGGGGTCTGTGGCTGAGCTACGTGGGAGCCGCCTCGCTGCTGCATTATTGACTGCTTACTCCACTTCATCAGCCGCAGCCATCGGCCATTATTAGTAAATCTCCTTATTTGTACTGCCCGGGGGATAGTCATTTAGTTATCAGTATTGAATCCCCCCTCGCCCCCCAATTCTATCCATCCCCCCTCATTCCTTTCCACTGTCAGTCTCCCCTCCTCTCTGTTTGCTTCTCTGCCCCCCCTGCTCTTCTTCAAGGATTGTTCATCTTCCAAACACCTTTCTCAGTTCAATTGTTTTCACATTTTCCCCCAGAAATAAAGACTTTTTTTCTTTACTTTCATTATATTTTACTTTTTTTTCAAAATCTAAGTTTAAAGTTTAAAATGTTCCTGTTCGAGTCCTGCGCAGAACCAATTTGTTAAACCCGAACCCGACCCGCATACTTACCCGCTACCCGACCCGCACATACCTTATCCGCGGAAGGAAGGGCTGTCATTGTAACCGGAAGTGCCATCATTAGAAGTAGGCGTGATCAGAAAGAAAGGAGTAAAACTCGCTATTGAGAAGACCCGCAAACCCAGAGAACCGCCAACCCATGTCTATACCCACGCCCAAAACGTATGCGTGCAACTCACAGGGTACAGCAGGTTTTTGTGGGTAACCCACGGGTTCCTGACCCGCTAAATGACTCTAGTTCCCGTCTCTCTAATTCAGGTGCAGATTCTGAACTGTTACAATGAATTAGGGATGCACTGAATCCACAATGTTGGATTCGGCTGAACCCCCGAATCACAAAAGATTCGACCAAATACCGAATCCGAACCCTAATTTGCATATGCAAATTAGGGGTGGGAAGGGGAAAACATTTTTTACTTCCTTGTTTTGTGACAAAAAGTCACGCGATTTCCCTCCCCATCCCTAGTTTGTATATGCAAATTCGGATTCAGTTCGGCCAGACAGAAGGATTCGGCTGAATCTGAAACCTGCTAAAAAAGGCCGAATCCCGAACCGAATCTTGGATTCTGTGCATCCCTACAATTAATTGATCCATTTCTCATCTCTGGAGTATCAGTAACTATTGTATCAAGTCTAACAGCTGCCTGTAATGAAACTCAGGGATTCTGCTCAGCAGGGACAAACATAACAAATGTATCAACTAAATGTATCCATTTAGATCAGTTTACAGGGTCGGCGACCCCCCCCCCCTCCCAGAGCTGCTTTAGAAGGGGAAAAATGACACTTTACACTTCAATATTAGAAAAACATAGAAAATAGAAAGTCATTGGAAAAAGTCTTTATTTCTGCTGATCTATCTGAAAACAACTAGGCATTTGAAGGGGTGGTTCACCTTTTTTTTAGTATATTATAGAATTGTCAACTTTCTTAATTATTTATTTTAGTTTTTGAATTATTTGCATTCTTCTTCTTCTTCTTTCACTGACCCCATCTAAAAACAAATGCTCTGTAAGGCTACAAATGTATTGTTATTGCTACTTTTTATTGCTCATCTTTCTATTCAGGCCTCTCCTATTCATATTCCTGTCTCTTATTCATATCACTGCATGGTTGCTAGGGGAATTTGGACCCTAGCAACCAGATGGCTGAAACTGCAAACTGGAGAGCTGCTGAATAAAAAGCTAAATATCTCAAAAACCACAAATAATAAAAAATGAAAACCAATTGCAAATTGACTCAGAATATCCCTCTCTACATCCTACTAACAGTTAATTCAAAGGTGAAGAACCCCTTTAATATGTCCCCCCCCCCATTCTTCTCACACCTTGTTTCCCTTTTCTCCTCTCAACCTACTTTTCTTTCCTCTGCATCTTTGCGCTTGGTCCATCTGAAGACACGGCACATTGGTTGTCTCTCTCCTGAGCGCACATTTAGGAACTGACACTTTATTAACCCCTGCCTGTCTCTGATGTCATGTTACTGCATATTACCTGTCTGTCATTTCTCTGCCCCCATCGTCCGTCTGTCCCTAGAGAGACACTGCAACTGCCAACCCAGTGTGACACAGACATGCGGCTGATTCAGCTTGGCATTAGAAATTGCTTCTCGTGGCACCACATGGTGGCACTGACAATAAACACTCTCCTGCTTTTATCTATTGGATATTTACTATCGGCTGGAATGAGTCCTATATTACTGGCGCTGCTCAGCTTCCTTGTGCCTCATTCTTCCTTCCTCCCCAGAGTTACCGGGACTTGGCGCTGGTTAGCCGCGACGGGCTGAACATTGTTCTGAATAAGATAAACCAGCTTCTCATGGAGAAATACCTGAAGCTGCAGGACACCTGCCGGACACAGGTACGCCCGCCTCCCCCGGGGCTATGAAACTATATTTAACCCCCCAGGTGTTGCTGATGTTCAAGGGTTAACATGTCTCGTTTCAGCTGCTGTGGCTGGTGAGGGAACTTGTGAAAGGAGGCGTTTTGGGAGCAGACGGCGTGTGTATGACGTTCATGAAGCAGATAGCGGGTGAGTTTAGTCAAAAGGGCCGTAACAGTAAGTTAACCCCAGAAAATCATATATGTATGTGGCACGCCCTGCCATTCCAGTGAATCCCGAATTGCACCCCATCCCTTTCCCACATTCAGAGCCATGCCAGTGACCACGGGAGCCCTCCTGCTTGCTCTCCCAGCTTGCCGGCATGACTCGTGGCCCTTGATTGTCTATGAGGCACGGAGTGAATGGAATCAGAGCCGCTGTCACTTGAGAGTTGGGAAAGGACATTCATAAGGGATGTAATTACTTCTCTCGGCCAACTGTAATCTCTGCTCTACTTGCGAAAATGACATTCTCTCTTTCTCCCCCCGTCCCTTGTAACCCCCTCACGCCTGATCTCCTTCCCACCCGCGCCTGACCCAGGGGGCGATATATCCACCAAGAATATCTGGTTGGCCGAGAGTGTTCTGGATATTCTGATGGAGCAGAAGTAAGTGGCCAAGCTCTTTGACTTATCTCCTACCTGGCGGGAGCTTTAGTCCTTTACTGGCACAGCCAGTGATTGGCTCAGCTGGAGATGCTTAGTATTTGCAGTATAAAGATGTCTTCCTGGGGGGGGAGGGTTGACTATATTGGGTTCATATTCTACTAATTTAAGGGTTATTTAGAAGAGTTGCTATGGGAGCCGCTATACTAATCAATATCAGGGTTATAATGAAGGGTTGCTATGGGAGTGGCTATACTTATAAGGAAGGGTTGCTATGGGAGTAGCTATACCAATATCCGGTTATGATGAAGTTTGGCTATGGGAGTAGCTATACCAAGATAAGGGTTATAAGAAAGGGTTGATATGGGAGTGGCTATGCTAATATAAGGGTTACAAGGAAGGGTTGCTATGGGAGTAGCTATACCAATATCAGGGTTATGATGAAGGGTTGCTATGGGAGTGGCTATGTCAATATCAGGGTTAGAATGAAGGGTGGCTATACCAATATTAGGGTTATGATGAAGGGTTGCTATGGGAGTAGCTATACCAATATCAGGGTTATGATGAAGGGTTGCTATGGGAGTAGCTATACCAATATCAGGGTTATGATGAAGGGTTGCAATGGGAGTGGCTATGTCAATATCAGCGTTAGAATGAAGGGTGGCTATGCCAATATTAGGGTTATGATGAAGGGTTGCTATGGGAGTAGCTATACCAATATCAGGGTTATGAGGAAGGGTTGCTATGGGAGTGGCTATGTCAATAACAGGGTTATAATGAAGGGTTGATATGGGAGTGGCTATACCAATATCAGGGTTATAAGGAAGGGTTGCTATGGGGTGGCTATGCGAATATCAGGATTATGATGAAGGGTTGCTATGGGAGTGGCTATACCAATATCAGGGTTACAAGCATGGCATAGAAAGGTGCTGATTGGTTCTGCAGGCAGTTGTGCTCCCTCTTGCTCAGTGTCTCATTTCATTGTAGGGAGTGGGTGATGAAGAGCAGTATCCTGATAGCCATGTCTTTGTACACTTACCTGCGTCTCATTGTGGACCACCACGGGACCCCACAGTTGCAAACGCTGAGACAGAAAGAAGTGGATTTCTGCATCATGCTCCTTAGGGAGCGGGTAAGTCCTGATCTCAATCCTAATAGGACTCCTGTATACCTTATGCAACTCTCTGTACCCACAATCCCTTGCTGCAGTACTGGGCTGAGCATTTAAATAGTAACAAGTGGCCAGTTTAGCCTCACAGGAAGGCAGAGTGTTTGGGGTTAACAGCCGGAGAGGGATAATTAGTGGGACACAATGTTCTCTGGCTCTTATTTACTGGAAATCATCATTTCTCTTTCCTCTGTGTCTCACTTTCTGTTCCGACTCTCCAATCACTCGTCCCACTAATTTTCTCTTTCTACTCCCAGTTCATGGACTGCTTCATGATTGGACGAGACCTGGTCCGACTCCTTCAGAATGTCGCCCGGATCCCAGAGTTTGACCTGATCTGGAAGGACATGCTCCATAACCCCCAGGCACTGAACCCACAATTCACAGGTACCCCCTGACTTATCCTAGTGTGCTACTGAGGGATGAGTACTGAGGGATGAGTACTGAGGGATGAGTACTGAGGGATGAGTACTGAGGGATGAGTACTGAGGGATGAGTACTGAGGGATGAGTACTGAGGGATGAGTACTGAGGGATGAGTACTGCTGCCCTGTAGTGCTGGCCTCCTGAGTTTCATTCTAGGCAGGGCACTGGGGAGCAGGGAGCATGTATGAGGGGGTTCCCTCCAAGTACCCCAGTTTCCTCCCACACCCCAAATTCATAAAGGAGCGCCATTCTCTGGCTCCCACACTTGTCTCTGTATGAGGCTCCAGCTCTTCCCGCTCTGCACCCATTGGAGTGTATAGGTGGGATTACCAGCATGGGGGTCTCATGATTACATGAGCTAAAAGGATTATTCCACTGCTTGAGGAGAAGACACATACATTGACATGTACATTCACACGTACATTTGGACATACATTCCGCGCATACATTCACACATACATTGACATGTATATTTGGCACATACATTCGGCACATACATTCGGCACATACATTCGGCACATACATTCGGCAGGTGCATTCGGCACAAACACACGGCACATACATTGGGCAGGGGAGCTCATTGAGATGTATGAGAGGAGCTGGGCAGATAAATATAAATGTGTGTGCGGATGAATAATGGCTAAATCTATACTAATGGGGTACTCCCCTCCTTCCCCTGCACCGACGGGAGCTTCATCCAAACTGAGCCGACGCGGGAATCAATCCTGAATCTGTGACAGAAGGAATGGCACTCGCCCGCGGCACCACTCTTATTGCACTCATAGGTCACCTGAGTACATCTCTAAAATCCACTGAAAAGGTGTCAGTTGGGGTACAGTTTCCATTTAACTAGAACCATTGCCCCTAGTAGTGCAAAACGGACTCACTAACCCTGTCACAAGAGCTAACACTCTTTTTCTTTCTCTTTTCTAGGAATCCTGCAGCTCCTGCAGTCTCGTACCTCCCGCAAGTTCCTGGCGTGCCGTCTCACCCCCGATATGGAGACCAAACTGCTGTTCATGACCTCGCGGGTATGTGCCGACGGGCATGCACCTTTATCTACGTGGCCAGAGAATATATAGAGGCTGGAAGGAGGGATTTAGGGGGTGCATCAGGTCTTTACCCACAGTCTCTCCTCCGTAGGTGCGTTTTGGGCAGCAGAAGAGGTATCAGGACTGGTTCCAGCGGCAGTACCTCTCCACCCCCGACAGCCAATCCTTACGCTGCGACCTGATTCGCTATATCTGCGGCGTGGTCCATCCCTCCAATGAGGTGCTGAGTTCTGACATCCTGCCACGCTGGGCCATCATTGGTTGGCTGCTGACTACTTGCACAGTGAGTATGGCCATTGGTTGTATTAGTTGTACCTCCCTCTATGGGGCAGGAGCTGATCTGACGTCTGATTTGTGCTTCCAGTCTAATGTCGCCGCCTCTAACGCCAAGCTGGCGCTGTTCTACGATTGGCTCTTCTTCAGCCCAGAGAAGGACAGCATTATGAATATCGGTAAGGTATCGTCCCCTCTGATCTTCATATTGGTTTTACCTAGGGATGCACCAAATCCACTATTTTGGATTCGGCCGAACCCCCAAATCCTTCTCGAAAGATTCGGCCGAATACCGAACAGAATGCAAATTAGGGATGGGAAAGGGAAAACATTTTGTACCTCCTTGTTTTGTGATAAAAAGTCACGTGATTTCATAATGCTGTTTCCCTCCCCGCCCCTAATTTGCATATGCAGATTCGGTTCGGCCGGGTGGAAGGATTCGGCCGAATTTGAATCCTGCTGAAAAAGGCCGAATCGCGAACCGAATTCTGGATTCAGTGCATCCGTAGTTTTGCCCCACACTGCCCTGAAGGCTTCTATGAAAGTGGCAGTATTTTGAGACTTGTGTGTGGAGCAATAGGTAGTGTAAGGGTTAACTGATCACTACACACTGGTGCCGTCATGGGAACACACAATAGACTTTATCTCTGATCCGTCTGTCTGTCCTTCACCTCGGCCCATGTCTGTTATGCCAGCGACGTTCTCTTCACCCCGTTGCTGCTTTGTCTCTGATGTGTGGCGGGAGGGTGCTTGTGTATAAAGATGTACCCCAACATGTAAACTCACCAGAACGGGGAGTCCCATCCCTTGTGCAGTCTCCACACTTATGTGCTGATCCAATGTGGTACCAACAATACACAGACTATCTCTGTATAGTCCACTAATAATCTTGTTTTAGCTCCGCCCTCTGCCTGTGTGACTTTGTATTGGTCCATAGTGCTCGTGGGAGGGGCTTGGCTGTTCTCATGTGTGGTTCCTCCCCTGCAGAGCCTGCCATTCTGGTCATGCATCACTCCATGAAGCCCCATCCTGCAATAACTGCCACCCTGCTGGACTTTATGTGCCGGGTAAGACTCCATTGTAGAATAATAATATTTAGCTAGTGGATTCAGCTGAATTAGGGGGGTGAGTTATGGCAATAGCTGTGGGGTGAGAGTTATTATACTTCTAATGAAGCTTCCATTACTCACAGCCTCACCAGTTACACTGGTTTATGTGCCCCCTCTGTATATACAGCTACATGCCCCCCGGTCACAGGACCCCTCCCAGCAGCACCCGCTGTGCCAAGAGGCAAATGGATCGTAGCCCTCCCCCCGCCCACCCCTGGGACACTCAGCTATGCAAAGCATCTCTCCAAGTTTGGAATTGAGGTTTAGTGGATGTTCCCCGTGGGACCCCCCTTCCTTCTGCCGCTCTCCCCTGTTCTTCTTATTTCTCCTTTCCTCCCAAATTATTCCTTTTGTTGTCCCGGGCTTGTCTGCTGACTCCAACCAACCCCAAGCTGTCCTGCAGCCAGATAACTATTCTTAGCAACAAGTTCACTATATAAAACTTGCCATTTCAGCCACATTTAGTTTTAGGGTTTAGTTCTCCTTTAAAGTGGCAGTGACCCAGTGATATTAATGCCCCCAGACTCTGTGCTGTCAGTTATCCTCTCTATTCTGCTTCTCTCCAGCCAAACTTGGTATCTGGTTGCGAGGGTCAGTGACCCAGCAGTAAAAAAACAGGCTAATTCAGATGTGTTGTTCTTAAAGGGACAATATTAGAAGTTTGGGCATCTCTGTTGCTGTGTGCATAGCCATAGTGCCGCCAAATCGTCATGGTCATGTGACAGGCTGCACGTGCTGCAGATTTAAAGGCACAGGCACGCACTTGAGTTCAGAGCTGTGAGCAGGATTTGGGTACAGAGACTGCACGTGTGTGTGTGTGTCTGTATCTGTTCCCTTCCCAAACTCATAGGGGTGTTTGTTGTTTGTGGCAGATTATCACCAACTTCTACCCAACCCTGGAAGTGAACGTCAGACAAGGGGTGTTCAGCTCCCTTACTCACATCATGGAGAAGCGGGTGCTTGCGTGAGTATAAAGGGCACGTGTTCCTTTACGCAGTTGGGGGTACAGATCAGTGGCATAGCGAGCACCCCCGTATTACCTCTCTGTTTGTCTCTCCCCAGGCACCTGGCTCCTCTCTTCCATAACCCCAAATTGGACAAGGAGTTGCGCTCCATGCTCCGAGAAAAATTCCCCGAATTCTGCTCTCTCCCTTCTCCTGCTTCAGAAAGTAAGGGCTTGACGTGAGTATGTGCCATGCCCCCTCTCCTCCTGTCTTTCTGTCTCACGTCTGTCTGTCCCAGTCCTACTTCTTCATTGCTGTCTCACCCCACCCAACGTTGGCCCACATATCGGCCACTCATTCACTCACTTTGCTGTAGTCAAAACAGAAGAGCCCGTCTCCATGGAAATGGAAAACAACATGGCGGATAAGGATGACAGTTGCTATGACAATACAGAGGCTGCATTCAGTGACGATGAAGAGGAAGTAAATACCAAAACTAATGAAACTGGTGAGTTGATGTCAGAAGCCCCTCAGTCCTTACCAGTATTTCCCTAAATGCCTTGGCACCCCCAAAACTCTACTCATTGGCTCTACTCAACTTCTCCTCCCCAGGAAAGAAGAGGGAGTTCCGCTTCCACCCGATCAAGGAGCCAATCATTGAAGAGCCTGTGGACATCTCCCCGTATGTGGATCAGCTGGAGGATCAGCTCAAGGACAAGGTGGTGGCTCTGCAGAAGGAAAGGTGGGTGCTCGTAAAGTGAATGGACCCCCCTGGCTCCCAGTTATTGGGGGACATGATGCCCCATCTGCAGTATGGCTGCCCGTGTACTGACTCACGCGTGTTCTTCTTTCAGTGACATGGAGGCTCAGTGTGAGATCATGCAGGACATAGTGGAGCAGATCCTCGAGGTGAGAATGATTTCTGCTACTCTGGCTTCTCATGGTGTTATACAGATGTACTACTCTGATCCTGAGCTTCTCATGGTGTCCTACTGACATACTACTCTGAGCCTGGGCTTCTCATGGTGTTATACAGACACACTACTCTGGGCCTGGGCTTCTCATGGTGTTATACAGACGTACTACTCTGAGCCTGAGCTTCTCATGGTGTCCTACTGACATACTACTCTGAGCCTGAGCTTCTCATGGTGTTATACAGACGTACTACTCTGAGCCTGAGCTTCTCATGGTGTGATACTGACATACTACTCTGAGCCTGAGCTTCTCATGGTGTCACACTGACATACTACTCTGAGCCTGAGCTTCTCATGGTGTTATACAGACATACTACTCTGGGCCTGAGCTTCTCATGGTGTCCTACTGACATACTACTCTGGGCCTGGGCTTCTCATGGTGTTATACAGACATACTACTCTGGGCCTGAGCTTCTCATGGTGTCCTACTGACATACTACTCTGAGCCTGAGCTTCTCATGGTGTCACACTGACATACTACTCTGAGCCTGAGCTTCTCATGGTGTTATACAGACGTACTACTCTGAGCCTGAGCTTCTCATGGTGTCACACTGACATACTACTCTGGGCCTGGGCTTCTCCTGGTGTTATACAGACATACTACTCTGGGCCTGAGCTTCTCATGGTGTCCTACTGACATACTACTCTGAGCCTGAGCTTCTCATGGTGTCCTACTGACATACTACTCTGGGCCTGGGCTTCTCATGGTGTCATACTACTCTGGGCCTGGGCTTCTCATGGTGTCACACTAACATATTACTCTGAGCCTGAGCTTCTCATGGTGTCCTACTGACATACTACTCTGAGCCTGAGCTTCTCATGGTGTCCTACTGACATACTACTCTGGGCCTGGGCTTCTCATGGTGTCACACTAACATACTACTCTGAACCTGAGCTTCTCATGGTGTTATACAGACATACTACTGTGAGCCTGAGCTTCTCATGGTGTCCTACTGACATACTACTCTGAACCTGAGCTTCTCATGGTGTTATACTGACATACTACTCTGAACCTGAGCTTCTCGTGGTGTCCTACTAACATACTACTCTGAGCCTGAGTTTCTCATGGTGTCACACTGACATACTACTCTGAGCCTGAGTTTCTCATGGTGTTAAACTGACATACTACTCTGAATCTGAGCTTCTCATGGTGTTATACAGACATACTACTCTGGGCCTGGGCTTCTCATGGTGTCCTACTGACATACTACTCTGAGCTTCTCATGGTGTCCTACTGACATACTACTCTGAGCTTCTCATGGTGTCCTACTGACATACTACTCTGGGCTTCTCATGGTATAACACTGACATACTACTCTGAACCTGAGCTTCTCGTGGTGTCACACTGACTACTCTGAGCCTGAGGCTCTAATAGTAAGATACACAAATCGTACTCTGTGTATGTTTCCTATACACTGATCCCATAGGGTTCATAGTATAATACTCTGAGCTACTTGGTTTCTTACAGTTTCTCTGTCTTCTCTTATTAACTTGTTGTCTGTGTCTCTGCTCCTCCCCCTGCAGGACGACTTTGATACGGAGCAGTCTTCAGTAGTTGCTTCCTGTCTCCAGGAGTTATTTAAGGCCCATTTCCGAGGGGAAGTTCTTCCGGAGGAGATCACTGAGGAGTAAGTTGTCCCTAATTTGCCTTTGTCTCTTGCCTCTCCCAGTAATTTATTGTGCTCTCACACTTCCTGGTGTCTCATTATTATTAATAGTGAATAAAGTACCCCCTCTTGTAAAATATAAGGATATTATAAGTTACCCAGGAGTTCAGTGGCCTTATAGCGAGTGGTTTTATACAGGTCTTGGAACTCTGAGGTCACTTCTAATATCCTTTTATTTTGCAACAGTGGGTACTTTATTATAATACACAAGTTTCAGTGAGTCATGTGACAAATTACATCACTAAGCTCCGATTATAACCGATGACATCACTAAGCACAGTTTCTAAGGGTATAATTTACTGGAGAATGCTATATGCTCTGTGGTACCGCCCTCTTCCAATGAGGCACACTCACCCTTTGCTCTATTGCACCCAATCAGGTCTCTGGAGGAGTCTGTGGGGAAGCCCCTCTACCTCATATTCAGGTAAGACAATCCCAACCTAAATGTTTTTATTGACATATTAGTTTGAGCCTTAGTTTCCTACTTGTGCGGATTCCCCGCCCATAACTGCACTGTGTTCCTGCAGGAACCTGATCCAGATGCAGGAGGATAACAGCGGCTTTTCTCTTCTGCTGGACTTGCTGTCAGAGCTGTACCAGAGGCAGCCAAAGATTGGATACCACCTCCTCTACTACTTGAAGGCCAGGTGAGGGCACTATACACCTGAGTTGTGGGTTCTACCAGCTCTACTACCTGAAGGCCAGGTGATGGCAATTTACACCTGAATTGTGAGTTCTACCAGCTGTACTACCTGAAGGCCAGGTGAGGGCACTATACACCTGAGTTGTAGGTTTTACCAGTTGTACTACCTGAAGACCAGGTGAGATACAGGCTATCCATGGCAGTGGGCACCCCCACCCCGTGTCTAGTTCTGCTCCTTCGCTCCCCCTGAATGTGCTGCAGTTAATCCTCATTAGTAACGAGCTTGTCCTGTCTGTTTCCGCCGGCCTGTTCGTTATCACTAATTAATTGTACGGTAAGATTATGGCTCTTCCTGTAGTCTGTGTGGCACATTTCTAAATACCAGCCTTGTACTTACCCACTGTACCAGCAGTGCCCCCCAACTCTTGCCCTGTGCCACCCCCTTCCCTTATGATTTGCCCCCTGACTATTTATTTGCCCCGCAGTAAGGCCGCCGCTGGGAAGATGAACCTGTACGAGTCGTTTGCTCAGGCCACTCAGCTCGGGGATCTCCACACCTGTCTGATGATGGACATGAAGGCCTGCCAGGAGGATGATGTGCGGCTGCTCTGCTACCTGACCCCCTCCATCTACAGTGAGGTGAGCCCCACCTTTATATCAGGGCACCCCACCTTTATATAAGAGCCCCCAAGGTTGCACAGCGCTGCCCTGCTCTCTAACACCTCTGCTCTTATAGTTTCCAGCTGAGACGCTCAGGAGTGGGGAGCTGCTCAATATGATTGTGGCTGTTATAGACTCTGCACAGGTAGGTAATGGCCGCTTAGAACGTAAGCTCTGTGGGTGAGCAGTGCCTCCTTGTCCTGTCGTAGCCACTCATGTGCCCCTTATCTCTGCAGCTACAGGAACTGGTTTGCCACGTCATGATGGGGAACCTGGTGATGTTTCGGAAAGATTCAGTGCTGAATATTCTGAGTGAGTAACCAATGAGCTTCTCTTCCTTAGATCCCTGCTATTGGCTGGAGCCGTTTCCTTTCTACCAACAGGGGAACCAGAATTTGTTACACTGATCACTTCCTGATCTGATTTAAGCAACTGTCTGTTTCCTCCATCTCTTGTTTTGATTTGATATGGATGTGAATATCAATGTCCCCCATCTCACCTGCTCCCCCTCCAGTCTTACCTGCTCCCCCTCCAGTCTCACCTGCGCCCCCTCCAGTCTCACCTGCGCCCCCTCCAGTCTCACCTGCACCCCCTCCAGTCTCACCTGCGCCCCCTCCAGTCTCACCTGCTCCCCCTCCAGTCTCACCTGCGCCCCCTCCAGTCTCACCTGCTCCCCCTCCAGTCTCACCTGCGCCACCTCCAGTCTCACCTGCGCCCCCTCCAGTCTCACCTGCGCCCCCTCCAGTCTCACCTGCCGCCCCCTCCAGTCTCACCTGCGCCCCCTCCAGTCTCACCTGCTCTCCCTCCAGTCTCACCTGCTCTCCCTCCAGTCTCACCTGCTCTCCCTCCAGTCTCACCTGCGCCCCCTCCAGTCTCACCTGCGCCCCCTCCAGTCTCACCTGCGCCCCCTCCAGTCTCACCTGCGCCCCCTCCAGTCTCACCTGCGCCCCCTCCAGTCTCATCTGCGCCCCTCCAGTCTCACCTGCGCCCCCTCCAGTCTCACCTGCGCCCCTCCAGTCTCACCTGCTCCCCCTCCAGTCTCACCTGTGCCCCCTCCAGTCTCACCTGCGCCCCCTCCAGTCTCACCTGCTCCCCCTCCAGTCTCACCTGCGCCCCCTCCAGTCTCACCTGCGCCCCCTCCAGTCTCACTTGCGCCCCCTCCAGTCTCACCTGCGCCCCCTCCAGTCTCACCTGCTCCCCCTCCAGTCTCACCTGCTCCCCCTCCAGTCTCACCTGCGCCCCCCCAGTCTCACCTGCGCCCCTTCTCGTCCCTCAGTTCAGAGTCTGGATTGGGAGACATTTGAGCAGTACTGTACATGGCAGCTGTTCCTGGCGCACAACATCCCCCTGGAGACCATCATCCCAATCCTGCAGCACCTCAAATACAAAGGTGGGTACCAGTGTGGCCCCCCAGTACCTCTCTGCTGTGTGTTTATTGTGTAATTGTGTGTTACACTCCCTTGTGTCGCCTCTCATTACAGAACACCCCGAGGCTCTGTCCTGTCTCCTCCTGCAGCTGCGCCGGGAGAAGTAAGTGCCCCAGTGACTGCTGTGCATGCTGGGTAATGGAGCAAACAGATTGAATGTAGTAGTAGATACAGGGGAGAGGCACAGCTGCAGTTAATGAGCTCTTCAGTGTGTTATTGTGTGAGTGGAAGTGGGGGGCTCTGCACACACAGACGCCTTTCATTGGGGCTGAGCAATTGCAGTGATGCAGATCAGTAATTAGCCGGGGCCCTTATCTGCACCACCTCTTTATACACAGCCTCCTGCTCTGCTAATCAATTCTTTTATTCACACTCTGAGAAGAGCAGCAACTTCTGGGTCTGCCAGAGATAAGGCTCAATAGCTCTGCTAACCCTTTCCTTCCCTGAGGAGCAAAGCTCTGCTAACCCTTTCCTTCCCTGAGGAGCAAAGCACTGCTAACCCTTTCCTGCCCAGATGAGCAAAGCTCTGCTAACCTTTTCCTTCCCTGAGGAGCAAAGCTCTGCTAACCCTTTCCTGCCCAGATGAGCAAAGCTCTGCTAACCCTTTCCTTCCCTGAGGAGCAAAGCTCTGCTAACCCTTTCCTGCCCAGAGGAGCAAAGCTCTGCTAACCTTTTCCTTCCCTGAGGAACAAAGCTCTGCTAACCCTTTCCTTCCCTGAGGAGCAAAGCACTGCTAACCCTTTCCTGCCCAGATGAGCAAAGCTCTGCTAACCTTTTCCTTCCCTGAGGAGCAAAGCTCTGCTAACCCTTTCCTGCCCAGATGAGCAAAGCTCTGCTAACCTTTTCCTTCCCTGAGGAGCAAAGCTCTGCTAACCCTTTCCTTCCCTGAGGAGCAAAGCTCTGCTAACCCTTTCATGTCCTGCTGATACTCTGGAGATTGTGTTGCTGTATTTGGGCCCAGCTGGTAACAAAGGGGGGCAGGGTAAGTTACCCCTAATTGCCTCCCCACTTTACCCCAGTAACCCCGCGTGTCCTTGCCCCAGGCCCAGTGAAGAGATGGTGAAGCTGGTGCTGAGTCGCCCGTGCCACCCAGAAGACCAGTTCACTACGAGTATCTTGCGCTACTGGAGCCTCAAGTACGACGATCACTTGGCCGAGAATATCAAGTCTCTGCTCATCAAGAACAACAGTCTCCCCCGCAAGCGCCAGAGGTAGGGGCTCTCACTGTCTCACATCTACCCCCCCCAAACCTACTCTTTATACTGCCCCCCACCTCTTCCCTTATAGATCTCTCTCATTACGTCTGTCCCCCCCCAGTCATTTCCAGGGCAGCATGGGGTGTTGCTCATTTGTGGGGAAGCAGCTCCCCCGTGTGGTGAAGTTGTGTAACAGCTTTAGTATTTCTTGAGATTGCAGCTGGCCAGTTGTGGGCCCCGGGGCCCCTTTGATCGCACATATCGGTCATTGATTTAACCCTCCCCCCTATTGTGCAGCCTCAGGAGTTCCAGTAGCAAATTGGCCCAACTGACTCTGGAGCAGATCCTGGAACATCTGGATTGTCTGCGCCTCAACCTGTCCAACATCAAACAGAACTGTGAGTACCGAGGGGCCCATAATGCAGCCAATTGTCTTCTGTAATATCCCAATATAAGCCACTCCCCCTGCACCCATTCCCCCAATCTGTTCAGCCTTCACACCAGGAGGAGCAGACATTTTCCCTGACTGCCCAATTCCCCAAGGGTCCCATCCTGCCACCACTCTGCCACCTCCCCTCTCACTGATCTTTTCTCTTAGTTTTCAGCCAGACACCCATCCTGCAGGCCCTCCAGCACGTGCAGGCCAGCTGTGACGAGGCACACAAGATGAAGTAAGTCCTGGGGGTCAGGAAGGGTCTTCTGTTCTCTCCCTTACAGTAAAGAACCCCTTCCTATGCTGATGGTGAGATCTCCTTTCCTCCCCACCAATGAATCACTCATTCCCCCTCTCTTGGTAGGGAATCCCATAACCTGACTGCCCTTACAGTAATGAACCCCTTCCTATGCTGATGGTGAGATCTCCTTTCCTCCCACCAATGAATCACTCATTCCCCCTCTCTTGGTAGGGAATCCCATAACCTGACTGTCCTTACAGTAAAGAACCCCTTCCTATGCTGATGGTGAGATCTCCTTTCCTCCCCACCAATGAATCACTCATTCCCCCTCTCTTGGTAGGGAATCCCATAACCTGACTGCCCTTACAGTAATGAACCCCTTTCTATGCTGATGGTGAGATCTCCTTTCCTCCCCACCAATGAATCACTCATTCCCCCTCTCTTGGTAGGGAATCCCATAACCTGACTGTCCTTACAGTAAAGAACCCCTTCCTATGCTGATGGTGAGATCTCCTTTCCTCCCCACCAATTAATCACTCATTCCCCTCTCTTGGTAGGGAATCCCATAACATGACTGCTCTTACAGTAATAAACCCCTTCCTATGCTGATGGTGAGATCTCCTTTCCTCCCCACCAATGAATCACTCATTCCCCTCTCTTGGTAGGGAATCCCATAACCTGACTGCCCTTACAGTAAAGAACCCCTTCCTATGCTGATGGTGAGATCTCCTTTCCTCCCCACCAATGAATCACTCATTCCCCCTCTGTTGGTAGGGAATCCCATAACCTGACTGTCCTTACAGTAAAGAACCCCTTCCTATGCTGATGGTGAGATCTCCTTTCCTCCCCACCAATGAATCACTCATTCCCTCTCTCTTGGTAGGGAATCCCATAACCTGACTGTCCTTACAGTAAAGAACCCCTTCCTATGCTGATGGTGAGATCTCCTTTCCTCCCCACCAATTAATCACTCATTCCCCCTCTCTTGGTAGGGAATCCCATAACCTGACTGTCCTTACAGTAATGAACCCCTTTCTATGCTGATGGTGAGATCTCCTTTCCTCCCCACCAATGAATCACTCATTCCCCCTCTCTTGGTAGGGAATCCCATAACCTGACTGTCCTTACAGTAAAGAACCCCTTCCTATGCTGATGGTGAGATCTCCTTTCCTCCCCACCAATGAATCACTCATTCCCTCTCTCTTGGTAGGGAATCCCATAACCTGACTGTCCTTACAGTAAAGAACCCCTTCCTATGCTGATGGTGAGATCTCCTTTCCTCCCCACCAATTAATCACTCATTCCCCCTCTCTTGGTAGGGAATCCCATAACCTGACTGTCCTTACAGTAATGAACCCCTTTCTATGCTGATGGTGAGATCTCCTTTCCTCCCCACCAATGAATCACTCATTCCCCCTCTCTTGGTAGGGAATCCCATAACCTGACTGTCCTTACAGTAATGAACCCCTTTCTATGCTGATGGTGAGATCTCCTTTCCTCCCCACCAATGAATCACTCATTCCCCCTCTCTTGGTAGGGAATCCCATAACCTGACTGTCCTTACAGTAAAGAACCCCTTCCTATGCTGATGGTGAGATCTCCTTTCCTCCCCACCAATGAATCACTCATTCCCCTCTCTTGGTAGGGAATCCCATAACCTGACTGTCCTTACAGTAAAGAACCCCTTCCTATGCTGATGGTGAGATCTCCTTTCCTCCCCACCAATGAATCACTCATTCCCCCTCTGTTGGTAGGGAATCCCATAACCTGACTGTCCTTACAGTAAAGAACCCCTTCCTATGCTGATGGTGAGATCTCCTTTCCTCCCCACCAATGGATCACTCATTCCCCTCTCTTGGTAGGGAATCCCATAACCTGACTGTCCTTACAGTAAAGAACCCCTTCGTATGCTGATGGTGAGATCTCCTTTCCTCCCCACCAATGAATCCCTCATTCCCCTCTCTTGGTAGGGAATCCCATAACCTGACTGTCCTTACAGTAAAGAACCCCTTCCTATGCTGATGGTGAGATCTCCTTTCCTCCCCACCAATGAATCACTCATTCCCCCTCTCTTGGTAGGGAATCCCATAACCTGACTGCCCTTACAGTAAAGAACCCCTTCCTATGCTGATGGTGAGATCTCCTTTCCTCCCCACCAATGAATCACTCATTCCCCCTCTCTTGGTAGGGAATCCCATAACCTGACTGCCCTTACAGTAAAGAACCCCTTCCTATGCTGATGGTGAGATCTCCTTTCCTCCCCAACCAATGAATCACTCATTCCCCCTCTCTTGGTAGGGAATCCCATAACCTGACTGTCCTTACAGTAAAGAACCCCTTCCTACACTGATGGTGAGATCTCCTTTCCTCCCCACCAATGAATCACTCATTCCCCCTCTCTTGGTAGGGAATCCCATAACCTGACTGTCCTTACAGTAAAGAACCCCTTCCTATGCTGATGGTGAGATCTCCTTTCCTCACCACCAATGAATCACTCATTCCCCTCTCTTGGTAGGGAATCCCATAACCTGACTGTCCTTACAGTAAAGAACCCCTTCCTATGCTGATGGTGAGATCTCCTTTCCTCCCCACCAATGAATCACTCATTCCCCCTCTCTTGGTAGGGAATCCCATAACCTGACTGCCCTTACAGTAAAGAACCCCTTCCTATGCTGATGATGCCTCTGTATTGATTCCTCTGTATCTCTCAGGTTCAGTGACTTATTTGCCCTGGCAGAAGACTATGAAGACTCTACAAAGCCCCCAAAGAGCCGGCGGAAAGGCCCAATGACAAGCCCCCGCAGCAGGAAGAATACGGCCCAGCCCACTAACACAGAGGAGGAGTCTGCATCTAGTAGCGCGTCGGTAAGTGATTGTGCAGCAGGGCAGTAGAATGTGACAGTTGGAGCTTTACTCAGTGTTTATAGACCCCCTTACTCATCCCCCCATGTCTCTCCCCCAGGACGAGGAGGACACAAAGCCAAAAGCGAGTAAGAGGAAGCGCAAAGGATCGTGTGCTGTGGGATCAGACAGCGACTGACCAATTGCAAGGATTGTTGCAGCAATGTACTGCAGTGTAAGACTGAGCCTCAATCAATTCTCTCTCGTGCCATTAACCTGGAGGAATTAGTTGGTCCTTCTCCTGGGGGTGAACTTGCCACATTTAGGGATTGATTGCTATTGGCTGGCCTGGGGGCCCCTCTCTATTTGGGGTACCAACCAGCCAGGGACACAGACTCCCCTCCTTCCCTGCTAAGCACGAGGGGGCGGGGACAAGAGCCTATTTTCATACACAATTGTAAATAAGTTCCTCGTGGGCGGGGCCGGACGCATCTATTTCTAGAATGTTGTTTTTTTTAAAGAAAAAAATATTTTAAAACTCAATAAAACGTTTGTCTGACTGTTCGCTGTTCTGAGCCGCACCCCCCTCCTGATTTCTGGGGCGATGTCTTGTGTGTGACCCTTTTAGGAAAAGTCACTTGGATTAATGTTTCCCTGATGATTAACATGTTCATTGTAACGAGGGGTTACGGGGGTGTCGTGTCGATTCTGCTGGAGGCTCTTATGCCCCCCCCGGGTCTCCAGTAATGGCCGACTGATGGTTTGTTGTGACTGATTAGCTGTGAGTGTCTCTTTAAGGCTTTTATGCTTCCCAGGAAGCTCATTAATACTAATGACATGATTATGTTAATGAGCGAGGGGCGGGGAAGCTGCCGATGCTAATGACTCCCACTCGTTTACATTCCTATTCGCTCATTAATCCGCTGCTTTGTTATGTGGCACATCCAGGTGACGGCGTTAGGGGGACATTCAGGTTAAAAAAAAACACCTGGGGTCATTAATGAGAAGGGGGGGTTAATGAACAATTAATAGTATAAGTCATTAACTGATATATCAGCTGCCCCTCACCCTCCCCATTAGTCTCTCAGTTCAGCTCTATAGCAATGGGGCCCCTTAATAGCTGACAGTTTATGTCATTTAACCCCTGCACATCCATTACAAGGCCATGATGTGTGTGTGTGTGTATATATATATATATATATATATAGTGACTTATATATAGTGAAGTATATAGTGACGTGTGTAGTGAGGTATATAGTGACGTATAGATTGTGACGTGTGTATATATATATATATATATATATATATAGAGTGAAGTATCTATAGTGACATATATAGAGACATAGATAGTGACATGTATGTATATATATATATATAGTGACGTATATATAGTGAGGTATATATAGTGACGTGGGTGGGACTGAGCTGGTTCAGTTCTGTGTATAATGATGAAAAGGTTGGAATTCAGTCGGACTGGGTCGCCCCATGTTGAATTGGAGCCTAATGAGTTTCATTGTGTTTTTCGCTGGTGCTGACTTGGCTCTTTTCCCTGGTGGGCTACACTAATGACTGGTTAATGACTGGCCAATGACTGGTTAATGACTGGCCAATGACTGGCTAATGACTGGATTTCTCAGAGCTCCAGTTGGATCGTTATACACAAGAGAACTCGCCCCAGACATGTTCCCGGGTGTCACAACTCAAAGGTTTTGCTGCTGAAGTTGAATTGGGTTTTGCTTGAACAATGAGCTTGGAAAGCCGAGTCTCCTGTGTGTGATTAATGATAAATGATTGTTCTGTGCTGAGAACTCTGTACCGGCCCCAAAGCTCTGTCTGTGTTTTGGGGGTGAGGGATTTGCACTGAGGGAAATGGAGCAAGAACTCTGTGCTGATCCGGAATTGGGGTGAGACCTCAGTGTCTATAGGAAATGATGCGGAGAGGTATTTGCTGATAAATGGGGGTGAGAGCTCTGTGCTGATAGAGGATGAGAGATTTGTGCTGAAGAGGATTCAGAGTGAGAGCTCTGTGCTGATAAGGATCGGGGGTTAAACTCTGTGCTGATAAGGATCGGGGGTTAAACTCTGTGCTGATAAGGATCGGGGGTTAAACTCTGTGCTGATAGGGATTGGGGGGGAGAGATATGAGCTAATAATGGGGGTGAGAGCTCTGTGTTAGTAGAGAATGGGGTGAGAGCGGTTTCTTATTCTTTTTTGTTTAACTGTTTCATTACATTTCAGATAGAGAAGCAAAGGCAAGACAATCAGTAAGATGAGGAATGAGCTGTGTGAGCAGAATTCTCAGTCAGTCGTTACAGTGAAACAAGTAAAAATAAAAGTAAATTGGAAACAGAAAGTATAAGAGAGAAAGAGAAGAAGTTAAGGAAATCTTTAAATTGAATAGTAACAGTGTATGACACGACAATTCTAGCTGCCTCAGTACATTTACTATTTGGCAATCTTGTTGCTAAGGTCCAATTTCCCCTAGCAACCATGCACTGATGTGAATAAGAGACTGGAATATGAATAGGAGAGGCCTGAATAGAAAGATGAGGAATAAATAGTAACAATAACAATACATTTGTAACCTTACAGAGCATTTGTTTTTAGATGGGGTCAGTGAAAAATAAATAAATAATGGAGACCAATTTAAAAGATGCTCATAATTAGCCGTTGTATCTTGTCATTCATATACAAGTGTTTGGGGAGCACCTACCATGAAGTGAAGAACAGTGGATGGAGGCAGGGTGAAGTATTGAAGTGAATAATAGAGAGAGGAGATAAAGAACTGACACTTTATTAGATGCACCTTCCCATCCAGTCCAGGAGCGGAGTTATAAATACACAACAGAACTTTTAATCAGCCAAATATTACAATTAGTGAGAGTTGATTAAATTGTGGTTAAGAACAAGGAGGCGGATTAAGAGGCAGTTGGTGAAGTGAATAGACATCAGTGAGTAGAACTGGCAGTTGCTGTGTAATTATGGGACTGATAATGTAGTTACAGATCAGGGATTGGAGGAAATCGCCTTGTTTCAGCGCAGAAATGACACCCATAGACTTGTATGGCGTCGTGCGGCAAAAAAAAAAAAAAAAGGCACGTCAAAACAATTTAATTTTGTCGCGCGTCAAACTTTTTTTTGACGCCCATAGACTTAAATGGGCGTCAGCATCATGTGCCGGGGGCAAATTTTTGGCGAAACGGGTCAAATTCGCCCATCCCTACTACACATGTCACATGTAGGGAAAGAGCAATAAATAGACCCAGTGACGTTCCCCCCATTCACCCACACTGATCCCCCCAGTAGAGAGGGTTCCCGAAATTAATTTGGGTAAAATTGGAAGTGTCTGTCCCTGGGCTGATAACAGCGGCTGGTGACTATAAACTGTGGCAAAACCGCCGTGTGTCTAATACGGAGACATTATAGAGCTCGGCCAGTAATAAACAGGGTCACCGGGCTCCGTTACACCAGCCCTTTCCTGACCGACCCCTTCACCCGCAGTCTATAACCCTCCCGGGTCGTGGAGATCTACTACGTGCGACATTGTGGGATGCGGAGAAACTAATGGAAATAACGTAAAGTTCAAGAAGCGCTAATCCAAACACCACTGTCCCATCACCCCTCTAAACTGGTCACAGACGTAAAGATCCGATTGTACAAATCAACGTATGATCAGACGTCCCCTCGTTTCACCGAAAAAATGACGCCCATAGACTTGTATGGTGGTGTGCGTCAAAAAAAAAGACGCGCGTCAAATAAAAGACTAAAAAGAATTTCTCAACCCTAACCCGCCCACTCCCTACCTGCATCTGATTCGGGCCCACTGCTCCCCTTTATTTATAGACCCGCGCCCGCCCTGCAGTGATGTCACAAAAGGGGCGGGGCAGGCGGAAGCCTATAAATTCCGGCGTGGGAAGCCGGCAGTACTTGGTCGCGGGCAGGGAGAGCAGGAGAAGAGCTCGACCCGCCCACGACCCGCGTGTTTTATCCAGGGGTCGGCCTGAACCTGCGGGTCTCCTGACGGACTGCACATCACTAGTAACTACATTATAAGTCCCATAATTCACAGCAACTGTCAGTTCTACTCACTGATGTCTATTCACTTCACCAACTGCCTCTTAATCCGCTTCCTTGTTCTTAACCACAATTTAATCAACTCTCACTAATTGTAATATTTGGTTGATTAAAAGTTCTGTTTTAAAACATTTGTGTATTTATATACAACTGACTTGTAAACAATGGTGGATGGGAAGGTACAAGTTAATGGGTCAGTTATTTTTCTCCTATTTCTACTTTATATTTTATATATTATATATAGTCATTCTTAAAGGGATCCTGTCATAGGAAAACATGTTTTTCGAAAAAAAAACACATCAGTTAATAGTGCTGCTCCAGCAGAATTCTGCACTGAAATCCATTTCTCAAAAGAACAAACAGATTTGTTTATATTCAATTTTGAAATCTGACATGAGGCTAGACATATTGTCAGTTTCCCAGCTGCCCCCAGTCATGTGACTTGTGCCTGCTTGGAACAGCAGAGGAACTGCTTTCTGGCAGGCTGTTGTTTCTCCTACTCAATGTAACTGAATGTGTCTCAGTGGGACCTGGATTTTACTATTGAGTGTTGTTCTTAGATCTACCAGGCAGCTGTTATCTTGTGTTAGGGAGCTGCTATCTGGTTACCTTCCCATTGACTATGAAGATTTTCATTCATCCAGGTCATGGTATATCTAGTATAGGTAAATCTAAAAACAACTGCTGAGTAATCAATGAAGACGTTTCCGAGAACGTTATGCCGAGAACTTCCCACACCAGTCAGTTGTACTGAAGAAGCTGCTCGGATGAGTAGTGAAACGTCTTCATTGATTACCCAGCAAGTCCAGTTGTTTTTAGATTTACCTGTACTGGATATACCTTCCCATTGTTCTTTTGTTTGGCTGCTGGGGGGGGGGAAAGGGAGGGGGTGATATCACTCCAACTTGCAGTACAGCAGTAAAGAGTGATTGAAGTGTATCAGAGCACAAGTCACACGACTGGGGGCAGCTGGGAAATTGACAATATGTCTAGCCCCATGTCAGATTTCAAAATTGAATATAAAAAAATCTGTTTGCTCTTTTGAGAAATGGATTTCAGTGCAGAATTCTGCTGGAGCAGCACTATTAACTGATGTGTTTTGGAAAAAACATGTTTTCCCATGCCAGTATCCCTTTAAGTTAAAGGTGTAGCCCCCGTATAACAGAGAAATAGAGGGAATAAATAGGCCGAGCTCTCACCCCCCTCATCTCCCAACAGACACTGGGCTGGTTTTAGGGACCCCCCCCCTCCAGCAGGGATTCAGTCCCATCAGTCAGGCAGGGGTTAAACTGATTTCCCAAGGTGCCTCTGGGGGAGGATTTGGGGGAGTTTTGGGTTAAACTGAACAAGTTGGGACCTTCAGGATGTTTTATTAGTCCAGCCCCCCCTATTCCTCCCACTTGTACTTGGCACTGAGGGGGGGGGTACAATATAGACAGAAGTGCGCCCCGTCTGGGCTCCTGTATTAAGTGTTTGGCCCTCAGGGGCCCCTACAAAGCCCAGTGTGGGGGCTGAGCTCACCCCCCCCCCATTATCCTGCAGGACATTGGGCCTTAGTTCCAGTTTGTGGGGGGGGAGTATATTTAGGGCACAGTGGGGGGGTTGAGATGGGGGAGGGGGAGTCCCAGGCAGTGTCCGACCTCTCACCTACTTGACTTGCAGACAAATTGCGGGGAGCCCCCCCCGCCCAGACTCAGACAAGCCCCTCCCCCGCCCCCTCCAGTTCCAGCTCAGCCCCAGTCTCTCGGCTCCACTCGCTCCGACTCTTCCCGGAGATTCTTCGTGTGGTTCCGCTCCTCCGGTTCCTCCTGATCCCGGGACTAGTGATGTGGCTGTGGCCCCTGAGCCTGTTGCTGGGGGCGGCGCTGGTGCTGCTCCTGGGGCCCCGCTGGCAGTGGCTGAGGTTCCAGGCGGAAGATTTGCGCTTCTGGTTCCGGGCGGCGCAGTTGAAGCGCAGGGTGCGGAGCTGGATGGGGCGCGGGGCCGTGTCTCTCCCTCAGCTTTTCCTCCAGCGGGTTCGGAGGCGCCCGGATCAGATTTTCCTGCGGTACCGGGAGCAGAACGTCACTTACAGGAACGTGTGGGATCAGAGCCAGAGACTGGCCCGGGCTCCACTGGGATTGGCCCCTGGGGACACTGTGGCCCTTCTGCTCGGCAATGAGCCCCGATTTCTGGCCGCCTGGTTCGGATTGGCCCAACTGGGGGTGGTGTCCGCCTTCCTCAACACCAACGTGCGGAAAGGGGCCCTAATGCACTGCCTGGGGGCCAGCGGGTCCCGCGGACTCATCACTAGTCCAGGTAAGGGCTCAGATGCCTTTGGCTTATTCCTGGGGCCACAGGGCCCCCCTATATGTTCTACACTGGATAAACACAGGGGCAGCAGCAGAACTTTACACTGATACAAGGGGCCGGTTGCTAAGGTCAGTGTCTCTAGTAACCAATGTCCAACTACAGCCCAGGAACAACAAGAGAAATAATTCCAATCACAGACTCTCAATATAAACCTAAACTGCCCCAGAAAGTCACAATACTGAGGGACACTTCCCCTTTATGTGGGATCCAGACGTCCTGGCCAATCACAGGCGAGTAAGGGTTTCACTTGGATATAAGTTTGTGTGTCAGGGGGTTGTGGTTTTAGGGTTGGGACTTTAGTATTAGGGTGTTACTGCTGGGGCTGGGGGTTCAGAGGTTACGGAGGGTTGAAGTTTCAGTATTAGGGTTAATGTTTGGTTTAGCTATTAGGGTTAATGAGTTAGGGTTGAGGTCTGGGTATTAGGGTTGCGGATTAAGTATTAGGGTTAATGGGTTGGGGCTTGGGTATTAGGGTTCAAGTTTAAAGTATTAGGGTTTGGTCTGGGCATTAGGGTTAATGGGTTAGGGTTGGGGTTTGAGTATTAGAGTTGGGGTTTGAGTATTAGGGTTAATGGGTTGGGTTTTGGGGATTAGGGTTAATGGGTTGAGGTTTGAGTATTAGGGTTTAAGGGGTAGGATATTAGGGCTAGGGTTAAGGTGTTATGGTTAGGGTATTAGGGTTAGGTTGTTGTTAGGGTCAGAGTATTAGGGTTAGGTTGTTGCTAGGGTCAGAGTATTAGGGTTGGGGTGTTAGGGTTAGAGTATCAGGGTTAAGATGTTGGGGTTAGTATAATAGGGTTGGGGGTTATGGTAGAGTATTGGGGTTTGGGTATGAGGGTGTTATGTTAGGGGTTGGGGTATTGGGGTAAAGGTATAGGATTGTTGGCTCATTCCAGGCAACTTCCCAATATCCATTGATTTCTGTTTTGGGTTGCCGGGGTCTCTGTCCCTAGCAACATGCAAGCAGTAAAAGTCTTACTGTATATCTGAGACATTTGGGACAGAAGAAATCAGTGTCGTTGTTTCTCTCTGGGTTTTTGTCACTGTTTATTGGGGCAATTGTGACCTCAAACGGCCTGGGGGGGGCACTTGCACCTTTAATACCATCTCCTGTCTCCTCCCCGAAATCTCAAACATGAAAGTCCCAGGCAGGAGATTGGCTGCAATTGTCACCCACTCACCACTTTCTGCTACAAAAGGTCAGACTTACTGGTTCCCTCTCCTTTCTAAGGATTCAGGTGGCAGAACCCGAGGTGCCTGTAATTAAAGCTGCAGGTCTGAGCGTGTGCAGTTTCTTCTGGCAACAGTCACCTGACCTGGGGGGGGGGTCGGACCCAACGTGATGTGACACGTCCTGCGCTCAAGTCTGGGGAAGGGATTTCACTTGCACACGTAGCTCCTCGCTCCGTCCTGCCTGGTGCAGACAATTCAAGGGGAACTACACCAAAGTATCACCATTTTCAGTGTAATGCCCCTTTAAATAAACTCCAAACCCAAAAAGTAAAAAAAAATAAAGGTCAACTGGGAATGATCTGGGCGTTTACTGCATGTTCTACATGTTATTGCAAACTTTCCCTTTAAAGAAGCCTGCTGTGTTATTCTCTGTAGATTTGTATCACTGGCTCGTAGGGGATTCTGGGAGCTGTAGTCATACAATGGCTCCTTCCATGTGTAGGTTTAATGCATAATATACCCAATACTGTAATATTTATCCTTTAAGCTCCTTTCAATAGATCCCACGCAAGGGGCCCCTCTGACTCCCCCTCCCCCCGTGCCTGAAAGGGCCCATTGTAACCTCAGCCGGGACTTCGCTCCTTTGTGTCACTCAGGCTCTGGCTTTGTAAATAGACGAGGGAACCAATTCCCTTTGTGTCTCCCACTTCCTGTACAGCAGACAGATAGTCCCCGGCCGGGGCACAACAGGAAGTGAGGGTGCAGCGCTAAACAGTTTCCCCCCCCCCCCCCAGCCTGTCCATATGTATGCACAAGGGAGATTCTGTAGCTGCTACTTGTGACTGGTTAGAAATAGAACTCATTGTTTCCTATGGGAGAAGTCAAACTGAGCAGTGTAGCCTGGCGCATAGGAACCAATGAATCCTATTGGCAGCTGCAATTGATCCTTCAGTGAATACAGTTGGACTTTTGTTCATTTATTTCTATTTCTGCTGCTGTTCAGGCTGCTATTGGAACGGCTGTATGGTTGCTAGGGTCTTGTTACTATACCAGGGGCAGTTCCGAGGGCAAGGGGGGTCAAATGAGGGGCCGGAGAGAGCGACTGGGATTAGAGCTCAGAGTCTGAAATAACACAGGTCACATGCTCAACCCCATCTCCCATCTCTCCCTGGGGCTAAAGGGGCTGCTGGATTAACCCTCACATTCAAAAAGCCTGTGATTGGGTTAAAGGGAAAGTTCAGCTCCGACCGTCACATTTAATCAGTCAGTCAGTCAGTTGTCAGTTTTCCTTGGGGAGAGAAGAAGGGTAAGTGTCTCTCTCTCTGATGTTGCAGAACTATTTGAGGCCGTCCAGGAGATCCTGCCGGAGCTGAGGGAGATGGGGGTGAAGGTTTGGGTGATGGGGGGCGGAGACTTCCCTGATGACATCATTAACCTGCAGCAGCTCATGGATGAGACCACCGGGGACCTCCCACCCCAGGCCCCCATCAGACCAATGGACACGGCCATCTATATCTTCACTTCTGGGACCACAGGTGAGACCTTCTCAATGTATGACATCACAATGTATGACATCACACCGGCTGCTACTGAGGTTCTGCTGTTGTCCCATGTCACATGATCATTCATGGTGCTTCTTCCTTGGGACGTCTCTTCATTTTGCTCCATTTTCTTTCCCAGTTTCCCCCCTTTGTGTTCCCTTTTCTCCCCCTTTCCCTCAGTCTAACCCCCATCTTGTTCTTCCTAAACTCTCCTCCCCTTCCCTGATCTCCATAATCTCTTCCACCAATTCATCTCCAGCTTCTTCCAAAACATTCCAGTTCCTCCACCTCCAAATTTCTCTTCTTCTTTCCCAAATCACCATGATGTTTGTTCCCTATGGATTCCCATTCCTGATCTATCCAGCCCCTCACCCCTGATCCCCCCCGATCTCTTCTCTCCCCAACCCCTCCCCATCTTCTTCCTTACTCATCAAACTCCTCCCCTTATTCTCCTCTCTCGTGTTGTCCCCCAAACTCCTCCATCCAGTGTAACCCCTAAATCTAATGAATTTCTTCATCCAGCCCCTCCTGATCTCCCTGTGATCTCTACAACTCCCAGGATCTCTCTAAACAACTCCCAACATCTCTGCATAAATAGCCCCGTCTTCTCTAACCCAACATTCACCCCCGTTCCTTGTTCCACCTCCCCGTCTCTAAGTCTAACCCCTCCCCCTCGTCCTGTGTCAATTGATGATGATGATGATGATGAAATGTCGCCCACCTCCCAGGGTTGCCCAAAGCCGCTCGGATCAGTAACCTGAAGACCCTCATGTGCTGCAACTTCTACCACTTGTGTGGGGCGGGGGCTGATGACATCATCTACATGTCCCTCCCCCTCTACCACATGTCGGGGGCCCTGCTGGGCATTGGGGGCTGCATTGGTGTAGGTGAGTAAATGTGGTGCCCGTGTGAGGGGTCGGCCCCTGTATGTTGTGCCACTTACCCACTGTCTGCCCTTTCCATGTCAGGAGCTTCGCTGGTCTTAAAGGAGAAATTCTCTGCCAGTCAGTTCTGGAGCGACTGCCACAAACACAACGTCACCATCTTCCAATACATCGGCGAACTGTGCCGCTACCTCACCAACCTGCCCCCGGTATGTCTCTCTCCTGTGCCCAATATTCTACTGGCACCACATGGGCCCCTCACCCAATCACAGGGCAATGAGCACCTCACCCAATCACAGGGCAATGGGCACCTCACCCAATCACAGGGCAATGAGCACCTCACCCAATCACAGGGCAATGAGCACCTCATCCAATCACAGGGCAATACTCACACTGATACACAAATCAATACAAATTGCCCCCTACACCCGTGTCGTGTCCTCCTGTTGCCCTAATGCCCCATCTCTGACTCTTTCATTCCTTGTGCCCCCGGCAGTCGGACAATGAGACTGGGCACCGGGTACACTTGGCTGCAGGGAGTGGGCTGCGTCCGGATGTTTGGCGAGATTTCAGCCGCCGCTTTGGGAACATCCGAATCTTCGAGACTTACGGGATGACGGAGTTCAGCATCAGCTTCTTCAACTACACGGGCACCCCGGGGGCAGTGGGACGGGGCTCCTTCCTATACAAGGTGAGACAATATCCCACAATGCACTGCTAGCCTGGGAACCACTCACCCACAATGCATTGCCACAGGTACATTTTGTACGTTTAGCCCCACATCCCTCTAACTCCGCCCCTTCTCTGCAGTGTTTTTGCCCCTTTGAGTTGATCCGATTTGATACAGACAAGAATGAGGCCGTGCGAGACGCTACTGGGAGGGGCCTGCGAGTGGCCACAGGTCAGGGGTCTTTTATTTTGAAATGGGGGTGGGGGGTTGGGAGTTGGAGGGCCGTATGCCCTGAACATGGTGATATCTGTCTCTGCAGGAGAACCCGGACTCCTCATCTCTCCCATCACACCAACCTCTCCCTTTCTGGGGTACGTGGGTAGCCGGGAGTTGTCAGAGAAGAAGCTTCTGAGAGACGTCTTGAAACCTGGGGACTGTTACTTTAACACTGGGGACCTGATGGTTCAGGACAGTCTGCAATGTGTCTATTTCCGTGACAGAACAGGAGACACTTTCAGGTAAATCACCAGATACTTACCTGCATTTACCTGTGCAACACTTACCTGCATTTACCTGTGCAACACTTACCTGCATTTACCTGTGCAACACTTACCTGCATTTACCTGTGCAACACTTACCTGCATTTACCTGTGCAACACTTACCTGCATTTACCTGTGCAACACTTACCTGCATTTACCTGTGCAACACTTACCTGCATTTACCTGTGCAACACTTACCTGCATTTACCTGTCAACATCCACTTTCCCACATTCTCCACCAACATAAAAACAGATGTAACTCCCAGCCCACCTTCCCCTCTTGACTCAACTTCCAGTGACCGCCAGGTACCCCCAGTATCAGTACCACCCCCTCTCACATGAGGCAGCACTGCCCCCCAACATGCACAGCCCCCCAACATGCACAGCTCTTGTACATTCATGGCACCTGCCCATCACATGCCCACCTTATTGCCATCATCTCCCTGTCACTCACTTATCATTTGTCTCCAGGTGGAAGGGGGAGAACGTGGCAACCACAGAGGTGTCTGAGATCCTGACTGGCCTGGACTTCTTCCAAGAAGTAAATGTGTACGGTGTGACAATCCCAGGTAATGTCCTAATATCCTGATAATGTCACTCACTCACAGGTGACTCTGCTCATATCATATGCAGGTGTATCTCCCCTTTATTCTACACAGGTGTCTCTGCTCTTATCATATGCAGGTGTATCTCCCCTTTATTATACACAGGTGTCTCTGCTCATATCATATGCAGGTGTATCTCCCCTTTATTATACACAGGTTTCTCTGCTCATATCATATGCAGGTGTATCTCCCCTTTATTATACACAGGTGTCTCTGCTGTTATTAAATGTTTTGTCTCTGTAGGGCACGAGGGTCGGGCAGGAATGGCTGCTGTAACCCTGCGTCCCGGCACTGACCTGGATCTGGGCAGAATATATAAATACATAATGGAGTTCCTGCCCTCGTATGCCCGGCCTCGCTTCCTGCGGATCATGGTGAGTCTCTGTCCCACCACTAGGGGGCAGGTCAGCTGAACTCCCTACTGTCAGGGTGTCATTATAAAACTGTCAGTAACTGTCCTGTTGTTTAATGCTGGGGTTCCCACTAGGGGACGTCACTGCTGTCAGGGTGCAACTGTCTCATACTGTCACTTTAGATGGACTTGTGCCCTACTGTCATTTCCCACTAGGGGGCACAATCACAAGTGTCATGTTTTGATTTGCCACTAGGGGGCAGGAACGCAGAGCTCACGGCAAGGCAGGTATTTACATGGGTTGATGATCAGGGATGTTACTGTAGAAATCCCTTCATTACAGATTACAAGGCTAGATGTTCTCCTGATTTGTACCCCATGCTGGGCAATTAGGCTGACTCTCTATTCTCTGACTCCTGTAGGATTCAATGGAGGCCACAGGGACGTTTAAGCAGCAGAAAACAAAACTTGTGCAAGAAGGCTTCTCCCCCTCACTGATTGCCGACCCTCTGTATGTCCTGGATGAGACCTCTCGCTCCTACCTGCCGCTTTCCCAAGACCTCTATTCCCAAATTATCTCCTCCCAGTTCAGACTGTGAGACCTCTGCCGAGGCTTCTGCCCAAACAACTCACAAATCCAGAGGGGCAGCGGTGCCGGGAACCTACTGTTCCTTTGGAGCCCTCTGGACTTTCTGGGTGGAATGGACCAGAGTAGAATCTGCATTAGATGTTTTACACAAATTAACTGAAGTAAATTGGACGAGTATAGTTCTGGTTCCTTGGGGGCGGGGTCACGGGCTAAGCCGCTAAACTGTCCCTATAATTATGATATTTTGGGATATGATACATTCCAGGAATATTCCAGACCCAAATATCTGGTTCTTCTCGTGCCTAAAGTAGACTTAGAAGGGACAGGAATGAGCCCAACTACTATTTGTGAGTTTCATCCCTCCATGGACCTTACCTAGAGTTGCCTCCTGATGTCATATTCATTATGCTATGGGGGGACAGATCAACAAATAAAATGATGATGTCATCAAAAGAGGTCAATGGAGGAATGGACCCCCCAAACAGTCAGGGGACCATGAAAATGTCTTGGAGGCCATGTCCATCCATCAGGTCTCTAGTTGGACAACCTTGGCCCTAGGGAAATAACTGGAAGAAAATCTGCTGAACTGTGTTCGTTGTTTGTGGGGAGGAGAATGAACTGATGTCACTCACAGTAGCAGAGGGTTGTACAATAGCTGAGTCATGTGATACAAATTGTGTTTTTGTCGCAAACCTGCCTCAAAGTGATGAATGAGCCAATAAGAGCTCCTTCACAGGTGGTTCTGAAGGTCCGTCCGTGAAATACAGGGTTTTATATTTTTATAATAATAGATTTCGGTTTCCTTTTCATATAAATCTTTTATGGACAGTTTCTATTTTGATACTTTTTCTTAGATGTAATAAATCAGTGGAAATTCCTTTGCTTCTGAGTCTTTTATTTGGGCCACATGTAGGCAGCGCCCACCTTCCTACCCCAAGAGAAGTTATCAGAACCCCAAGAAAGTCCCGTTGAGCTTCATGGCAGGGAATTCCGTTTCCCACCCCAAATTCAAGTTCTTCTACATAATTCTACATTATTATGAGCCCACTTGGCTGTTGAGATGTGCCTCTGTTACTCTAAGCAGGTTAGAAATTTTTCTATTCTGGATTTTGGGACAAAAACTCAAACTTTTTATTGAAAAAAACCTTACATTTTTTCAAGATTTATTACACCCCGATGCTGCAAAAAAAAATCCACCATCTCAGACCTGTTGACGTCTTGTATCAATGGGAGATGTCCCAACTTGAAGATATTGTGGTTTGTGCTGGTTTTAGCCCAATAACTTTTTTTGGGCAAAAAAAACCCAAACAATTAACGAAATGGGGGCGAAAAGTCTGAAAAATTGTGGGATTTGAGTTTTCTCTCAATTTTATTGAGTTTTACATGATAAGATCTATTCATTTGGTGACCTTGCCCAAAATTTTTTTATGAAATAGGGGTGAAAAGTCTGAAAAATTGTTGGATTTGAGATTTCTCTCAATTTTATTGAGTTTTACACAATAAGATCTATTCATTTGGCGACCTTGCCAAAAAAAATATATAACGAAATGCGGCTAAAAGTCTGGAAAATTGTGGGATTGAGGTTTTTTTCAATTTTATTGAGTTTCACACAATAAGATCCGCTCGTTTGGCGACCTTGCCAAAAAATTTTTTAATTAAATGGGGCGATTAGTCTGAAAAATTGTGGGATTTGAGTTTTTTCTCAATTTTATTGAGTTTTACATGATAAGATCCACTCGTTTGGTGACCTTGCTAAAAACAATTTAACAAAATAGGGGTGAAAAGTCTGAAAAATTTTGGGAATTTGCTTTTCTCTCAATTTTATTGAGTTTTACACAATATGATCTGTTTGTTTGGCGACCTTGCCAAACGAGCCTATCTTTTCCCAATATGCCCACCCACGGCAGGGCGATATCGGATTAATCAGAACGTTCGGCCCTCAGGCAAAACAACTACGAGAATGGGCGCCCACAGGTTACCCGGTGGAAAAAAGCCACTTCAGGAAACTTCATCAAACTTCACCAACATTCGGCTCATGTAGGGTTGGACTGGCCAACCAAGGTACCAGGAGATACTTGATTTAGTTCTTCAAGTGAACCCCCAAGTACAATAGTTCAACAATAGTACAAAGTCTGATTTTATAAAAAAAAAAAATTTGGAGTTTAGAAAATAACCCCCTAAGTGTCATTTCAATGGTTTCGAAGGGGGGATGGAGGTTGTGTTCACTGGTGTTTAAACTAAAATTTAGATGGGGGCTTTACTTCCCCTTTAACGGAAGATAACACCTAATGGATATAACTCATAAGACACTGCATCGATGAATTTAGAGAAAATAAATTCAAATTTTAGGGAAGGATTTTTTTTTCCGTAATTCGTATGATTTACAATCTGGTTAAAAAGGAAAAAACTTCTCATTGTGGCAGATAATAAATCTTGTGGCTCCTCTGGCTTCTGATTTGGATTATTGGCTTTGAACCCAGAAGTGACAGCAGAATTTCATGAATTTTTTTTTTTTTAAACATTTTGGGCTCTGACATTGGTTTTTTTAGGAGAATCTGAGCTTTCTAAATCTGTGGGAGTTTTTGTGTATATATATATATCCATTTGTAGAACAAGTGTTAGATCTTGAAAAACTAAAATAAAAATTTAAATTTGCATATTGCATATGAATATTTTAGTTTATGCTCAAAAATCCAAATGATTTTGAAAGCCCCGTGGCACAGCAAAAATCTGCATATTTTACTTTTCAAAACCAAAAAATTTTGTACCAGTTGATTTACCCCAAGGAAACCATATATTTTTTGGAAAGAAAACATTCTGCCAAATCCAAAATGGGTAAATAAGTATTTTAATGGTAATTACCAAACGTCAAAGCTTTTCTGGTTTTTATAAAAAGTATGAAAATTTACCTCTGAACTTTTGATCTTCATAAAATCAAAGGACGAGTGTAATAAAATTACCTGGTGGTCTAGTGGTGCGGCAGCGTGGACGGCCGCCACGCTCCTTCTCCTGTCTCCAGCGCCGGCGCCATCTTGGTTTCCTAGGGCGCGCCTCTTAAAGGTACAGGCGCGCTGGCGTGATTACGCCAGCGCGCATTGGCGCACGTTTTGGCGTGAAATTTGAAAGTATTTAAGGCCCATTCATACTCCCAGCCAGTGCCCGTGATAGAACTTGTTTCTAGTGGTTTCCTGAGCCTTGTGCATCTGATCTGAATCTCGTCTGTCTGATTATCTGTGTTTGACCCAGCCTGTATCCTGACTATTCTGAAATCTGTATCCTGACCCTTAACTGCCTACGACAACTCTTCCTGCTTAACCCCTTGATTGACAACCTGGTTTGACCCATGCCTGCCTGACGATTCTGATATCCGCCTGCCTCGACTCTGCTTGTCTGACGATTCTCTTGCCTGCTCCATTTGTACCGTGACCTTCGGCCCAAAAGACTATCTACCTGCCGTGCCCCTTCGCCTGCCAGAACATCTTGCCTTGTACCCCTCGTTAAGTCCAGGTGGCACCCAAGTAAGCTGAGAGCTCCTCCCGAAGCCCAACGGTGGTCACACTACTGGTGAAGCCGAGCCGAGACCAGGGTGCTTGGCATTTGTTCTGGTATCGGGTGCCGGTCGTGACAACGAGTTGATTTTAGTATTTTTAGTCAACACTCAAATTTTTAGGTTATAAAAAATATTTTTTACATAACCTGTTGAGATCATGTAGGAGTCAAAGCAAAGGTCCCTTGAAGCATTTCAAGATGTTTGTAGCCTTCATGATGCTCGAGGTTTTTTTTTTTGGTGGGTTTCGCTAAAAAACTTTTTTTTTTTCACCAAAAACTTGATCAATTCGAGTATTCAAGTTTTTCGCCCTGATTACACTGATCCAATTTTCTTTACATTCAAGTTTTTTCATAAATTAGAAAACATTTGAGTTGTGAGTTCATTCGAGGTCTAAAAAAAACCCTTACAAACCTCAACGTTTGATATGAATGCCAGGGGTCCAACAGACAGTTTGATGTCCATTCCTGAAGCATCTGCCATTTAGTATCTGCCATTTAGAAAGCCTAAAATAAAATGCAAACAGATGACCTTGGCGGTCATTTTAGCTGCAGAGAAGTCAACACATTTACTGGATTTTATTTGGGGTAAATAACAATAAAATGTGTCAATCTAAAATAGGTAACCAGGTTTTTCCTACTCCAAGTTGGAAAGTTTTTGAAGGAAATATATGAAAATCATTGTAGAGCTTCCACTTTCCAGAATCTTATGTCCCACGCATTTGGTACCAAGATAAAACCTCCTCAATATGACTGGGTCCAGCAAAGAGTTTGATGCCGTTGTGCATGAGATCTCCAGACTGTTTGGCTTTTAGAGATGAAAGTGTCTCTATCCCGAAAAAAGTAAAAACTGACCAAGTGAAATTTTTCAGCCCGGGAATGTAAAACCCCCGAGCATTACATTTGGGGCAGCTGAGTAAGTTGAACCGTGGATCACTCGATAGGGAAATTGATCTGGGTGTGTAAACCCCAAGTCTGTCACTTTTGGGCACAATCAACACAACGTGGTCAGTGTAAGTAAAATCAATCCGAACCCGTAGCTTGGGGGGAAGATACAACCAAATAAGAAAGTAATGAGCACGCACTCCTGGAGCCGCCCGATGAAGTTAAAACTTGAATTTATTCCATATCGCTAAAAATACACGGCCTAACGCGTTTCGCATCTACCAATACGTAATCATAGGCGGGACATATGAAACGCGTTAAGCCGTGTATTTTTAGCGATATGGAATAAATTCAAGTTTTAACTTCATCGGGCGGCTCCAGGAGTGCGTGCTCATTACTTTCTTATTTGATGGCTTTTAGAGATCCCCCAATGAAACGAGTGCATAGACATTGTCCTGGAAATCATTTCAGCGAGTGAAAATCAAGACATTTCAGTGCAAAATTTATGCCTCGATGTGATTAGATGTGACTGGTTCCATCTCAAACAGACTAGAACATGAGGGTATCACAGTTCAACACCAGTGATGGGCGAATTTCCTGTGAAACGCAAAGAATATTGACGCCCGCATCAATTTGTGGCAATATTGATGGTCGCGTCAATTTTGACTAATGTTGACGTGTGACAGTTTTAACGCAATCAACTATTCCGACGTGGGTCCAAATGCGCAAAACGCGTAAATTTGCGCCTGGCGAATTTATTCCCCCATCACTATACATCACCCCAGGAGATTGATCGTCCAAGCCCAGAACCATGGCTAAATGAAAATGTAAAGCTTCAGCCCCTGCAACTCAACTCGTTCTTACCAATGGCAGAAAGAAATCTCTGCTCCGGTCCCAAGATGGTAGAAAGTCCTCCTCGAGCCCATCATTACCAGACCACAACGATTCAAACAACAATCCTGATACAGATGTGACTCCTACACTGACAGCAGAAAACTTGAAAGAACAATTATTGTTAATTAGGAGAGGACAATGGCACAAACACTCATTGCAGGAGCTAAAAGCAGACTTACAAGTTCTAGGGGAACCGACCGACTGCTTAGAAGAAAAATGATAGAAATCCATAAAAAATGGAGAAGTCCATAAAACAAAGCCTGAAAGTGTAATTTGCCAGGATAGCCGTATACAAGTCCAGCAGAACACAATAGGTGACTTAGAAGACCACTCTAGGTGGAACCTCTTAAGAAAATACGGAGGAGATCTTGACCTGAGCAGAGTCTGTAATCTCAGAGACACACGTTGCTATTTTGGGGGATTAGTTGCCAGGCAACAAATTGCCTCTTCTTCGGGCAACTAACTTTCCTGAACTGCCTTCCCGCCGGCTAGAATGTAAATCGGCAGTTTGATGGCACTATGATCGCTTCGGCTTTCTGAAGTCTCCCGAATTTTCGTCATGAGGCAACTCCGGAAAACAAATCGTTCTGCCATCCCACCAGTGATTTACATTCTAGCCGGCGGGAAGGCAGTTCAGGAAAATTAGTTGCCAGAAAAAGAGGCGATTTGTTGCTGGGCGACTGATCTCCCGATATAGCAGCGTGTTTCTGCCCTTAGAGGTCTTGCCAGAGACGCCCACAGATAATCCTTTTTACAACATAAAGCAGTGGTCCCCAACCTTTTTTTGCCCCAGGGACTAGTGTAAAGCCCAATTTTATTTCAAGAACCAGGGGGGGGGCATCAACTGCGCGTGCCGCATCAAATTTGAGTGCATCTGCGTCCAATTCGGCTCGGTGGCCCAGTTCAGGGATATCCGTGGCCCGGTGGTTGGGGACCACTGACATAAGTGATAGACATAAGTGCTCCTTATGGAAACGCCAACGTTATAACCTCCTATAAGAAAACAATCATTGTGGATCTCTCTACACTTACACTGACTACGGCTGAAGGTACACGGAGCGTCAGCTCCACTGCTCACAACCAACAAGATGGGTGTTGCATTAATAGAACATTCCCAATTGAACATACAATGTCCCAACAGCTGTCAGACAAATGGCTGATAATATATATATATAAATGGTGTCACCTCCTCACAGACAAACAAGTAGTAGATGTCAACACTCAATATCTCACTGAATTCTTCCAAACAAATGATGCACCTGATCAGTACACAACCCATAAGACCAAGAAAGTCAGGAATAAACTATAGTGAAACTAAAGAACAACTTTATACTCTTATCCAAAGCACCAGACCAACCCATCTCTATGTTTGTCCCATGTAATATCAAGATTAAAAGCAGAGATTAAACGAATGATCCTCCAAAGCTGAGAGTTCATACAAACACGACCCCAGTCTTAGCTACACAATGGGACTCAAACCCACACTGACATTGTACAAATCAATCCTAGTTTTATAGCAAATTCATTGGTTATTGATCCCCAACCAGAGGCTCATGGACAACATGTTAAGACCCCCCATGCACAGGCCAATAAAACCTGGAGACAGACCAAGTCAGCAGCTTAATGGCCTGTGTGTGGGGCCAACCGATGGGCTTCCCTGATCCATATCTGGCCGAAAGTTGTCCAGACCTCGATCGGGCCGGTTAAAAAAATCCCATTGGATCGCGGGCCCATCTATGTGTGTATGAGGTCCCGTAATCCACTCGCCCGTATAACATCCATTATGATCCAATCGTTGGGCCCAGGATCAGATCAGCCCAATATCACCCACTTCATTGTTGGCATATCAGGGAGAGATCAGGGAGAGATCAGGGAGCGAATCTCTACGTCTATGGCCACCTACTCATAGACCGACAACTCAAAATTGACCGACTCTTTCAAAATATTTCAATTGCCTCAATCACCGAGAACTGGCAATTAAACTTTAATATATTGGTACTGGACTCCAGATAAGATCCACTCATCCCTTCCCAACTCTACAGATTGTTCCAGGAGGAAAAACAAGGAACCTTGTTACAAATAAGGTGGACATGACCCCTGACACTACAATTCTGGACCATCACAGAAGTAACTTATCAGTCAAGTACTTGAAATACAATTGACCTTGACACCAGAGCTTGCACTCCTGGGCCAACTCCCAACTGTGCTAGCCAAATCCAAAGACACACCATAATCAGCAGATCACTGCGAGCCAAGAACTGAGAATCAACAACTCTACCATTGAAGAACCTTATCCAAGGAGAAACCTCCAATATCTAACCATAAAAACTACCTTTGCCAAAGACTCCTCTCCTACAGACGGACTTTAGAACGATGGTCTTTGTGGCAGAATAGGACTGATACAAGATATGGTTATAACTAATATCTCTCTTTCTACTCACAAAACTCTACCCAACTATCTATGTGAGATCTCCTCATCAATCCCAGCCCCACCACCCTCGCCTCTTCCTTCTCTTTTACGCTTCTCTTAAAGGATAAGTAAACCTTTAAAATAAGTGAATATAAAATGGATGAGGGGACAATTCTAAGCACTTTTGTAATTTACATTATTTATTTTTTATTCCAAGATATTAAGGGATACATGTGCTGTTAATATGAATGAATTTTGTTACAACAGCGCCACCTGCTGGTCAGTTTCCCACCAGTCTGACCAGCAAGTAGTCAAGGAAGTTGTCAGGAGAAAGAAAGAGGCTGATGTTCTTCTGCTTAGGAAAGATGTGAGAAAGGTTTCTAATTTTATTCCTAAGCAGAAGAACAGGAGCCTCATAGAAAGCAGAGCATTGGGGCTTCATTAGTTCTGATACAATTTGCTGAATTGTGACCCAGAAAACTCTCTGAAAAAAAATCTATGAATTCTGGTTTGTCTCAGAAATGCCACAGGAGATTGATTCAAAATCCGTCATTGCCACGTGTGCTCATTAACTTCAGGAAACGTCTGGCTACAATTATTGCTAATGAAGGTGGCATAACGAAGCGAGACGCGGTGGGGGAGGGGGGCGATTGTTTTTTTTCACAATTGTCATAGGGCGTTGTGTCCCTTCTATTAATAAACAGCCGTTTGTTCCCTCGCAGCCCCTCGGAGATAATAACAGGATTCGCCTGAAGATCAGATAAAAACTCAGTGTGAAAAACGTACGATGATCAGAAGCAAAAATATTTCCCATGGCACAGCTCCCAGATCTGGAGAGAAACATTGATCAGACTTAACCCTTTCAGTCTCAGGGTCACCTTATTTGCATTCTTTGAACAAATTTCACGGAGGAACTTCTTTTTCTTTTTACCTAAAAACGTTATGTTTTTAATATCCTTTATTTAAATGTAATAAAGAATCCGAAATATATATTATCGGATCTTTTTTGTATAAATTTGTCAAAAACGTTCAACGGGGGGTCCCGAAGTTTAAGAAAACAGAGAGAAGTGAAGAAAAAAAAGAAAATTTTTTTAGTAACAGAAAAGCAATAAAAAATAAAGAAATCAGTAGGTCAAATTACAATTCATGGGTCCAAGTAAGGAGAAAGGATTGGGGAAGACGGGGGGTTTGGTTATGGTGTAGGTTAATATTATGGGGGTCATTCTTGATCATATAGCTTGAAATATCAATATTATTAAGAATTTAATGAGCTAGTGGTTCTACAGCTAAGGAAATAGCAAAGGGGATAAGGGGCATCCCTGTGGAGTCCCCCTATCTGGGCCTGGGCTAGAATTGTTCTTCAGGTTTTTTTATTGAATAGGGTAAAAAAACTTGTCTTGTTTCTGTTTTTGAGTTAAAAAGCAGTCAGGTTTATCCTTAAAACAGAAAAAATTATGTTTTGACCATCTCAGTGGTTTTTTTTGTACAGAAGTCGTCAGCTTATTAAATGTAGCTTGGCTTTTAAATCTACCCCTCATTGTGGCTTTGTGGGCTGCCCAAAGGTTCTCCATGGCAAGTTCTTCATCAAGGTTATCAACACAGAAGTCTTCCAAGGAGTCAGCAATTTTGTTGGAAATTACTGGGTCTGATAATAATGATTCATGGAAATCTGCCTGGTACAGCCCAAGTGAACTTTAATGGAAATGGGGCAGACCATGGGATAGGACTGGGCTTGGAGAAATTTCCATACATCTGTAGGTTCACCATTGTGTAAGAAAGTGTTCACAAATGTCGCAGTTCCTTAGAAATAAGTCCATTAACATTATGGTCAACTTCCATTTACACATTTCTGAGGCAGAACATCTCAATTGCAAGATCCCATAAGAGCTGCTATTGGGTAGTAGAAAGTAGAAGTTAGGAATGTTTAATTTGGGAAAATTATTGAATTTGTACATTTGTGTTTTATATATCTATAATAACTTTTGACTCAAGATGTTCCCTTCATTCTTCTGCACCTCACTCCATCTCTTCTCGTGTCTCCATATGTTCCTGGCAACTCCTCCACTCTTCTTAGATCCACTTCCGAATCACGCCCCCCCAAAACATTGTTGCATCCCACCATCCCTCTTCTATCCCGATATTCTTCCATAGAGAATCATTCTTGAGTCTCTTCTCAACCATTTCCCAACAGATTCTTCCAGTTCTTCATTCTATGAAATATTCCTTCTGCTGCCCGAGGGCGGATTGCAATGGAGCTTCAGTTACAGTTACAATTCTTTGCATAAAATGGCAGAGAGGCCAGGGCTGTCTTCGGAGGGGGGGGGCAGTAGTTACTGTAGTCAGGAGCCCTGGGCATAGCACAATAGTGCACTAGAAGGCTCTGCATGAACAAACCCCTTCCTTTCCCCAGCTGAAACCTTTGTGAGGCATCCAGATAAGAAGCAGAAGGCTTCTCAGTGGATTAAAAATTTATTTTGATGTGCATGAGCCTTACTCACGTTCAAAAAGGCTGTATATTGTGATATTGGGACAGATTTATTGAAATCTGATTTTTCAAATTCTCAGTTTTTTCTAATTAAAAAAACCCCCACAAACCAATTTGAACTTAGTTATTTTAATCATCCAAATACAAAAAAAGTTGAACTGGAAAACCTTGATCACACTAAAATCACATTCTAATACGCAATTTCAATATGTCCAAAATATCTCTGAATTTTTTCTGCAAACCAATTTTTCCAAATTTTTTATTTCAAGTTTTTTTTTCTCAATTGATAAATTACCTTAAAAAAAACTTGAATTTGAAAATAATCACATTTTCACTTTTATGTTCTGTAATTTTGAATTTACTTGTATTTATGATTTGTTTGGGCAGTGTTTAGTGTACAGTGCTGAGTAAACAGGATAACATCTGGTGTTGTGTCCTCTGGAAAGATGTAGAGGTGAATAAGGGGGTACAGACAGTATGGGGTTCATTTAGTTGGAAGTCCATGGAGGTGAAATAAATCCCACAGCCAAATAAAAAGTTATAAACCGTTCCTTTCTTTATTAAACGGAGTTTGTGAGTGATAAATATTACAAAGGTTTTTTTCTTTTTTAAATCCTTTCTCCAAAAAATGTATTATTTCACTTATCCCGGTTATCGGCCACTGCGGGCGAGTTTGTGGATAAAAACCACACGCAGTCTTAAACCTAGATTCATGAACAGGATTTTGGAGCCCCAAATTCATGGGGGGGGGGAGACAACTAAAATCTGTGCAAGAGGCAGTGTCACACAGGGGACAATATAAATGCCAGTGGAAGTGAATTTTATAGTCAGACATATTAAGGTGAACGGGATGAACTGTTTCACTTTCAAGGTGGAAACATTAAGGCGAAGCAATGAACGGGTTTTCTTCTAAATTCATCCTGCTAAACAAAATCATTGACTCCAGAAAGCATGAACTGTTTCACTTTGAGCAAGTGAATTTTCTGGTTGGACACGTTAAGGCAAATCAATGAGTTTTTTCTTCTGAATTCATCTTGTTACACAAAATCATGAATTCAGTTCCAGTATTCAATGAACTGTTTCACTTTGAGAAAGTGAACTTTCTAGTTGGACACATTAAGGCGAATCAATAAACTGTTTCTCTTTTAAAAACATCTCTCAAATACATCCTCCTAAATAAAATAATTCATTGAATATTGGAACTGAGATTTCTAGTTGGACACAAGGGCAAATCAATGAATTGTTTCTCTTCCAAATACATCTTGCTAAACAAAATTAATTAATCATTTCAGTTGTAAACGAACGGTTTCACTTTGAGCAAGTGAACTTTCTACTTGGACACATAAAGGCGATTTAATGAACTGTTTTTCTTCTTAATACATCTTACTAAACAAAATCATTAATTCAGTATACGATGAACTGTTTCACTTTGAGCAAGTGAACTTTCTACTGGGACACGTTAAGGCAAATCAATGAGTTTTTTCTTCTGAATACATCTTGCTAAACAAAATCTCTTAATTCAATTCCAGTATTCATTGAGCTGTTTTACTTCTGAATATGTCGTGCTAAAGAAAATCAATTAATTCAGTTCCAGTATTCAATGAACTGTTTCACTTTGATCATGGGAATTTTCTAGTTGGACACATTAAGTGGATTTAATGAACTGTTTTTCTTCTTAATACATCTTGCCAAACAAAATCATGAATTCAGTTCCAGTATTCAATGAACTGTTTCACTTTGAGCAAGTGAACTTTCTAGTTGGACACATTTAGGCGAATCAATGAACTGTTTTTCTTCTGAATACATTGTGCCAAACAAAATCATGAATTCAGTTCCAGTATTCAATGAACTGTTTCACTTTGAGCAAGTGAACTTTCTAGTTGGACACATTAAGGCGATTTAATGAACTGTTTTTCTTCTTAATACATCTTGCTAAACAAAATCATTAATTCGGTTGCAGTATTCAATGAACTGTTTCACTTTGAGCAAGTGAACTTTCTAGTTGGACACATTTAGGCGAATCAATGAACTGTTTTTCTTCTGAATACATTGTGCCAAACAAAATCATGAATTCAGTTCCAGTATTCAATGAACTGTTTCACTTTGAGCAAGTGAACTTTCTAGTTGGACACATTAAGGCGATTTAATGAACTGTTTTTCTTCTTAATACATCTTGCTAAACAAAATCATTAATTCAGTTCCAGTATTCAATGAACTGTTTCACTTTGAGCAAGTGAACTTTCTAGTTGGACACATTTAGGCGAATCAATGAACTGTTTTTCTTCTGAATTCATTGTGCTAAACAAAATCATGAATCCAGTTCCAGTATTCAATGAACTGTTTCACTTTGAGCAAGTGAGCTTTTTGTTAGACATTTGAAGCGAATCAACAAACTGCCAAACTGCCAAACTGTTTCTCTACAGAATATTTCTTTCTAAACAAAATGATTTCACTTCCAGTATAAAGGTACTAATTTTTTTTAGTAAAAATGTGTCCCCAAAACGTTCTCATGAGTCAGACACTGCCTTTTGCACGTTTTTGTTCAGTGCACACACGCTACAATATACAATGACAAAGTCGCACACTATTAAACTCTGGTCCGTGTGGGTTCAATTGACCTTTTTTTGCTTTTTTTATTTTTTACACAATATACAGTTTTTTTTTTCTGTAGTTTATTTTGACTTTACTTGTCCAGAAATAGCTTTATATACAGAGAGAAAAGAAAGAGCCACTGGCATGGAAACAGAAGCGAAATTAGCACGTTACGGCTGCAGATAAAGATTTTAACTTTCATAGAAACAAATGAAATCTCAAGGTACCTTCCCTCACCACTAAAATACAACAGTTCAGCGGAGAGTTATCGGGAGGGAGAATAAAGTCATTGCATAAGAGAGTGGGGTATGAGATGCTGGATATCATTGTAGCACTTTAATCTAGCAATACTGGGATGGCTGTTACCTACAAGAATGAGTATAAAATGAAGTGTCAACAGGAAGGAAAATATGGAGTTGTGTCCTTGGTTGAGAACATTTAAAGAGAAATACTGAGCTTGATCCTTGGGGGATAAAATTTGGAATTGATATACAGAGCTGCTGTCTTGGGATCATTGAAAGGGAAATATTGAGCTAGATCCATGGGTGGTAGAACTTGGAAGGCAAATACTGAGCTGCTTCCTTGGCCATTACAACTTGGAAGGTAAATACTGAGCTTGATGCTTGGTGATAGAACTTGGAAAGAAAATACTGAGCTACTTCCTTGGGAGAGAAGATTAGAAGGGAAAGGCTGAACTTGATCTTTGGGTGATAGAACTTGGAAGGGAAATACTGAACTTGATCCTTGGGTGATAGAACTTGAAAGGGAAATTCTGAGCTTGATGCTTGGGCGATAGAACTTGGAAGGGAAATACTGAGCTTGATACTTGGGTGATAGAACTTGAAAGGGAAATACTGAGCTTGATCCTTGGGTGATAGAACTTGAAAGGGAAATACTGAGCTTGATGCTTGGGCGATAGAACTTGGAAGGGAAATACTGAACTTGATCCTTGGGTGATAGAGCTTGGAAGGGAAAAACTAAGCTTGACCCTTGGGTGATAGAACTTGGAACGGAAATACTGAGCTTGATCCTAGGGTGATAGAACTTGGAACGGAAATACTGAGCTTGATCCTAGGGTGATAGAACTTGGAACGGAAATACTGAGCTTGATCCTAGGGTGATAGAACTTGGAAGAGAAATACTGAGCTTGATGCTTGGGTGATAGAACTTTGAAGGGAAATAATGGAAATACTGAACTTGATCCTTGGGTGATAGAACTTGGAAGGGAAATGCTGAGCTTGTTTCTTGGGTGATAGAACTGGAACTGCTTCCTTGGGAGAAAGGAGTAGAAGGGAAATACTGAGCTGGACCCTCGTGTGATGGAACTTGGAAGGGAAATACTGAGTTCCTTCCTATAGAGAGAAAGAAGGGGGTTTGGAAGGGAAATACTGAACTTTGTCCTTGGATAACGATACTGGGGTGCGACCTTGAGTAAGATCTACATGATCGAAGGTCCACATGAGGAATGTAAAAAGTCACCATGGCTTGGTTTGACACGTGGATGTGGAGTCAGGTAGTACATCATCTCCGCACGTGCGCCAATGCATAGCGGCAGGGGATGATTTATTGGAATTTGGACAACAGCAGGTGGGCGGTCTTGTTTTTGCCCCAACCATTGTCTAAACTCCACCTTGCTGCACTCTTGTTAACCTTCAAACTATTCTTCCTTGAATATTCAACTTCACTAAGTGTTGCAAAACATCATTCCTCGGGGAGCCCATTAAGTTCACGCCCTCTTCCCAAACACCCCTTTCTCCTCAACCCACCTCGGCTCCGACAGAACAGCGTTTAGAAAGAATTTGCTTTTTTACGGCTCAAACTCAAGTTGTAAAGCAAATCGAGGTCATTACGAAGGTTGCACGGATCAGAGAGAACCTTCTTTTGAAGATCACTGTTGGTTTTGTCACGTGAAGTTACCGGTTGTACCATATCTCGCCAGTGTCGCTGAAAGAATGTATATTTCCATAGCGTGCCATAGAACAGTGCCACCTGAACTGCTGCATGGAATGAAAGGAACTCGCTCAGAATAGCAAACCCTTAAAGACTTATTTTCAAAGGGTAACTACCCCATCAAACCATTGACTGTACTTTAAGACCTCACAATGAATCCATCATAAAGTCAATATTTAACCTGTGTACTAAATACTTTTGTTTTTCCACAGGAAGAAGCTCAGGGGTCGGCTAGGAATCTGGCCATGTCCGCCTGGAGTTGAACACTGATTTGTTTCGCGGGTTAGCTTATGGTCATGTGACCTCTCTGTATTCAAAGGGCTAAGTGCTTGTTGGACTCTTGTTGTCCAGCTTGAAATACAACTGGGGAATATTTAACCTGTGCATTTCCCCGGGGCACAGTGCAGACATTATAGTGATGGCACTCGGATAAAGGGGGCAACTACTAACAGCCCCAGCAGTGGTTACTGGCAATGATAAAAGCCCTCCATGGCTAATGTTTTCCTTCAAACCCCACACCCCTTGACACATGACCAGACCCCAAGCTGATCTTTTGTGCCTGAAGAGGTTGTATGTTATGAAGTGCATCTGGGGTGAAACCGTTGCCAGGTCTGGTTATGCCACAAATCCAGGTGGAACGGTCAATTCCAAGGGACAGGGAGGAGTGGCTGGTAGTCCATGAAAGTACCACTGGCTCCTCTTTAAGTCTCATAGGTCCGTAGTGCAAATAGAGGCGATGGTGGGGGGGTAATGCCTCTCCTTTAAGGATAAGCCCTGAATGATGACATCATACTGCGCCTCCAGAGAGGAGGAGGCGGTGGCAGCATCGGTGAGCAGGAAAGGCGGGGCCACAAAGTAGCGCTCCCAGGGAAAACAAGGAAAGTTTCACTTTAACAGAAATCAGAACTCTGAGGCACCAGTCTGCGCCACTGGACGGCCATCTTGAATTTCCATAAAAAGTTACCCCCCATTAGCACCTGCCCTTCATCTGACGACCACTCAACTGCCTGACCCCCAACATCCACGAAGAGGCCGTTCCAATCCATCGGACGATCATGTTGGCAGATATTTCAATATTTTTTTTCTTTATGAAAAAACACCCATATGGCCCCCGGCCAGTCACTTTCAGCACAAAGTTCATAAGAAAGGGGAAATAAAACATCATAGAAAGCTTGTGTCACCAGCAAAAATAAAAATCAGATTAAAAAAGACAAAAATGAACGAAGCCGAGTCCGAGGGGGGTAAAGCACAAACACTTAAAATCCTTAATACGCTGCTTGGGGGTGCGGCCGGGTTTACTCTGTGTCTGGAGCTGGTTCAGTCCACTCACCGGGTCACGCCATGGGGAAGTCGCTGCAGGGGAGGGGTCAGTGCATAGAAGGGCTATTTCTGACCACTGATGGGTTGCGATATGGAACGTGGGGGGATCATGTCCAGAAGGTATTCACGTTGTCGATCTGCCAGGCTGGTGGATTTGTGGCCCCCCATTCCAGCGTTCAGATACGCAATGTTAACTCCTGCAAGTGAGAAGGAATTATGGGAATTATTCACGGTGGAAGCATAAATGCAAGGGCCCAATCAGCACTTGTCTAGGCCCAGTCCCCTCACCTGGCATGGCCAGTAACCCGCCGGCAACAGGAAGCTGCGGTGCCTGAGCGAAGTTAGAGAGCATGGCCCTGGCGTTGGTGAGACCTCGCTGCAGCGAATTGTGTGACTGTGTGGCCTGGAACAGAAACAAGAAGGAAATTAAAACATGGTCAGGACCCCATGAGCCTCCTGATATTTCATACAACCGTCTGTATCATACCTGCCGCAGGCTGTGATGCCTTATCATGTTGTCCTGCTTGGAGGAGACAGTAGGTGGGGTGCCAGGGGACAAGGACGCCTGGTGCTGTAATCGCTGCTCAATCTCCTGCGAATCAGAAAGGAACAGTCCTGATATCTCAATAGTGTGGGACAATGGCACCCACCAAACAAAGATGTAGGGTGAAAGCTGGTGGGAGGGACTAATTCACATGAGAGCAGTATGGACAGACTCACATTAGGGTCCGACTGTGCTGTGACAACTGTTTAACAGAACATCACATATATCCCGTGTCCTCTATATGCACCCCAGGGCCACAACACCTCCATTACTAGCAGCACCCTAACTAGTCCCTGAAGCCCAGTTCTAACCAATCTCCTTCCCTGCGCCTTGCTTGTACCCCACTCCCTTCCCCCGCACCTTGCTTGTACCCCACTCCCTTCCAGGCGCCTTGCTTGTACCCCACAACTTGCTTGTACCCCACTCCCTTACTCGCTGCCAGTCCACTACATCATGTCCCTTCACAATGTACTCCAAAATCCCCCACTTCTCCCAGCCAGTAAAGTTGGGGTACACACCTGCTCCTGCTGCAGGGCTTTGACAAAGGCATTCTTGAGCCGATTGGTGTGCTCCGCCTTCAGTGCTTTCTTCTGATTGGACGTCATGCATTGCTCACACAGGACCCTCCCGCTCTTCTCCCGTTTCCAGTGAGGAGTGAAGTCTGTTCTGCACTGAGCGCAGGTGAATGGATCCATGTGCAGGAGGGAGGAGCAGCCTTTCACTGTGGGTGGGGGGCATAAAAACAGGTATTAGTATAGGGGGCCCAGTTTGGCATATACAGCCCCACCCAAGTCTCTGCACCCCCATGTGTCTGACCTTGACTGTCTATGACGCTCTGCACCACCTCCTCCAGTCCCACCATGTAGATGAATTCGCTATTGGCCGCACTGGGCAGGAAGTTGAGTAGAGGAGCCGGGGGCTTCGGGGGCGGGATCTCTAGGAGGGTCTTCTCAAGCTGCTTGCGGAGGGCGAGTTTAGCAGCCGCCTGTGAACTTACAGGGTCCGTCATGGCACTTGGGCTGGGAAGTGGGGACGACACTCGGTTGACAGGGGGCATGTGGGAGCCGAGGTTCATGTAGATGGAGGAGGAGGCGGAGCGCTGGCATTGGATTGTAGAGCTGGTCTGTAGGGGCAACACAAGAGGAGACTCGTGAGCACTTGAGCTGCAGAACAAACTGTAATAAGTCCAGGGGCAACGTGGTCCTTACCTGCGGGTAGCTGATGGGTTGGATTATACTCGGGGTGCTGCTGCGGATCAGGTTGGCTTTGGGGGGCCCACACTGGCCTGGCATCTGTGAAGGGTTGGGGGCAATGACCCTCTGGGACAGTAACATGTGAGGATGCGCCGAGTTGGCCGTTCTAATGACACTGTGAGTCTGAAAGAAACAAAAGCAGCAGAGAAATAATTAGATGCAGGTCTCCTGGATCACCACTAGGGGCCACTGCTACTACTCACCGGCTGCCTGGGTTACTGGGAGGTAAAGGGGAAATAAGTGGGATCGGCACCTAAAGGGTTTCTGTCATGATTTTATTGTGTCGTTTTTATTTCTAAATGACACTGTTTACACTGCAAATAATTGACTGTACAATATAAAATGTCATTCCTGAAGCAGCAAGTGTATTTAGTTGTAATATTGGTGTGTAGGTGCATCTCAGCTCATTTTGCCTGGTCATGTGATTTCAGAAAGAGCCAGCACTTTAGGATGGAACTGCTTTCTGGCAGCCTGTTGTTTCTCCTACTCAATGTAACTGAATGTGTCTCAGTGGGACCTGGATTTTACTATTGAGTGTTGTTCTTAGATCTACCAGGCAGCTGTTATCTTGTGTTAGGGAGCTGCTATCTGGTTACCTTCTCATTGTTCTGTTAGTAGGGAAGAACTGAACCCAGGATTCGGTTCGGGATTCTGCCTTTTTTCAGAAGGATTTGGATTAGACCGAATCCTGCTGCCAGGCCGAACCAAATCCAAATTTGCATATGCAAATTAGGGGCGGGAGGGAAATTACGTGACTTTACGTTAAAACAAGGAAGTTAAACGTTTCCCCTTCCTACCCCTAATTTGCATGTGCAAATTAGGATTCCGTTTGGTATTTGACTGAATCTTTCTTGACGGATTCCGTCAGAATCCAAAATAGTGCATTCGGTGCATCCCTAGCTGTTGGGGGGGAAAAGGAGGAGGGTGATATCACTCTAACTTGCAGTACAGCAGTAAAGAGTGACTGAAGTTTATCAGAGCACAAGTCACATGACTGGAGGCAGCTGGGAAACTGACAATATGTCTAGCCCCATGTCAGATTTCAAATATTAAAACATCTGTTTGCTCTTTTGAGAAATGGATTTCAGTGAAGAATTCTGCTGAAGCAGCACTTTTACTTTGAAAAAAATGTTTTCCCATGAAAGTTTCCCTTTAATATCCTTACAAACAGGGTGTGATCCTCACCGGTACACTCCGCATACTCTGGGTATCCAGACCTGGAAGCCCCGGCCGGGAGGGCATTTTGGACAGGCCAGGTTGGCCCACGTGGGCAGGCGACGGTTGGACAATGGTAGCAGCGTTTTGGGCCACTGGATTCTGGCGTAAGAAAGAAAGTGGGTCAGTGAAAGGGGCCACAGCACAGGGATCTGTTACATGTCACCCCTTATTCTCTCAAAGAATGAATCACCTCAAATAAACCAGCCCCACCACCCAAATATAACAAAGGCCATTACCCAACCCCCCCAATATCTCATTCCAATGTAATGCCCCAAATATCTCAGCCCAAGAACTGCTCCTCCTCTAATACCCCAGTGCAGATATATCCAAGTGCAGCCCCTCGTTCCACAGCCAGGGGGCGCTGTACCTTCTGCAGGACGTTCTCCTTCTGGAGTTGACTCTGTCGGAGCTTCTTCAGTAGAACCAGCCGGGCCTCCTCCAGCCTCAGCTCATCCCTCAGCTCCTTGATCAGCTTCTGACGCTCCTCCATATTCTTCCCCTGGAGACGGGGACACATGTGAGTAGGACGGGGACACGTGTGGGGAGACTATAGTGCCGACATTTAATGCCCCAGAAAAGGAAGGCTCTACCCCCACTCAGACTTCACTGGCCAAGTTCCACCCCCAGGTGCCACTTACCTTAAACATATCTAGGTTGGCCACCTTGATCCTTTCTTCTAATCGGGAGGCAGAGCGGGGGCTGGAGGCCTCGTTGTCCGACAACACAATGATATCTGGGGATGGGGTGAGCACCCCTCGATCCTGCTCACTGGAGCAAACACAGAAGAAACGCGTTGGTTGGTCCCTGGTGACCGCAAGTCTCTATATTATCCACTGGGGGCATCAGTCATTATAGTGAGTGAGAACAGCTCAATCCCATTACTCTCTGGGGGGCACAGTATAATTGGGACTATTAATATTATTATAAATACAAATATATAGAGAAGGAATGCTCTGGGCACACAATAAGCTATACCCTCATACTGTACTGTCTAAGGGAATCAATATGGTACCTCCCTCCTTCCATATGTATAAATACAAATATACAGAGAAGGAATGTTCTGGGCACACAATAAGCTATACCCTCATACTGTACTGTCTAAGGGAATCAATATGGCACCTCCTCCTCCCATATGTATAAATACAAATATACAGAGAAGGAATGTTCTGGGCACACAATAAGCTATATCCTCATACTGTACTGTCTAAGGGAATCAATATGGCACCTCCAGGCTCCTCCCATATGTATAAATACAAATATACAGAGAAGGAATGTTCTGGGCACACAATAAACTATACCCTCATACTGTACTGTCTAAGGGAATCAATATGGCACCTCCTTCTCCCATATGTATAAATACAAATATACAGAGAAGGAATGTTCTGGGCACACAATAAACTATACCCTCATACTGTACTGTCTAAGGGAATCAATATGGCACCTCCTCCTCCCATATGTATAAATACAAATATACAGAGAAGGAATGTTCTGGGCACACAATAAGCTATACCCTCATACTGTACTGTCTAAGGGAATCAATATGGCACCTCCTCCTCCCATATGTATAAATACAAATATACAGAGAAGGAATGTTCTGGGCACACAATAAGCTATATCCTCATACTGTACTGTCTAAGGGAATCAATATGGCACCTCCAGGCTCCTCCCATATGTATAAATACAAATATACAGAGAAGGAATGTTCTGGGCACACAATAAACTATACCCTCATACTGTACTGTCTAAGGGAATCAATATGGCACCTCCTCCTCCCATATGTATAAATACAAATATACAGAGAAGGAATGTTCTGGGCACACAATAAACTTGCTAAAGGAACACTAATATGTCATGCAGCACCAGTGTGTCCTGGCAGTTCAGTTCATATAATCTCCAGACTGCCAGTTGGGGGCTGCTGGCGGTTGCAGTTGAATTTCTCTCTGTCTTGCATGGAGATCACCAGCGCCAATGGCTGAGAGGCCACTCTGTGCCAAGGAATCTTCTCACCGCCAGATGGCCTGGTCCCTCCTTCTGCGGAGGTGCTAAAGAAACAACATGAGTCCCAGCAGACGCCAGCTCTGAGCAGCAGGACGCGGCACAGAACAGGGGGAGGGACAAAGCATGAGCCAAGCTCTTTGTGCCGGGTAATTAACAGGAGAGATGGCACAAGATGGCAGAGAAAGAACTGCAAAATGGCAAGGAGAAAGAGGCTCTTAGGGGACTGTTCCTGCTGAATTGTGCTTAGTACAGGGAATACCTATGTGCCATAGTTTTATGGGATCTCTCTGTACAGACTATGAGCAAACTTAGGGACTGTTCCTGCTGAATTGTGCTTAGTACAGGGAATACCTATACTGCCATAGTTTTATGGGATCTCTCTGTACAGACTATGAGCAAACTTAGGGACTGTTCCTGCTGAATTGTGCTTAGTACAGGGAATACCTATACTGCCATAGTTTTATGGGATCTCTCTGTACAGACTATGATCAAATTTAGGGGCTGTTCCTGCTGAATTGTGCTTAGTTCAGGGAATACCTATGCTGCCATAGTTTTATGGGATCTCTCTGTACAGACTATGAGCAAACTTAGGGGCTGTTCCTGCTGAATTGTGCCCACGCTCACCTTCTCCTGGAGCTCATATCTACTGGCTCCTCAATGATGTTTTCCTTGCCGTGCCTTCCCATTGTCCGACCATCCCCATGAGGCCGCAAGCTGCCATTCAGCTTCTCCTCGTACATTTTCAGCCCGTCCTGTTTGGCCGGATGTTCATGGGGCAACTCAAGGCCCGGAAGGTCCTTCCTCTTAAGGAGAGCCAGCATCTTCAGCCTCTCCATGGCCTCATGTCCCTCCATCTTCAGCTGCTTGGCCAGGACATCCTCTCGATCATCAGGCTGCTCCAGACCCCTCTTCAGGAGGTTGAGTCGAAGGGAGTCTTCTGTCACTCTGTCCATCCTTAAAATGAATAATTCCAAGATTAGTCTTAAGGAGACCATAGACGTAACAATTACGATCTTTCTTGGAAAAGATCTTTCCAAGAAAGATTGTTGGTTTCAATACACACGTGTAGAGCTGAATGGTCAGATAGACGTATAGAATCAATAGAATTCTACCTGTATCTGACCAGCACTAACAATGGCCGATGTTTGGGTGCCTTTAAAGGCACCCAATCAAAATTTTCCATCCAGTCCAATCAACCGATATCCAAGTCTTCTGCTATCGGTCGGCTCGTTTCCCACCATCCACGCACCAAAAACAGTTTGTTGTGTACGATATTATCTGTGCATCTATGGCCACCTTTAGACATTGATTGTAAGGACAATTATCAAGAATGGCTGATGCCACCTAAAGATGGGGACACCATCAGCTGGGTGTTATTAACAATGCTGTACTCATTTTCTGAAAATCTCTGGTGATCCTATTTACCAGTGTGCCTAATGGTGGCCATACACCGATATCGGCAAAAGACTTGGAGGTCGATTGGCTCGTCGATCGGAAAAGATGGAAAATTTTTATCGGGTGCCTTCAAAGGCAAAGGGCTTCTGAGGAATTGTCAGACAGAGGGAGAAGTCTATTGTTTCTACCTACATATTTGATGAGTCAGTCCTTAATGTTTATAGAGAAAACAAATTGTCTTTGACCAGCGGATGCAAAAAAGATGGTAACTGTAACATATGGCCACCTTAATAGTCCTCTCCTCATTACCATCTCTCTCTTGTATCCTGGCCTTCGTTGACTCGCCACTTGAAGTCTCTAGTGTATTGATGCCTGCTGGTACCCCTATTCTGAACATTCTGAATGCATTGCTGCCTGCCAGTGATTTACTCCTCTCACCTGAACCTTCATTCTCTCCTCAATTCATTACTGTCTGTCAGTGACTCCTCTGACCAGTAAATTACTCCTCTCACATGAACTATCAGCATCTCCTCAATGTATTGCTGCCTCCAAGTTGCTCCCCTAACCTGAACTTTTACCAAACATCTCTTACAAGAACCTTCAGCCTCTCATCAATGCTGTGAATGATATCACAGTACCTACATTGGAACCTCTTTGCATTGCTCAGCAGTCTGAAAAGTCCAAATTTATACTTTCTGGTGGCAGCCCTTCTGCTTTCCTACAATTTTCACTTTTATATTGATCCAATCACCCTGGTTGACGTTGGTCTGCCCCGACTGTCTATACACTGCCGCCCAGACTAATTCACTTTGTTCCTTGTTAACCCTGTGTGTTGCACCTTGGATTGCAACCTGTCTTGACTACCTGTGGCAATACTTATCCTCAACCTTAGCTTCTTTTGCCTCAGTACAGTACCTGCTACCTGCTGTTACCCCTGCCTGAAACTTAATAAAGTGTAGTCTCATAAACCTGTTTGTTTAACACCTGCCGGAAGGTTTTGCAGCTTTGCCTTCACATATGTCCCTACCCTAAACTCTACGAGTTGTGGTCCCTAAACGTGATACCAGTCACTCCCAGATGTATTTCTGCCTGCCACTGACCCACCTCACCTGAACCTCCAGCCTCTCATCAATATAATGTTGCCTGTCACTGAGCTCTTCTCCCTGAACCTCCAGCCTCTCGTCAATACAATGCCACTGAGCTTCTCACCTGAACCTCCAGCCTCTCATCAATATAATGCTGCCTGCCACGTAGTCTCCTTACCTGAACCTTCAGCCTCTCCTCAATATAATGCTGCCTGTCACTGAGCTCTTTTCACCTGAACCGCCAGCCTCTCCTCAATATAATGCTGCCTGCCACTGACCCTCCTCACCTGAACCTTCAGCCTCTCCACAATATAATGCTGCCTGCCACTGAGCTCTTCTCACCTGAACCTCCAGCCTCTCGTCAATATAATGCTGCCTGCCACGAAGACTCCTTACCTGAACCTTCAGCCTCTCCTCAATATAATGCTGCCTGCCACTGAGCTCTTCTCACCTGAACCACCAGCCTCTCCTCAATATAATGCTGCCTGCCACGTAGTCTCCTTACCTGAACTTTCAGCCTCTCCTCAATATAATGCCGGTGGCTGCCTGCCACGTAGTCCCCTCACCTGAACCTCCAGCCTCTCATCAATATAATGCTACCTGCCATGTAGTCCCCTTACCTGGACTTTCAGCCTCTCCTCAAAATAATGCTGCATGTCACTGAGCTCTTCTCACCTGAACCTCCAGCCTCTCATCAATATAATGCTGCCCACTAGGGAGTCCTCTCACTCACACCTCTCCTTGGTATAATCCTGCCTGTCTGACTCTAACCTGAACCATTTTATATCTAATTTAGGGGTACCACCAGACTGCGCATTATCAGAGTCAAGCTCCTGTATAATTTAAGGGGAGGAGCACCTAACTACACATGGCCAGTGCCAAACTGAGGCCAAGTCTGGTTCCTATCTGATGTAGGGCACGAAACCTGGGACAGGCTCTATAAGCAGTGAGATATAGTGAGTGCAGACACAAAGGCCAGGCAGAAGATGGTGCAGGAGTATATGGAACGCAGGTGTATATACATTGGCATCTCTATCACCCCTCACTGTTTGTGGTATCAGAGAGGGGGCTTATGTGTATAAAGCTGGGGGGGAGGCAGGTGGGTGACCATCTGGATATTATGGGAGGAAAGGCAGATTAACCAGGAAGGGCCCCCTGAAGTCCAATATGGGAAGAAAGATAAAGGACCTGGGGAGCAGAACTGAGTGATGAAAGGCACTGCCCAGATACACTCCAACACCCTCCACTGAAATTGTAAAGTTCCACCTAACCCCCCCCAACACTTTCTTTCCTTCCTCCTGTCAGGGAAACTTCCCCCAAATTAGATTGCAAGCTCCTCAGAAGAAGACACAGCGGTGCCTACAATGCTGAACTAGAACGGGAAATAGAGCTGAATGACAAGAGACATGGCAGTTTCACTAGCTGCCAGTCAGTGACAGATATATGTATGTATGGTGGGGCACCTGAATGAGCAGGCAGTGAAGCACCCAGGGGCTACGTTGGCTCACTCCCTTCTTGCCGGCACATTTCCAGCACACGGGGCTACAAGGGCAGACAGACGAGGGGTTTGTAAATCAGCAGCGGCACAGGGCAGGGGCAGGAGACGGAGCACAGGCAGCAGCGAGTACATGGCACCCGCTCACTGCAATAGATCCAGTAGCCACTGTGACTCCCCCTGACACTGGGCCAGCACTGCATCAGCACCGGCTACACACACACCAGTCACAATAATCTCCTCCCAACGGAACCCACGCTGCCCCAAATCATGCCCCAGGGAGTAGAACCTGCAGCGTTTACCTGCCATTTCGTGGCTTCTCTTCCGTGGGCCAGACAGCCCAAAAATCCCCCTCCTCCTCCTTTTCCCCCACACGGCTGGGGGAGGGGGAGGAAGAAAGGGAAGAAGGGGGGTCACCCTCCCCCCCATCCCAGACCCTTCCGTCAGGTCTTGAATGACGCAGAGGCCTGGCACTATAGAAAGGCATGTGGGGGGGGGCGAGGGGCCTGGGAAGCCCACGGGGCAAGTGAGCTCCAGACACCCATCAGCTGTTCAGCTCCATTCACAGAGAGAGGGAGGGGGGAGGAAGCAATTAGCTGAAATACTCATCTATACACCAGCGAGTAACAAAAGAACCCCCTGCCCCCCATACACCAGCCCGACGCCTACATTGTCTCCCCCAAATCCCCCGTGCTTGTGCCCCGACACCCCCAGCCGCATTCCTAAGGATTCTTACCTAGGTCCTGCCGTCACAGAGGAGAATGGGGGGGCGGTGGGAATAGGAAAGAGAAAAAAAAAAAGGAAGAAAAAAGGAGGAAAGAGAAAGAGGGAAGTGACGGGAGGTGAGTGGATTTGGGCTGAGGGGGAGGCACAGACAGACAGCGTGACACCCCCTGCGGGATTCCTGCCCTTACACTGGGCACCACTCTCAGCCAATCACAGGCTCTCGCTCACATTAAACAAAAGGCACATACACAAGGAAAAGGGGGCTTATTGGGGGGGGGGATACTTTTACCCATGATTCATGGCGAGGGGCTAACAATCCAGTTGCAGCTGGTTTCAAACCCCTGGACGCTGAATCAGCCGCTTATTTATTTTAATTTGCAGATTGAGGTGTGCGGCGACCCCCCCCCCCCCGGACTAAATATCACCCTGCCCCAACTGTCACGCTGCCAAACTTTCTGCTAAATGCCCCCCATTACCCCTCCACAATAGCACCCCCACCCAACATGAACCCCCCCCCCGAGACCCTTCCCCTAATGCAGATGCACCGATTACAGAGAAAAGATAATGCCCTGTATATAAATATGGGACTATAAATAACTGTATATCAATAAATATTATGTATATCAACGTATATAATGTAAATAAATAAATATAATGTATATAATGTATATAAATAAATATAATGTATATAAATAAATATAATGTATATCAATGTAATGTAAATTAATGTATATAATGTATATCAATAAATATGTATATAAATAAATATAATGGCAACACTCATGCCACGGCACCCATTAATACGTTTCCATCACTTGGCATCGCGCCAACAGCAAAAGCCTTGGGTGCCATCACCTGCACCTACCTACCAGCACTGACCCCCCTGCTCACACTCACTGACCCCCCTGCTCACACTCACTGAACAAACACATCAAGTACTGAGAGCCCAGACTGGTTCTGACCCAGTGGCCAGGAGGCCGGCCCAATGCACAGGGGGCAGATGAGCAGGAGAAGCTCAATGTCAGGCAGGTGCTAACGAGCAAAAGGACAAAACCAAATAACACTGCCCCCCCCCCCACGCTGCTTCCTACTGATTGGCAGAAAGAAAAACCAAGGGACTGGTCCCATTGCCATTTTGGAGTCAGGAAGGAATTGGAGAGGAATTGGAGAGGCTTCAGACAGGTTTTTTCACCTTCCTCTGGATAAAGTGACAGGCAGGTTATATATAGACTATATAGAGGTGGAACCTTACTATGTTACTATGTATATTTGGGGACACGGGGATAGGACTTTAGGCACCAGAGGGATAATACAGAAATACATCATTTTGGGGGTGCTGGCTCCATCCTGAATCTGAACTGCACTTGAGAAACAGAGACTGCTCCCCCCACGAATACTGAATCAAACGACAGATTCCAGACTGCATGGGGTTAATAGTGCCCAGGTGCAGAGCAGCACTCAGGAGGTCCACTAAGTGGATACCAAATGAACCCCATTGGTTTATTGATAAGACTCCGAGTCATGGCAGTAAATAGCGACTCCATGTCCATAAGCAACACGGACACCCCGTAACACACAGATCTGTAAGACTGGTTGGCACCCCCATTTCTTCAGTTTTTCTCCCTCATCTTGTCCTCTCGCCCCAACCCCCAATACCTCAATCAGTTGTTCTCCTACAAACTTTCTTAGCCCCATCTTTTTCCTCCTTACTCCCAAACACTCCCCTATCACCCAAGTGCCACTGTCTCACTCTATCATCTTCTCTATGTTGACAGTTAGTACAGCCAATCCCACCTAACCTCCAGCTTCTGCCGTATTTTCCTAACCTTATCCCCAGCCGAGTGTGGACAAGAACTCAGTAAGGTCCACCTTCCTCACTGCAAGCCCCTTAGTTACATAATGTTGCACCTACTCCCCCATCTTCCTAACCCCCATTCTACCCCATCTTCATCGTAACCATCACTCACTTCTATCCCTTCCAAATCATGTCCAAAATCTCCAATACAAGTTTCTCCATATTTCCATTCCTGTGCATCTTGCCTCATCAAAGCAACTCCTCTTAATTCACTCTCCTGCTCTCTCCATCATCCTTTTCTACCAGTCTCCATATTCCTTTGCCCTGTCCAAAATTTCTCACTCTTACCACATCCATCTCCTTCCAGTCTCCATGTTCCCCATCTTCTTACCCAGCAACTTCTCATTTCCACCTTCTCTCATCCCTTTCAACCCCTCGGCCTCTTCCCTAAACGTCTCCATCTTCTCACCCCCTTCAGACAAATCTCCATTCCTTATTGCTTCCCACTGTATCTGAACCCATCCCAACTCTCCCATCCTTCTCCATCGTATCAGCATATCCTTCTCTCCATTGCAGCTGATCTTTCTAATCCCTCACACTGTTTCCCACAATCCTTTACTTCCCACTGCTCTCCATCACCCCAACTGCCGTCATGTTCTAACTCTCATTCCTAGACTCTTCATTTTTCCTCATACAGCCCATCTTTTCATCTCCCATATCTCCATCTCCCCTACAATCCAACACTTTTACATATAAACAACTCCCTTTTTAAGATCATCTCACCCATGTTCTCCACTGCCCTTAAACCCCTACCCATCTTCCCCTCCGTCATCATTATCTCATGGAGGCACCTTCCATTCTACCATCCCTACACCTGCAATCTCAAGCCCCATGCTCTCTTACCACTTACATCTTCTCTAAAACCCTCAATACCATTTATTAATAAATCTCTACTGCCCACCTCCATCATTCCTCACCTTTTTATCCACCCTCATCCATAACTTCCCAGATCTTTCCAGCTTCTCTAAAATTACACCATTTCATTGATTTCACATCTTCCCTTTTATCATGTCGGATCTGCTCTCCCAATTACTCATCAAGCTAATCCCCATCTTCCTCTTCCCTCTATCATCCCAGTTCTCCTGTCCATCATCCTTTTATTTTCCCCTAATCATCCCACATATTTTCAACTCCTCTCTATTCCCAAACAACCCATATTCTTCTCTATCACTTTCTCACCATCTAACCCTTTATCATCCCATCCCTCAAATCCTTTTGCTTCTCTGCTCCATCCCCATGTTCTCTCCATTATCTCATCCTCTCCATCTCCACGCTCATCTTTTATGCTACTGGTACATCTGTCTTTTCTCAACTCTGACCACCCGTATTCCTCTTCTCCAGCATCTCTTCCTTATTCATTTTATATATCCAGCTTCACCCTTTATCTTAGTACTCTCCTCTCTGCCCCACATTATTTATCACCCATATTCACCTTAATCAGCTCACCCTCCTGTCCATCATCCCAGCCCTTTTCCTCATCTCCCCTCACTCTCATCCTCTTCATCATCTCACTCTCATGTGTTCATCTCCCTGTTAAACTGAACATCTCATCATTCTACATCATTCCAGTCCTTTTCTTCATCTACCTTACACTTTATCATCCTGCCTTTTTCATCTCACCTCAGCCTCAATCATCCTATTCTCTTCATCATTTTACCTTTTAAATCACCCAGCCCTTTTCTTCATCTCCCTTACTCTTCTCCATCATCCCTGCATTTTAAATCTCTTTCATACTATCCTCTTTATTGTCTCATCTGCTCTATCATACCAGCACTTTTCTTCATCTTCCTTACCCTTCTCCATCAACCTTGCCTTTTTCATCTCACCTCAATCATCCTATCCTCTTCATCATCTCACCTTTTAAATCACCCAGCCCTTTTCTTTATCTCCTTGTGACGAATAGTTACCCCGGTGGTCTAGTGGTTCACCCCCTGGCATGCGGTGGTGCCCTGCCGTGCCTTCTGCGGGCACACCCGCCGCACGCGTCTTGTCTTCTCCAGCGCCGTTTCCCCTATGGTGCGCGCTTCCGAGTTTATGGGTTGGCGTTATGACGTCATTGTGCATTGGCATGAAATTCAAATGTATTTAAGGGGATTCCAGTGTATTAGAATTTGCCCTTTGTAAGGTTCTATTTAGCTAGTTCCTGGTGCTATTTCTAAGTATATCCTATTGCTCTTCTGTTTATTGACCCTTGTCTTGTCTGACTATTCTGAACTCTCCTATCTGACCATTGCCTGCTTGTTTATTCTGACCTCTCCAAGCTGACCTTTGCCTGCCTGATTATTCTACGCTCTCCAATCCTGATTTTGGCCTGTCTGACTATTCCACTCTGCTTGTGCTGGCCCGGCCTGCCTTCTATCCAGTATCCTTGGTGAGACGATGGTGCCCCATTGCTCGTCCAGAACCTGTAGCTTTGCTCGTCTCTTAGTAAGACCTGGCGGCATCCAATTAGCCGAGGGCTCCTACTGAGGTGAAAGGCGGCTGTTAAAGGCAGAAGCGAGAGCCGAGACCAGGGAGCCTAGCACTGGTTCTGGATTTAGGGTGCCGAATGTGACACTCCCTTACTCTCCATCATCATCATCATCCCAGCTCTTTTCTTCATCTCCCTTACCCTTCTCCATCATCCCTGCCTTTTTCATCTCACCTCAGCCTCATTCATACTATCCTCTTCATTGTCTCATCTTCTCTCTTTTTTTGTATTCCAAGATTATTTTCATTAATGAAAATGAAACAATACATGTATGTAATCATATTGTGTTACATATTAGACATTAACCTTCTAACTTCTCGGGTTAACATATCGTGTTAAGGGAGAAAAGTAGAGAGAGGTGATAGGGGAGGGGGTGTTAGACTGAGCTTGGAATTCAAAATGGTCCTGTTTTTAGAATATCTTATGTACGTGTAGATAGGAGACCCAGGGCTGCTAGAGAGGATCTTATTTCTTCCATAAGATATAGATCATTTACTTTGGTAATCCATTCATCCAGGGTAGGAGGACTGGTGTCTTTCCAATGTCTTGGGATCTGTCTCATCTTCACCCAAGCCCCTTTCTTCATCCCCCCTCATCCCATCCTCTTCGTCATTCATCTTCTCTATCATCCCAGACCTTTTCTTAGGCTTTTCCATCATCCCAGCCCTTTTAGTCATCTCCCTTTACCTTCACCTCTTCATCTCCCCTCAGTCATCTCATCCTCTTCATCATCTCACCTGCTCCATCACCCCAGACCTTTTCTTCATCTCCCGTTACCCCAATCACATCCTCTTCATCTCCCCTCAGCCTCAATCATCTCATCCTCTTCGTCATTCATCTTCTCCATCACCCCAGACCGTTTCTTCCTCTCCCTTACCTTCTCCATCATCCTGCCTCTATTCCCCTCTATCATCTCATCCTCAGTCTCATGAGTTCATGTCCCTGTTAAAGCCAATCAGCTCATCTAGTCCAGTCCTTTCTCCATGTCCCTCATGATGTCAGCAGTATCAGAATGTGCTCGAGCCCCTCACTTGTCCATGACTGAGCCCCTCCTCCCCTCCATCACCTCAGCCCTCCTTTATCCTCCTCCTCCATCATCATTACCTCCCCCCTCCCTTCAGCCCGGGCCCCGCCAGTCTATAAAAGGCAAAATATGATTCGCGACCCCTCAGACCCCCCTTTAGCCAATTCTAGTGCCTCGTGTCGCTAAAGCTGCCGCTCCCTGTCCCTGTGGGTTCCCGCACCTCAGGCCTTGGATCCCCGGTCTCACCTGAGAGCAGCGGCGGCGTCTGGGCTCCGTGCGGCTCTTCTTACTGCGGCAGGCACCGGCCACACACAAACAATGACTCTGATTGGGCGAGAGCCAAAGCCCGGGGACCCGCCCAGCAGGCACAAGCAGGCACTTCATTGGAGGCTCCTGGCGCGGAATTGGAGTAGGAAGGCGGTGTTTAAGCATTAGCCAATAAAAGGCACAGATAAGGCCGGTGTTATTCTGATTGACGTGACAATTATCCAATAAAGTAAAAAGACGATTTTTCGAGCCCTGCGGTTTCCATTAGTTGTACGAACTGACAGGCAGCAGAACGGACCAATGGAAGCTCAGAAGAGTCCGATGTATGGGTGGGCGCATTGGGTTACTGGACAGACAGTAGCAGAATGACAGTGGTGGGCGGACTTCATACGTAAAGTGACAGAAACCTTTACCAATGAACGGATGAGATATCCTAAGTGACACTTATCACTACCAATCAGAGAGTCGATTCAACTACAATAACATCAGCGCATTTAATACTGCTCCCCTCCTATTCCTACTGCTCCCCAATACTGTCTGCTCCCCTCCTATTCCTACTGCACCCCATACTGTCTGCTCCCCAATACTGTCTGTTCCTATTCCCACCGCACCCCAATACTGTCTGCTCCCCTCCTATTCCCACTGCACCCCAATACTGTCTGATCGACAATACTGCTCCCCTCCTATTCCCACTGCACCCCAATACTGTCTGATCGACAATACTGCTCCCCTCCTATTCCCACTGCTCCCCGATACTGTCTGCTCCCCAATACTGTCTGCTACCCAATACTGCTCCCCTCCTATTCCTACTGCTCCCCAATACTGTCTGCTCCCCAATACTACTCCCCTCCTATTCCCACTGCTCCCCAATACTGTCTGCTCCCCAATACTGTCTGCTCCCCAATACTACTCCCCTCCTATTCCCACTGCTCCCCAATACTGTCTGCTCCCCAATACTGTCTGCTACCCAATACTGCTCCCCTCCTATTCCTACTGCACCCCAAAACTGTCTGCTCCCCAATACTGTCTGCTCCCCTCCTATTCCCACTGCACCCCAATACTGTTTGATCCACAATACTACTCCCCTCCTATTCCCACTGCTCCCCAATACTGTCTGCTACCCAATACTGCTCCCCTCCTATTCCTACTGCACCCCAATACTGTCTGCTCCCCTCCTATTCCCACTGCTCCTCAATACTGCTCCCCTCCTATTCCTACTGCACCCCAATACTGTCTGCTCCCCAATACTGTCTGCTCCCCTCCTATTCCCACTGCACCCCAATACTGTTTGATCCACAATACTACTCCCCTCCTATTCCCACTGCTCCCCAATACTGTCTGCTACCCAATACTGCTCCCCTCCTATTCCTACTGCACCCCAATACTGTCTGCTCCCCAATACTGTCTGCTCCCCTCCTATTCCCACTGCTCCTCAATACTGCTCCCCTCCTATTCCTACTGCACCCCAATACTGTCTGCTCCCCAATACTGTCTGCTCCCCAATACTGTCTGCTCCCCTCCTATTCCCACTGCACCCCAATACTGTCTGCTCCCCAATACTGTACCCTCTTATTCCTACTGCACGCCAATACTGTACCCCTCATATTCATTGTCTGCTTCCACTGTACAGATCCCATTCATACTGTACCCAATATTCTCTGCACCCCTCCTATTCATACTGTACCCCAATATTTTCTGCTCTACTTTATCCTGACACTGCACCCCTCCTATTTCTACTATACTCAAATATTATTACACCATCTTATTTATAACTGTTCCCCAATACTCTTTGGATTCCACCTATTGCCATGGTTTCCCAGTATTCTCAGCACCTCTCCTATTCCTACTGTACCCCAATATTTTCTGCACCCCTCCTATTCCTTGTGTCCCCTATTTTTCCTACTGTATTATTAATAGTCACTGCACCCCTCTTATTCCTACTGTTCCCCAATAGTCTATGCACCCCTCCTATTCCTATTGTACTCCAATACTCTTTGCACCCACCTATTCCTACCCCAATGTTCTCTGCACCCCTCTTATTCCTACTGTACTGTATATTATTTACACCTCTCTGATTCCTCCTGCACCCCCTCTAATTACTTCTGTACACTTCATACTCACTGTTTCCCTTCTTTTCCTACTGTACCCCAATACTTGCTTAACCCCACCTTTTTCTCTTACTCCCCTCTAATCCCCATTGTACCCCAATACTCACTTCCCCCCCACCTTTTTCTCTTACTCCCCTCTAATCCCTACTGTATCCCAATACTCTCTGCACCCCCTCTAATCTTTACTGTATTCCAATACTCATTGCACCCCTCCTATTCCTACAGTACCCCAACTCTCTTAGCAGCCTTTCTATTCTTTCTGTACCACCCTCATATTCCTATTATACCCCAATACTCTTGGGACAAGGTCTCCATTTATACTGCTAGAGCATCAGCTCCTTATGGCAAAATGTCCCATTATACCATTAGAGCGTCAGCTCCTTGGGGCAACATGTCCCATTAGAGTGTCAGCTCCTTTAAAGCAAAAGGTGTATTTGAAAGAAAATGAATGTTTTTATTTCCAGCAAATTGCAAGACAATAAAAAGCTTCAGAAAGTGAAGCTGGGGTGATATTGCACTGAGCGCAGGGGAGGGACAGTTGTGCGGCACCTCGTGGGCGTGTTCTGCAAGGGAAGGGATATGTCACACGGGAGATCGGCGCAATAAATCTGCTCTACTGCGGGCGACTAATCTCGCTACTTCGGAGAAACAAAGCGACGCGTGTTTGTTCCCATCGGCAACTGACATTATTGCATTTTCAGGAGATTATTCGCCAGCGGCAGAGCAGATTTATTGTGCCAATTAGTAGTGTGACATCACCCTTAAGGGTTACAGTTCCCTTTAATGGAAGATTGAGCAGCAAAATATACAGAGGTGCCCCACGTGTGGGGTTAACTGTCCCTTCCGAGGGCTAAAGAGTAACTAACACTTTGGGGTAAAATACTGCGATTCGGGGAAAAACAAAATATAGAGGACTTGAAATAAATTAAAGGAACATTTACATATTTGCTTAATACTGACAACATAAAACTGGGTCCAGTAAGTCTGACCCCGGCACAGTCCCATTCACAATAAAATGACAGCAGCCCAATAAAAAACCGAATCTGACTGAGAAGATCACGTGACACACGGACAATCCCATTCCGCTTTGGCAAGTGATATCAGCAGTATGAACACTGGTCATGTGACAGGAAAACATGGCGGCTCAAACACAACTGTCATCTCTTCAGGGATTGGCTGTTAGTGCAGCTGCCCCTATTGCACTACAGCTAACCCAGCATGCACCAGTCCTTCTATTTCCTCTGCTGCATGGAAATACTGGTAGATATTTGATTAATGCGAGTGGTCCGTGCCATGGAGCGAATGTGCCGCCAGCTGACGGATTCTGCACATGGAGATTGGCCAGGCTACTCTGGCGGCATTCATGGATCCACATCACAGTGATGCTCCTCTGCTTGTCAGCTCTTGCCTGCTCCACCTCTGGGCGCTTCCTACTTGGAGCAGAGGACTTTCTCCTGTGTATGCGGCAAACCCACTAGCCGCTTCCCCGCAGGTTCTAATAGCAAAATGGACTCAGCACTCCAGGGTAGCCCCAAAGGATTTCCGACAGTCCAGTGCCTTGGGAGTAGGGAACTGGGCTCTTCTCCTTCTCAATTCTTCCTTACCCAAAGAGTTGTTCAGCTTCTTCAAGGCGGTCTTGTATTTATTATCAAATGCACCTGCAGGAGGGGCAAAAACAAAAGAACTAGCCAGAATCCTCATAAGGTCTCACCTAGAGCTCCGGGTTCAGTTCTACAGACCAGATCCCCAGGGGACAGAGAGAGACAGTGATACCACTTTATAGATCCCTGGTAAGGTCTCACCTAGAGCTCTGGGTTCAGTTCTACAGACCCGATCCCCAGGGGACAGAGAGAGACAGTGATACCACTTTATAGATCCCTGGTAAGGTCTCACCTAGAGCTCCGGGTTCAGTTCTACAGACCCGATCCCCAGGGGACAGAGAGATACAGTGATACCACTTTATAGATCCCTGGTAAGGTCTCACCTAGAGCTCTGGGTTCAGTTCTACAGACCCGATCCCCAGGGGACAGAGAGATACAGTGATACCACTTTATAGATCCCTGGTAAGGTCTCACCTAGAGCTCTGGGTTCAGTTCTACAGACCCGATCCCCAGGGGACAGAGAGAGACAGTGATACCACTTTATAGATCCCTGGTAAGGTCTCACCTAGAGCTCTGGGTTCAGTTCTACAGACCCGATCCCCAGGGGACAGAGACAGTGATACCACTTTATAGATCCCTGGTAAGGTCTCACCTAGAGCTCCGGGTTCAGTTCTACAGACCAGATCCCCAGGGGACAGAGAGAGACAGTGATACCACTTTATAGATCCCTGGTAAGGTCTCACCTAGAGCTCTGGGTTCAGTACTACAGACCCGATCCCCAGGGGACAGAGAGAGACAGTGATACCACTTTATAGATCCCTGGTAAGGTCTCACCTAGAGCTCTGGGTTCAGTTCTACAGACCCGATCCCCAGGGGACAGAGAGAGACAGTGATACCACTTTATAGATCCCTGGTAAGGTCTCACCTACAGCTCTGGGTTCAGTTCTACAGACCCGATCCCCAGGGGACAGAGACAGTGATACCACTTTATAGATCCCTGGTAAGGTCTCACCTAGAGCTCTGGGTTCAGTTCTACAGACCCGATCCCCAGGGGACAGAGAGAGACAGTGATACCACTTTATAGATCCCTGGTAAGGTCTCACCTAGAGCTCTGGGTTCAGTTCTACAGACCCAATCCCCAGGGGACAGAGAGAGAGAGTGATACCACTTTATAGATCCCTGGTAAGGTCTCACCTAGAGCTCTGGGTTCAGTTCTAGAGACCCGATCCCCAGGGGACAGAGAGAGACAGTGATACCACTTTATAGATCCCTGGTAAGGTCTCACCTAGAGCTCTGGGTTCAGTTCTGCAAAGCAGGTAGTATGTCTCACAATGCAAGATTTAGGGGTATGTACTAAAGAGGCCTGGGGCAGAGTACTCACCAATATCCATGTGATCCCTCCCGAGGGCAGCCAATGTTAGGAGTAGCAGTTCCCGGTATATTCCCCTAGACAGAGAGAGAAGCTCATTGATTGTTGCACTGGTGACATCATATATACACAATATATACACATTAGTGGTACACGGTGGGAAGGAAGTAGATACCTCTGCATACTCTGTGGTGGGGAAGGCTGCTCCTGTAAGATGGATATGATCAGGGAAATCGCTTTATGAACCTCATTGAGTCCCACAAAATTCAAGATCTTCTCCAGAACATCCAGGGTAAAAGGGTGAGTGTGGTTCCAGGAATGGAGGTGGATGGGGAGGTTTCCTGAAGAGGAAGGATCAAAAAGTTTGTACATGGAGGTGTGTGTTTGTGTATGAGAGAGTGTGTTTGTGTGTCATCGTTTCATGGCAGCAAGTGCAAATGCCGATCTTACTGTTCAGTTTCCAGAGGACATAGAGAGGAGGCCACCGGTCTGGGTCCTGCAGTAACACATCCCACAAAAGCCAGACCCTCACCCGAGGCAGCTCTAGGACCTACGTGAGAGAGAGGGGACAGTGGCACCTTTCAGTTCAGACATGGACCTCAGTATAAAAAGATAATGAATGAATCTCATGGGTCCAGTTATTAATGAGTAAGTTGAAAACTTCTGGCATGCGCCTTCCAGTAACCCACCACTTTCCAACCCATCCCTGAAGTTCTGGTCTAATGTATGATCTGAACCCCATCTAATGCTCTATGAAGATGTCGCAGATTGGTGGCAGCAGTGTGATAGTATCAAGTCCCAATAGCCAAAGCCCATACTGACCTGTGACTGGCGCCTGATGTGTTTGGAGGCCAACACCAGCTGCAAGAGGTTACTGGGCAGTGCCATGCGCTTGAAGTACCACACTAGATTCCAGTAGATGATGGGGTGGCTGTTGACCAGCTCTGGTTGGGAAAGGACATCTCCTCCTTCATTCTCCAGTAGGCTCTCCAGCTCCTTGCGCAAGACCAGTGGGCACAGGTAGGCCACAGTAACTAACTCAGAACTCACACTGGCCACACGAGGCTGTAACTGGAAGAGAGGCACTTTGCTATAGAAATCACAGATACCATAGCCTCAGAAGAACCTACACACTAACACAAGCAGGTGCAACTACGATTCAACAAGACAAAGAGACTCCTACTTGGGCAGAGTCAGAGTATCCATTGCATGGCGTGCGGCCCGGCCCGGGATCATCCAGAACCAAACACTGGAAGCGGTCACTCAGCACCGGCCCAGAGCCCCCAGGGGCTGGGGAATCTTCATCTGTAGAAGGCTGGAGGGAGGCAGAGGAGTCCTTGGAAGAGCTAATGTGAGACAAAAATCATACTAATGACTAAGTCCAGAGAGTAAAGTGTAGAGAGGGAGGTACTGAAAGGGGGAGATCCACGGATTTTGTATAGAGAAGCCTTGGTGAGAGGGAAGAGATTAGGAACGTGGTATTTTCTTCTAAGACAGCTTTACAATTGGTCTTCGTTATCTATTTGGCGTCCTTCCTGGTCTCCCTATTTCCAGTCTACAAGTGTAAATGCTGTTTAAACTATACCCTCAAAATTAATATTTAAGCAACAGATAGTTTATATCATATTAAGTGGCATATTAAAGGGAGATCCCCTGACCAGAAATACTGCAGCTCTAACGGTAACAGGGAGAGATCACCTGACCAGAAAAACTACAGCTCTAACTGTAACAGGAAGAGATCAACTGACCAAAAATACTGGAGCTCTAACGGTAAAAGGAAGAGATCACCTGACCAGAAATACTGCAGCTCTAACTGTAACAGGAAGAGATCACCTGACCAGAAATACTGCAGCTCTAACTTTAACAGGAAGAGATCACCTGACCAGAGATACTGCAGCTCTAACTGTAACAGGAAGAGATCACCTGACCAGAAATACTGCAGCTCTAACTGTAACAGGAAGAGATCACCTGACCAGAAATACTGCAGCTCTAACGGTAACAGGAAGAGATCATCTGACCAGAAATACTACAGCTCTAACTGTAATAGGAAGAGATCACCTGACCAGAAATACTGCAGCTCTAACTGTAACAGGAAGAGATCACCTGACCAGAAATACTGCAGCTCTAACTGTAACAGGAAGAGATCACCTGACCAAAAATACTGCAACTCTAACTGTAACAGGAAGAGATCATCTGACCAGAAATACTGCAGCTCTAACTGTAACAGGAAGAGATCACATGGCCAGAAATACTACAGCTCTAACTGTAACAGGAAGAGATCACCTGACCAGAAATACTACAGCTCTAACTGTAACAAGAAGAGATCACCTGACCAGAAATACTGCAGCTCTAACTGTAACAGGAAGAAGTGTGGAAGCAAAAGGCAAAACTCTGTCTGTTCATTGGCTCATGTGACCTAAGAAGTTTGTTTGGTATGTTTGTGTGCACAGTGAATCCTATGATCCCAGGGGGCGGCCCTTATTTTCTAAAATGGCAATTTTCTATTTATGATTGCCCAATGGCATATACTAATAAAAAAATATATTATTATGAAAATGGTTTATTTACATGAAGCAGGGTTTTGAGCTGTTTAATACAATATCTTTTTATAGAGACCTACATTGTTAGGGGGGTATAGTTTTCCTTTTAACTTGCAACCAACTAACAGTTGAAACAGAAAGCCAGATCGCTGGAGAACAAAAACAATTAAATCACGCAAAGGCCCGATATAAAGAAATCAGGACCAACTGCAAACTGTTGTGAAAGTTCATTTGAAGTATACTGGCCCTTGAAGAGCAGTTGCAATTGGTCAGGATACTGCACCTGTATTGGCTCTGCAAGTCGGTGATCCTGATGTTGAGGAGGGGCACAAAGTATTTGCCGCAGAACGTGCAGACGGTTTTCAGGTTGGAGTCATCAGATGTCCAGCCGGCCATGATGTCCTCGTCATACACCAGAGAGTGGCAAACTGGGCACAGAGAGCAGCTGGACAGCATCACCTGGGACAGGGAGTCACTAAATGGGTTAATGTTTGTAATGTACCATACCCATAATGCACACGGGCACATGCTATATCCCTGGTGCACAAAGTGCTTTAACACAGTAAGTCAGGTCAAAAAAAAAACACACGTCCATCAAGTTCAACCTTAAGTCTATATATAACCTGCCTAACCGCCAGTTGATCCAGAGGAAGGCAAAACCCCATCTGAAGTCTCTCCAATTTGCCTCAGAGGGGGAAAAATTCCTTCCTGACTCCAAAATGGCAATGGGACCAGTCCCTGGATCAACTTGTACTATGAGCTCTCTCCCATATCCCTGTATTCCCTCACTTGCTAAACACCATCCCACTGACTCACCTCTGCCGCCGGCACTTCATGTTCCCCCTCGGTCAGTCGGTCGGTGGATTTGTGGAGAGTGAAGCTGCAGACGGAGGTGTCCGACAAGTCAACTTCACTTCCCAAGGAGACCGAGCTCTGAAAGAGAGTGCAGGTACGAAGAGTGGGTCAGTGCAGACATAATGGATGGACCCCTTCTAACCAGCTTTTCCAAGCACAAGGGTTGGGACCGAGCAGCACCAGTACATATAAAGATCACTAATTTACTGGGAGTTCCAGTAAAATGGTAGAAAGTCATGTGACAAACCCATAATGCTTTGCAAGAAAAGTTACAGTATCTCTCCTGCCAGTGGGTAGTGCTGTGCCCCTCACTCACCTCAGAGGCTGTGGACTCTGGGCGCCCAATGCTTTCCTTGAAGCTCCTCCAGTGCTGATGCTGATCTCCGAGGGAGATGAGGGGGGATGGTTTTTCTGAAAAAGAGGCCTTTTTGCAAAATATTGAGGCCCTCCCAGGCTTCCTGGCAGGGGAGAGAAGCTGCTGTATCTTGCCTGTAAACTTGTTGCGTTTCCCATTGCTACTGGTGGATGAAGACTCTCCTTCATCTCTGGCCGGCCGACAAGGCAAGGCCTCTGTGGAGCTCTCGGTCATCAGGACTTCCGAGTCCTCTGAGGTTACAGCATCACTGCCAGTGGCATCTGTTTGTAAACTGATATTGGACAGGCTTCCATTCTCTGAGGCTCCGAGAACAAGTGGGGTCCCACACGGCCTTCTTAGAGAGCCACTCAGTGATGGGCTTCCATCATGTCTGTTGGGCATCTTCATACCCTCCACATCTTCCATCACTGGGAACCAAATGCAAACAGTCATATTACAAAATATGTGGCCTATAGCCTTCAAAAGCCCAGCTAAGTACTTACACTAGGTACGTGTAATTTGAATAGAGAGGGAGGGTAGGACCGGAGACGAGGCAGGAGATACATAGGTCAGGGAAGGAGAAGAATGGAAGGCAAAGGAGGTACATACATCAGGGAAGGAGAAAAGAGGGGGCAGATGAGGTACATAGACTAGGGAAGGAGCAGAGAGGAGACATTGAAGGTACATAGACCAGGGAAGGAGCAAAGAGGAGGCAGAGGAGGTACATAGATCAGGGAAGGAGCAAAGAGGAGGCAGAGGAGGTACATAGACCAGGGAAGGAGCAAAGAGGAGGCAGAGGAGGTACATAGACCAGGGAAGGAGCAGACAAGAGGCAGAGGAGGTACATAAATCAGGGAAGAAGCAGAGAGGAGGCAGAGGAGGTACATAGATCAGGGAAGGAGCAGACAAGAGGCAGAGGAGGTACATAGATCAGGGAAGGAGCAGAGAGGAGGCAGAGGAGGTACATAGATCAGGGAAGGAGCAGACAAGAGGCAGAGGAGGTACATAGATCAGGGAAGGAGCAGAGAGGAGGAAGAGAGAGAACAGAGAGACAAAGGAGAAGGTACGGGAGTGAAAGTGCAGAGAGTACAAAACTGGGAGATGAGGAATTAGAGATTGGGAAGGAAACAGAAAGGGCAGAGATATTATAAAAGGGAGGGAGGAGAAGGGCCATACAAATATGGGATCTATTATCTGGAACACTTTGGAAAACTTTGAGATTTCATAGTGCAGACAAACTCACTGTGCGTTAGTGTGGTCTCCACCATGTCACTGTCACTCCCGGTGCCACTAACACTCCAGCTCTTTACCAGCTTCCCCGATGAGATATCATGCAATTCCCTGTGTGTGCTCCCTGCCCATGTGGCTTGGCGAAGTAGACTCAGTCGTGGAGGCAGATCAGAGGCCGCGTGTCTTTGCAAATGTGCTGAGAATAAGAGAAAAACTATGTGACTGGTGCATTTCTCTGACGGTTCTGACTCCTGAAACAATGTAGCAGAAGCCAGCTTATAAACAGGCCTGTCTGAAAACGTACATTGTTAAAGGGATTCTGTCATGATTTTTATGATGTTCTTATTTCTAAATGACACTGTTTACACTGCAAATAATTCACTGTACAATATAAAATGTCATTCCTGAACCAGCAAGTGTAATATTGGTGTGTAGGTGCATCTCAGCTCATTTTGCCTGGTCATGTGATTTCAGAAAGAGCCAGCACTTTAGGATGGAACTGCTTTCTGGCAGCCTGTTGTTTCTCCTACTCAATGTAACTGAATGTGTCTCAGTGGGACCTGGATTTTACTATTGAGTGTTGTTCTTAGATCTACCAGGCAGCTGTTATCTTGTGGTATGGAGCTGTTATCTGGTTACCTTCCCATTGTTCTTTTGTTTGGCTGCTGGGGGGAAAGGGAGGGGGCGATATCACTCCAACTTGCAGTACAGCAGTAAAGAGAGACTGAAGTTTATCAGAGCACAAGTCACATGACTAGGGACAGCTGGGAAACTGACAATATGTCTAGCCCCATGTCAGATTTCAAAATTAAACATAAAAAAATCTGTTTGCTCTTTTGAGAAATGGATTTCAGTGCAGAATTCTGCTGGAGCAGCACTATTGACTAATGCGTTTTTGAAAAAAAAATGTTTTTTCCGTTTAAGAGAATAGAAACTGATTTCACTCGCATTCAAATTTACGAATAACATTGAAATCAGAGAAAATAGTTTATTAATTCATATTAGAAGATGCTGCTCACTGTCTGTCTGTGAAAGGCTGAGTCTGGTCTGTCTCCTTTTTCGTTTGAGGGGCTGGCGGAACTGAGCGGCTCCCAGGACCACATTGCGCAGCTTGGCCCAGCGTAGGCGCCCGCTCTGATTGCTCGAGGGCCATTTACTTTCCAATATGGCCTGCAAGAGAGAGGGGGACACAATAAGCAGATATATACAGGGGCTCCAGTGTGGGATATACACATACAGAGCAAGGAGCAGGTACCTTATTGTAGTATCCATAGGTGATGATATTCGGCACAATGCCAGCTTTTCTCATTTCAAGCATAACCCTCACCGCTAGAACCGGCTCCCCGTATTGACCGCACAGCTGCATCAGCACCCGGTAACACACCTATTGGCCAGTGTAACAAAAGTCAGTAGCCAGATCCACAAATGAATGATGGGGTCGAGCGCTACTGAAACATCATAGGACTGAATCCACATACTACTTGGCTTGATCACTCCATTGACAGAATCTCGTGCTGCTGCTGATTGGCAGGTTACCGTTAAAGGGACAGTTAAAGGAGAATTCAACCCTAAAGTAAAAAAAACTCTATCCCCCCCCTCCCTCCTCTCCCCCAGCCTAGCCGTTACCCCAGGCAAATGCCCCTAACTCTTTACTTATCCCTCAATGCAGATTCTGTCCAGCGGAGTTCACAGCAGCCATCTTCTTCTCTTCGGTAATCTTGGGGAAGTAAGTGCTGTATTAGTGCATGCGCAGTTGCAGCATTTTCCCAGTTCGAGACAACTGTGCATGCGCCGAAAGTGACGGAAATTGCCGAAGCTCCTGTCTCATTCTTAAGATTACAGAAGAGCCGGAACATGGCTGCCATGAACTCCGCTGGACAGAATCTGCCACGAGGGGTAAGTAAAGAGTTAGGGGCATTTGCATGGGGTAGCAACTAGGCTGGGGGGAGGAGGGATGGGGGTCTATGTGGGGTAGGGTTTTTTTACTTTAGGGTTGAATTCTCCTTTAAGTGTACAAATAAAAACTGGGTAAATAGATAGTCTGTGCAAAATAAAAATTGTATCTAATATAGTTAGTTAGGCAAAAATGTAATGTATAAAGTGACTGGATGTGTAACATAATAGCCAGAACACTACTTCCTGCTTTTCAGCTCTCTAACTCTGAGTTAGTCAGTGACTATAAGGGGGGCCACATGGGACATAACTGTTCAGTGAGTTTGTAATTGATCCTCAGCATTCAACTCAGATTCAAAAGCAACAGTGTGCCCCCCCCCCTCAAGTCACTGCCTGGTAACCAATCAGAGCTGAAAAGCAGGAAGTAGTGTTCTGGCTATTATGTTACACATCCACTCACTCCAGCCTTTATACATTACATTTTTGCCTAACTAACTATATTAGATACATTATTTATTTTGCACAGTCTGTCTATTTACCCAGTTTTTATTTTTATACTGAACTGTTCCTTTAAACACCAGCAGCGCACATGATCCTGTGCCGGGAGAGATCGGGTCCAGCAATATGTTGGGGTTTTGGGACATGCACCATAAAGATCATTATTGGTCACGAAGAGCGACGGCATCTTGGTGCTGTGTTTGGGATACTTGAAAAGTGCACCTCAACATTAGGCCCCATGTTCATTGTCCTTAAAACAGAAGCATTATATCCACTTACCTCATCAGGTAGGACCACTTTCTTATTCTCCATCTGCTTAAGGGCATCGTAGGCGGTCTGAAGAGCCCACACTTTGCTGGTGGTGGCACGCACAAATGTGGGGAGGTAGATAAACCAGAGTCCATAGCAGTGTCCCAGCAGACACTTGGCCCACATATCCGGCATGGTGGAGTACTTCTGTGCTACACCCTGAGCCATTTTGATCTCCTGCCACAAAGAGAGAAATGTCAGAAACCTGTAATCTTTAGACCCATCTCTCCTTCCTTAGCTAATCACCTGCTTGGTCCGACGTGGGGCAGGGCTACTTGGGGCACTGCTTTTTGATTGGTTCAGTGGAGCCATCAGCAGATCTTGTGGTAGGTCAAAGAGCTCCCTCCTGAGAACTGGGAAGGTGTCATACCTACAGAAGGTGGAGGGAGCAACATAGGAAGAGTCTGTATGAGTACTGGGAAACAAATGGAAAACTCAGGGAAGTGTGTGAATGGTAAAAGGGCTCTCACATGTACTGAGCAGGCGTCTCGGCACTGCCATGTTCATGAGGTTCCTCAGCTGGCATGATGAATACAGTGTGCTCACTGCGGTGAGACTCATCCAGCTCCACCAGGTGTAAATCCTCCATCTTTTCCCCATCTATTTGTACCTGAGAGTAAAAAAAAAAAAAAAGAGAGAGTTGCTTTAGAGAGCCAGCCTATTAATGCAATACTGCCCCCCAGTGGTACAAATTGTAAAATGCCCCTGGGGCAAACAAAACCCTATAGTAAAACTAGGGATGTAACGAATCCAACGAATTCGGTTCAGGATTCGGTCTTTTTCAGCAGGATTCAGATTCGGCCAAATTGCGTGACCTTTTGTCACAAGACAAGGAATTGAAAAATATTTTCCCCCTTCCCATCCCTAATGTGCATATGCAAATTAGGATTCAGATTTGGTTCAGTATTCGGCCGAATATTTTGCGAAGGATTTGGGAGTTCGGCCGAATCCAAAATAGTGGATTTGGCGCATCCCTAAATAAAATGGGTAATGTAATATCCCATGTTACACTAAGTAAAAAGGAAAGTGAATTATGTAAATCACATTCCTGCTGTCGATACAGTTTCCCAGCAGGCATCTGGGACGCTCATGTGCAGCATACAGTAGAAAGCCGTCATTTACAAGAGACTGATCTCGGCTCACCGGTACCTTTTCTATGCAATTATCAAAGAACTCCAGGCAGGCGTGCCGGTCACTAACAAAGGAGCAGTCTTCTATAAACTGTGTAAACATCTGAGTCTTTAGCATCTGTGCGTAGAACTTCTGGTGAGCCCGATCTCTGGACTTCCGGAAACCTGAAACCAGAACAGGGTGGTCAGTGATCAAAAAACCAATTCTCACCGACCATGCCCCGTCTATCACTTCTAACCACACTTACCCTCCACGTTAAACAAGTTGCTGGAGTCCCGTGTCCGCTCAGAGGGTGCCTGGGTGATAGGCAGCAAGAAGGAGCGATATCCCTTTAATAAGCAAGCCATGAACCTCAGAAAGGCTGCTCGTACGTCCAGCTCTAACTGCGTCCGGCGTCCATAGATCAAATCGTAGTCTGTCAGCAGAAACTCCAGAGTTGCTTCCTCCATGGGTTTGTTGTACACTAGCAAGACAGGAGGAGACATTTGGGCTTCATAAGTATGGCCACTGGAGATCCACAAACAATTCAAATAGACCTCATGTTAGTGCAGCTACCCATGGTCTGCGACTGGGGTTGAGAACCTAGCGCATAAATAAAATGGTAGCGGGATGAAAATATAGAAGTATCAGAGTGAGGGATAAAAGTGTCCAGTGGAAGAGCAGGGACAGACACAACAGGGAAGGGACAGGCATGTTAGAATCACTACGTGGAGCAGAGGATCCAAGATACTGTAGAAGGCAGGGCCGGCCTTAGGCCTATTGGACCAATTGGGCCCAATAGGGCCCCGCACCTCTGGGGGCCCCGCACCACAGGGCAGCACAGATAATATTTCCCTCAGCACATGATGCTGCCTGGCCTGCCCCCAACTTTGAGAGTTCAGCCCATCCCCAAATCCATAGGTCCAGCCCACCCCCAACTCTGATAAGCCAGCCTATCCCACAACTCCATAGGTCTAGCCTGCCCCCAACTCTCATAGGCCCAGCTTTCCTCCAACCTTGATAGGCGCTGCCTGCCCCCAATCCAACCAAGCCTGCTCCCAAGCTGAATCGGCCCAGCCTGCCCCAAACTAATTGGCCCAGTCAACTCTCCTATTTCCTCCCTCTCTCTCTTACCCTGTGTGCCCCTATTATGTGCCCCTATTTCATCCCTCTCACTCTCTTACCTTGTCTGCCCCTTTCCTTTCTATTTTGTGCCTGTATGCCCTTATTTTCCTAAATACTTGGTGTGTCAGTAGCCAGCAACACTTTGTCTAGGGGCCCCGCCAACATGGTCCCAATTGGGCCCCACATTTGATAGGATCAGCCCTGGTAGAAGGGGAGGCAGGAATATCAGAACCATCAAAATAACTATGAAAACAGTGGACTTAGGGAAGGAACAGTTAATGAGGGCTTCCATTTTAATAGACCTAATTATAATAATATAAGTAATGGTAGATGGTTCACGCAAGAGGAAATTCTAAAGAGACTAGAAGATGTAAAAAGAAATAAAGGTCAAGGACCGGATGGTATTCATCCCAGGGTACTAAACAAGCTCCGCTCTTTGATTTGCTTAATGTTTCAGGATTAATTGAGGTCTGGCATGGTGCCGAGAGACTGGTGAATTGCTAATGTGGTGCCGCTATTCAATAAGGGATCCCATTCTCAGCCTCAAAACTACAGACCAGTTAGTCTGGCATTAGTGGTAGGAAAGATTTTCGAAGGGTTAATAAAGGATAATATACTGGTTTCATAGCAAATCATAATACTATGAGTTTGTGCCAGCATGGTTTTATGCGTAATAGATCTTGCCAGACTAATTTAATTGCCTTTTATGCGAAAATGAGCAGGGACCTTGACTCTGGGTTGGCAGTGGATGTGATCTACTTAGACTTTGCTAAAGCATTTGATACAGTGCCACACAGAAGGTTACTGGTTAAATGAAGGGATTTGTCCTGGAACATAACTATACTATAACTTAACTATGTAATACTGATCTAACAGGGAGTGACAGCAAAACTGAGCACCATGTCACGTTGGGTGAAGCAAAGGTAAGAGACAGGGTAAGTAGAGACAGAAGAGGAAAGAGACAGGGTGTGCCAGTGGAGCAGAGGAGTCAGGTACAGCAGGTGGATCAGAGGTAGAAGAGAAGACTGAAAGATTGGCAGTGGAGCACAGGAGGCAGCATTGCAGGGGAGTGGGCAAGGCAATGGGTACCAAGCAGAGGTAGTTCATGTGTAGGCCAAGCGTGCAAGTAGCTCACTCTCGTCCAGCTGTTTGTGCAGGTCAGTCAGGGTGCTCAGCAGCACCTTACAGGGTTTGCGGGGAAGTGACCGGAGAGACGAGATCTTTTTCTCTTCGCTCCTGGAATACAAATAAATGATCAGAAGAGAAGCTTAACTCCTGAGGCTCCAAGTTGTACAGTTCTTCAACCTACTGGAATAGGGTGTTAGTGTCCAGATCCACACATAGAATGTCCTGCGGGGGGTCGTGGAGGTCAAAGTAGCTGGAGTGGATCCCCACGATAAATGGAACAGGGGCACAAAGTACATCTGAGAGGGTGAGAGGGCACAGAGGGATGTAAGGGCACTGCCATCTCAGCGGAAATATGATCTGCAGAGGAACAAGGAAAACGCATTCAGACTGGGGCCCCAGTGACATGGAGCTGGCAGAGAAGGAATGGCCATTAACAACCACCCTGCCCCTGCCCAGGGGCACTCACCGACACCAACGCCTCCCCCACACTGGTCAGCACATCAGGCCTCTGCGAGTGGATAAGCACTTTGTTTTCAGTCAGAACAGCAAGAAGGAGGGTCACAGGCGTCTCGGGGCCCAGGTTCTGCAGAAGAGTCACATAACTCGCTCCACTGTAGGGGAGGGAAATAGAGTTTTACTCTCTTACTAGTCCTTTAACTTCCTGCAGTATGGCAGCTCCCACCCAGATATAAGAATGGCAATCAATAGAAGTTAAAGGGATACTGACAGTTTTTTTTTCCAAAACACATCCGTTTATAGTGCTGCGCCAGCAGAATTCTGCACTGAAATCCATTTCTCAAAAGAGCAAACAGGTTTTTTTATATTTGATTTTGAAATCTGACATGGGGCTAGACATTTTGTCAATTTCCCAGCTGCCTCCAGTCATGTGACTTGTGCTCTGATAAACTTCAGTCTCTCTTTACTGTTGTACTGCAAGTTGGAGTGATATCACCCCCAGCAGCGTAAAAACAGAACAATGGGAATTATTTGCAGTGTAATTTAAAAATAAGCAACAGCATAGAAATCATGACAGAATCCCTTCAAGTGTGCGGAGTTCCCCTTTAACCGTTCATATCAGTGCATCTGTCATTCGCTGCAGTGGGTTGGAGGGGAGTATAAGAATAATACAAAGAGCAGGAGGGTTTGGGGGCAGCAGAAGAGGAAGCTTACAGAGAGTCTGCATGTGGGCGGTTATTGAGTGCAGCTGCTTCCCCAAAAATCTCACTTCTGCTTTACCTTTTTTACCAGCAGGTGTTTGTCTGATGTTGTTCTGCACCTAGACATGTGTGTGTGAGCTGTAATCAGATTGTACAGCCATGGGATCCGTTATCCACAAAGCTCTGGATTACTGGAAGGCCATCTCCCATCAACTCCATTTTAAGCAAACCGTTTGAATTGTTTTAAAATTAAAAATTCTTGTTCTAATACTGAACTGCTCAGCTGCAGACCTTAGATCAATGGACTACAGATGTGTACAGAGTGTGTGTATATATATATATATATATATATATATATATATACATGATCCTTGATAAAGGCCCAGATGTGGGCCGAAACGTTGGACACGAGAGTGACTATTCAAATAAATATTCACGTTTGATTGAATAAACTGGAGTGCTGGTCCATCTTGAAAAGCTATATATATATATATATATATATATATATATATATATATATATATACATACACACACTCTGTGTCACTGGCTGAAACCCTTTATTACCTGCCTCCAGCATCCTATTTCTAAAGGGACAACTCCCTTCCCTATTCAGTATTCTGTTTTCTTGGCCAGAACAACTCCCTTCCCCATTCTGCCTCTTTAACTGCCTTCCCTTTTATCATAAAAGAGTGGTTCACCTTTAAGTTAAGTTTTGGTTATAGAATGGCCAGTTTGCAATTATTTTTTTATAAATATAGTTTTTTAATTATTTGCCTTTTTCTTCTGACTCTTTCCAGCTTTCAAATGGGGGTCAACGACCACATATAAAAAATGCTCTGTAAGGCTACAAATGTATTGTTATTGCTACTTTTTATCACTGGTCATTCTGGTCAGGCCTCTCCTATTTATATTCCAGTCTTTTATTCAAATCAGTGCATGGTTACTAGGGAGTCACATGTCTGCTTGGGGCCATAGCAACCAGATGGCTGGAATTGCAAAATGGAGAGCTGCTGAATAAAAAAACAAAATAACTCAAAAACTGCAAATAATACAAAATGAAAACCAATTGTGAATTGTCTCAGAATATCCCTCTCTACATCACACTAACAGTTAACTCAAAGGTGAACAAACCTTTTAAGGGAGATATCCAAGCACATAACCCCAGCATGGTTCAATGCCCTGTAGGGAATGTGACTTCATATTGCCAGAGGAGAGAAGTCTTAATCAGGAGTGAAAACACGTTACTAAAGAATATATTTAGCATTAAATAATGTCATTTATGTATGCATTGTATAGAAGACGTGCTTTAGAGAAAATATGGCTATTTTACTTTTTAGGTGTGCAGGACCCATCCCAGACCCTGGAATAAGTAACACAGAAACCTTTGTTACCGGAGGCTTTTATGTTATCCAAATAAAATAGATCCAATTTCCCAATGTTTTAAATAAGAGAATCCCAAATGTGGCACTGAAATATGACAATGGCTTTATTTAGCTCATACCTGAATAGATCTCACCTGAGGGGCAAAGGAGAGGATACTGGCTGGCACAGCAAAACATTATCATATGGGGACATCTGAAACACAAGAGAGAAGACTGGTGGGAACAGAGTTCACCCGATGTTGATATCTAGAGAGAAAGTGGTTGGTTGGAACAGAGCTCACTCTGTATTGTTATCTAGAGAGAAGAGGGTTGGTTGGAACAGATCTCACCCTATGCTGATATCTAAAGAGAAGGTGGTTGGTTGGAACAGAGTTCACCCCTATGTTTATATCTAGAGAGAAGAAGGTTGGTTGGGACAGATCTCACCCTGTATTGTTATCTCGAGAGAAGGTTGTTGGTTGGAACAGAGCTCACTCTGTATTGTTATCTAGAGAGAAGATGGTTGGTTGGAACAGAGTTCACCCTATGTTGATATCTAGAGAGAAGAAGGTTGGTTGGAACAGAGTTCATCCTATGTTGATATCTAGAGAGAAGAAGGTTGGTTGGAACAGAGCTCATCCTATGTTGATATCTAGAGAGAAGAAGGTTGGTTGGAACAGAGCTCATCCTATGTTAATATCTAGAGAGAAGAAGGTTGGTTGGAACAGAGCTCATCCTATGTTGATATCTAGAGAGAAGAAGGTTGGTTGGAACAGAGCTCATCCTATGTTGATATCTAGAGAGAAGAAGGTTGGTTGGAACAGAGCTCATCCTATGTTGATATCTAGAGAGAAGAAGGTTGGTTGGAACAGAGCTCATCCTATGTTAATATCTAGAGAGAAGAAGGTTGGAACAGAGATCATCCTATGTTGATATCTAGAGAGAAGAAGGTTGGAACAGAGCTCATCCTATGTTGATATCTAGAGAGAAGAAGGCTGGTTGGAACAGAGTTCACCATATGTTGATATTTAAAGAGAAGACAGCTGGTTGCAACAGAGCTCATCCTACATGATATCTAGCAAGAAAGCAGCTGGTGGGAACAGAGATGCCACATGTGATATCTAGACAGAAGAAGGTTGGTGGGAACAGAGCTTACCCTAAGTAATATCTAAAATAAAGAAGTCTGTTGGGAATTGAGCTCACCCTGCATTATATCTAGAGAGAAGAAAGATTGTGGAAAAAGAGCTCGCCCTATGTGATAAATGGACAGAAGAATACTGGATGGAACAGATACATGATATGTAGAGAAAAAAAAACAGGTGGGAACAGAGTTTACCCTATATGATATCTAGAATGATGGAAGCACCGAGAAACAATGCTCACCCTATGCAAAATTTACAAACATATAAAGATGGCTGGGGGAACAGAGCTCACCCTTTAAAGAATTCATCCATTATAGAAGTCGTAGCATTGAAATAGAGCTCTCACTACAAAATATCTAAAAAAAATAAAGGATGATGGGAACAGAGCTTGGCTAATTTCAATTATAGCAAGGCCCATGCAGCCTCACACATTACCTATATAAAGTGCTGGGCTATAGCAGGTTATAGAACCCTCTCTGGTATTTTCCACAATATTCGAATTGCCCGTGCAGGCTTGGCTTCTCTTATGTCATATTCAGAAGAAAACAAGAGCAGTGGGAACAAAGTTAAACCCTATGAGATATTCAGTGTACCCAAAAACAAAAGCTTGACAAGCCTGTCACTCACCTGTACCAGAATGCGTGGCCGTTGAGGGGATGGGAAGGGGACATTGAACATGAAGTTGGAGAGGTGTCTAAAGTAAAAATAAACAAACACATTAGTAGGAGAATGGAGCACAGAGTTAGCGACATCCCCTCATATTATAATCCTATCATTCTATTCCTTTCTGTCTCTGCTTTATTACTAGCACCCTACTAGACCATGGTTGGGTGCTTACTTCTCAATGGGAAGAACATGGGGGCCTGAGATGGAGTATCGATAAATAAAGGTGAGGAACTTTTGGAAGACGTCAAAGAAAGGCCAGTGAGACAAGACACAAATGCTCTTCTTGGTCTGAACAGACTTGTTGGTCACAGGGCGTTTGTCCACCACACTCAGTAGCCCCAGGCATTGGTTCTGCTTCTCGGTCAGGCACTCCCGGGGGTATTGCTCATGGAACTGGATAGCAGCGCCGTATACCTGCAGCAGCGTGAGACATTAGCATTGGGTGTGCGTCAGGAAAGTATAAATACGTACTAACAGCACTGCAAGAGAATACAGTGGTACAGGAACCCATAATTATGTGAAAAAGGAAATGAGCGATGATCCCAACTCACCTTCTCTCCAGAAGCACCGGTCAGCACAAATGTGGAGAAGACAGGCATGTGATACTTAGTGTTGATAGGCCAACTCTCTATAGTGGCACCCATTGGCAGGCAGAAGATTGCCACCATCTCAGGCAAGGGAAATATTTCACTGTCAGTATCAGGGAATCGGCTGATCACCCCTGCGGTTAAGATGAGGATAATATAAATAGGGTACTGAGGGCCTAGGAGCTGACAGACAGACAGACAGACACTCACCTGCTTCATACACAAGGCTGTGAGTCTTTGCCGTGCCCTTCTTGTAACAAAGGAAGAGAGCTTGGCCAAACTGTGAATACAAAGCAAAGTGTCAGGAGCACAGCCAGCGGGTTTCAAGCAACACAGGGAGTCCAAGGAATCACAATGGAGAAAAGGGAAAGCAAGAAGCAACACAAGTAAAGGTGGCCATACACAGGCTGATAACAGCTGGCGACAGACCCAGTCAGCAGCTTATTGGCGTGTGTGGGGCCCACCGATGGGGCTTCCCCGATTGATATCTGGCCGAGAGTCCGACAGTCGGGCAGGGGTAAAAATCCTGTCGGATCGTGGACAATCTGTGCATTGATGAGGTCCTGCGACCCGACATCTGTATTCCTTTCATTATGATCCAATCATTGGGCCCTAGGGACCATGACCAGATAGCCCGGCACATTGGGGAGAGATCCGCTTGTTTGGAGATCACTATGGGGCAAATTTACCTCCCAAGTTGCGCCAGCGTTTGCTTCGCCGCAATTCGCCAGGCGTAGATTTGCCAGGGTTGCACAAATTCACGAAGATTCGAAGTTGCGCACAAGTTACCGATCATTTGCGAAGTTGCGCTAGCGATGTTACGATCAGGAGTTCGAAGTTACGCTAGTGATGGCAAATTTGCATACGGCGTGCAGTTAAAGTACAATGGCCGTATATGCAGCAGCAAACACATTACACTACACAAGGCCAGGGAACCTTAATAAATGTGTTCTAATGCCCTACACATGTGCCCACAGTATAGTTTAGGTGCCATATGTTATAAAATGTAGGAGGGAAGGAGGGTACCCTAAAAATTTTTTTGCTCTTTTTCAGTCTATCACCCTTAAAGGAGAAGGAAACCCCCTGGGCGCAAAACCCCTCCCCCTCCCCTGTATTGCCCCCCCTCCCTCCTCCCCCCTGGCCTACCTGTCCCCCTGGGCAAATGCCCCTAACTTGTTACTCACCCCTCTGCGCAGGTCCTGTCCACGGAGTTCACAGTCGCCATCTTCTCCCACGCGCGTCTTCTTCCTGCTTGACTGGCGTCTTCTGTCGCATGCGCAGTAGGAACATTTACCGGTACGGATCTACTGCGCATGCGCCGAATGTCACGAAGTTTTCCGATTTCACTTAGTTACATTCGGCACATGCGCAGTAGATCCGTACCGGTAAATGTTCCTACTGCGCATGCGCCAGAAGACGCCATTCAAAGCAGGAAGAAGACGCGCGTGGGAGAAGATGGCGACTGTGAACTCCATGGACAGGACCTGCGCAGAGGGGTGAGTAACAAGTTAGGGGCATTTGCCCAGGGGGACAGGTAGACCAGGGGGGAGGGGGAGGGGTTTTGCGCCCAGGGGGTTTCCTTCTCCTTTAAAAAAGTAAAAGACGCCAGCGTTTTTTGAAAAAATGTAAACTTTTTTTGAAGCAAGTCCTGTTCACTCTATTGCACTTGCCTGGACTGAGGTGGCGAAGTAAAGTCCGGCGCAAGAGCTAACGTTCACAAAAATCCGCAATTTAGTGAATTAGCATAATTACGTCCCTTCGCCACAGGGCAACTTCTCTTGGCGTAAGGGTGCGAAGTAGCACTAGAGTAAGTCCACTTCGCTAGCGAATTTATGCCAGCACCCGTCAGTAAATCGGTGAAGTGGCAAAATGACGTCACGCTGGGGAATTTTCGCTAGTGTTAGCCACTTCGCCCTTTAGTAAATTCGCCCCTATGTGTACGGCCACCTTTAGAGAAGAAGCCAGGAGGTGGCAGCAGGTATAGAGGATTCCTTACCATACTTGTATTGAGATTCCTCTCCACTCGGCAGAAAGTGTTGGGGGTGCTTTCTCCCTTGCTGGGGTTAATGATACAGATATCCATCACCCCCAGACTATTCAGCCCCATGGACTCAGAAGCACGTTTGAACATGAGAAAGGCTCGCTGGTTCCCAGGGCCCCCTGAGCTCAGGTTGGCAGAGTGACTGTATGGGGTGGTGTCGATGACCTGGAAACCTGCACGGAGAGGTTCTTTCCCCTCATAGTGGACTCTAAGGACAGGAGCCAATAGAAAGACATGTCACCATTACTGGAAAACTGACAATCATAATAATAGCAAGGCAAAGTAATCAGTCTCTTACCCAAACTCAGTGATGGGAGGCTTGTCTCTCCCCCTGCGGTAACACAGGTACATGTGCTGGTTGGTGAGTAAACCCGAGTTCAGATCAGCCGAGTGCCCCCCTGGTGTGGTCTCTATACAGGTGAATCCATGTGGTACCTCTTCCCCCTGAGCCTTCACAATGACTGCCACATCAATGACCAGTTCTGTAGAACGTATAGAGCGCTGGCGATTCTCTTCCTCCAACGGTCGAGACGCTGGAGTCAGCCCGGCCACTACAAAGTAATCCACCAGTTTGGGAGGTCCCTCTTCCATCATGGCACCTCAGGTTCACTTGCTCGTGGGTAACTTAAAGTGGCGGAGACACGGAGAAAGAGAAAAGAGAGAGACAGATATAATTGACTTATAGGAGAACTAAACCTCCTTGCTTATAAATAAAGTACCCCCTGTTGTAAAATAGGAGGATATCAGAAGTCGCCTTGGAGTTACATGACCTGTATAAAAACAATTAGCCTTTGGCCTTGTGGTTCTGTATGGTCAAGGTACTCCTCGGTAACTTATCCTTATAATTTACAAGAGGGAGTACTTTATTCACTATATACAGTCATATGAAAAAGTTTGGGAACCCCTCTTAATTCTTTGGAGTTTTGTTTATCATTGTCTGAGCTTTCAAAGTAGCAACTTCCTTTTAATACATAACTTGCTTTATGGAAACAGTAGTATTTCAGCAGTGACATCAAGTTTATTGGATTAACAGAAAATATACAATATGCATCATAACAAAATGAGACAGGTGCATAAATGTGGGCACCCCAACAGAGATATTCCATCAATACTTAGTTACAAATGTAACAGCCTCTAGACGCCTCCTATAGCCTTTGATGAGTGTCTGGATTGTGGATGTGGCTATTTGTGACCATTGGTCCATATAAAATCTCTCCAGTTCAGTTAAATTTGATGGCTGCTATCTGGGACCAGTCGCGGGATCGTATGAGTATCCCTAGAAGCCAACAGCGTCCTCTATTTAGTAAAGATTCGATTGCTTTTAAGGGATTGCTAGGCACTTCTGGTTTAATTGATGCTTGGAGAGAATATAATCCTGATGTTTTGCAATTTTCACATTATTCAGCCCCGCATAAAGTGTCCACTAGAATAGATCACGTTTTTCTTTCGGCTACTTTGGTCCCTTCTCTTCGTTCTGCTAAAATGCTTAATATTGGGTGGTCTGACCATTGTCCAGTCCTGATTACTCTATCTAGCATATTGGAAAAACCCAAGACTAGATTTTGGAGGCTCAATGAGTCCCTGTTGAGTTTCCCTGACGTGGTTACTTCGATACAAAAGTCCCTTACTGATTATTTTGCTGAAAATATAAATTCTGTCTCCTCCCCCATTTTGCTCTGGGAAGCTCATAAACCTGTTATTAGGGGTTGTTTTATCCAGATTGGCTCCAGACGTAAGAGGGATAGAGACTCTAAAATTAAGGTTCTGACAAGGGAATTGGATAAATTAATAGCTTCACAGATAGCGTCCCCATGGGAGAATCACATTCTGCAGATTAGGCAGTTACAAAAAGATCTGGATTTATTAATGACTACTCATGCTGAAAAGAAATTACGATGGGCTAAACATAAGATGTACTGTTGTCTCGATAAACCGGGTAGGATGTTAGCACGCAAGTTGAATGAACGCAATGTTCCCCAAACGATCCATAAAATTCGGACAACTTCTGGTCAGTTGACCGGGAACCCTTCTAAAACGGTTACTGAATTTGCCAACTTTTATCAGAAATTGTATTCTAAACCGAGTGATGTCCCTCTGGTTAATTATGACAAGTTTTTTCGGGATCTAGATCTCCCTAGATTAACAGAATTCCAGTCTCAACGGATGGACGAGGACATTACCCTAGAGGAAGTTCAATTTGCGATTAGAGATTTGGGGTCGGGGAAAGCTCCTGGCCTAGATGGGCTCTCCAACATTTATTACAAAAAATTTCTCCCTGAGGTCGGCCCTTACTTGACCAAAATGTTCAATGCCCTGAAAGTGGGAGGGTCGTTTCAAGCTGAGACCTTGAAGGCTCAGATATCTGCGATTCACAAGCCTGACTCCAATTTATCAGATTGTAAGAATTATAGGCCGATTTCAGTGTTAAATACGGATGTTAAACTGTTGGGGAAAATATTAGCTATTAGGATCAACTCCTTTCTACCTCAAATCATACACAGGGACCAAGTGGGGTTTGTTCCTGGGCGTCACGCCGGGGATGCTATTAGACGTTTGATCCTATTGACTCTGCATGCTAAATCTTCGGGGGTTAAATCAATGCTGCTTAAGTTGGATATTCGTAAAGCCTTTGATTCTATTCACTGGGACTATCTGTATTTTTCTCTGAGCAAATGGGGATTTGGTGACAAATTTAAAACTTGGATTCACTCGCTTTATCATGGCCCCTCCGCCTTGGTTAATATAATGGGGTTTCTGTCTGAACCCTTTATGATTTGTAGGGGGACCCGTCAAGGGTGCCCTCTTTCTCCCATTTTATTCAATTTAGCTATAGAGCCCCTAGCGGCCGCTATTAGGTCTGACTTAAATATTAAGGGGATTCCAGTTGGCGGAGCTCATCATAAGGTCTGCCTCTTTGCTGACGATTTATCACTTGTAATTTCACATCCGTTAACCTCTCTCCCTAATTTATTTAATCTCTTGGAGGCATTTAGTCGAATATCTGGCCTTCATCTTAACCATAACAAAACTGAGGCCCTTAATATCAATCTATCCCCGGAAGCAGTAAAGTTGTTACAACTGAACTTTGAATTTGCTTGGCAGCCCCACTTTATCTCCATATTGGGGGTTAAGTTAACTCGGGATTATGACTCCCTGTATAAATATAATTATCCCCCGGTTTATAAGTCTCTGTACGATTTGTTGGATAGATGGCACTGTTATCACATCTCGTGGATAGGGAGGATCCATTCCATTAAGATGACTATTTTGCCTAAGATCTTATACCTTTTTAGAACGCTCCCAATTCCAATTCCTTTAGCTGATATGTCCCGGTTTAACTCTAAAATCTTGCAGTTTGTTTGGGCGAGGAAACACCCTAGAATACGCCATTCTGTATTAACTTATCCTAGGGATAAAGGTGGTCTGGGCTTACCTAATTGGCACTATTATTATAAGGCAGCCCAGATCTCCCAAATCTTAGCTTTACACTCTGTTCATGATTGCCCTCATTGGGTTGCCTTGGAGAGTTCATATACCCTACCATATTCTCCGGCGGCATTGGTATGGTGTCCCCCTAAACAGCGACCATTAACGGGGAGTGTATGTCTGACTCACACCCTGAAAATTTGGGACTCGGTTAGTTTGAGAAATACTTTGCTAACAGCTTGCACGCCAGCTATGCCCTTTCTAGGGAACCCCCTCTTTCGCCCAGGGTTACAGCCTTCAGCTTTTCAATGGTGGACCTCTACTAATGTACGCTATTTGGGACAGTTATACACTGATACAGGACCATACTCCCCTCAACGCCTTATTGATAAATATTTCGTTCCTCCTTCAGAGTATTTCCGTATGCGACAACTATTACATTTTGCCCGGTCCCAATGGATCTCTGAAGGAGGGGTGAATACATCGCAGTCGTTTTTTGAACTATGGTGTTCCCGCAACCCTTTGAGTCGGAAAGTAATTTCCTTGCTGTATAGGAATTTTTATGACAAGGTCGTGCCGGATCAGTTGTCCTACGTACAATCGTGGCATAGAGATTTGACCTGTCAATTAGACGGTGACGAATGGGAGTCGATTTGGAGCAATGTCATGCGATCCTCTAAAAATGTTTCTTTGCTCGAGGCTAATTATAAAGTTTTATTCAGGTGGTACCTGGTTCCAGCCCGGATTGCTAAATTTGCCCCATCTGCTGACCCTAGATGTTTTCGTGAGTGTGGACAAGTGGGTTCTATGTTCCATATTTGGTGGGAATGCCCGAGTGTGCGTCGCTTTTGGATTCGAGTTTACACTATGACTCACTCTGTGTTCCAAGTTGTAATTCCTAGACATCCTAAAACGGCTTTATTGGGGCAAAAACCTGACCAACTCACTCGGTCCCAATTCCAACTTTTTACGGCCATTACTACTGCTGCTAAGAGCACTATTGCAAAAGCTTGGAAGACAGAAGTATTGTCCATTGAGATCGCTAAGCATAAGATTGACTGGATCATGTCTCAGGAAAAAATGACCAGTATCTTAAATGATTCCCATAGCAGATTTCTGAAAATTTGGGGTCCGTGGTTGGAATACAGGTACGGGCCTGGTTATCATCTGACATTGCTTAGTATTTGAATCAAATTTCCTAAACCGGTTGTTTGGGGCCCTTTGTGGGCCCATCTCTCTCTGGGTCCATTGGAGAATCTGTCATTTAGTTTGTTATTTGTTATTGAAATACACCTTGTGTTTTTACTATGCTTTCTCACGCAAGGCTGGTTATATTCTGTTAGCTACTGTGTTTGGTCTATTGGTACTGATGTGATTTTTTATATCCTATTACATATTATTTGTCTGTACCATGAGCCTTTCACTGCAGTATTCTTGATTTCATATCTGTGTAATGGCTGTCATTTCCATTTTTTACTGCTGTATGCTACCTATGTGTCTTTTGTTTTGTAAAACACAATAAAAATTATTGAAATAAAATTTGATGGCTGCCGAGCATGGACAGTCTGCTTCAACTCATCCCATAGATTTTCCATGATATTCAAGTCGGGGGGCTCCAGAATATTGTGCTTGTCCCTCTGCATAAATGTCTTTATAGATTTCCAAGTGTGATGCTTGAACATTATCCTGAAGAATTCATCCAGTTCCAGTTGAATTCATTCGATCCTGGACTTTAACAAGGGCCCCAGTAGCCCCTGAACTAGCCACACAGCCCCTGAACTAGCCACACAGCCCCACAGCATGATGGGACCTCCACCAAATATGACAGTAGGTAGCAGGTGTTTTTCTTGGAATGTCGTGTTCTTCTTCCGCCATGTAAAGCGCTTTTTGTTATGAGCAAATAACTCAATTTTTGTCTCCTCAGTCCAAAGCACTTTGTTCCAAAATGACAGTGACTTGTCTAAATGAGCTTTTACATACAACAAGCGAGTGTGTTTGTGTGAGTGCAGTGCTTCTTTCTCATCCCCCTGCCATAGAGATTTGTGCAAATTGTGCTGAATTGTAGAACGATGTACAGATACACCTGCATCTGCAGCAAGATCTTCTTGCAGGTCTTTGGAGATGATCTTTGGCTTGTCTGGAACATTCTCACAATCCTCCGCATATGTCGCTCCTGGATTTTTCTTGGCCTGTCAGACCTGGGTTTTACAGCAACTGTGCCTGTGGCCTTCCATTTCCTCATTCCATTTCTTTCAGTTGAGTCTGAGATAGCTTTTTGTAGCCTTCCCCTAAACCAGGGCTGTCCAACTGGCGGCCCGCGGGCCTTCCCCCTTTATATGGCCCTCCACATCAAAGTCTGCCTGCAGTATCTATTTACCATGTGTAAGATTTAAATGGTATCACTACAGAGATTGACTGGCCCCTGCATTGTTTAAACCTCAAATTCAGACTAATCCCCTGTATTGTTCACACCTGTGATCAGTGGCGTAACTAGATATTACTGGGCCCCACAGCAAATTATTTTTCAGGCCCCCAAAATGTTTAGAGGTTGACTTGTTTCTCCAATATTTATTGAAATTGTATATGAATTAGGGCCTCATGGGGCCCCTATACCTCCTGGGCCCCCCTGCAGCCGCAGGGTCTGCTTCCTCTATAGTTACGCCCCTGCCTGTGATCCCCTGTATTGTTCACACTTGTGACACCTCTATTGTTCACACCCTAAAGCCCCTGTACTGTTCTACCTGAGACCCCTCTATTGTTTATATCCTAAAGCCCCTGTACTGTTCTACCTGAGACCCCTCTATTGTTTATACCCTAAAGCCCCTGTACTGTTCTACCTGAGACCCCTCTATTGTTTATACCCTAAAGCCCCTGTACTGTTCTACCTGAGACCCCTCTATTGTTTATACCCTAAAGCCCCTTTACTGTTCTACCTGAGACCCCTCTATTGTTTCTATCCTAAAGCCCCTGTACTGTTCTACCTGAGACCCCTCTATTGTTTATACCCTAAAGCCCCTTTACTGTTCTACCTGAGACCCCTCTATTGTTTATATCCTAAAGCCCCTGTGCTGTTCTACCTGAGACCCCTCTATTGTTTATATCCTAAAGCCCCTGTACTGTTCTACATGAGACCCCTCTGTTTATATCCTAAAGCCCCTGTACTGTTCTACCTGAGACCCCTCTATTGTTTATATCCTAAAGCCAATGTACTGTTCTACATGAGACCCCTCTAATGTTTATATCCTAAAGCCCCTGTACTGTTCTACCTGAGACCCCTCTATTGTTTCTATCCTAAAGCCCCTGTACTGTTCTACCTGAGACCCCTCTATTGTTTCTATCCTAAAGCCCCTGTACTGTTCTACCTGAGACCCCTCTAGTGTTTATATCCTAAAGCCCCTGTACTGTTCTACCTGAGACCCCTCTATTGTTTATATCCTAAAGCCCCTGTACTGTTCTACCTGAGACCCCTCTATTGTTTATATCCTAAAGCCCATGTACTGTTCTACCTGAGACCCCTCTATTGTTTATATCCTAAAGCCCCTGTACTGTTCTACCTGAGACCCCTCTATTGTTTATATCCTAAAGCCCCTGTACTGTTCTACCTGAGACCCCTCTATTGTTTATATCCTAAAGCCCCTGTACTGTTCTACCTGAGACCCAGACTGAAACTGCCACATTGTTCACCTGTTCTCACTTTATACAAAATGCTAATGGGGCCCCAGCACTGTGTCACTGTATGTAGTACATATTAGACTGAGAGCTTTCCCTGTCTCCTGCTCTGTTCTGCCTTCCCTCCCTGTCTGTCTCATACTTTGCTATTTGTTCTGGGGGTTTGTTAGCAATTGGAAATTATTGTTAGTGGCCCCTAAGGTGTTTAATCCTATGCTGGGTACTGTATTATACACAGGGGAGGAGGAGGCATATGGATTTATGGGTATGTCTTAATATGACTTGACTTTTATCACATATGAGTGACATCCCTGCAGGACAGACACAAGGTAGTTTGGCACCTAGACAAGAGCTTCACTCAGTGCCCCCCTGCCCTGCATTACCATTTCCCTCCTTACCATGATGGTTTTTAAATAAAGAGAGAAAGAAAGTGTACAACATTTTTTCATTTATATTACTGCTCCCTATACCTGTACCAGCAAGCTCAGCAGCCCTCCATCATACAGCCCTCCAGCAGCCATCATATTGCCCCCAATCTTTACCTGTGTCAGCAGCAGCCAAAAATAAATCTGATCACATCATATTGCCCCCCAGTATTTATGTACCTGTGCCAGCGCCCAGCCCAGCAGCAACAGCAACATATGGCCCCAAATCTGTACGTGGCTGTGCCAGCAGGAGGCTTCACACTTTACAGTAATAGAAAGAAAGTCTTGAGTTCAGTGTAACTGTGCAAGTGTGAGAGCTGCGAGAGTCCCACCAAGCAGCCCCCCAGCTCTCTGCCTCTCTCTGTCCCCCAACATATCAGTGATGTCGTTGACTCGCACGTCTCGCTGCACACAAGGAGCTATTACTTGTTGGCAAGAGGGAGAAGATGAAGGAGATGGATTCCACCCAACTGGGTGACCATGATTACTGAAAAAAAATATTAAATAAACACTTGAAAACAACAAAAAAATGTAAAAAAAAAAAAGAAAAAATCCCCTTAAAAATGCGCCCCTCAATAATGGCGTCCTAGACAGCTGTCTACTCTGCCTACCCCTAGTTCCGGCCCTGATCCCTGCAGTGAGCACCAACCATTTGGTTTTTTGGTGTGCTATTAATATGGACATGGTCTTGCGGTAACATGGGTGTGGTTTAACGTGGGTGTGGTCTAAAAACAGGGAGTGGCTAACACTTTCTTCCGTTACTGGCCCTCCACCATGTAGATTAGAAAAATTCCGGCCCTCGGTACCATAGAAGTTGGACAGCACTGCCCTAAACCATGATATTGAACAGTCTGAGTCAAACAGAAGCACAACTTGCAATTGGTCACCTTAAATACATTTTCTCATTATTGGAAACACCTGCCTATGAAGTTCAAGGCTTAACAAACTAATCCAACCAATTTGGTGTTGCCAGTAATCAGTATTGAGCAGTTACATGCATCAAATTAGCAAAATTACAAGGGTACCCACATTTTTGCACAACCAGTTTTTCACATGTGGTTTAATTTTAGACAACTGAATACTGCTTCACTAAAAATCTTTGTTCAGAAAACCCTCCAGTACTCAGATGTTCCTGGGAAATGAAAGACATACCACTGTTATCTTTTTTGTTGAAAGTGGAATAAATTATTATGCAGGCTGAGAGGAGTTCCCAAATTTTTTCATATGACTGTATTTGTTAGGGATGCACAGAATCCAGGATTTGGCCTTTTTCAGCAAGATTCGGATTCTGCGAATCCTTGTGCTTGGCCTAACCGAATCCAAATCCTAATTTGCATATGTAAATTAGGGGCAGGAAGGGAATTCAAGTGATTTTTCGTCACAAAACAAGGAAGTTAAAAAAAAAAAAAAGATTCCCCACTTTTTCCTTTCCTGCCCCTAATTTGCATATGCACATTTGGATTCAGATTAGGGGGTATATTTATCAGAGTGTTAGAGATGATTCAGGAAAGATTCAGCCGAATACCGAACATTGGGGTATATTTATCAAAGAGTGAAGTAAGAGATCCCCACAAGCCTCTAGAGTGAAATTCCGCCACTCTCCATTCATTTCTATGGGATTTTGAAAGGATGAAGTTTCACTTTCACCCTTAAATACGCCTTTAAAAAACTCATAGAAATGAATGGAGAGTGGCGGAATTTCACTCTAGAGGACTGTGGAGATCTCTAACTTCACTCTTTGATAAATATACCCCAATGTTCGGTATTCGGCTGAATCTTTCCTGAAGGATTTGGGGATCTGGCTATCGGTGCATCCCTAATATTTGTAAGGAGTAATGGGGAGTTCTCTGCACAGTACCTGCTCTATGGGGGGGAATTCACAAAAGTGGAGATAGGGGTTTGTGAATTTGGAGTGGAGTCCGACATTTTTATCTCCACTTTTATTTTGTCTCAATATCACCACTTTTGTGAGTTTCCCCCTATGTGTCTCTAATGTTTTTGAGAAACAAAGTAAGTCTGCTAATCATCTGTTTCAGAGAGAGTATAGGAAAGCCAGCCAGTCAAGAGCAATCACGTTTACAAATAGCTATAAAACCAGTGAAAATGTCTCAATAATGTTTTCCAGGAAGTTGCTTATAATCACATTTTCTTTCATTGCGCAAATACATTTTTTTGGGTGGAGGGGAAGTCCCCTTTAAATTAGCAGAAGCGGATATTGGCAATGCAACTCACCGAATGAGAGCCCCCCGGAGTCGGAGTTCTTCAGCACCCTCTTGTCTCCGGCGGCAGTGGTGTGTCCATTTTGGGGAGGATAGTGGGTGTCCTGTGGAGAAAGCATAAGGCTGGTTACATGAGTGATGAACAGGAGGGGCTGGCAAATCACAGGGCAACAATGGGAGATGCTGATAGGAGGGCACAGGTGATAGGACAGTGGAAATGGCACAGAATGGGCTAAATGCCAGCGCGGGGGGATGTACCAGCCTATGAGATGCTACACAGCAGACTCAGCTCAGCAGCCTGGGAAAGAATGAGAGTGAAAGCTGTGCTGGGAAGGACAAACAGGAAGCGATGCACAACCCAAACCTTCAGCTGAAAGTGCATTGACTTCCTGTAACGTGCGACACACTGACCCCTTCCCCCTCGTGCACCAAACCACTCGCAATGGAAATCCCCACAACTCACTCACTGCTGGGCCAACGTCAGCCTCTCGCAACTCCCGGCACTCCCCGCGCATCGACACAAACACAATGGGCTGCATTATATCACGCAAAGGGTTAAACTAAACTGATGATGATGATGATGACTGTATGTGGGTCATTTCCCCTTTACATATCATGCAGGTGCCCGGCAGTAACCTCAGTCGTATCCAGTTCTGCAGGGGAAAGAGACTCGCCCTTTTACACATGGGAAACAGAGACACCGAATCCGCCAGAAATACAAGGGAGCCCCAAAATATGCGGGTTCCTTAAAGATATTACAACTAACTTGTCTCTTGTTATTAGCCAATAAGATCTGGCAAGGCCGCAGGGAATATAGACCTTCTCTAAGCCCAGGGTGGTCAGAAAGGGGAACTATCACGAAAATGAAAATTTTATATAATCTAAATCATACTGAAACTTTCTAAATACAAACCATTAAATATTCTGCATTGTTTCTGAAATAATCAAGTTTATGTTCACTATTCCTCTCTCAACATCTGTTTCTCTTCATTCTGTCTTCATGCAGCAGTTGGGTGTCAGATAATCACTGACAGTTAGATCCAATATATCTTATAGGGGGGCTCCTTTCCTAGCAGATGTATTAGAGCTCACTCAAATAACTGATTCCAGTACAAACAAAATCTAACGAAATAACTGCCTTTTGCACAAATTCTGCATGTAGAGAGACATGATGTCTGGTGAGTTTAATAGAGTGAGCTCTAATACATCTTCTAGGCAAAAGGAGCCCCCCTATAAGATATATTGGATCTAACTGTCAGTGAATATCTGACACCCAACTGCTGAATGAAGACAGAATGAAGAGAAACAGATGCTGAGAGAGGAATAGTGAACATAAACGTGATTATTTCAGAAATGGTACGGAATTGTTTTATTGATTGTATTTAGAATGTTTCTTATTTCAATATGCTGAAGCTCATATTAAATTTTAATTTCCGCGATAGTTCCCCTTTAATGAGGCTGAATGTAACATCTGTTACCCAATCGAGGATGTGTGCAGCATTATTCCAGTAACAGAGCAGCCTGTGTGTGCCAGCCTCCAGCACCCTTACACTGTGCCATTCACTCCCACTGGGCCCCCTTATTCCTATCCTGCTCCAAATTAGAACCCTCCAAGCTGGTAAACATGACAGCTAGTAGTCTTAGGGTAGAGAAAGGGTTAAAGGCTGCCCAACAAACAGACAGGGGTGAATGGACGAGTGGCTGATGGAGAGACTCTGAGACGAGAGATTAGGAAACTGGGCTCGGTCCAATATATTCCACCTGATAATGTGCACTCCATTTAAGCAGTATATATCCATATACTCACGGAATGAGGAGATACTGTGCATATAAACACAAGGTACCCGGCTCAGTCAGTCTACAGGGCAGCCTTGAATGAATGAGGCTCATGTTTACTAGCACCTGTTACGGACTGGGCTACCAAGGAAGCCCTTAAAAATAGCTCAGGGCTATAAATACGGCTCCTCGATGCACATGGGTCTGTAAATACACGCCGGCCGGGGCAGAACCCCCCCAAATGAGTGGCCAGAGAAAAGGAATTCAGACAAGGGACACTGGCCCCAATCAGGGACAAGGCTCAGTGGCTGTTAATAAGAAATACTCAATGGTCCAACAAGAAGAGTTGAGTAAGGAACATCAGACATGGATAGTGTGCTAAGAGGGGGCCAGGTTTCTCTGTCCCAGCGATTCCCAAACAGTGGCTTGGGAGCAAAATGTTGCTCAACCCCTTTGTCTTCAAAGCAGGTGCTTATTTTTGATTCCAGGCTTGGAGCCAAGTTGTAGTTGCATAAAATCCAGTTCAACTGCCAAACAGAATATCCTGTAGCCTGCCAGTTCACATAGGGGCTACCAATAGCCAATCACATCCATATTAGTTCCTCCTAAAGGTGGCCATAGACATAGAGATCCGCTGGATTGGCAATGTCGTCAAATGAGTTGATCTCTCCCTGATACACCCACATTGAAGTGGGCGATAACAGGCTGATCCGATCGTGGGCCCTAGGGTCCAAATATCGGATCAAAATGGATCTGATACGGGCGGTCAGATCACAGAACCACTTATACGCATAGATACGGCCGCAATCAGATGGAATTTTTTAACCTGTCCGATCGAGATCTAGCCGACTTTCAGCCAGATATCAATTGGAGAAGCCCATCGGATGGCCCCACACATAAGCCAGTAAGCTGCTGTCGGCAGCTTTTATCGGCCTGTGTATGGGGGCCTTAAGGACAAGTTTCATGCTAGTGTTGTGGCACATGGGTAGAAAAGTTTGGGGTTCTCTGCTCTATCCCTTGTAAACAAGGAGCATGGGTGTTAGGAAACAAGGACCAAATTGCGGAGAACAGGACCATGCTGAACCTCTATTTACTAACAGCCACTTAGTCACAGGCATGTGGGGAAAACACTGGGGTGGCCCAGCTCTGGACCCGATTGACTCAGCTCTGCACAGCTAGAAGAGTATTTCTATAGGCGGTGGCATAGGAGCAGGGAGTCTGCCAACTGAATGCTTTCCAACAGAGAGAAGAAGATACTGTTTGGTGCCCAAAGAGGTGCCCAACACTGGCTTATCCTTCACGGGTACTGACTAGGGATGCACAGAATCCACTATTTTGGATACGGCTGAAGAGTCGGCCGATTACAGAACCAAATCCGAATCCTAGATGGGAAGGGGAAAACAGTTTTTACTTCCTTGTTTTGTGACAAAAAGTCACACGATTTCCATCCCCGCCCCTTCAGATTCGGTTTGGCCAAATCCAAATCCTGCTGAAAAAGGCTGAATCCTGGCCGAATCCCAAACCGAATCCTGGATTCGTTGCATCCTTAGTACTGACTGCATGTTTGCTTCAGAGGCTCAAATATTGTTAATCCTTGCCGGTAGTCGGGCAGGCAGCCATTCAGGGTGAAATAGGGCAAATGTTTATTTTGAAGGGGTTGTTCACCTTCCAACACTATTTTCAGTTCAGTTGGTTTCAGATAGATCACCAGAAATAAAGACTTTTTCCAATGACTTTCTATTTTCTTTGTGTCACCGTTTTTATAATATTGAAGTGTAAAGTTTTATTTTTCACCTTCTAAAGCAGCTCTGGGAGGGGGGTCACCGATAGGGTTGCCACCTTTTCTGAAAAAGATTACCGGCTGGTGGGGGCGGTCTGTAAAGCAAAAGGGGGCGGGGCAACACCGCACAATGTCCTGAAGACTGAAAAAAAGTTAGGTTCTGAGCGAATTGGGGGACGGGCCAAGGGCTTTTTTTTAAGGGTATTACAAATTACTGGCAACAATATAGTACCGGCCCTGGCAGGTGTTTTAACCAGCTAAACCGGTAAAATACCATCTGGGTGGCAACCCTAGTTGCAGACTAGAGTCCTGCAGCGGGTCGGGTACCCGCAAAAACCTGCGGTACCCTGCGGGTTGCGTTTAGAAGTTCCAGGTGCGGGTATACCCGCGGTTCAGCGGTTCTGCGGGTTTGCGGGTTGCAGGTCGGGCAGCGGGTCTTCTCAATATCGATATTCACTCCTTTTTTCTGGTCACGTCTACTTCCGATGGTGTCACTTCCGGTTTACAGTGAGAACACTTCCTGATTCTTGATGGTCAGCGGGTCCGGGTTGCGGATAAGGTACTTGCGGGTAGGGTCGGGTAGCGGGTCCAAGCGGGTAAGAATGCGGGTTGCGGATTGCAGGTTGCGGGTCCCAAAAAATGGACCCGCGCAGGACTGTATCGCAGACCTTGTAAACTGTTCTAAATTGATACATTTAGTTGATACATTTGTTATCTTTGTCCCTGCTGAGCACAATCCCATTACAGGCAGCTGTTAGAATTGATACAATAGTTACTGATACTCCAGAGATGAGAAACGGATCAACTCAATGTTGTAAAATTGTAACAGTTTAGAGTCTCCTGCTCAGAACCAATTTCTACGAACCGGTCCCTAACCACAACCCGCATATTTACCCACTTTGATCCTCAACCTGACCCGCCGACCACCATCAAACAGGAAGTGACGGTGCTGCAAACCGGAAGTGACGTCATCAAAAGTGGGCGGGACAGAAACAAGTTTTGTAAAAGGAGTAAAATATAGACAATATAAGAAATTTGGATGAGACCCGCAACTCGACCCGCAGACCCACGGGTATACCCGCACCTAAAAATTCTCCCCTCATTCCACAGGGCGCCCACCTTTTTTTAGCGGGTAACCCATGGGTGCCCGACCCACTGCAGGACTCTAACCTGAATTACTGAGCTGCCAGACTGAAACACTAAACTTTAAACTTAGATTTTGAAAAACGGTAAAAAATAGAAAGTAATTGAAAAAAGTCTATTTCTGGGGAACAATCTGAAAACAATTGAAATGAACAAATACAAAGTTTTTGAGTACAAGACCCTCTTGTTCCCATAGACACAAGCTCACAGTCGGCCCTTATTTACTCACACTGTTATTGAGGGGTAGTCCAATCCCATCCCCAAATATTCCTCCAAAGAGCCCTGTTGTTGTATAACACTGCCCAGCGGGTTAGTAAATTAGCGGGAGGCAGAGCAACCATGCACATAATTAAAGAGCTCGCTCATCTCCTAATTACAGGATAGGACTTCTCCCAAATATGCCCAGGGGCCGAGTGCTGGGAAAAGAACCCTATTGGCTGAAATACTATGTGTGCAACTGAAATTCTTAACTGGTTGTTAGGCACATCTGTCCCTAGCAACAAGGCAGACTGGAAGAAAGAATAAAATAAAATCACCCATGAACAATCTAGTTTAGTTTCTGGGTGTCTCTGTCCCCAAGAGTCACCTGATCTGCATGGAGTCAGAAACCTTACAAGTAATAAGTATAATGAAATATCTGATAATTGAATAGACAAAGTGTAGAGCCCGGGGCAATAGAGGGGACAACATGGAGCCATGTTATTGTTACTGTGCAGCTCAATAAAAGGCAAGAAGTGATTCTGTGACTGGAAACTCCTTTACAGACAATGAGACCCCTCACTATATACTGTAGCTTCCAACTACAAAGCCTGAGTATACGGCACAATCACATGCCCACGGCTACTTGCCCCTCTGTGTACAGAGAGGTGTCAGCTCAGGTGCCCAATTCTGCTCTCACACAAAACCCCAGAGACTCTCCATGGCTCTAGATCTTAACCAGTCCCCTATCCCCCCCATACCTGAGTGACTCTCCATGGCTCTAGATAGAACTCCCCTCCAGTCTCCAGTATTCCCCCTATACCTGAGTGACTCTTCATGGCTCTAGATAGAACTCCCCTCCAGTCTCCAGTATTCCCCCCATACCTAAGTGACTCTCATTTGCTCTAGATAGAGCCCCACTCCAGTCCCCTATCCCCCCATACCTGAGTGACTCTCCATGGCTCTAGATCTTACTCCAGTCCCCTATCCCCCCCATACCTGAGTGACTCTCCATGGCTCTAGATAGAACCCCACTCCAGTCTCCAGTATTCCCCCCATACCTAAGTGACTCTCCTTTGCTCTAGATAGAACCCCACTCCAGTCCCCTATCCCCCCATACCTGAGTAACTATCCATGGCTCCAGATAGAACTCCCCTCCAGTCTCCAGTGCTACCCCTATACCTGAGTGACTCTCCATGGCTCCAGATAGAACTCCCCTCCAGTCTCCAGTGTCCCCCCATAGCTGAGTGACTCTAGATAGAACCCTACTTTAATGCCTCTACCCCTGCGTGACTGTACATGGCTCTAGACAGATAGACAATGATATGCAAATGACATTCATACGAGGGTTATTGGGGTCCCACAGCCTGTGGATAAGTTTTAGCAAGTGTTTGTCACTTTGTTACAGGTGTGAGGAGCCAGTGATACAAAGTAACAAAAGACACACAGGCACTAAATATACAAACACACAGTGACACATACCCCACACAAAGAGACACTAATACTAACACACTGACTTACTTCACTGGCATCATCATGAAACCCCCTTAAGGGTGGGCACCGGTCCAGTCCTACGTCCTGCTACAGACACAGTTGTGTCTCACACTCACACACTGACACTCACAGACTGACACTCACACACTGACACTCACAGACTGACACTCACACACTGACACTCACAGACTGACACTCACACACTGACACTCACACACTGACACTCACACACTGACACTCACACACTGACACTCACACACTGACACTCACACACTGACACTCACACACTGACACTCACACACTGACACTCACACACTGACACTCACACACTGACACTCACACACTGACAGACTGACACTCACACACTGACACTCACACACTGACACTCACACACTGACAGACTGACACTCACTCACTGACACTCACTCACTGACACTCACACACTGACACTCACACACTGACACTCACTCACTGACACTCACATACTGACACTCACACACTGACACTCACACTCACACACTGACACTCACACTCACACACTGACACTCACACACTGACACTCACACACTGACACTCACACACTCACACTCACACACTGACACTCACACACTCACACTCACACACTGACACTCACACACTGACAGACTGACACTCACACACTGACACTCACACACTGACACTCACACACTGACACTCACAGACTGACACTCACACACTGACACTCACACACTGACACTTACACTCACACACTGACACTCACAGACTGACACTCACACACTCACACACTGACACTCACAGACTGACACTCACACACTGACACTCACAGACTGACACTCACACACTGACACTCACAGTCACAAGGACCAGTTGTAGAAGGTTCCTCAGACCTGACTGACACTTTCTCATGATGTGACACAGACTGATAATCACACACAGGGACACAATTATAAACACACAGTCACACTGACAGACAATAACACAAAGTGACACACTGCAGCAATATAAACACAACATGCAGAGGCGTTTGCCCCCCAAATACCTTCCAGAGTCCAAGGCCCCGGGTTGTTGCAGCCGCCGCCTCCGCCGCCTCCTCACATCTCACTACAGACTCCTCCACTGACAGCTACAGGCGCAATCCCTCCGAGGTCACCACAAACACGGCCAGGGGAGGGTAGAGCGCCTCCCAGTTACCATAGAGACGGGATGAAGGGAAAGCCCGCAGCGAGAGCAAGAGAATATATGTAACCATAGAGTTGCAAGCTACACAGAGCGGAGGGTTCCTTTTTACCATAGAGAGGAGGTTAGACTGGCTCTATCGATTGGCCTCCCAGTTAATATAAACCCTTAATAGCGGCTTAACCCACATTCTCCCCGCAGTTAAAGGGCCAGTAAGTCTGAAACCCAACCGGCCATTTATTTAACCTTAATTCATCTCTAGTTTCACATCAGCAGCAGGGTTTCATAATTATCTATTCCTGTACCACTCTCAGTTCTTCCAATATCAGTGACTATTTATCTCCCAACCCTTCAGCCCAAATACTGAGCTCAGGGGATGTGTGAGCCCCATAGACTTTCTCTCCTGAGACATCTCCTGTCCCTTTAATTTAACTCTCACTAAGACTATTTGTCATTGCTCTTCATGTGTTATTGTTTCTGGGTTTCAGACTGTCCAGTGACAATAAGGAATTAATAGAGACGTGGGAGCTGCCATATGGACTGTATTGTAGGGGGAACAGGTACCCCATTATAGGATCTATCCCTGGGACAAAGGGTTAAATAACAAGAGACGTGGGAGCTGCCATATGGACTGTATTGTAGGGGGAACAGGTACCCCATTATAGGATCTATCCCTGGGACAAAGGGTTAAATAACAAGAGACGTGGGAGCTGCCATATGGACTGTATTGGAGGGGGAACAGGTACCCCATTATGGGATCTATCCCTGGGACAAAGGGTTAAATAACAAGAGACGTGGGAGCTGCCATATGGACTGTATTGTAGGGGGAACAGGTACCCCATTATATGATCTATCCCTGGGACAAAGGGTTAAATAACAAGAGACGCGGGAGCTGCCATATGGACTGTATTGGAGGGGGAACAGGTACCCCATTATGGGATCTATCCCTGGGACAAAGGGTTAAATAACAAGAGACGTGGGAGCTGCCATATGGACTGTATTGGAGGGGGAACAGGTACCCCATTATGGGATCTATCCCTGGGACAAAGGGTTAAATAACAAGAGACGTGGGAGCTGCCATATGGACTGTATTGTAGGGGGAACAGGTACCCCATTATATGATCTATCCCTGGGACAAAGGGTTAAATAACAAGAGACGTGGGAGCTGCCATATGGACTGTATTGGAGGGGGAACAGGTACCCCATTATATGATCTATCCCTGGGACAAAGGGTTAAATAACAAGAGACGTGGGAGCTGCCATATGGACTGTATTGTAGGGGGAACAGGTACCCCATTATATGATCTATCCCTGGGACAAAGGGTTAAATAACAAGAGACGTGGGAGCTGCCATATGGACTGTATTGGAGGGGGAACAGGTACCCCATTATATGATCTATCCCTGGGACAAAGGGTTAAATAACAAGAGACGTGGGAGCTGCCATATGGACTGTATTGGAGGGGGAACAGGTACCCCATTATATGATCTATCCCTGGGACAAAGGGTTAAATAACAAGAGACGTGGGAGCTGCCATATGGACTATATTGGAGGGGGAACAGGTACCACATTATAGGATCTATCCCTGGGCTTTTGCCATTGGCTGGTTCAGTCAGTTGGACTGGTCACATGACAGTTTATAATGGGGGGGTATGTAGCAGTTAATGAAGTATTTCCCAGTGATGGACAGACAGACAGACACAAATAACAACACAGGCTCATGTATAAAGTATTTAATTTTTTTGGCATCATAAAAAAAGGTCTCAGTACAAATATATACATTTCTACAGCATTTTATATTTATATTAAAAAAACATTGACCTCCCCTACTGCGGACATGCCAGTGACCGCTGCGGGGGAGGGGACACCAAGGGTTAACCGTTTAACTGCTGCAGAGCAGTGAATCAGAGACTCATAGGGCGAGACATTCATCAGGATATGGGGTCGATGACATCAGAGAAATCTGCACCAACCAGTGACTCTTACACGTGTCAATCACTTATAGCAAGTGCCCCATACACATGAGTAACCAGTCGTTTATACAGGGGGCGCCTCAGATCTAGGGGTGTCTTACCTTTCTTAAATCGTATATAAAGTTCATGATGAACACAAGCTAAATGCACAAGGGTTAATTTAGCACTAAAGGGCAAATAAAGTCACATTTTGCACGTGCGCCAGCACAAAGAACCCTGGGAAAATGAAAATAAACATGGAGGCACCACTAGTCAATTTAGTTTTCCTTGTCCTTTAATAGACACTTGTATTTAAAGGTGGGGGGTGTTCACCTTTAAATTAACGTTTAAGAAGAGAGTGTATAAAAAAAAGGCCAATTGAAAAGTTGCTTAGATTTAGCCATTCTATAACATACTAAAAGTTAACTTAAAGGTGAACCGCCCCTTTAATTTACTTGATGCCTTTAACTCCATTTCCCTCTGCGCGTCTCACCTTCGATTACAAGGGATTTCCGATATTTTACAGCTACCGCCGTCATATGAGGAGCCCGAAATCTGAGACTGAAATGTGGGGGAACGAACCAGCATTAAAAATTGACACGTAAGTGATTGTTCGGCCAATCAGAGCTCTCCATGCCACGGGGAAAGGTCAATGAGCTGATTGGCTGGTGTAACAAACTGTCAGGTCCTTATTATACAATAAAGTGCAGGTTGAATATAGAGGAGGGATGTGCAGCCCCCCAGCTGCTGCAGTTACAGGCAAAGCTAACCGGAGGCCCCCCTGATATTACTCTCATACAGGCGGGCATGATGGGAACGGGCACCCCAACATTCCCTCTGGCTTTCACATCAAGGCGCATTACAATGATCATAAAAACAATACAAATACAGAAAATCCTTCAAAATAGTTCACAATATTCTCTTTTTTTTTGAAAAAAAATAAAATATTTTACAGTTTGCATTAGACTCCGCCCAGGAAAGCAAAAGAGAATGAGTGCAATAGAGAAATCCCACCAATCAGATGCCTCTGTCGTGTGTTTATATCTGGGGGGTCTTTGTGATCCTCTGGTTGGAAGGTCTGCTTACAACTGGGTCCATTCAGTTGGGTTAGTGGTTGGGTAAGTGGTTGGGTTAGTAGTTGAGTTTGTGGTTGGGTTAGTAGTTGGGTTAATGGTTGGGTAAGTCTACAGAGGTGGGCAGATCATTGTGCTGGTTGTGAGATTATCCAGAGGATGGGCATCTTTGGGGTAAGTGTGCTACTTAGCAAGTGCACCTCCGGGTGATCTGCTATTAGGAAAGAGAATAAAAGTCTATGGCTAACAATCTCGATTATAACGGGTGGGGGGGGGGTGCCTTGGATTAAGTGCTAGTCATTAAACATAAACCCTGGCTCAGGTTAAGTGCTGGTAAGGAAGTTTGCTTGGGTCTAAGCTAGATAACCTAGTGTTGGACTAAATCAATTGAATAATTTTGCTTGAGACATTTGCTTCTGGAGATGGGTGGATAGATCTGTTGCTTGGAACATTTGCTTCTGGAGATGGGTGGATAGATCTGATGCTTGGGACATTTGCTTCTGGAGATGGGTGGATAGATCTGTTGCTTGGAACATTTGCTTCTGGAGATGGGTGGATAGATCTGTTGCTTGGAACATTTGCTTCTGGAGATGGGTGGATAGATCTGTTGCTTGGAACATTTGCTTCTGGAGATGGGTGGATAGATCTGATGCTTGGGACATTTGCTTATGGAGATGGGTGGATAGATCTGACGCTTGGGACATTTGCTTCTGGAGATGGGTGGATAGATCTGACACTTGGGACATTTTCTTCTGGAGATGGGTGGATAGAGATGGGTGGATAGATCTGACGCTTGGGACATTTGCTTCTGGAGATGGGTGGATAGATCTGACGCTTGGGACATTTGCTGCTGGAGATGGGTGGATAGATCTGACGCTTGGGACATTTGCTTCTGGAGATGGGTGGATAGATCTGACGCTTGGGACATTTGCTTCTGGAGATGGGTGGATAGATCTGACGCTTGGGACATTTGCTGCTGGAGATGGGTGGATAGATCTGACGCTTGGGACATTTGCTTCTGGAGATGGGTGGATAGATCTGATGCTTGGGACCTTTTTTTCTGGAGATGGGTGGATAGATCTGATGCTTGGGACATTTGCTGCTGGAGATGGGTGGATAGATCTGATGCTTGGAAGCTTTGCTTCTGGAGATGGGTGGATAGATCTGACGCTTGGGACTTTTGCTTCTGGAGATGGGTGGATAGATCTGACGTTCGAGGCATTTGCATGGCCCACATATTACCATGCCAATGTCAAGCTTCAGCCAGGGTGGGGCTGGGTTCAGACAATCTGTTCTCTCTCTCTCTGGTGTAGGCAGATGCCAGGAGAACTCTAACTGCCTGAATATGTGATTTGGACGCCTGGTTCCATTGAAATTACAGCTCACAATAACTTTTTTTGAGATTCTGTACTTGAACAATTTGGGGAAGTCTCTTTCCTGTTTCAGTGCAAGAGCGCCCCCATGCACAAAGCAAGGTACGTACTAAGTTAGCCTGATGAGAAGCAGCGGAAGAACTTGACTGGCCTGTACAGTCCAACATCTAGTGGGAACCTTCCAAGAAGAGCACGGGCAAAGTGAGGACCAAATCCACATTAACACCCTTGGGTGGAGAATGTGATGTTGGAGAGGCAGGGGTCCCAATACTTTTGGAGATATAGTGTAGGATGTAGGTCTGTCCAACAGAAGTGGTTCTTTAGAGAAGCTGGATGAGAAACATGACATTTACTTGGGATCTTCCCATCATGGTTATCCTACTCCTTAGGGTCTTCACTTTCAGTTGAAGCTGCTCACTGGGTGCATTTCTGAAACTGGACCTCAGATCACTCATCTAATATGGAATAATTCCTCCCATGGCATCTTCACCTTCTATTAGTTTGGATTCTTGGGGTCCTCATGTCTCGTTTCAACTGCAGTCTAGGAGATCCTCCACGTAATCCATCTGCTGGTTTGGAATATTTCATCAGAACAAATCAGCGTCAGAATAAAAGGAAGGAAGTCCGAATTAAACCTAGAAGATACATGATAGAATAAATCTGCTGGAGAGGAAGGCTGGGGCAAATGCAGGCAAGGGAAATTATCTGTGTCCAGCACAGAACCAGATTTATCAGAACATTCGTAGCTCTTTGATGCTCAGGTCTCTTATGCACTGGCCTATTACATACAGTACTATAGGTTTCTCTGTACACAGAGCTGAGCTTTTCTTTGGCTGCTTGGATCTTCATGCTGGTGATGGAACCCCTGAGAACTGGACTTGGAGGGGAGAAGCTCTGCTCCCTTCATTGCAACCGATCAGAGCGGAAGGAATCCTCCACCAGGGGGTCGGTAAGGAGGGCGTATGGGTCACTCAGCATGTTGAGTCCATCCCAGGTGAGTGGTTCAATGTTAAAGTCTTCCTCTAATCCCAGGGACTGGTCAACTTCAAACCCAGGGACGCAGGACAAGGCAGATGTGATTTCCTTTGAGAAACCAGGTGTGGAGTCAACAGCTGCGAAGGAACAGGCAGGTAAGTCGTGTAACATGATCATTTGCCAAACACTGAAGGAGGATAAAAGCAGATGAGAGAAAAACTGACAGATGTAGGAAGCAGGTGAGAGAGAAGCTGACAGATGTAAGAAGTAGGTGAGAGAGAAGCTGACAGATGTAGGAAGTAGATGAGAGAAAAACTGACAGATGTAGGAAGCAGGTGAGAGAGAAGCTGACAGATGTAGGAAGTAGGTGAGAGAGAAGCTGACAGATGTAGGAAGCAGGTGAGAGAGAAGCTGACAGATGTAGGAAGTAGGTGAGAGAGAAGCTGACAGATGTAGGAAGTAGATGAGAGAAAAACTGACAGATGTAGGAAGCAGGTGAGAGAGAAGCTGACAGATGTAGGAAGTAGGTGAGAGAGAAGCTGACAGATGTAGGAAGCAGGTGAGAGAGAAGCTGACAGATGTAGGAAGTAGATGAGAGAAAAACTGACAGATGTAGGAAGCAGGGTGAGAGAGAAGCTGACATGTAGAAGCTGACGATGTAGGAGAGGTGGAGAAGCTGACAGATGTAGGAAGCAGGTGAGAGAGAAGCTGACAGATGTAGGAAGTAGGTGAGAGAGAAGCTGACAGATGTAGGAAGCAGGTGAGAGAGAGAAGCTGACAGATGTAGGAAGTAGGTGAGAGAAGCTGACAGATGTAGGAAGTAGATGAGAGAAAAACTGACAGATGTAGGAAGCAGGTGAGAGAGAAGCTGACAGATGTAGGAAGTAGGTGAGAGAGAAGCTGACAGATGTAGGAAGCAGGTGAGAGAGAAGCTGACAGATGTAGGAAGTAGATGAGAGAAAAACTGACAGATGTAGGAAGCAGGTGAGAGAGAAGCTGACAGATGTAGGAAGTAGGTGAGAGAGAAGCTGACAGATGTAGGAAGCAGGTGAGAGAGAAGCTGACAGATGTAGGAAGTAGGTGAGAGAGAAGCTGACAGATGTAGGAAGCAGGTGAGAGAGAAGCTGACAGATGTAGGAAGTAGGTGAGAGAGCTGACAGATGTAGGAAAGCAGGTGAGAGAGAAGCTGACAGATGTAGGAAGCAGGATGAGAGGAGAGCTTACAGATGTAGGAAGCAGGTGAGAGAGAAGCTGACAGATGTAGAAGTAGGTGAGAGAAGCTGACAGATGTAGGAAGCAGGTGAGAGAGAAGCTGACAGATGTAGGAAGTAGGTGAGAGAAGCTGACAGATGTAGGAAGCAGGTGAGAGAGAAGCTGACAGATGTAGGAAGCAGGTGAGAGAGAAGCTGACAGATGTAGGAAGCAGGTGAGAGAGAGAAGCTGACAGATGTAGGAAGCAGGTGAGAGAGAAGCTGACAGATGTAGGAAGTAGGTGAGAGAGAAGCTGACAGATGTAGGAAGTAGGTGAGAGAGAAGCTGACAGATGTAGGAAGCAGGTGAGAGAGAAGCTGACAGATGTAGGAAGTAGGTGAGAGAGAAGCTGACAGATGTAGGAAGCAGGTGAGAGAGAGAAGCTGACAGATGTAGGAAGCAGGTGAGAGAGAGAAGCTGACAGATGTAGGAAGTAGGTGAGAGAAGCTGACAGATGTAGGAAGTAGGTGAGAGAGAAGCTGACAGATGTAGGAAGCAGGTGAGAGAGAGAAGCTGACAGATGTAGGAAGTAGGTGAGAGAAGCTGACAGATGTAGGAAGTAGGTGAGAGAAGCTGACAGATGTAGGAAGTAGGTGAGAGAGAAGCTGACAGATGTAGGAAGTAGGTGAGAGAGAAGCTGACAGATGTAGGAAGCAGGTGAGAGAGAGAAGCTGACAGATGTAGGAAGCAGGTGAGAGAAGCTGACAGATGTAGGAAGCAGGTGAGAGAGAGAAGCTGACAGATGTAGGAAGTAGGTGAGAGAGAAGCTGACAGATGTAGGAAGTAGGTGAGAGAGAAGCTGACAGATGTAGGAAGCAGGTGAGAGAGAGAAGCTGACAGATGTAGGAAGCAGGTGAGAGAGAGAAGCTGACAGATGTAGGAAGCAGGTGAGAGAGAGAAGCTGACAGATGTAGGAAGAGGTGAGAGAAAAGCTGACAGATGTAGGAAGTAGGTTGAGAGAAGCTGACAGATGTAGGAAGTAGGTGAGAGAAAGCTGACAGCATGTAGGAAGTAGGTGGAGAGAAGCTGAACAGATGTAGGAAGCAGGTGAGAGAGAGAAGCTGGACAGATGTTAGGAAGTAGGTGAGAGAAGCTGACAGATGTAGGAAGTAGTGAGAGGAACGACAGCATGTAGGAAGTAGGTGAGAGAGAAGCTGACAGATGTAGGAAGTAGGTGAGAGAGAAGCTGACAGATTGTAGGGAAGCAGGGTTGACAGATGTAGGAAGCAGGTGAGAGAGAAGAAAGCTGACAGATGTAGGAAGTAGTGAGAGAGAAGCTGACAGATGTAGGTGAGAGAGAAGCTGACAGATGTAGAAGTAGGTGAGAGGAAAGCTGACAGATGTAGGAAGTAGGTGAGAGAGCTGACAGATAGTAGGAAGAGGTGAGAGAGAAGCTGACAGATGTTAGGGAAGTAGTTGAGAGAGAAGCGTGACAGATGTAGGTGAGGCAGAGAGCTGACAGAGATTGTAGGAAGTAGGTGAGAGAGCAAGCTGACAGATGTTAGGAAGTAGGTGAGAGAAGCTGACAGTTGCCTAGGAAAGCAGGTGAATGCGAGCAGAAGCTGACAGAGTAGGAAGTAGGTGAGAGCAGGAAGCTGACAGATGTAGGAAGTAGGTGACAGAGAAGCTTGACAGATGTAGGAAGTAGGTGAGAGAGAAAGCTGACAGAGTAGGAAGAGGTGAGAGGAAGCTGACAGATGTTAGGAATAGGTGAGAGAGAAGCTGACAGATGTAGGAAGCTAGGTGAGAGAGAAAGCTGACAGATGTAGAAGTAGAGTGAGGAGAGAAAGCTGACAGATGTAGGAAGTAGGTGAAGAGAAGAAGGACAGATGTAGGAAGTAGGTGACAGAGAACGTGAAGATGTAGGAAAGAGCGTGAGACAGAAGCTGACAGATGTAGGAAGAGCGTGAGAGAGAAGCGACAGATGTAGGAATAGGTGAGAGAGAAGCTGACAGATGCTAGGAAGTAGGTGAGGAGAGAAGCTGAAGATGTAGAAGTAGGTGAGAGCAGATGACAATGCTAGAAAGCAGGTTGAGAGAGAAGCTGACAGTGTAGGAAGCAGGGTGAGAGAGAAGCTGACAGATGTAGGAGAAGTAGCCGTGAGAGAGAAGCTGACAGATGTAGGAAGTAGGTGAGAGGAGGAAGCTGACAGATGTAGGAAGAGGTGAGAGAGAAGCTGACAGATGTAGGAAGTAGGTGAGAGAGAAGCGGACAGATGTAGGAAGTAAGGTGAGAGAGAAGCTGACAGATGTAGCCAGGTGAGAGAGGAAGCTGACAGTATGTAGGAAGCAGGTGAGAGAGAAGCTGACAGATGTAGAGAACAGGTGAGAGAGAGAAAGCTGACAGATGTAGGAAGCACGGTGAGAGAGAAGCTGACAGATGTAGGAAGCAGGTGAGAGAGAAGCCTGACAGATGTTAGGAACGTAGGTGAGAGAGAAAGCTGACAGATGTAGGAAAGCAGGTGAGAAGAGAAGCTGACAGATGTAGGAAAGTAGGTGAGAGAAGCTGACAGAGTGTAGAAGTAGATGGAGAGAAAAACTGACAGATGTAGGAAAAGCAGTGAGAGAGAAGCTGCACAGATGCTAGGAAGCAAGGTGAGAGGAGAAAGCTGACAAGATGTAGGAAAGTAGGTGAGAGGGGGGGGGGTGAGAAGCTGACAGATGTAGAAGCAGGTGAAGATCAGAGAAGCTGACAGATGTAGAAGTATGAGTGAGAGAAAGCTGGACAGGATGTAGGAAGTAGCATGAGAGAAAAAAACTGACAGAATGTAGAAGCAGGTGAGAGAGAAGCTGACAGATTGTAGGAAGTAGGATGAGAGAGAGCTGGACAGCATGTAGGAAGGCAGGTGAGAAGCAGAACTGGACAGATTGTAAGAAGTAGATGATGAGAAAAACTACAGATGTATGGAAGCAGGTGAGAGAAGAAAGCTGACAGAATAGTAGGAGTAGGTGAGAGAGAAGCTGACAGATGTAGGAAGCACGGTGAAAGAGAAGCTGACAGATGTAGAAGCAGGTGAGAGAGAGAAGCTGACAGATGTTAGGAAGTAGGTGAGAGAAGCTGACAGATGTAGGAAGCAGGTGAGACGAGAAGCTGACAGATTAGGAAGTCAGGGAGAGAAGAAGCTGACAGATGTAGGAAGCAGGTGAGAGAGAAGCTGACAGATGTAGGGAAGTAGGAGAAGAAGCTGACAGATGTAGGAAGCCAGGTGAGCAGAGAGCGACAGACCATGTAGGAAGTAGGGTGAGAGAAGGCTGACAAGATGTAGGCAAGCAGTGAGAGAGAAGCTGACAGATGTAGCGAAAGCAGGTTGAGAGAAGAAGCTGACAAGATGTAGCGAAGTAGGTGAGAGAAGCTGACAGATGTAGGAAGCAGGTGAGAGAGAAGCTGACAGTGTAGAAGCAGGTGAAGAGAGAAGCTGAACAGATGTAGGAAGGCAGGTGAGAGAGAAAAGCTGACAGATGTAGGAAGTAGGTGAGAGAAGCTGACAAATGTAGGAAGCAGGTGAGAGAAAAGCTGAAGATGTAGGAAGTAGCTGAGAGAAGCTGACAGATGTATGGAAGCAGGTGACGAGGAGAAGCGACAGATGTAGGAAGGCAGGTAGAGAGAGAAGCTGACAGATGTAGAAGCAGGTGCAGAGAGAGAAGTGACAGATGTAGGAAGCAGGTAGAGAGAGCAAGCTGACAGATTTAGGAAGTAGGTGAGCAGAGAAGCTGACAGATGTAGCGGAGTAGCGTGAGAGAGAAGCTGACAGATGTAGGAAGCAGTGTGGAGAGAGAAGCTTGACAGATGTAGGAAGAGGTGGAGAGAAGCTGACAGATTGTAGGAAGCAGGTGCAGAGAGGAGAAGTGACCAGATTGTAGAAGCAAGTGAGAGAGAGAAGCATGACAATGTAGGAAGTAGGGTGAGAGAAGCTGACAGATGTAGGAAGTAGGTGAGAGAGAAGCTGACAGAGTAGGAAGCATGTGAGAGAGAGAAGCCTGACAGATGTAGGAAGTAGGCTCGAGAGAAGCTGAAACAGATGTAAGGAAGTAGGTGGAGAGAAGCTGACAGATTGTAGAAGTAGGTGAGAGAGAAGCTGACAGATGTAGAAGTAGGTGAAGAGAAGGAAGCTGACAGATGTATGAAGCAGGTGAGAGAGAGAAGCTGAACAGATGTAGGAAAGTAGGTGAGAGAAGCTGCACAGATTGTAGGAAGTAGGTGAGAGAAGCTGACAGATGTAGGAAGTAGGTTGAGAAGTAGAAGCTGACAGCATGTAGGAAGTTTAGGTGAGCAGAAAGCTGACAGATGTAGGAAGCAGTGAGAGAGAGAAGCTGACAATGTAGAAGTAGCGTGAGAAGAAGTCTGGACAGATGTAGGAAGTAGGTGAGAGGAAGCTGACAATGTAGGAAAGTAGGCTGAGAGAGAAGCTGAACAGATGTAGGAAGTAGGTGAGAGAGAAGCTGACAGATGTAGGAAGCAGGTGAGAGAGAGAAGCTGACAGATGTAGGGAAGTAGTGAGAGAAGCTGAACAGATGTAGGAAAGAGGTGAGAGAAGCTGACCAGATGAGGAAGTAGGTGAGAGAGAAAGCAGGGCGATGGACAATGTAGGAAGTAGGTGAGAGAAGAAGCTGACAGATGTAGGAAGCAGGTCGAGAGAGAGAAGCTGACAGATGTAGGAAAGCTAGGTGAGAGCAGAGAAGCTGACAGATGTAGGAAGGTAGGTGAGAGAGAAGCTGACAGCATGTAGTTGAGAGAGAAAGCTGACAGATTTGTAGAAGAACGTGAGAGAGAAAGCTGACAGATGTAGGAAGTAGGTGAGAGAAGCTGACCAGATTGTAGGAAAGCAGGTGAGAGAGAAGCTGAATGATGTAGGAAGTAGGTGAAGAAAGAAAGCTGACAGCATGTAGGTGAGAGCAGAAGCTGGACAGATGTAGGAAGTAAGGTTGAGAGAGAAGTGACAGAATGTAGCGGCAAGTAGGGAGAAGAAGCTGACAGAATTAGGAAGCAGGTGAGAAGAAGCTGACAGATGTAGGAAGTAGGTGAGAGAGAAGCTGACAGATGTAGGAAGTAGGTTGGAAGAGAAGCTGACAGATTAGGAAGTTAGTGTGAGCAGAGAATCTGACAGATGTAGGAAGTAGCGTGAGAGCGAGAAGCTGACAGATGTAGGAAGTTAGGTGAAGAGAGAAGCTGGACAGATGTAGGGAAGTAGGTGAGAGAGAAGCTGACAGATTAGGAAGTAGGAGCAGAGAAGCGACAGATGTAGGAAGTAGCTGTGAGAGAGAAGCTAAACAGATGTATGGAAGTAGCGTGAAGAGAAGCTGACAGATGTAGGAAGTAGGTGAGAGTAAGAGCTGACAGATGTACGAGAAGTAGTGAGAGAGAACGCTGACAGATGTAGGAAGTTAGGTGACAGAGAAGCTGACAGAGTAGGAAGTAGGTGAGAGAGAAAGCTTGACAGCATGTAGAAGTAGGTGAGAGAGAAGCTGACAGATGTAAGGAAGTAGGTGAGAGAGAAGCTGACAGATGTAGGAAGTTAGGTGAGAGAGAGCTGACAGATGTAGGAAGTAGGTGAGAGAGAAGCTGATCTGACAGATGTAGGAAGCAGGTGAGAGAGAAGCTGGACAGATCTAGGAAGCAGGTGAGAAGAAGCTGACAGATGTTAGGAAGTAGGTGAGAGAGAAGCTGACAGATGTAGGAAGTGGTGAGATGAGACAGCTGACAGATGTAGGAAGTAGGTGAGCAGAGAGCTTGACAGATTGTAGCGAAGCAAGGTGAGAGAGAAGCTGACAGATGTAGGAAGCAGGTGAGAGAGAGAAGCTGACAAACCTGAGAGGATGATATCTGGGATGGGTTCATGTCGGGAGCAGTTGTTCAGGTTGTACTTGTTTAGAGACTGGGTCCCACTGGGCTGCTGCTCCTCAGAGAATAATCCACTGCTCCCACCAAAACACCCACCAGTGTCACCTTCCTCCATATTAAACTGTTCAAACTGACACAGAATCAGAATTAGGCTCCTTGTCATTATCCCTTCCCCATAAATAGCTACTACATACAGTAACGACTTACCTCTACCTGCCCAGAAACATATCAAATCAAACAGCATCCCTCCCGCTTAGCAACAAACACCATCCCTTACTGCTTAACACACAGCATCCCTCCCAACTAGCAACACACAGCATCCCTTCAAGCTTAGCAACACACAGTTTTCCATCCCTCTTAGCAACACACAGCATCTCTCCCGCTTAGCAACACACAGCATCTCTCCCGCTTAGCAACACACAGCATCTCTCCCGCTTAGCAACACACAGTATCCCTCCCGCTTAGCAACACACAGTATCCCTCCCGCTTAGCAACACACAGCATCCCTCCCGCTTAGCAACACACAGCATCTCTCCCGCTTAGCAACACACAGTATCCCTCCCGCTTAGCAACACACAGCATCCCTCCCGCTTAGCAACACACAGCATCTCTCCCGCTTAGCAACACCCACAGTATCCCTCTCCACTTAGGCAACACACAGCATCTCTCCCCGCTTAGGCAACACACAGCATCTCTCCCGCTTAGCAAAACACACAGTATCCTCTCCGCTTAGCAACACACAGCATCCCTCCCGCTTAGCAACACACAGCATCCCTCCCGCTTAGCAACACACAGCATCCCTCCCGCTTAGCAACACAGCATCCCTTCCCGCCTAGCAACAAACAGCACGCCATCTGCTTAGCAAGACACAGCATCCCTCCCGCTTAGCAACACACAGTTTTCCATCCCGCTTAGCAACACAGTTTTCCATCCCGCTTAGCAACACAGAGCATCCCTTCCCGCTTAACAACAAACAGCATGCCACCCGCTTAGCAACAAACAGCATCCCTCCCGCTTAGCAACACACAGCATCCCTTCCCGCCTAGCAACAAACAACATGCCACCTGCTTAGCAACACACAGCATCCCTCCCGCTTAGCAACACACAGCATCCCTTCTCGCTTAGCAACAAACATGCCACCCGCTTAGCAACACACAGCACCTCTTCCCGCTTAGCAACACACACATACCTCCCGCTTAGCAACACATATTCCTCCAACTTAGCTACAACACACCAATCCCATCCGCTTAACACACAGCATCCCTCCCGCTTAGCAACACACAGCATCCCTGCCCACAGCAACACACCCAGGGGGGCCATTCCTCTTCCCCCCCCCACTTAGGGGGCCAAAAAAACCCAAAACCCCCCAAAACCCCAAAAGCGGGGCCCCATCCCCCTTTTTTTTTCCCACTTAGCAAACCACACAGCATCCCTTCCAAGCTTAGTCAACACACCAGTTTTCCATCCCTCTTAGCAACACACAGCATCTCTTCCTCGCTTAGCAACACACAGCATCTCTCCCGCTTAGCAAACACACAGTATCCCTCCCGCTTAGGGCAACACCACAGATCCCTCTCCGCTTAGCAACACACAGCATCTCTCCCGCTTTAGCAACACACAGTATCCCTCCGGCTTAGCAACCACACAGCATCTCCCCGCTTAGCAACACACCAGCAGTCTCTCCCGCTTAGCAACACAAGTAATCCTCCCGCGCTTAGCAAACACACAAGCATCCCTCCCGCTTAGCAACACACAGCATCCCTCCCGCTTAGGGCAACACACAGCATCCCTCCCGCTTAGCAAACCACAGCAATCCCTTCCCGCTAGCAACAAAAACAGCACGCCATTCTGCTTAGCAACACACAGATCCCTCCTCGCCTTAGCAACACACCAGTTTTCCATCCCGCTTATGCAACACAGTTTTCCATCCCGCTTTTAGCAACACCAGAGCATCCCTTTCCCGGCCTTAACAACAAACAAGCATGCCACCCGCTTAGCAACAAACAGCATTCCCTCACGCTTAGCAAACACACCAGGCATCCCTTTCCCGTGCCTAGCAAACAAACCAACAATGCCACCTGCTTAGCAACACACAGCATCCCTCCCGCTTAGCAACACACAGCATCCCTTCTCGCTTAGCAACAAACATGCCACCCGCTTAGCAACACACAGCACCTCTTCCCGCTTAGCAACACACACATACCTCCCGCTTAGCAACACATATTCCTCCAACTTAGCTACAAACACCATCCCATCCTGCTTAACACACAGCATCCCTCCCGCTTAGCAACACACAGCATCCCTCCCGCTTAGCAACACACACATCCCTCCCGCTTAGTAAAACACAGCATCCTTCCCGCTTAGCAACACAAAGCATCCCTTCCCGCTTAGCAACAAACAGCATCCCTTCCCGCTTAGCAACACAAAGCATCCCATCCCGCTTAGCAACACACAGCATCCCTTCCCGCTTACCAACACACAACATCCCTTCCCGCTTAGCAACACACAGCATCCCTTCCGCTTACAACACACAGCATCCCTCCCGCTTAGCAACACACAGCATCCCTACCCACTTAGCAACACACACATCCCTCCCGCTTAGCAACACACAGCATCCCTTCCCGCCTAGCAACAAACAGCATCCCTCCCGCTTAGCAACACACAGCATCCCTTCTCGCTTAGCAACAAACATGCCACCCGCTTAGCAACACACACGTCCCTCCCGCTTAGCAACACATATTCCTCCCACTTAGCAGACAAACACCTCCCTTCCTGCCTTAGCAACAACAGGCATTTCCCTCCCGCTTTAGCAACACCATAGCATCCCTCCTGCATAGCAACACACAGCATCCCCACCCGCTTAAAGCAACACCACACATTCCCTCCCGCAGCAACACACCCACATCCCTTCCCGCTTAGCAACACAGCATCCCTCCGCTTTAGCAAACACACAGCATTCCCTCCAGTCTTAGCAACACAGCATCCCTTTCCCGCCTTAGCAACAAAAAAACAACACCACCACCTGCTTAGCAACTACATAGCATCACTTCCCGCTTAAGCAACACACCCACATCCCTCCAGCTTTAGCAACACATATTCCTCCCGCCCTTAGCAAACACACAGCATCCCTCCCGCTTAGCAACACACAGCCATCCCTTCCGCTTAACAACAAACAGCATGCCACTCGCTTAGCAACAAACAGCTCCCTCCCCGCTTCAGCCAACACACAGCATCCCATACCCACTTTAGACCAACACACACATCCTCTCCGCATAGCAACACAACAGGCATCCCTCCCGCTTAAGCAACACAGCATTCCCTTCCCGCCTAGCAACAAACAGCACGGCCACCTGCTTAGCAACCACACCAGCATCCCTTTCCCGCTTAGCAACACACCACATCACTCCCACTTAGCAACAATATTCCTCCCGCTTATGCAAACACCACAGCATCCCTCCCGCTTAGCTAACACACAGCATACCCGCTCCCGCTTAGAACACACAGCATCCCTTCCCGTCCTAGCAACAAACAGCATGGCCACCTGCTTAGGCAATACTACACAGCAATCCCTCCGCTTAGCAACACACAGCATCCCTTTCCTTGCTTTAGCAAACACACACATCCCTCCCACCCTCCCACTTAGCAACACATATTCCTCCCGCTTAGCAACAAACAGCATCCCTTCCCGCTTAACAAACAGCATGCCACCCGCTTAGCAACAAACAGCATCCCTCCCGCTTAGCAACACACAGCATCCCTTCCCGCCTAGCAACAAACAGCATGCCACCTGCTTAGCAACACACAGCATCCCTCCCGCTTAGCAACACACAGCATCCCTCCCGCTTAGCAACACACAGCATCCCTTCCCGCCTAGCAACACACAGCATCCCTCCCGCTTAGCAACACACACATCCCTCCCGATTAGCAACACACACATCCCTCCCGATTAGCAACACATATTCCTCCTGCTTAGCAACAAACAGCATGCCACCTGCTTAGCAACAAACAGCATCCCTCCCGCTTAGCAACACACAGCATCCCTTCTCTCTTAGTAACAAACATACCACCCGCTTAGCAACACACAGCACTCCCTCCCGCTTAGCAACACATATTCCTCAAGCTTAGCAACAAACAGCATCCCTTCCCGCTTAGCAACACACAGCATCCCTCCCGCTTAGCAACACACAGCATCCCTTCTGCTTAGCAACACACAGCATCCCTCCCCGCTTAGCAACACACACATCCCTCCAGCTTAGCAACACACAGCATCCTTCCCGCTATGCAACACACAGCATCCCTTCCCGCTTAGCAACACACAGTTTTCCATCCCGCTTAGCAACACACAGCATCCCTCCCGCTTAGCAACAAACAGCATGCCACCCGCTTAGCAACACACAGCATCCCTCCCGCTTAGCAACACAGTAACCCTTCCCACTTAGCAACAAACAGCACGCCACCTGCTTAGCAACACACAGCATCTCTCCCGCTTAGCAACACACAGTTTTCCATCCCGCTTAGCAACACACAGCATCCCCCCGCTTAGCAACACACAGCATCCCTTCTCGCTTTTTGCAAAACAAAAACATGCCACCCGCTAGCCAACAAACACCAGCAACCCCTTCCGCTCCTTTAGCAGAACACACATCCCTCCCGCTTAGCAACACATATTCCTCCCACTTAGCAACAAACACCATCCCTTACTGCTTAACACACAGCATCCCTCCCGCTTAGCAACACACAGCATCTCTCCCACTTAGCAACACCGCATCCCTTCCCGCCTAGCAACAAACAGCATCACTCCCGCTTAGCAACACACAGCATCCCTTCTCGCTTAACAACAAACATGCCACCCGCTTAGCAACACACAGCACCCCTTCCCGCTTAGCAACACACACATCCCTCCCGCTTAGCAACACATATTCCTCCCACTTAGCAACAAACACCATTCCTTCCTGCTTAGCAACACACAGCATCCCTCCCACTTAACAACACACAGCATCCCTCCCACTTAACAACACACAGCATCCCTTCCACTTAGCAACACACAGCATCCCTCCCCACTTAGCAACACACAGCATCCCTTCCCGCTTAGCAACACACAGTTTTTCATCCCGCTTAGCAACACACAGCATCCCTCCCGCTTAGCAACACACAGCATCCCTCCCGCTTAGCAACACACAGCATCCCTTCCCGCCTAGCAACAAACAGCATCCCTCCCGCTTAGCAACACACAGCATCCCTTCTTGCTTAGCAACAAACATGCCACCCGCTTAGCAACACACAGCACCCCTTCCCGCTTAGCAACACACACATCCCTCCCGCTTAGCAACACATATTCCTCCCGCTTAGCAACACACAGCATCCCTCCCACTTAGCAACACACAGCATCCCTCCCGCTTAGCAACACACAGCATCCATTCCCGCCCTAGCAACAAACAGCATGCCACCTGCTTAGCAACACACAGCATCCCTCCCGCTTAGCAACACACAGCATCCCTCCCAGCTTAGCAACACACAGCATCCCATCCCGCTTAGCAACACAAAGCATCCCTCCCGCTTAGCAACACACAGCATCTCTTCCCGCTTAGCAACACACAGTTTTCCATCCCGCTTAGCAACACACAGCATCCCTCCCGCTTAGCAACACACAGCATCCCTTCTCGCTTAGCAACAAACATGCCACCCGTTTAGCAACACACAGCACCCCTTCCCGCTTAGCAACACACACATCCCTCCCGCTTAGCAACACATATTCCTCCCACTTAGCAACAAACACCATCCCTTCCTGCTTAGCAACACACAGCATCCCTCCCGCTTAGCAACACACAGCATCCCTTCCGCTTAGCAACACACAGCATCCCTCCCGCTTAGCAACACACAGCATCCCTCCCGCTTAGCAACACACAGCACCCCTCCTGCTTAGCAACACACAGCATCCCTACCCGCTTAGCAACACACACATCCCTCCCGCTTAGCAACACACATCATCCCTCCCGCTTAGCAACACAGCATCCCTTCCCGCCTAGCAACAAACAGCACGCCACCTGCTTAGCAACACACAGCATGCCTTCCCGCTTAGCAACACACACATCCCTCCCGCTTAGCAACACATATTCCTCCCGCTTAGCAACACACAGCATCCCTCCCGCTTAGCAACACACAGCATCCCTCCCGCTAGCAACAAACAGCATGCCACCTGCTTAGCAACACACAGCATCCCTCCCGCTTAGCAACACACAGCATCCCTCCAGCTTAGCAACACACAGCATCCCATCCCGCTTAGCAACACAAAGCATCCCTCCCGCTTAGCAACACACAGCATCTCTTCCCGCTTAGCAACACACAGTTTTCCATCCCGCTTAGCAACACACAGCATCCCTCCCGCTTAGCAACACACAGCATCCCTTCCCGCTTAGCAACAAACAGCATGCCACCCGCTTAGCAACACACAGCATCCCTCCCGCTTAACAACACACAGCATCCCTTTCCACTTAGCAACACAGTTTTCCCTCCCGCTTAGCAACACACAGCATCCCTTCCCCCTTAAAAAAACACAGCATCTCTCCCTCTTAGCAACACGCAGTATCCCTCCCGCTTAGCAACACACACATTCCTCCCGCTTAGCAACAAACAGCATCCCTCCCGCTTAGCAACATATAGCTATCTGCCTGATAACAGACAGCACCCTAGTAATGTTAGCTAGAGCAATGGTGCAGCACATAGAGAAGGAGAGATCTACACACAAAGCAGTGAGCAGGAAGAGACCACAAGGAATACTCACATTCCCCAGGCTGTAATGTTCAAACAGTTGCTGATAAGACTGAGCCCCTGAATTCTGTTCACATGGTGCTGGAAAGTGCTGTGATGCAGAATGAATTTGCTGAGAACCCCGGGGGGCTTGTTGCAAAGGCTTCTGGGTATATTGCTGCAGAAGCTGCTGACTGTGTTGAGAGGACTGGTGAGACTGGGACTGCTGCTGGGATAGGTTTGATGTTGCCTGGGACTGGTTCACACACTGTTGATGAGATTGATTCATAGGTATTTCAGTCTGTGGCAAAAGTCGCTGGGAAGGATTCATGAGTGCTTGGGACTGATGCTGACATTGCTGAGATGGGTTTGCTGTTGGCTGTGACTGATGAGCAGGCTGCTGGGACTGGTTCACAGAAGATTGAGAATGGGGCAGAGACGGCTGGGACTGGTGCATAGGCTGCTTAGACTTTTGCAGATTGTGTGGGGATTGATGCAAAGGCTGCTGGGACTGGTGTAATGCTTGCTGAGTTTGATGCAAAGGCTGCTGGGACTGGTGCAACAGTTGCTGAGTTTGGTGCAAAGGCTGGTGCAAAGACTGCTGGGACAGATGCAGTGTTTGCTGAGTTTGATGCAGAGGCTGCTGGGATTGGTGCGATGACTGCTGAGGTTGATGCGATGGCTGTTGGGAGCGATGGAACTGCTGAAGTTGCTGGTGCAAAGGCTGCTGGGATGGAGGCTGAAGTTGCTGGTGCAAAGGCTGCTGGGATGGAGGCTGAAGTTGTTGGTGCAAAGGCTGCTGGGATGGCGGCTGAAGTTGCTGGTGCAAAGGCTGCTGGGACTGCTGAGATGGGTGGAGAAGACTGGTATGACTAAAGTGGTATGGAGGCAGCCTCTGGTCACCAGGAAGATTACTTGTATCTAAAGGGACTCCCTGAGGAACAAGAAACAAATAAACATGATCAGAGGAAGAGTACAGTAAATGTGAACATGTAAACACGGACCATTTATACAGACCTACCTGGGTAATGGAACTCAGTGTAGGAGACATTGTAGGGGAGAACTGTTTCTGGTGGGGTCTTCTAGAGTCTCCCCCAAGAGGAAGAGTGAGAGGGCTCAGTGGGACTCTGCGACGGGGCGATGTGTTCATGGGGGCCGGCACTGGAGGAGGGAACGAGGAAGATGGGGAGGAAGGGGTGCTGTATGCAGAGGGAAGGCTTTGGCTGCTGTTACTAAGGGAAGAGGTCAGAGATTGGCTGCTCAGAGAGGACTGCAAGGAGGGGTTGCTATAGGAGGTCTGCAAAGAGGGGTTGCTAAGGGAGGCCTGAAGATTCGGGTTGCTAAGGGAGGCCTGGAGATTCGGGTTGCTCAGTGACGACTGAAGGGACGACCGACTCAACGAGTTCTGCATTAACAATCGTAGAAAGCCTGTGAACAGAAACAAAGCTCATTCAGATTATTTTGTGTCAATGCTGACAGAATGGTGCAGCACACAGGGCATTGGGAATTATGGGAAGGCACAATGGCTCGTGGTGGTACCTGGAATTTCATAGTCTGGGGGCATCCCAATCCTGCTGATCCCCAAATGGGTCATGGTGTTGGTCAGATTCCCAGTGCTGCCTCCCCCACTAAGACTGCTAAATCTTGACTCATCCAGATCCAGTGGGGTGGGGAGAGGAGAAGGCAGGTGCAAATTAGTGAGGTCCGGCAGTGAGCCCCCAGAATTAAGGATGGAGGCCACTGGAGGGATACTGGTAGGCTCGTCCACAGATGGGCAAATGCTGAAATGTCAGAGAAAACAATCAGAATATCCCACAATTCCAGCAGTGCCCTAATAATCTGCAGTGTGAGAATAATGACATCTCCTGGCACTGTCAATACCTACTGCCCAGTATACAACATAATACAGTTCTAGGTACCCCTATTGCCCAGTATACATCATAATACAGTTCTAGGTACCCCTACTGCCCAGTATACAACATAATACAGTTCTAGGTACCCCTATTGCCCAGTATACATCATAATACAGTTCTAGGTACCCCTACTGCCCAGTATACAACATAATACAGTTCTAGGTACCCCTATTGCCCAGTATACATCATAATACAGTTCTAGGTACCCCTACTGCCCAGTATACAACATAATACAGTTCTAGGTACCCCTATTGCCCAGTATACATCATAATACAGTTATAGGTACCCCTACTGCCCAGTATACAACATAATACAGTTATAGGTACACCTACTGCCCAGTATACAACATAATACAGTTATGGGTACACCTACTGCCCAGTATACACCATAATACAGTTCTAGGTACCCCTACTGCCCAGTATACAACATAATACAGTTCTAGGTACCCTTACTGCCCAGTATACAACATAATACACTTCTGGGTACCCCTACTGCCCAGTATACACCATAATACAGTTCTAGGTACCCCCACTGCCCAGTATACAACATAATACAGTTCTAGGTACCCCTACTGCCCAGTATACACCATAATACAGTTCTGGGTACCCCTACTGCCCAGTATACAACATACTACAGTTCTAGGTACCCCTACTGCCCAGTATACAACATAATACAGTTCTGGGTACCCCTACTGCCCAGTATACAACATAATACAGTTCTAGGTACACCTACTGCCCAGTATACAACATAATACAGTTATGGGTACACCTACTGCCCAGTATACACCATAATACAGTTCTGGGTACCCCTACTGCCCAGTATACAACATAATACAGTTCTAGGTACCCCTACTGCCCAGTATACACCATAATACAGTTCTGGGTACCCCTACTGCCCAGTATACAACATACTACAGTTCTAGGTACCCCTACTGCCCAGTATACAACATAATACAGTTCTGGGTACCCCTACTGCCCAGTATACAACATAATACAGTTCTAGGTACCCCTACTGCCCAGTATACAACATAATGTTCTGGGTACCCCTACTGCCCAGTATACAACATAATACAGTTCTAGGTACCCCTGCTGCCCAGTATACAACACAATACAGTTCTGGGTACCCCTACTGCCCAGTATACAACATAATACAGTTCTATGTACCCCTGCTCCCCAGTATACAACTTGATACAATCAACATTCTTCAAAAAAGAATAGCTTTTCAGGTGAGGAGCGTAGAGGTCACTTACTTAATGCCGGGCACTTCACAGGATTTGGGCCGAGCAGATGACATGAGCATCTGTGGGGTATAACAAATAGAATAAAAAGAAATGAAGTTATTTTCATATACACACAGATCCACACATTCTATTAACCCCTTGATAGGAGAAAGCAGATACCCGGGACCAATCCCACTTTCTTTAGTGAGACCTCACCCACATAAACCTGCACATGTTCCTGGAAGCGCACATTCTGAGAGGGCCACAGACTCACCCGTTTAGCATCACATGGTTTGAGCAGATGGCTACTATCCACATGGAGGTCTTCCTCTATAGCTGGTGCTGGGAAGAGAAAAGCTAAGGGGGACATTAAAAGGAAACACAGCAGGTCAGCTGACATCAGTCTTTCACTGCCCAGAAACCCCACAATTTAATTCCTTTTTTTTAACAATTTGTTTTTATTAAATGTAAATGTGAACATATTATTACATTGCATAACAAATGTGCAATTGTCTGTCGTACAACATATTGATTGTAATTAACATTTCAACCCCAGTTAAAATAATAATGATACGAAAAATAAAAGAAAACAATAACCTTACAGTGTAATCGATCACATTATTCCATATAAGTACCTTTTTTTCTACCGTTAATCAAACAGATTTCTAAGAACAAATGCTGTCTATGTCATTCTAGGTGAGGTGAGAACCTGAGAACCAGAGAAATGTTGGCAAACAAATCCTAAGAGGGTTCAAAATCCACCCAGGACGCCCATATTTTATTAAATTTTTGTGGGCAGCCTCGTCTCATATACGTAAGCCTGTAAAGAGGGATGGCTTTGTCAATCAGTGTTTCCCAAGTCTCCAGCTTTGGGCCAGTAGCAGATTTCCAATGGATTGCTATAGTTTTTTTGCATACATACACAGTAATATAATGAACGTTCTTTGAGCCCTTCTAGGTGAAAGATCCTCAACCTGATTAAGCAAGATTACCAAGGGGTCCAATGGGAGGATTAAGCTTGTCCTATCTTGTATACTTTTCGTCACTTTCCCCCAAAAGCCCTAGAGTAGTTCCAAACCAGGTGAAAGAAATCTGCTGGAGAATATTGACATCTTGGACATTCTTGCCCAATTTCTGGATTCATTATGTGCAGTATATGGGCTGTTAGATATACTGTATACGATGGAGATATTTTAGCTGAGTTAGTCTGTCCCTGCTGCAAATAATCCCATCAAAGTTGGCCTCTAAGACATCTTCCCATTGTTCTGGGGAAAGATGTGGGATGTCTCGCTGTCACTTGCTATACAGTTTGGGTAGTAGAGTGCTACCTACTAGCAATAACCTATTGTAAAATGTCGAGAGGGGTTTCCTAAGATCCTCAATGCGTCCTAGTTTGATTGCTCTTGGAGATATGTCAATAGGCTGGGTTCCAAACTGGGTCGCCACTGCATGTCGCAGCTGCAGATATCTGAAGAGCATGTTATTGGGGAGGGAGAAAGAGTGCCTTAGCTCTGGAAAAGTTAGGAGAGTGCCTTCTGGCATAATATCCGAGATATATTTGATATTGTAACGTGCCCATAACTGAGGATCTGGAATACTCTTAAAATGTTGGAGTTTGGGATTACACCATATGGGAGTATACTGCGAACAGTATGGCTGAGATTTGGGGAATTGTTCACATGGCATTTTCCAAGCTCCAACTATGGCTTTCATTTGTGGGGTAACCCTCTCAGCAGAAGCCGTACCCAGGTTCAAAAGGTTCCTAATCCCCTCCTGGGATCCCACAATTTATGCCTCCAGCACAGGATAACACCTGAACTGGCACTTATATAACAGTGTAGCAAACTGTAACCCACAGCACCTTATTACCCCTCTGAATTGTGTCTGTATGTTACCCTTCCATTTAGACTGTAAGCTCTACGGGGTAGGGTCGTCTAGCCTTTTGTTTCCTTGACACTGAGCACTTAATCTGCATTGTAATTATATTTTATATTTTTGTGAATTGTATTCTAATAATGCACTTATTGTTACTTTTTATTCCAATGACCCCTTGTTTGTTCCTACTAATTTATTGTTTTGTTGTACAGTGCTTTGCCCTCAAGGAGCGCTTTACAAATAAAAATATACATACATACATACATAGTAGCTACATTAGTAGGTGAAGGCGACATCCATCTCCATGCCACTACCATCTGCGCTGCTTTATAATACAATGAAATTGCAATGAAATCCTGGGCTGCTCTCCATTCCAAAATAAAGTTTACATAAGCCTTTAATCTTGTTGAAGGTGGAGTGGGGAATCACTATAGGGGATTGGCGGAAGACGTACATCAATTTCAGGAGAATTGCCATTTTAAATAAATTGATTCTTCCTGCCAGGGTAAGTGTTTCCAAGTCTCGATTCTATTACCCAAGTATTCTATAGTGGGATTAACATTCAGCTCCGTAAACTTCGCCAAGTCCAAATGAATCCAGATCCCCAGATATTTAAACGTATCTACCCACATCAACTCCACCATCTGGTTAGGCTGATTGGGGGGAAGGGGGTCTATTGGGAAGATCACAGATTTTGTCCAGTTTATTTTAAGACCAGAGAAAGCCGTATGGTTATTAATAATGCCTCAGGCATTCTTTAAAGATTGGTCTGGGTCTACTAGATATAAAAGAGTATCATCTGCATATAGGGAGATCAGTTCTGTCCTATTGCCCAGTTGCAGTCCTTTAACTCCCTGCAAGGCTTTTATATGGCACGCCAATGGTTCCATCGCCAGGGCAAATAGCAAAGGTGACAACGGGCATCCCTGTCTGGTACCCCTACCTATTGAGAAAAAGTTGGAGAGTTTGGAATTAGTGCCGACATTTGCTATTGGAAGATTATATATGCCCGGATCCAAGATAGAAATGTTTGGTTAATGCCCATTTTCCTCAAAGTAGCCCAAAAATATTCCCACTCTACAGAGTCGAAAGCTTTTTCGTTATCAAGTGAGACCACTATTCTACTACCATGGTTATCGTGTGTGACAGAGAGATTTGTGAAAACCCGCCTTAGATTGGTATCAGTCGATCTACCAGGCATAAAACCCGTTTGGTCCGGAGATATCACCTCCTCCAAATGTTGGGACAGTCTCATGGCACTTTCGCCAAAATCTTTGCATTGACATTGATGAGGGATATGGGCCTATATGAGGCACAGCTTAGTGGGTCTTTCCCTGATATGGGTATAAGAACTATTAAGGTCTCTCTCAATGGTCCCCTTTGGTTAATCCATTATATAACTTAGCTAAAGTGGGCGCTAATTTTTTGGCATGCCTTTTGTACCATTCCGCCGGTATCCCATCTAAACCCGGTGTATTCCCTGCGGGAAGAGCCGAAATGGCCAATTCTATCTCCGATGGTGTAATATCCTGCGTTAACTGTTGGGAGATTTGGTCTGGGAGTACAGGAAGTTGTATAGGCTTGAGGTATTGGTGGAGTTCTTCTGGGGCAACTGAAAGCTTAGAGGTGTATAGGTCTTCATAAAAAGTTTTGAAGGCCTGATTTATGCCCTCCGGAGAAGAAACAAGCTCCCCACTAGGTAGCTTGATGGCCGGGATGGAGGTAGTTACCGAGTCATCCCTAGAGAGAATTGCTAAAAGCTTACCAGTTTTATCACCATGTTCAAACACATTTGTTTTTTGCAAGAGAATATTCTTAGTAAGTTCTATTTGAGCCAAGTTAAGAGCCTCCTGACACTGTTGCCATACCCTCTTTTTCTCCTCTGTAGGCTCAGATACATATCTAGCTTCTGCTTCTATGGCGTATTCAATGTCACCATAGTAACTAGCATTGGGGAATTGTCGGATATGCCTCTAGTTAATATTTCAACATTTTGTATCATTTTTGCAGCCTCCCTACATCATTTCGTTCCGGTAGCCTCCGGTTGCTATTTGTGGCATCAATGTGTGAGGCTGCTTTAGAATAAAGGCAGGATATTAGGCCCCCGGACGGAGCTCTCACGGCGCGCGTCCTACCCGGTTCTCATTTTTAATTTAATTCCTGATTCCACACTGAAGCTTTAGCTAAAAGTCTAGTAATGGCCTGCACCCCAATGTTCCCCTTTTATAATCTGCATGTGTTTTACTGCATCGTCTGGGTAATTAATGAAAAGCAGGAGTATCCAGTTTCATATCTGCAAGAGTACCCCAATAATAACCAGCTGATAATGAAGCAGCTACTACATATCAGCCTTGTTTCTACTAGAACATGAGCCTAACAGGGTTCCTCAAATTTAAGAATTACTGGAACAAACGCAGGGAAGATAAACACAACCCACCGCTTCTCCTGTTAGAAGGTAGAGTTACACCCTGTGTGGCCGCAGCGTATGGATCCTGTGAGCTGGGATTCATCACACTGGTATGGAGAGCCGAGTCCGAATTTGTCCTGAGGAGAAACCAAACACACACTCAGGGCCAGCTGGAGGGCCGAGCAAGTAGCCACAGGACAAAGCAGTGACCTCAATGTGTCAGACGTAGCAGGAAAAACACTGACACCAGAAGGGGCCACACGTTGCTTGAGGGTGTCTAAAAGGAACAGTAACACCAAAAACTGGAAGTGTATCAAATTAATTAAAATATAATATACGGTTAGCTTGCACTGGTAAAACTGGGCTACAGAGCAGCTCGTTTATATAAACTATAGTAGTACTTATCTGTTATCTACTGTGTATCCTGTGCTTGAGTGGCTGCCCCCATGGCTACACAGCAGCTTGTTTATATAAACTATAGTAGTAATTATCTGTTATCTACTGTGTATCCTGTGCTTGAATGGCTGCCCCCATGGCTACACAGCAGCTTGTTTACTATAAACTATAGTAGTACTTATCTGTTATCTACTGTGTATCCTGTGGCTTGAATGGCTGCCCCCATGGCTACACAGCAGCTTGTTATATAAAACTATAGTAGTACTTATCTGTTATCTACTGTGTATCCTGTGCTTGAATGGCTGCCCCCATGGCTACACAGCAGCTTGTTTATATAAACTATAGTAGTACTTATCTGTTATCTACTGTGTATCCTGTGCTTGAATGGCTGCCCCCATGGCTACACAGCAGCTTGTTATATAAACTATAGTAGTACTTATCTGTTATCTACTGTGTATCCTGTGCTTGAATGGCTGCTCCCATGGCTACACAGCAGCTTGTTTATATAAACTATAGTAGTACTTATCTGTTATCTACTGTGTATCCTGTGCTTGAATGGCTGCCCCCATGGCTACACAACAGGTTGTTTATATAAACTATAGTAGTACTTATCTGTTATCTACTGTGTGTCCTGTGCTTGAATGGCTGCCCCCATGGCTACACAGCAGCTTGTTTATATAAACTATAGTAGTACTTATCTGTTATCTACTGTGTATCGTGTGCTTGTATGGTTGCCCCATGGCTACACAGCAGCTTGTTTATATAAACTATAGTAGTACTTATCTGTTATCTACTGTGTATCCTGGGCTTGAATGGCTTTCCCCATGGCTACACAGCAGTTTGTTTATATAAACTATAGTAGTACTTATCTGTTATCTACTGTGTATCCTGTGCTTGAATGGCTGCTCCCATGGCTACACAGCAGCTTGTTTATATAAACTATAGTAGTCTTTCTGAAGCAAACACACCAGTTGTACCAGTGCATGCTAACAGTATGTTATATGTTAATTACTTTAAAACACTTTCATTTTTTGATGTTACCGTTCCTTTGAATCCAGCCTTATCATTTGCAGCAGAAGCACCCACTGCACACCCAGGCACACAGACGCAGCCGCACACACCCCTAAGCAATAAGGCACTGGTGGTACAGGGGGCAGAGGGGACCACACCGTTTCTTAGCTCCTCCCAGTAAGCAGCAAGCGGCAGAGAGAAGCAGCAAGAGAGAGAAGCAGCAGCAGAAGAAGTTTCACCTGTTTAGAGCAGTCGGCAACCTAAAGAGCTGTCCTGTGTCCGAGGGGTAGTTTCCCCAGGGCATGTTCCTTTATAATAAAAAACAGCAGAGTTATCCAGGGAACCAGGGTTCAGTGCTGGGCAGCAATTGATGTGAAACGGATCCTCACTCACACACACAAGATTATGCAGTCGGGGAACTTTCCCCTTTTATTATTCTACCAACAGTATCCGGGGGAAACCCTCCTTCATCAGGATGAAATGAATTGCAGGTGTGCGGTGGAATAATTACATTTAATTCTCTGTGCTGGGCAGCCCCAGAATTCTAGGTATGAAATGAGTGAGGGGTTCTGTGCACAAGCTAAAGATGTTACGTGATTATTCTCACCTGTGCACTACCTGTGAGCCGTTAATAGACAGGAGCCTCCTCCTGCCAGAGTAGAGAACATCCAGCAGGCAGCACATAATAGGAAGTCCCACCCACAGGTAGAGCACAGGAGGAAGTCCCACCCACAGGTAGAGCACAGGAGGAAGTCCCGCCCACATGCAGAGCACAGGAGGAAGTCTCACCCACGGGCAGAGCCCAGGAGGAAGTCCCGCCCACGGGCAGAGCCCAGGAGGAAGTCCCGCCCACAGGCAGAGCCCAGGAGGAAGTCCCGCCCACAGGCAGAGCCCAGGAGGAAGTCCCGCCCACAAGCAGAGCACAGGAGGAAGTTTCGCCCACAAGCAGAGCACAGGAGGAAGTCTCGCCCACAGGTAGAGCACAGGAGGAAGTCTCACCCACAGGTAGAGCGAAGGAGGAAGTCTAACCCACAGGTAGAGCACAGGAGGAAGTCCCACCCACAGGTAGAGCACAGGAGGAAGTCTCACCCACAGGTAGAGCACAGGAGGAAGTCTCACCAACAGGTAGAGCGAAGGAGGAAGTCTAACCCACAGGTAGAGCACAGGAGGAAGTCCCACCCACAGGTAGAGCACAGGAGGAAGTCTCACCCACAGGCAGAGCACAGGAGGAAGTCCCGCCCACAAGTAGAGCACAGGAGGAAGTCCCGTACACAAGTAGAGCACAGGAGGAAGTCCCACCCACAGGTAGAGCACAGGAGGAAGTCCCACCCACAAGTAGAGCACAGGAGGAAGTCCCACCCACAAGAAGAGCACAGGAGGAAGTGTCGCCCACAAGTAGAGCACAGGAGGAAGTCCCGCCCACAGGTAGAGCACAGGAGGAAGTCTCGCCCACAAGTAGAGCACAGGAGGAAGTCTCGCCCACAAGTAGAGCACAGGAGGAAGTCTCGCCCACAAGTAGAGCACAGGAGGAAGTCTCGCCCACAAGTAGAGCACAGGAGGAAGTCTCGCCCACAAGTAGAGCACAGGAGGAAGTCTCGCCCACAAGTAGAGCACAGGAGGAAGTCCCACCCACAGGTAGAGCACAGGAGGAAGTCCCACCCACAGGTAGAGCACAGGAGGAAGTCCCGACCACAGATAGAGCACAGGAGGAAGTCTCGCCCACAAGTAGAGCACAGCAGGAAGTCCCACCCACAGGTAGAGCACAGGAGGAAGTCTCGCCCACAAGTAGAGCACAGCAGGAAGTCCCACCCACAGGTAGAGCACAGGAGGAAGTCTCACCCGTAACATCACTGAGAACAAGAAAACGATATGCTCTTTAGCCTGTTCTCACCACTGCCCTTCACATTCACAGCCTGAATTAAGTATAACAGTTTTATGAGTCACTGGGGGGCAACTGTATCCTTGTTAGGAGGATGGATTTTTCCTGTGTGTTCAGAAAAAGAGGCACCGCTCGCACACCAGAGTGTCAGGGAATCCTTTTTGTATTTTCCTGTGTGTTAACAGGATTGCTTAATGTATCCCTTTAAAATCCTATATCCCAAATTGCCCTCTTGCTGTGTGTTACATCTTCCAAATAAACCTCTAGGGGCCCTATGTAACAGATCCAAGGGAAATAAACCTCTAGGGGCCCTATCTTACAGAGTCAATGCAATTAAACCTCTAGGGGCCCTATCTTACAGAGTCAATGCAATTAAACCACTAGGGGCCCTATCTTACAGAGTCAATGCAATTAAACCACTAGGGGCCCTATCTTACAGAGTCAATGCAAATAAACCTCTAGGGGCCTATCTTACAGAATCAATGCAATTAAACCTCTAGGGGCCCTATCTTACAGAGTCAATGCAAATAAACCTCTAGGGGCCCTATCTTACAGAGTCAATGCAAATAAACCTCTAGGGGCCCTATCTTAAAGAATCAATGTAATTAAACCACTAGGGGCCCTATCTTACAGAATCAATGCAATTAAACCACTAGGGGCCCTATCTTACAGAGTCAATGCAAATAAACCTCTAGGGGCCCTATCTTACAGAATCAATGCAATTAAACCTCTAGGGGCCCTATCTTACAGAGTCAATGCAAATAAACCTCTAGGGGCCCTATCTTACAGAGTCAATGCAAATAAACCTCTAGGGGCCCTATCTTACAGAGTCAATGCAAATAAACCTCTAGGGGCCGTATCTTACAGAATCAATGCAATTAAACCTCTAGGGGCCCTATCTTACAGAGTCAATGCAAATAAACCTCTAGGGGCCCTATCTTACAGAGTCAATGCAAATAAACCTCTAGGGGCCCTATCTTACAGAATCAATGTAATTAAACCACTAGGGGCCCTATCTTACAGAATCAATGCAATTAAACCACTAGGGGCCCTATCTTACAGAGTCAATGCAAATAAACCTCTAGGGGCCTATCTTACAGAATCAATGCAATTAAACCACTAGGGGCCCTATCTTACAGAATCAATGCAATTAAACCACTAGGGGCCCTATCTTACAGAATCAATGCAATTAAACCACTAGGGGCCCTATCTTACAGAGTCAATGCAATTAAACCTCTAGGGGCCCTATCTTACAGAATCAATGCAATTAAACCACTAGGGGCCCTATCTTACAGAATCAATGCAATTAAACCACTAGGGGCCCTATCTTACAGAATCAATGCAAATAAAACTGTACAGAGTACAGAGTAGGGAGACCAAAGGGAATGCTTTGGTTCTCACCAGCCGAGGCTTCTGGGAATGAAGAGTCACATTACCTTCTCCAGCTGGGCTCCTGTTGTGGTGAGAGGTAGGACACGTTGTAAGGTGAGCTGTCCAAGTGGCCATGTTAAAGAAAGGAATTCATGCAATGTCTGGCTCTATGTGCTGCTCTATTCATCTATTGCTGCTCTTCCCAGTCTTCTATCTGTCATATAAGCACCAATCCAACTACAGGAAGGACTTCTACCCTTTAACCTGACAGTTAGGGGTCTCCAAAATCAAGATCAATTAATAAAAGTGTGGCCTGTGACAATGTTCAATCTTGTCTCCCACTCCTACAGCCTCCATTCACCAAATGCTCAGTCCCAAATACAGTGGGACTGAGCATCCTCCAATATATAACCAACAGGGGATTAAAGCATGCTGGGAGGCGTAGTCCAGAGTAGTGTTCTTAAAGGGGTTGTTCGACTTTAAAATAACGGTTAATATGATGTACAGAGTTATATTCTGAAACAATCTGCAATAGTTTTCATTTTTTAGTATTTGTAATTGATTTAGCATTTTATTCAGACACTCTTGAGTTTGCAGTTTCAGCAATCTGGTTGCTAGGGTCCAAATTCCCCTAGCAACCATACACTGATTTGAATAAAAGACTGGAATATGAATAGGAGAGGGCAGAATAGAAAGATGAGCAATAAAAAGTAGTAATAACAATACATTTGTAGCCTTACAGAGCATTTGTTTATTTTCTGGGGTGAAAAGCAGGAAAGAATCAGAAGAAGAAGGCAAATAATTAAAAAAATTTAAAACCAATTCAAAAGTTGCTTAGAATTGTCCTTTCTATAACATACTAAAAGTTAACTTAAATGTGAACCACCCCTTTAATGCACTTTGTTTTCTCACCAGGGCCTGGGGCCCAATAAATACAAGAGGGGAATCCTGAGTGATCCTGTTCTGTATTCAGTGGGTTCCTTGTTCTTTCTGCACATCTGTTTGGTCCTACACGGACTTTAAATACAGTGTAATATCAGCCACAACTGGACTCTCACACTGTCTGACAAGGACAAAATGTACCACCAGTATCCACGATTGCATTGTCACTGCAGAATTGCATTCATCATTAAAGGGGTTGTTCTCCTTTAAATTAACTGTTAGTATGATGTAGAGAGGGATATTCTGAGACAATTTGTAATTGGTTTTCATTTTTTATTATTTGTGGTTTTTGACTTATTTAGCTTTTTATTCAGCAGCTCTCCAGTTTGCAATTTCAGCAATCCAGTTGCTAGTGTCCCAATTCCCCTAGCAACCACTGATTTGAATAAGAGACTGGAATATGAATACGAGAGAGTCTAAATGGAGTAAGAAAAAAAAAATAGCAAAAACAATACATTTGTAGCCTTACAGAGCATTTGTTTTTTTTTTATTTGGGGGACAGGCAAAAGGCAAATAACTCAAAAACTATAAAATAAGAAAAACTGAAGATAAAAGGAAAGGTTGCATAGGATTGGCCATTCTATAATATACTAAGAGTGAACTGAAAGGAATTGTTCAGTATAAAAATAAAAACTGGGTAAATAGACAGACTGTACAAAATAAATAATGTATCTAATATAGTTATTTATCCAAAAATGTAATGTATAAAGGCTGGAGTGAGTGGATGTGTAACATAATAGCCAGAACACTACTTCCTGCTTTTCAGCTCTCTAACTCTGAGTTAGTCAGTGACTATAAGGGGGGCCACATGGGACATTTCTGTTCAGTTAGTTTGTAATTGATCCTCAGCATTCAGCTCAGATTCAAAAGCAACAGATATGACCCATGTGGCCCCCCCTCAAGTCTCTGATTGGTTACTGCCTGGTAACCAATCAGTGGAAATCAAGAGAGCTGAAACGCAGGAAGTAGTGTTCTGGCTATTATGTTACACATCCAGTCATTCCAGCCTTTATACATTACATTTTTGCCTAACTAACTATATTAGATACATTATTTATTTTGCACAGTCTATTTATTTACCCAGTTTTTATTTTTACACTGAACTGTTCCTTTAAAGGCAAGCAGCAGGCAGCAGTGAGAGCTGGGGGCACAAGTGAGAGCTGGGGGCACACTATGTCAGACAGTAAAGGATATGTGGCGCATAAATCGACGCAGGGGTGACATCATACTCCGGGGGTCTCTCTGAACTCTCTCCACAAGACCATGGTGGCGGGTGTTGCGAGAAGATTCCAGCGGGGAATGCGGGGGGCCCTGCAGCACAACAGAGGGGGATTAGTGGAACTATAACCAGAGACAGGGGGAAGTGATTGAGAGAACAACAAGTCACCTGATACTCCACACTGCCGCTGCCAATCTGGTTGACGTTGGGAAGGGACCCTCCATAGTATCGACCCCTCATGTGCCCCATCCTCACCTTCTGCACCTGCAACTGAATCACACACACAGCACATTAGTGTAACACACACACAGCTCAGTAGCAAGATAGATAGATAAATAGATAGATAGATAGATAGATAGATAGATAGATAGATAGATAGATAGATAGATAGATAGATAGATAGATAGATAGATAGAGAGAGAGAGAGATAGATAGATAGATAGATAGATAAATAGATAGATAAATAGATAGATGGTATAAAGGTCACAGGGCGCACTGCTACATGAATTATCCCAAGTTGGGGGTATTACTGTCTGTATCAGGTCTCACTGGGGAAGGAAGGGGTTAATAATGGCACTGTCTGTGACAGGTCTGGCTGGGAAAAAAAGGGGTTAATAGCATCACTGTCTGACCGGGAAGGAAGGGGTTAATAATGGCACTGTCTGGGAAGGAAGGGATTAATAATGGCACTGTGTGACAGGTCTGACTGGAAAGTAATGGGTTAATAATGTCACTGTCTGACTGGGGAAGGAAGGGGTTAATGTCACTGACTGACAAGGAAGGAGTTAATAATGTCACTGTCTGTCTGACAAGGAAGGGGTTAATATCGTCACTGTCTGGCTGGGAAGGAAGGGTTGATAATAACAATGTGACAGGTCTGACTGGGAAGGAAGGGGTTAATAATGTCACTGTCTGACAAGGAAGGCGTTAATAATGTCACTGGCTGGCTGGGGAAGGAAGGGGTTAATAGTGTCTGACAGGTCCCAGGTTGGGGGGATATGACTATAGGGGGGTATCACTTCCTGTCACGGGGGATAAGAGTAGAATCGCCTCACAGGTGAGATTATATAATGAGATATAACAGGTGAGATACAATGAGAGACAGTGGCGGAGCGGAAATACCCGGGTGGAGTCGATGTTCATCATGACCTCATCGAAGGCAGCCGTCTCCTCCGCTTGTCTCTGGCGCTGCAGGGCGATTTTTTCGCTGAATTTGCGCGGGTTGGAAGACGAGGCTGAGCCCGGCCCGTTGGCCCCCGCCGAAGCAGCCATCTTTCGTTCCTTCCGCCGATAAAGATCCCGGTGGAAACCACAGCGGCGAGGCACACCGGGAGACGTAGTTCCCAAGCACCGCCGAATTCCTGAAAGTCAAGGCGACACCGCTAGTAGCGAAACTACATCTCCCGTCGGCCCACACGTTACGTAGCCATCTGGCCACCCACTCCGTGTCGGGAACTGAAGTTCGAAGCGCTTTAAAATGGATGTACGTAAAGCGATTCAAAACTACAACTCCCATGCTGCAACGAGGCAGTTACCTTCTCCGGCCCGTCAGATTGTGCCTGTGGCGCTTCAATCGCAGATTGTGTGTGAAGGGAAATAATGGGCGGGGCTGGAGAACTGCTCGGGAAGCGGTGTAACTGCACTGGAGGGAATAGTGGGGAGGAATATACACTGTGTGACAGAATACAATGCAAATCTATCAGATATACGTGCAGAAATAGCAACTCACAGGAATTCTATGACGTCACAGCTTCCATGTTAGAATGACAACTGCCCCTCCCTCATTACTGAAAATAATATCAATTTACCTCAGAAAACCGTTTTTTTAGATTTGTTCCTTTTCTACAAAAGAATATCAACCTCCCTCTTTTCTTTCTTTCCCTATTGTTAACGTATTTGTAGCTAGGGTTGCTAAATACCGGCCTTCCTATATATTTATCTTTATTCCCTATTAATAACATTGGGATCACTGGCCTTCCTATATATTTATCTTTATTCCCTATTAATAACATTGGGATCACTGACCTTCCTATATATTTATCTTTATTCCCTATTAATAACATTGGGATCACTGACCTTCCTATATATTTATCTTTATTCCCTATTAATAACATTGGGATCACTGACCTTCCTATATATTTATCTTTATTCCCTATTAATAACATTGGGATCACTGACCTTCCTATATATTTATCTTTATTCCCTATTAATAACATTGGGATCACTGACCTTCCTATATATTTATCTTTATTCCCTATTAATAACATTGGGATCACTGACCTTCCTATATATTTATCTTTATTCCCTATTAATAACATTGGGATCACTGACCTTCCTATATATTTATCTTTATTCCCTATTAATAACATTGGGATCACTGAGCTTTCTGGATAATAGATCCCATACCTGTAATTAAAGGATTGGCCTGACTCATCAGGCAGAACGTAGATAGAGATAGGGTTGCTAACCACCAGAGTTGGACATCTCAATTTTTCTGTTGCCGTCCATTTAAAACATTCTGTCTAGTTTAAAACATTGAGAAAACCAACAGGAATCTGTGCGTCTAAGTGATGGTGTCATAACTTCACCGCATCATTCGTATTTAAATGTTATTGTTTTTCCAAGAGCAGAAACTTTGACAAAAGATGAAGGCTGAACACTGATGATTTCATTTATAATACAGTAGGTGGAGCCATTTGATTGTTCAAGAGATTAATAAACGAGTTACACCACTGCATCATTGTGCCTGCCTCTGATGTCATCATGCCCACGCCGACATCACTACCCCACCCCCCACTGGCAAAGGTGGCACCCAGAAGTTTGGCTATGAGCAGGTCTGGACCAGGATGCAAAATAGGCCCTGACATTCCCAGTACTCAGAGGCCCAAACAGCTCCCCAGCAGCCCAATAAATAGTGTCTATGTGATCTTACAGCAGCCCCTCAGTCATTTCCCACAACAGTCCGTGCCTGGCTGTAGTTCAGCAAGTTCCCAACCATACCACCATTTTCTGCTCTGGAGACTCCGTAATGACCGCAGGAGCTACTCATCTTCTTCAACGGTCACATCCCGATGAATCCCAGTCATACTACTCCTACACTAAATACTAACAGGATTCAGTCACTCTCTGAATCAATGCATAAACTCTCTTTGAGAATACAGCTATAGGATCCATTATCCAGAAAGCTCCACATTACAAGAAGGCCGTCTCCCATAGACTCCATTATAATCAAATCATTTAAAATTTTTTTTAAATGATTTCCTTTTTTCTGTGTAATAATAAAACGGTAGTTTGTACTTGATCCCAACTAAGATATAATTAATCCTTATTGGAAGCAAAACCAGCCTATTGGGATTATTTCATGTTTTAAATATTTTTTTAGTAGACTTTGGGGTAGGACTACACGGGCGTTTTCATTGCGATCCGCAAAAATGCAGGCGGCAAGTCGGATGCGACGGAAATAAGTTAAGCAATAGCTGCGTGCTGCGTCTGCATCCGACAGTCGTGTCGCGTCGGATCAATGCTGCGACGTTTGTAAATCTCACCTTATTTCCGTCGCTTCCAACTTGACGCTTGCGTTTTTGCACAGTGAGTCTGATCGTGCTGAAAACGTTTGTGTAGTCCTACCCTTAGAGGCACATTTATCAAAGGTCGAATTTTAAATTCATATGTGTTTTTAAAAACTCCCATAATCTCCCATTAACTCGAAATTCAACCAATTGAAATTTATTAAAAAAAAAAAATCTTATTTGCAAAACTCGGGTGAATAGAATCGACCCAAAAACTCGAATCATATTCGATTTGCGTTTTAAAAACTCAATTCGAGTTTTTTCTCCGAAAAAAAACTCAAATGTCAGGAAGGCTGCAAACAACTCCAAATTGTTCCCAGTATGTCTCCCATTGACTAAAACAGCAATTCAGCAGGTTTTAGGTGGCGAATAATCGAATTCGAGTTATTAAAGGGCCAGAGTATGAAAATCAAATTCAACATTTTTAAAAAAATTTAACAATTCCCTAGTCAAATGACAGTTTTGGCCATAAAAAAAAAACTTGAAAATTCAAATTTTCAATCTGCCCCTTAAGGTATCGAGATTAAAATTACAGAAAGACGAATTCTCTGGAAAACCCAGGTCCCAAACATCCTGGTTAACAGGTGCCATACTTATATCTTTTTTTTTTCAGTACAACAGATGAAATTGAGCTGTCCAAGCTTGAGAGACCGACTACAGACCAAATGGCACCGTTCCTGTCCAGTTGGGCAAAATACAAATGAAACTACATTTATTTGGTGCTATAGACCTGACCACCTGAAATGTTATTTGTATTCTAAGGGAAGAGACACATTTCTGTAGAACTTCCTATTCCACGGCCACACCTTGAACCTCCTGCATTGCCCCACAGTTGCCACCTTTTCCGGAAAAAAATACCGGCCTTCCTATATTCTTGCCTTTTTTTCCTATTAAAGGACCAGTAATTTTTAAAACAATTCGTTAGTATACCACGAAAAAAAAAACCCACCAAGACTAATTAAACTTTAAAATCTCACAGCCTTTATTAAGAAATAACTTACCGAAACTCCGCTTGCGCTCCTCTTCAGAAAAAGCGATCTGTTGATCCATCATGGGGCGCTCGATTTCTCTTCCCTGCCTTCCTTATAGGAGAGAGCCAGGGAGGAAAAATCGAGCACCGCACGATGGATCGCTGCAGTGTCAGTGAAGAACGCAAGTGGAGTTTTGGTAAGTTATTTCTTAATAAAGGCTGTGCGATTTTAAAGTTTAATTAGTCTTGGTGTTTTTTTGTCGTGGTATGCTAATGAATTTTTTTTTTAAAAAAAAAAAAAAATTGTTACTGGTCCTTTAATAACATTGGTATCAAGCATCATATTTACTGGCCGGGCCGGAAAAATACCGGCCAGCTGGCAACCATACTATGGGTCTTACAATTGCCAATACAAAGGCAGTCTGATCCCACTCAGCCCTAATATCTGTTCATTTATTTTGCTTTTTTTTGGAGAGGTTTTTAATAGAGAGGCAAACCCACAGCAGGTTCAAAATAAGCCATTTTAATAAAGCCTGTGTGTGTTAGGTACCAAAGAAGGGCTTGTTAGTAACTACGTGAGTATACAAATGGCATTGGTATAATAAAAATAGATCCGTATATAAATATTACAAAATATTCTTTAGCAAAGCAGAAATATAAAGGGCAAGTTTAACCCTACTTCGTTTGAACGCAGACGCACCCCACACATTTTTCCTGTCATTTGGTCCTAATTGTTGTTTCTTAGGAAGTGACAGTTAGGAATGGCAGCAGGGGTAGCTTGGCAGGGCTGTGAAAGATCAGATCTTGATGAAGAGGACAGCAGCGATCGCAGAGAAGCCACAAAGCAACACGAGGACTCTGTCGATCTGAGGGTGGTGAGAGCTCAGCTCATGGGGCAGGATCTCCAGGAAGGTCACGTATAGAAATGCCCCAGTAGCCATTCCCTCCAGGACACTGCGGGTTAACTGTTCCACTGGGTCTGCCTGCCCAGCCCATGCAATGCCAAGCCCAATGCCCAGTGGGCACATAAAGGAGTAAAAGAAGAGACACACCAGCATGGCCCGGATGTGCAGGCGCCCCTGTCCCAGCCTCAGGATCAGACTGAAGGACATGATGCTCTTATGGACAAGCAGAGCCAGGCAGCTCTTCAGTACCTCTCCACGTCCCTGCTGGAGCCCCAGGGCCACACCTTCCATGGCCGAGTGCAGCGACAGGGACAGGATCAGTGCCATAGTTCTCACTGCAGAGTGAGCATTCACATCAACATGCACATGATGCATCCCAACTCCGCTGTGTACGAGGCCGGGCGACCCCAGCAGGGCATCCGTCTCCTCCGAGTAGCCGGCCTGGTCCTTGTAACCCATGGCAACCTGCTCCATTATCAGCACCAGGAAAAAACCCATGGCCATGATAAACTCTTGCAGAGGGAACTGCAGCTGGGAGCAAAGAAAGTGACTGTTACATGAGCGGGAGAATTAAAGGGAAACAGACAGCTTTAAAATATAATGTACACACAAAAACTATTTACATTTTGAGTTAAAAGCAAATTAAAGGACAAACAACTGTGATGGGGGGGGGTCAATACACTGTGCCACCATGTTTGATCCAATAATTAAGTATCCTATGCTTTAACTGTATAAATGGCATGATACTCACTGTGATGTTTAACCCTTGAAGAGCGTCATTGATAGAGGCCAGGTAACTGGGCATGAGATCCAGAAGACAAGTAGAAAGGAAGACGCCTCCTGAGAAGCAGCTGATGAGACTCAGCAATCGCTGCCTGGTACCTGTGACAGCACAGGGAGTAAAGGGTTAATCTCTAATTGCAGGGGTACTTACTGTACATGCAAGGGGGAATATTACTGCACAAGGTAGGTTTAACCGCCATTTAGCCTGCCCAGCCCACACAGTGCCACTAGGTGTAGCCTTACCAGAGGTAACTGTGCTCCCTTTGTGCCTGAACAGAAACAGAGGAACGAGGCCGCTGACAATGGTGAGAAGCAGCAGAGTAACCAGTGACCCCAACTTTAACTCAGTGGCAAAAACTGACAGGGGGGCAGAATCCAGCCCTGGACTCCAAACTGCCTTCTCCATGTCTTTCTCTTCTGTTACCCCAGCCTGAAACAAGCAACAATTCCACTTTTACACATGGGGGCAAATGGCCTTTATTCTCCTACAGAGGAGACAGAGGCAGCGGGGGCAGCAGGAGAAAGCACAGAGGGGAGATGAGATGGGGGATCATTTAATATGGTGAAAGGCTAGAGAAAGGGTAATATGCAGCAATGTGAGGGGGAGAGTAGGGGCAGTATGAGAAGACAGAAATGGGGTAATTAGGGGTAATACAGGGGGATATGAGAAGACAGAAATGGGGTAATTAGGGGTAATACAGGGGGATATGAGAAGACAGAAATGGGGTAATTAGGGGTAATACAGGGGCAGCAGAAGAGAGAGGAGGGGTAGCTAGGAGGGTAATACAGAGGCAATATCAGGAGACAAGAGACAAAACAAAGATGGGGAAGGAGGGGAATAATACAGGGACTGTACGGGGAGACATGAGGGGTAATACAGAGGTAAAGTGAGGAGACAGAAGAGAGAAAGTAGAGTAGGAATAATACAGGGACAGTGTGGGGGAGGAAGAGACGGAAATGGGGAAGGAGAGGGGTAAATCGAGGGGGAGGGGTAAATGGAGGGGCAGCAGACAGTACAGGCCGGGGGTATATGACAGAGGGGTGAATAACGGGGCAGAGAGAGGGTTAAGATTATCACAGACTCCAAAACAAACTTACCATCGACACTAGAACTTTGTCAATGCGCACGCGCACGGGGCCGCCATCTTTGTACACCCGGAAGTTAGCGCGACCCTCAGGGACCACTGCGAGAAGCGGCTGAAACCCTCATACGGGGCGTCTCCCGGGTCCTCAGGGAGGGAATAAATGTGCCACTGAGTCGGGCCCCCCGCGCGGGAGAGACGGAGACATTTAGGCTTCTGCGGTGCATCCTGGGTAATAACGGAACCGAGTGCAGTGATTTAGTCTCCCGCCTGAGCTGCAGCTGCTCCTGGACTCTGAGGTAATGACGGACAGAGACAGTGTAACACTGACACACCTGTAACTTGTGAGAGAAAAGGACTGACAAACACGTTTGTTTAATGTCCCTGTGATAATCCTCCTCCTCCTCCTCTGTAATAACTGGTAGAACCCCACTCACTGGCTCCTTATTTATATTCCATTTACCTGACTGTCTTATTTATTTATATTCCATTTATCTGAGTGTCTGTCTCTACTTCATTTCCCCAACAATCCGTCCCCCACATTGAGGTATATGAAGGATTTATACATAATGATGTATGTGATGTGATAAGGGCTGGGAATGTTCTGATTGGGCCAATGGAATCTGTTCCCTCATTTTCCTTCTCCCCCATCTTTCCTCTTCCTTCTCCCTCCTCCTCCTCTTCCTCGACTTCCTTTCTCCCTCCTCTTTCCTCTTCCTTCTTCTTCCTCCTTTCCCTCGGCTTCCTTCTTCCTCTTCCTCCTTCTTTTCTCCCTCATCTTCCTTCTCCCTCCTCCTCTCCCTCGTCTTCCTTTCTCCCTCCTCTTCCTTCTCCCCATCTTTTTTCTCCCTCATCCTTCTCTGTCCCACTTTGACCAGTCAGTCCATTTGTCTCCCCATAGAGGGTGATCATGTCCGGATGGAACAGTCTCAGTGGCAGAGAGAAGATGGTGCTGACAGTGGGTGTCTCCGCCGGTGCCGTGGCTCTCTATGTCTGTTACAGCAAGTACCGTGACAGGAGTTGGGAGAAGCGCGGCCCCCAGAGAGACCACATAAGCCCCAGTACGTCTCCAGGTGAGCTGGATATAACAGAAACCAGTGGGGGCAAATGGCAGATTTTCTATGAGAGAGAATTCTGATTGCTTGGGGCAGTATTCCCACGGGCAGCTTCACATCATGTCATTCATTTCCCACTGATTTGGGGGCGTTCCCTGTAGGAAATCCCTAAATTCCTTCTCTTGAATCCGTAGCACCCAGGTTGTGTGTGTTGGATGGGGAAATCTATGAGCTCCACATGAAGGTCCCATCAGATTCAGTAAAGCTGCTCATTGGGAAAGAGGGCAACATCCGGAAGCGGGTAAGTAGTTCACTCCTATTGCTCATGTACAGTATATAAGTGCTCTGACTGACAATTGTCCAGCTGTCCAACCTGCTGCCCTCCAGCTGCCAATCAAATACAACTCCCAGTATCCCCTGTCAGCCATCAGGCTCGATTTCTCCTGCTGGTATAGCAACACCCAAGAAACTTCTGGCAGCCTTTAACCTTTGTGTATAGATCAATACTGGGCATAAAAGTGTTTTGTGTTCTTCACAGGTCCGAAAGCAGACAGACGCACATATACAGGTGAAAGAGATCCCAGGCTCCACGGGGGAACACGAGGTGACACTCATAGGCACACAAAAACAGGTCTTTCATGCCCAGGAAATGGTTAACAGAGCCCTGCAAGAGAGCACCATCTTGCAAGTGGAACTGATGTTTCCCTCAAGGTGCATGGGACGCATCATAGGTACGAACACTCCTTCCTAAATCATTACACCCCCAATATAAGACCACCTTATATCACATTGCTACTGGCTGCAGTGGCGGAGCCAGGCCAGAAGAGGGCATGCTATCTGCTCATTGGCAAAGTCTGTGATCAATTGCATGTTTGTTTGTATGCACAACTTTATTTCTAAAGCGTTGTAAGGACCCGCATCACTGTACAATATATATAAGTACACACAGAGAGGACAAGTAACCTAATAAATATCCACAAACAATTTGGAAAAATGAGGGGAGCAATCCACATGCAGAGTTCCTGCTGCAAAGTGTTATATTTATCAACAGTAAAGCATCGTGCAGCAGGAACTCTGCATATGGATTGCTCTCCTCATTTTTCTAAATTGTTTGTGGTTACACTAATAGACCAGGGTGAGGCCTAAGAGGATAGAGGCACCACAGCATTTTGTTTGGGCAGTGTGCTGCAATACTCACAATTATCCCTAAAGTAACAATAAAAATAGATATATAGTACATAGAGCTTACATAAATGCGCTGGAATACCCACAATTATCCCTAAAGTAACAATAAAAATAGATATATAGTACATAGAGCTTACATAAATGCGCTGGAATACCCACAATTATCCCTAAAGTAACATAATAATAATTAAAAAAAATATATATATATATATATATGTGTGTGTGTATGTATTACAGATCTTAAGTGCCATGTGATAATAGAGAGTAGGAAGGAGGTTCCTGCCCCATAGAGCTAATAATTTAAGTGAGTGGCTAACAAAAAGGCAAAAATTGGAGGGTAAAAGTGCACAAGGTAAAGGCAATGTCCCTGAAGTGCCAGGACTAAAGTAATGTTCTAGTGCTCCAAAAGGTAGAAGATGTTTGTTGGTTTAGCTGTGTGTGGGTTAGTTATGGCATGCAGCATATATTTAGGCAGTTTATGGTTTCTGTCCCTCTGTGATTGCAGGGCAAGGAGGTGAAAGAATACGTGCCATTACCCGCAACACTGGAGCCAAAATTGAATGTGAGCCAAGAACCAATGAAAGCAAAATGTCACCCACCCGGCGCATCACGGTGACAGGGACCAAAGAACAAGTGGAGGCTGCCACGGTGAGTGGCACCAGATAGGGCAGGGGGGTGGTGACGGCCGATAGTATGGCAACATATGGGTAGTTGAATGTGAGTCGTGCCTATTTTTGATTTGGTTGGTGCTATCAGCCATTGGGTAAACTTTTGTGTTTGTGCTGATCATTATACTGTTCAGTCTGTAATTCTAAGTATTCCCTTCTCCTGCTTCGCTCTGTCTCCACTTCTTACAGTTCCATATTCAGAAGGTGTCTGAGGAAGAGCAGAGTATTCAGCAAAGAGCGGCAGAATCTTCTGCATTTCGGTGTCGGCGGAAAGACGTCATTGCCGTTAAGAAAGAGGCGAAGCAGCCTGTGGTGCAGGAGACAAATAGCTATACTCAGGGCAGTAGGGTGCAGGAAGAGAAGAGAGAGGGTGCAGCGTTAATAGGGGAGAGTCTGCTTCGGGTGAACCAACCCAGCAAGGAGAATGTTGCAGACACCACCTATGAAGTGACCAGGTTTGAAGGTAAGTGGTGCTGCATCGCTAGACTGAGGCCCGACTTTACTGACAACTGCAGCTTCTCCTAGCCATGCCATGGGGCAACTACAGCAATGAGTAGATTTATAAAAAAATATTACTTTTTTACATATATTAATATATAGGAATTTGTATGTATTTTTACTAGAAATCCAATATCCAGTGAGGGTGAGTATTGACTGTTTCATGCATATAATGTACAGTAGAGCCCCGCTTTTACATTTTCCTGTATTATTCATAGTCTGATGCACATAGATTGCATTCACATTTTGAGTGTCTAAAAATTTACATTTGTTTTTAGCAGTCCTTGAGAAAACGCAAAAGCGGAATTCTACCGTGTGCCCAGAGGTGTTAACATTAAATACAAAAAACTGAACACAATCAGGACATAATCTGCTTTGAAGTTATCCATATCAGTGATACCCAGGCAATACCTGTAGGGTGGCTAGAAGAGGCTTTGAATAGGCAACAACAACAATGAAAGTGTAAGCTCTTTGGTTATATAGGTTGTTTCTTTCTGCCCCCTCTCCATTGCAGTTCCCAGCCCCGACTACCCATTCCGAGCAGATGAGTACGTTGATGTTTACGTGTCGGCTGTGGAGAACCCTGAACACTTCTGGATTCAGATCTTGGGCTCCCGGTCGACTCAGCTGGACAAACTGACCTCAGAGATGACGGAACACTACCAAAATAAAAAGGTGAGACCTCTGCATCCCTGTCCAATACAGACTTGAGTGCAAATGGAAGAATTGAGACTAATGCCCATTGATTGGAGTCATGTGTCTTTTATTTTGGAACTCTGGAGACCTAATGCTACACTGCAGGTTCTACTTCCCATTATACCTTTAGGCCAGGGCCAGAAAATGGCGGATCTCAGCCTGCATTTCTCTGCTGGCCAAGAATCCGCTGCCCCTGCTCTTCCACTCCTGCACTGCCTGCAAAAGGGATGGATTTTGGCAGTGAAATGTGACATTTTGCATTTCTCAATGAAATCTGCCAGCCGTTGGAAAGGCAAGGGGAACAGCAGAGCAGCAGATTCTCATCACTATACATCGTCTGGCCATAGACTTGGCTTATCCTCAATCATAGCTTAAAGGGATACTGTCATGGGGAAAAAACATTTTTTTCAAAATGAATCAGTTAATAGTGCTGCTCCAGCAGAATTCTGCACTGAAATCCATTTCTCAAAAGAGCAAACAGATTTTTTTATATTCAATTTTGACATCTGACATGGGGCTAGACATTTTGTCAATTTCCCAGCTGCCCCAAGTCATGTGACTTGTGCTCTGATAAACTTCAATCACTCTTTAATACTGTACTGCAAGTTGGAGTGATATCACCCCCTCCCTTCCCCCCAGCAGCCAAACAAAAGAACAATGGGAAGGTAACCAGATAACAGCTCCCTAACACAAGATAACAGCTGCCTGGTAGATCTAAGAACAGCACTCAATAGTAAAATCCAGGTCCCACTGAGACACATTCAGTTACATTGAGAAGGAAAAACAGCAGCCTGCCAGAAAGCATTTCTCTCCTAAAGTGCAGGAACAAGTCACATGACATGGGGCAGCTGGGAAATTGACAATATGTCTAGCCCCATGTCAGATTTCAAAATTGAATATAAAACAATCTGTTTGCTCTTTTGAGAAATGGATTTCAGTGCAGAATTCTGCTGGAGCAGCACTATTAACTGATGTGTTTTGAAAAAAAAATTTTCTCCCATGACAGTATCCCTTTAAAGGGCCACTCTTGGGTTGTAGGCCAAATAAAATCAAAGGAAAGGCAATTATACACTCGCCTAATGGCCTCTGTCACCTTAGCCTAACTGGTCTCTTTTCGAGCCATTACTAGTTTTTTTTTCTTTATCGTCCCCTTCCAGTGTCTTAGCTGTTGCACCACAGCTTTCCAACTCTCGTGACGTCTTTTTCCTTCTTATAACAGGGAGGCATGACTGAAATCCAGGTGGGTGGCATTGTGGCAGCCCCGTTCCGCTCAGATAATTTTTGGTACAGAGCGAAAGTCCTGGGGTTCCTGGAGAATGGAAACGTGGATTTGTACTTTGTGGATTATGGAGATAACTGGGAAACTGGGCAAGACAACCTCTTCCCTCTTCGGTAAGTGGGCCGGTACCTTGGAGTTTGTTTCCTCTACTATTGAGAGCCACCTATACTGGGTGGCTGTTCCAGGTTTCCAGCCACGCAGCCTTCCTAGTAACTGACTGGCCTAATATGGCCTCTTGTCTGTTCCAGGCACGACTTCCTGAGCCTTCCATTCCAGGCAATAGAGTGTGGCCTCTCTAAAATCTCTCCTAATGGTAAGCAATGCCTATAATGTAACTATATAAAGATATTACTGTTATGGAGGGGCGCCATAAAAACAGCAGCACAAAACTGCTTTACAAAAGCAAGAGACCCCCAGAATTTGATACATACTGATGTCAAGAGAAAGGGGATCATTCATAAACACTGGGCAAATTTGCAGCTGGGCAGTAACCCATAGCAACCAATCAGGGATTAGCTTTTTTTCAGCCAGCTGCAGGTTGAAAAGTGAAAGCAGTCATTTGATTGGTTGCCATGGGTTACTGCCCAGGTACAAATGTGCTCAGTGTTTATAAATAACCCCCAAAGACGTGCAGTTAATCAGTTCCCTGTTGTCTCCTGTACCCCACAATCTAACACCTCTGTTCTTCTGTGGCAGGCGCTACATGGACGGAGGAAGCCCTGGTTTACTTTGAAGACCTGACACATTGTGCCCTGTGGAAACCTCTAATGGCCAAGATCTCCAGCTTCCCCTCTCCAGGTGTCTCGTGCTTCCAGGTCCTGCTCTTTGACTCATCCACTGACCCTGTGAGTCTCACGGGAGGGGGGACACTGCTCATACACATGAATTCTGCCCCTAATCGCTGATTTCTGTATATGTCTGTGCTATGCCTAACTAAATCCATTATTAGCCCACCCATTGATACTCTTGATACCACAACCATGGCTTGGCCTCCCTGCTTACACTTCTTCCTTGCCAGGTAACGGACATCAGGCAGAAGTTAATAGTTGATGGGTTTGCGGTGGAAAGTAAGGAGAGTCCCCAGCGAGAGGATGAAGAGGGATCATTGGTGGCTCGGCTGTTGGTGAGTGCGGGGGGATAGGGTGCAGTCACTGATATGGTTACTACTGTATATACTGTGCTACATAGAATAGATATCCAGTTACTGCACATATACTGCCATAGTCAGGTGCGATGTACAAGCTCCATTGCACCTATTGCACCTATTGGAGCTTCCTAGCTGGTGAGTGGGAATGGTGCGCAAGTTAGGGGGTGTCCCCAAGCTGTCCCCATCGCCCCTCTTCATGCTGTCCTTAGAATGCCCTTAAAGGCTGCACTATATTCACAGATCCAAAGAACTTTACACCCCAGAATGCACCTTGAGTGTGAATTGTGGTGCAGGGGACAAAAAAATGGAGTTGACCGTTGCACCATGCGCTGTACTTATTAAGTGATCCATTCTGTGCACTGGGATGTAATAGACTTGTTATACAGCCAGAGCTGTGGAGTCGGACTCCCCAAAAAAGTACTCACTCCGACTCCTAATCACTTTAAATCCAAGCACTGAAAATAATCCAATCAGATTTAAGAGCTTCTATGGATGAGGATATGGCAGAAGCAATTGTGTTTGTAAGAACAATACTTGAATTCATTCTGGGTTATATTTAACCACTATTTCTACAGCTATATGTCAGCTTCAATTCATATATATATATATACGTTGTTTTAGGTTTGTAGTTGCTTTTAGTTTATGTAGCTTAACTTTCATTTCAGCTTAGTATTTCCAATGGATGTGCTTTTATATTTTTGAGCTTTGGCAGTGATAAACTGCCTCGTATGTTGTCTACTTAACTTCTTTCTATCAACATGGAAAATACATTGGTACCAATAACACCAAAAAATTAAAAAAACTTGAATGGGGGCAGCCATTCAAGTGCTATGTAACCTGTGCATTTTTCAGCTTTGAATGGCTGCCCCCATTGCTACACAGCACTAAACTATAGTAGTACTTATCCGTTATTTACTGTGTATCCTGTGCTTGAATGGCTGCCCCCATGGCTACACAGCAGCCTGTTTATATAAACTATAGTAGTACTTATCTGTTATTTACTGTGTATCCTGTGCTTGAATGGCTGCCCCCATGGCTACACAGCAGCTTGTTTATATAAACTATAGTAGTACTTATCTGTTATTTACTGTGTATCCTGTGCTTGAATGGCTGCCCCCATGGCTACACAGCAGCTTGTTTATATAAACTATAGTAGTACTTATCCGTTATTTACTGTGTATCCTGTGCTTGAATGGCTGCCCCCATGGCTACACAGCAGCTTGTTTATATAAACTATAGTAGTACTTATCTGTTATCTACTGTGTATCCTGTGCTTGAATGGCTGCCCCCATGGCTACACAGCAGCTTGTTTATATAAACTATAGTAGTACTTATCTGTTATCTACTGTGTATCCTGTGCTTGAATGGCTGCCCCCATGGCTACACAGCAGTTTGTTTATATAAACTATAGTAGTACTTATCTGTTATCTACTGTGTATGCTGTGCTTGAATGGCTGCCCCATGGCTACACAGCAGCTTGTTTATATAAACTATAGTAGTACTTATCTGTTATCTACTGTGTATCCTGTGCTTGAATGGCTGCCCCCATGGCTACACAGCAGCTTGTTTATATAAACTATAGTAGTACTTATCTGTTATCTACTGTGTATCCTGTGCTTGAATGGCTGCCCCCATGGCTACACAGCAGCTTGTTTATATAAACTATAGTAGTACTTATCTGTTATCTACTGTGTATCCTGTGCTTGAATGGCTGCCCCCATGGCTACACAGCAGCTTGTTTCTATAAACTATAGTAGTGTTTCTGAAGATAACACACCAGTTGTACCAGTGCAGAGAAACTGTACATTATATTTTATTTACTTTGATCCACTTTTGGTTTCTGGTGTTTTTTTAAAAAATAGTTTGAGTGGAAGAATTTATCCCTGTATGCAGCTATAAACAACAATGGACAAGTATATAGGGAAGCTGTTGTTGGACCCCAGTGGGTCTGTCCCACTAACACACCTCTGTGCTGCCCCCCAGGATGAAGTGACCAGTCTCTCCCTAGAACCGGAAACCATCAGTTTTTCAAGTCGACTGGATGATCCTCAACCCTCAGGTAAGAGTGAGAGTGTGACTGTATTTACTCACTGTGTCTCTTCAGTATTGGTGACATTGGGACTTACATTGCTCCCCTGCACCCCGGGGCAAATAAATACTGAGGCTTTATGGTTTAGTGATGGGGGGCTGACTATACCGGTAGCCCACCTTGGGCTTGCTCCGCGTGTCTTAACAGCTGTGTGTGTGCCCAGTAGATGGTTCAATAGAACTGATGAGAGCTGATCCAGAGCCAAAAGCAGCAGCCACCTTGGGTCACAAGCCAAAAGTGACGTCCACTCCCGTATGTTACCCAAGAGCTGAAGAAGAGCAAGAGGGAAGCCTGGAGGAGAGCATTGCCAAAATTACTATTGGTGACAGCGAGGGCTCATTAGAATCGGGGACTACAGAGACGGCCTCTGAGAATGGCACCACCTCATATGAGGGCTCCTCTAAGTGCTCCAAAGATTCCTCCATCGACTTAACTGGTTCTTTCACCTCTGAGGAACAGAGCTCTTCCCAACTAGAAGACAGCAGCATATACTCCCCCCGGGGCTGCTTCTACTACCTGACTGACGAGCCCACCTCCAGCTCCATCTTCTACAGCTCCTCCTGCGACGCCATTACCATAAGCTCTGAGAGCGAGGAGGAGGCCGGGCTGGATAAAGGACCGACCAATAAGAAGAAGACTGAGAATGGGGCTGGTACGAGGTTGAGCTCTCTGTCACTGGTGAATGGGATTCTGGGTACTGTCTCTCTCTCTTGCACGGGTGATTGGTTTCTCTGGTGTAGGCCCCAAACTAAGTTCCCTCCAGAGACTCGTCTTTGTCTCCATTGGCTAGTGAGAAATAAGAGCGGCTCTGCAGGGAGGTCCATAAAGGGGAACTCTGCCTGCATTGGGTTATATAGGGAAGGGGGTCTATGGGAACCTGTTTCATTCTTTTGTCTCCTCCTCTGAGTCTGTGTGTCATATTTCTTATATCCCTCCCTCCCTCTCTTCAACAGACTCCCCGCAGAGCACCAGCAGTGAAGACGATGTGATTTTGGTGGAAGACTGACCCCCATATTTGGCAGAGAACCAGCCACCATTTCATTTTGCACTATATAAAGTTCCTGTTTCTGTATATATTTGTCTGTTAATAAAAGTTCTAATTAATTAAACATCAATGTGAGATGCGGCACAGCTTCGTACTCGAGGTTTATGGGAAGCCGTGTTGCTACGTCACCTCCAAGTGGTCACTTTCCGCTGCTTAGGGGTTGTTCACCTTTAAATTAACTATTAGTACAGGGATCCCCAACCTTTTGAACCCGTGAGCAACATTCAGAAGTAAAAGGAGTTGGGGAGCAACGCAAGCATGAAAAATGTTCCTGGGGTACCAAATAAGGGCTGTGATTGGCCATTTAGTAGTCCCTATGTGCATTGTCAACATACATTGAGACTCTGTTTGGCAGTGCACCTGGTCTTTATACAACTAAAACTTGCCTCCAAGCCTGGAATTCAAAAATAATCACCTGCTTTGAGGCCACTGGGAGCAACATCCAAGGGGTTGTAAGTTACATGTTACTCACGAGCTACTGGTTGGGGATCACTGTATTAGTAGGATGTAGAGAGTCATATTCTGAGACAATTTGCAATTGGTTTTTATTTTTTGTAGCTTTTTTTTTTTACTTATTTAGCTTTTTATTCCAGTTTGCAATTTCAGCAGTCTGGTTGCTAGGGTCCTAATTCCCCTAGCAACATGCATTGATTAGAATAAGAGACTGGAATATGAATAGGAGAGGCCTGAATAGAAAGATGAGGAATAAAAAAAGAGCAATGATAATACAGAGGTTGGGGTACTGGGGGGTTCAGGCCTCACGGTGAATCAATGTGACTGTGAGTAACAATGGGCACAGCCAGTCCCTAGAATACTATGAGCGGCTGAGGGAGACTCTGTATTCAGGAGCGGCTAGTTACACTGAAGTTGGCTATAGATAAAGTCACATTGCTCTGCCGAGCCACAAAGCTGCAGCCACAGTCCAGGGTGGGATCTCTCCAAAGGGGCAGCAACTTCTCCAAGGCCATGTCCTCCGGCAGCCTCCCCAGCACTGAGATTCTCCCCGAAATGCACAACCCAGACGTCCCTCTCAGAGGAGCTCTGCTTGGATAGTAGGTTGAAGCCTCCCTCCTTCACTTGCTGTCAGTACAACAGGAGAGAGAGCCAGGGAGGAGAAATCCAGCGCTGCACCATGGATAGTCGCCCTGTCGCCTTTTCTGAACAGGAGCGGAAGTGGAGTTTCACCAACTTATTTCTTAATAAGAGCTTTGTGATTTTAACGTTTCATTTGTCTTCGTATACATCGAAAAATAAACACTCATTTTTTTTAAAAAAAAATTTGATGTTACTGGCCCTTTAAGGGATCACATTCAACATGTTGTCCTAGTGAATGTGATTATGAGCAGCAATCAGCATGGCTTTATGAAGGATAGGTCATGTCAGACTAATCTGATTGCATTTTATGATGAGGTAAGTAAGATGCTGGACAGTGGGGAGGGGGCAGTAGATCTATTTGGATTTTGCCAAAGCGTTTGATACTGTGCCCCACAAACGACTGCTTTCTAAACTAAGGTCTGTTGGGCTTAATGAAGTCGTTTGCACGTGGATAGGAAACTGGCTACAGGATCAGGTACAGAGGGTGGTTGTTAATGGGACATTCTCTACTTGGAGTAAGGTTCTTAGTGGGGTCCCCCAGGGCTCAGTATTGGGGCCACTTTTATTTAACTTGTTCATTAATGACTTGGGGGAGGGGATTGTAAGTAATGTATCAGTGTTTGCAGATGAGACAAAACTATCAGCCCAATTAATTCCATCCAGGATGTGGCACTTGCAACAGGATCTTGACTAACTGGCAATCTGGGCAGCTAAGTGGCAAATGAGATTCAATGTTGATAAATGTAAAGTCCTGCACCTGGGATGTAACAATATCCACTCATTTGGGATTCCAGACCCAGACAGTTCTTCCAAAAACTGAGCTGTCCGGTGAAATCCAGAGAGGTGGCAACCCATTTGTAATGGTACATTGTGGTCTGTGGACAGCATTTTATTATTAAAGGAACAGTAACACCAACAATATAATGCACTGGTACAACTGGTGTGTATGCCTCAGAAACACTGCTATAGTTTATATAAACAAGCTGCTGTGTAGCCATGGGGGCAGCCATTCAAGCACAGGATACACAGTAGATAACAGATAAGTACTACTATAGTTTATAGAAACAAGCTGCTGTGTAGCCATGGGGGCAGCCATTCAAGCACAGGATACACAGTAGATAACAGATAAGTACTACTATAGTTTATAGAAACAAGCTGCTGTGTAGCCATGGGGGCAGCCATTCAAGCACAGGATACACAGTAGATAACAGATAAGTACTACTATAGTTTATATAAACAAGCTGCTGTGTAGCCATGGGGGCAGCCATTCAAGCACAGGATACACAGTAGATAACAGATAAGTACTACTATAGTTTATATAAACAAGCTGCTGTGTAGCCATGGGGGCAGCCATTCAAGCACAGGATAAACAGTAGATAACGATAAGTACTACTACAGTTTATATAAACAAACTGCTGTGTAGCCATGGGGGCAGCCATTCAAGCCCAGGATACACAGTAGATAACAGATAAGTACTACTATAGTTTATATAAACAAGCTGCTGTGTAGCCATGGGGGCAGCCATTCAAGCACAGGATACACAGTAGATAACAGATAAGTACTACTATAGTTTATATAAACAAGCTGCTGTGTAGCCATGGGGGCAGCCATTCAAGCACAGGATAAACAGTAGATAACGATAAGTACTACTACAGTTTATATAAACAAACTGCTGTGTAGCCATGGGGGCAGCCATTCAAGCCCAGGATACACAGTAGATAACAGATAAGTACTACTATAGTTTATATAAACAAGCTGCTGTGTAGCCATGGGGGCAGCCATTCAAGCACAGGATACACAGTAGATAACAGATAAGTACTACTATAGTTTATAGAAACAAGCTGCTGTGTAGCCATGAGGGCAGCCATTCAAGCACAGGATACACAGTAGATAACAGATAAGTACTACTATAGTTTATATAAACAAGCTGCTGTGTAGCCATGGGGGCAGCCATTTAAGCACAGGATACACAGTAGATAACAGATAAGTACTACTATAGTTTATATAAACAAGCTGCTGTGTAGCCATGGGGGCAGCCATTCAAGCACAGGATACACAGTAGATAACAGATAAGTACTACTATAGTTTATATAAACAAGCTGCTGTGTAGCCATGGGGGCAGCCATTCAAGCACAGGATACACAGTAGATAACAGATAAGTACTACTATAGTTTATATAAACAAGCTGCTGTGTAGCCATGGGGGCAGCCATTCAAGCACAGGATACACAGTAGATAACAGATAAGTACTACTATAGTTTATAGAAACAAGCTGCTGTGTAGCCATGAGGGCAGCCATTCAAGCACAGGATACACAGTAGATAACAGATAAGTACTACTGTAGTTTATATAAACAAGCTGCTGTGTAGCCATGGGGGCAGCCATTCAAGCACAGGATACACAGTAGATAACAGATAAGTACTACTATAGTTTATAGAAACAAGCTGCTGTGTAGTCACCTCTCCTTCTCTAATAACCCTCTGCCTTAAGGCCATACACGGGTCGATAAAAGCTGCCAACAGACCAAGTTGGCAGCTTATTGGCCCGTGTATGGGGGCCCCCCGACGGGCTTCCCCGATCGAGATCTGGCTGAAAGTCGGCAAGATCTCGATCGGATGGGACTAAAAATCCCGTCTGATCTCAGCTGCATTTGTTCGTTAGGATCCGATCGTTGGGCCCTAGGATCAGCCCGATATTGCCCACCTCAAGGTGGGCAAATCAGAGAGAGATCCGCTCGTTTGGCGACATCGTGTATGGCCACCTTTACTCTATATATCTGTATAGATAGAAATATCTATAATATTATAATATATATGTTTTTGCACCTCACCCCCTCTCCTGCTCCAGTCCTGTATCCACCTCATTGTTTCCTTTTAGATGACTCTTATCTTTTAACCCTTCTGCTCCTCTGAGAAAAAGCAGCTTTCCCATAGACTGGAATATAATGTACAAACATAGATTTTTTACTAATGAAACCTCTTTGTGCTGCTGTCACTCTACTTCATGTTCAGTACAACCCCTATTTTACATTTGTTCAGGGGACCAGTAAAACTGGTGTGAAGTCAGGGAAATGTATTAAGTATTATATATTAGTGGGACCACAAATATGGTAGGAAGTTGTCAGGAGAAAGAAAGAGGCTGATGTTCTTCTGCTTAGGAAAGATGTGAGAAAGATTTCTAATTTTATTCCTAAGCAGAAGAACATCAGCCTCTTTCTTTCTCCTGACAACTTCCTTGACTACTTGCTGGTCAGACTGGTGGGAAACTGACCAGCAGGTGGCGCTGTTGTAACACAATTCATTCAGGAAGAGAGAAGAAGAGAGAAGAAGAGAGGAAGGAAGAGACCTGACATACAAATACTCTTTCCTCAGCATCTCTCTCCCAAGCACATGCGCAGTTGACTTGCAGTTAAATACACAGCTCTTTATGTTCACCTTTAAATTAACGGTTTGTATGATATACAGATGGATATTCTGAGACAATTTCCAATTGGTTTTTATTTAATTTTTTGAGTTATTTAGATTTTTATTCAGCAGCTCTCCAGGTTTGCAGGGATCTGGTTGCTAGGATCCAAATTCCCCTAGCAACCATGCACTGATTTGAGTAAGAGACTGGAATTTAAATAGGAGAGACCGGAATATAAAGATATGTAAGAAAAAGAAACAACAACAATAAATGTGTAGCCTTACAGAGCACTTGTATATAAGATGGGGTCAGTGACCCCCATTTGAAAGCTGGAGAAATTCAGAAGAAAAAGGAGCATAATTATATAACTGTAAAATAAAAACAATAAAGACAAATTGAAAAGTTGCTTAGAATTAGTCATTCTGTAACATATTAAAAGGCGAACCACCTCTTTAAATATATAATGTAACAATTTCCTTACATGGGAGAAATCCTAGAACTGAGGAGACTCATAAGGAAAGAACTTCATCCGGGAATTTGTTTGTCCGACTGGTTATAAAACCCTCTCTTTGTCTGTGGAAGTTGCTGATGGTTCTGTTTGGCCCGGGGGGGGGGGGTTTAAAATCAAAGATGTTGTCACATTGTGTCATTGAGGAAAGTCGATTAGATGGGAGCCGGTATTGCTGTGTAACCCGGGGTATAACTGTGACTGGCAGAACCCAATCCGGAAACCATATTAGAGTGAATGAGAGGTTTTATTAGAAAATATGTAATGAGCAAAAGAACAAAATGAATAGAAGACAATGACGTGTAGGACTGTCAGACAGAGTCCAATAAATAGGCCAGATGTCAGGATGCGCAACCAGGATTGGACTCCCCAAGGGGCCCCGGCTGCACCCCCACACCCCTATAGTGGCTGCCTCCATCTGCCCTCCCTTGAGCACATCTAAATGAAACATAAATTTGGAGCATCAGGGGAGGGAGATCAGCAGCCTGGGGGAGCACCAATGGGGTTTGTGTCTGGGCCGGCCCAGTCCGACCCTGTGGGCAGCAAACAACATAAATCCAATAAACAGGCGGAGGTCAGGTCAGGTCAGGCAGAAGGAATGTCCAGAGAGCAGGCAGTACCGGGAGATCCACACAAAGCAGGCAGGGAACAAGGCCACAGGAACAGGGGGAGGATTCAGGGACTTGGAATCAGGAACAACTGAGAACAAGACAAGGACACAATGGAGCCGCAGACTGACCTGACTGGGGAGCTCAGTGATCAAGAAACTGGGATTTGCCTAAATTGCTAAACTGGGACACGTGATGTTAATGAGGAAAGTGGGACAAGAGAGCAATAGAGAGAGGTGGCACAAGTCCATCAGGATAACTGACCCACACTCACTCACACAAAGAGCCCCCCGTGGCTACAAGGTGACCAGGGTTAAATCCAGCAAGTCCTGACCGATGTGTTGCTTCCATGCATGTGTAATAAATAGATTATTGAAAAAAATCACTCTCTGTCCTTTATCCTTGGCTTTTGATATCATTCAGGGTTCCCCACACTTCTAGTTAATGCAAAGTTCCCACACTCCATCCATATACTCACTACCCACGGCTCCCAGTCAGGACTTGGCTGAGTTTGGATAAAATGGAGGCTGATAAGTTTTCCCCTCGCTGCTTTTAGGACTGCGCAATTGATCTCCTCCTTTGGGTTAAAATTCATTATGGTAGAGTTTTCCGTCTTTCTAAACCTGAACCAAAAGTGAGTCAAGTGTTGGTGCAAGAGAACGTAAAGGGTTTATCTGCCATTCTTCCTCCCCTGTTGGGCGTCTTCTCTTCTTTTAGCATAAAGGGTAGGACCTTGCATCTCTTATCTTCCTTTTATACCATAAAATATTGCTTTTAGCACACAGTATGGGAGTAATGAATATCTAATGAATATCTAAATTCAACGCGTTTCGGGAATGTATCCCTTAATCATAGGCCTATAATTAAGGGATACATCCCGAAACGTGTTAGGCGGTTACCAGCAGTAATCCCAATAAACCTAATCCAGAAGTGGCGTCTGCCTGTTGAGTTTAGATGTATTTACAGTGGGGACACTGGTGACTGAGCACCTGGGCCAAGGGAAGAGTGGGAGCTGGAGCGGTCTTTTTTCGTTTTTCATCTACGTAATGAATATCTAGTTATGCGCTTTGGTCTGTACAATGCTCCTACTCATTTTCATAAACAAAATATAATCTTTTGGAGCAATATTGGATTGCATATGTAATTACCAGAAGGAACAGAATAGTTAAAGGTTAAATGACTAGGGTCAGCTGGGAAATTGACAATATGTATAGCCCCATGTCAGATTTCAAAATTGAATATAAAAAAATCTGTTTGCTCTTTTGAGAAATGGATTTCAGTGCAGAATTCTGCTGGAGCAGCACTATTAACTGATTCATTTTGAAAAAAAAATTTTTTTCCCATGACAGTATCCCTTGTGCTTGTTGCACCATCGCCATCTTGTGGTTACATTAAAAATTTTGACTTTATTTACAATACTATTAGTATTAAATAGCACTGATGATACAGAGCAGGGGTCCCCAACTGCCGGGCCGCGGACACTCCTGGACTGGGCCGCAAAAATGAATGCGGCATGCCGAATTGGAGACCGGTGCACCTGAATTGGGTGCTGGTGACCAGAATTGGACTCCGACGACCAGAATTGGAAGCCGACCCCTCCTGACCCCCCTGGCACGTGATTGAGGACGTAACCAGGAGACCCAAAAAGGTAGACAAAGTGTCAAGTGAAACCAGGTTCTCTTGCAGTTCAATGCAAATAGTGTTATACAGACTCAAAGTCTCCTCTCTTTACTTCTTACAAAATCTTAGTTCTTTGAAATCCAGCTGATTTGCAAGTTTTAGTTCAATGGAAAGCATTGCCAGGCTATTGTCAACAGTAGATAGTTTTTAAGCAAGGATGGTTTGCTGAGTGCTTTCTCCCCTTCAGCCGCTGACAGAGGAAAGTGATGAAGATGCTAAAGGCAACACATACCTATCCAAATATGCCTTCATCTCAGTAATTCCAGTGGACCCAAGGACTCTTTAAATGTTTCATTGTAGACCTTACTAAGTTGTTGTAACTCATCCAGTAAGGAGTCTGTAAGATCTTGAGGGCACTTAGCAATCAGCAACATGGTGGATGTTTCAAGGACTTGGTCTGTGAGCTTCCTCAGCTTCAGTATTGGAGATCAATAAATTGCATATTTCCTCCATTGATTTAACTCTCTGATTTAGGTCAGAAATGATGGTATCCAGTGTCACGAGAAAAACATTGACTTCTTTCAGCAAAGCTGTTGTGTGTTCATTAGTTCCACAGAATGTCCATGAATCAGCAACCAATCCAGCCTCTGAGAGGTTTCATTTCTTCTGCCCGTGATCTAATATTTGCTTCTTTTTTCCCCAGAAGAGACTTTGCAGCATCCGCACGGTCTTCTCCTGCATCTCCACTGCCAGTATTAGAGTAAAAGTTTCTTGGTTTTGATTTTTTTTTTAATCTTCTTGCTCTCTCCCTCGCTTCTCCGTTCATTTCTGAGATACAGACTTATGGTGATACATCCTTGTAGCTGCGTTGATGGCCCTTTAATACCTCACCTCTTTTTACTCAAGATGAATAAGATGGAGCCCACTTGTTTCTTAATAGGTTTAACAAAAATACCTATTTTGACAAAAAAGTTATGCACAGATTATCGACATAAGGCCAAGTACAAAAACAGCAGGTAAAGTGCAAAATTAAAAAAATGCAACATGAAAAATAGTGGAAAATTAAAAAGTTAAAAATGAAAAAAGTGCAAAATTAAAAATAGTGGAAAATGAAAAAGTTAAAAATGAAAAACAGTGCAAAATAAAAAAGTGCAACATGAAAAATAGTGGAAAATTAAAAAGGTGCAACATAAAAAAGTGGAAAATTAAAAAAGTGCAACACGAAAAATAGTGGAAAATGAAAAAAGTGCAACACGAAAAATAGTGGGAAATGAAAAAAGTGCAACATGAAAAATAGTGGAAAATGAAAAAAGTGCAAAACTAAAAATAGTGAAAATTAATAAGTTCAAAATGAAAAACAGTGCAAAATAAAAAAGTGCAAAATAAAAAAGTGCAACATAAAAAAGTGGAAAATGAAAAAAGTGCAACATGAAAAATAGTGTGAAGGTAGGTAACCCGGAGCCTCATGCGGCTCTTCATCCTGTTTGCTGCGGCTCGGTCACGTCATCTATACAGATGGTTAAAAAAAGGTTAAAACTTTTAAAAGTTTATAAGCTGTGTTATGTTTTGTGGCTCCAGACTCTTTTTCGTTAGTGTAAGAGGGGGCAAAATGACTCTTTTGATAAAGTGAAAAGGGAAAAGCCCACTTGTGATTGGTCAACTTTGACTAATACGGAAATGAAGAGGACACGGTAGATTTTCTCTCCCTATGGTATTTGGGGGAAAGTTGAAAAGCCAAGTAATGTAAGAGATTGGAAGGCTGTGGTCTATAGATTGACAAATGGTAATGTGCTGATAGCTCTAGTGATGGACGAGCTGGGTTTTTCCTATACTTTTTCCTGTAGTTCGGAACTCTCTACTAGTCAAAGAGGCTAGGTAACGGTCTATGTTGTTCACAGCCTGTGTTTGACATGGATTGGAAAACCCTCTTGTGATTGGTCAACTTTGACTAATATGGAAATAAAGAGGACTTGGAAGGCTCTCTCTCCCTGTGGTTTATGCGGGAAGTAGAAAGGCCAAGTAAAGCTGGCCCTAGACGCAAAGATCTGATCGTACGAATCGAGGATTCGTATGATTTTCGAACAGTGTGTGGAGACATTTTTCGTCCGGCGGAGATCGGTCGTTTGGTCGATGGGACAGGTTAGAAAATTTCTGTCGGCTGCCGATAATGTCTCTGCGTGTATTGCCGATCGTACGATTTTCAGTGGGAGACTGTCACCAGCTTTGGTTGGACATAGATATCGTACGATTGCTGTCAGGGGCAGAACATCGGCTGATCTGTTCTTTAACTAATCTGACTGGTAAGACTTTGATCTGAATGGTTAGTGGCGGGTCGGGAGATGGGAAAGTCCGATCGTACAATGATTCGTACGATCGGATCTTTGCATCTATGGCCAGCTTAAGGGATGGGAAGGTTGAAGCTTGCTGGGTAGAGATTTGCACATGACAGCCTTTGTTTGACATGGATTGGAAAACCCTCTTGTGATTGGTCAACTTTGAATAATATGGAAATGAACAGGACTTCTTAAGTTTTCTCTCCCTATGGTTTATGGGTGAAAGTTGAAAAGCCAAATAATGTAAGAGATGGGAGTGTTTGCTGGGTATAGATGGTGGATTTGTTTCTTCCGATACTTGTTCATGTAAGTGGGCAATCTCTAATCCAATCAAATCTCTTTGTATAAGTTTGATATGTGCTTTATTTGTTCTTACTTTCTTCATCATGTAAACGGATGGATTTGATGCCCATTTTTATATACACCGTATTAAATTCGCAATGCTTCATTCACTTGGATTTTATGGGTTCATATCTAGTTTATTTATATTGCCTTAGATAACGAAAATTTGTTAAAAACAATAAGATGAGAGTGCTCCTTTTTATCTTAAGATTTATTTAAGTTCATTTATGTTGCTTTTATTATGAGAAAATTATTTTTATGTTTTGAATACATTTAATAGATAATAAGTAACAAACCATGACTGGAAAGGAAGCACTTGATAAATTAATCTTTGATAAAATATTATTGTTGCAAATGATCTTCCTGTATAGATTAAATATAACAAGACCATTTAAGTCGGCATTATTTCCGTTTGTTACAAAATAACAATAGAATTTTACGTTTTTATGGCTTTTTTTCTCTCGCTAAGTCAAAAGGGTTAAATACATGTTTGGGTTAAACAGCCGGTTAAATAATTAATGATGTCCTTTCCAGACTTGCAATTTAAATAGCCGTTAGATGTTTGTGTTAACTATGCCTATGACTACGTATCACAAGATACGAAACGCGTCAGGACTCAATGATTTTAATTTGCTGAAATAAAGTTGCCTTTTGCTTCACGAGTGGCATCAGGAGAGCATGCCGATTCTTTCTTTCATGTAATCTCTACTAGTCAAAGAGGTTAGGCAAAGGGCTGTGTTGTTGTCAGCCTTTGTTTGACATGGATTGGAAAGTCCTCTTGTGATTGGTCAACATTGACAATTATGGAAATGAAGAGGACTTGGTGGGCTTTCTCTCCCTATGGTTTATGGGGGAAAGTTGAAAGGCCAAGTAATGTAAGAGATGTAAAGGTGGATACATTGCAATGTGATTGGCTGATGGATCTAGTGATGGAAGTGTTGGGATTTTCCTATACTTTTTCATTCAAGTGGGCAATCTCTACTAGTCAAAGAGAGTACTCTACCCTATTTTTTCTATGATGTTTCAGCACTTTACAGGCAGTTTTCCTATGTATATGGTGCCTTTTTGTGTGATGTAGGTTTTTGCTTAGAGATTATATTCCCATCTGGTGGTTTTAGTTGGGTGTTTTGGTGGCTGTATGTTTCACTTCTTTAATTGGGTATGTTGAAGGGCACTTACTGTAATGTCTCTAACTTAACAGGCTTGAAGCCAGCTTGTAGTCTATAGCCCTTGGTTTGGGTGGCCTCTGGCCTCTCACCATGGAGCTTGGCTTGCATGGCCTCTGACTTTCATTATGGCCCTAGGCTTGTGTTAGGGCCCTTGTTATGGTCCTTGGCTCACATAAATGCTGACCTTCAAGTACTGCTGCTGTTGGCTTTACCATGGCCCTTGGGTCTGCTGGCCTTTTAACATGGCCCCCTTGGCTCATGCGTCTGCTGGCTTTCTACTAGGGCCCTTAGCCCATGTTCTGCTAGTCTGTTGCATAGGCCTTTGGCTTATATGGCCTTTTTCCAGGGCCCTTGGCTCGTGTGTCTGTTATGGTGATTTTGGCTGCTGGCCTTTTCCTTGGCCCTTAGTTTAGGTGTTTGCTCGGTTTTTACCAGGGTTCTTGTGCTTTCAGCCTTTTTCCATGGCACTTGGCTAAAGTGGCTGCTAGCCTTTTACCAGGGTTCTTGGGCTGTTGGCCTATGCTGTGATGTATGGCACATTTGGCCACTGGCTATGCGGTGGCAGGCATGGCTGCTGTTATTTGCTGTGGCCCTTGGCGGGCATGTCTGTTTGCCTTGCGGCAGTTCTTGGCAGGGCAACAGTCGTTGGTTTTGTCTTGTCTACAATCCTTGCATGCATGGTTCTGGTTACACCAGCATTGGACATGATTGGCTATTTGGTTGGAGCATAGGTCGCATCATCAGCTGGGGGGGGCACACACAGGGAGGCAGGGCTGGGCCAAGGTATTTTTGCACCCTAGACAAGGGCTTCAATCAGTGCCCCCCCACCCAGTCCTACGTTACCATTTTCCACCTTACCAGTCATATAGCCCCCTGTACCTGTGCCAGCACCTATCATATTGCCTCCATTTGTACCTATGCCAATGGCAGTCAATCCCTCAGATTACCCCCAGGCCCCAATCTGTACCTGTGCCAGCATAAACCAAAACATCCATCATATTGTTACCCCCAATCTGTACCTACCCAGCGGCAAACAAAAGAATCCATCATATTGCCCCAATTTGTATCTGTTCCAGCAGTAGCCAAAAATCCATCATATTGCCCTCAAACATCTGTGTACCTGAGCCAGCAGCAGCCAATCCCTTATATTGCCCCCAATCTGTACCTGTGCCAGCATCAGCCAAAAAATACCCACTATTGCCTCCATATATGTACCTGTGCCAGCAGCTGCCAAAATGGAGCTGGGGAGTGATTCTGTCTGGAACAGGGGGTTTAAAAAGTTGAAAAACTATTAAAGGCCAAGCAAATCAGGATTTAAAAAAGAAAGAAAGGAAACAGACACAGCATCTGGGGGGCCACAGAAGAGGGGGTCCATGGGCCGCCAGTTGGACAGCCCTGGGCTATGTTATAGGTCCTACCTCCTAGTCTGGGAGGGGTAATACTGCTGAGTGTACGGACATGTCGGGACTAGAAGAAATGTCCCATTCTGTGGAGATCCAAAGAGCTCATGATTTCCCCTGAATGGTAGAGCCACGTTCTCCAAGGAACTTTATCAACTTCCCTTCCTAAACCTCCAGCCAACACTTCTGCTCATGAACTTGTTGTTGAAGAAGAGTCCAGTCTATTGGGCATTCAGGGCTTGCTCTTTGTGTGAATAGGAAAACAAAGTGGTGATGATCAGGGCAAATGTCACGCTCCCTTAACCTCACTGATGTTGCAAATGTAGGAGATAAAGAAGAAGAGAATTTACACGGCACACAGAATATAGTTCCTGTTGAGGGGGAGAAGATCATCCAATCATGAGTCTTACATTCAGCAGATGTGACTGCCCCGCTCAGCAGGATCATGAGAATAACTCTCAATGACAGCTTTCCCAACAATTGAAGTTGTTGGAATTTCTGGGGGAGCAGATTGGACTGCTGGGAAACAGCATCAGCTCCCATTTTTGCATAGCAAGTGGCCAATGGGCCTTGCCCCATAGTAGTAATACTTCTGCTGCAACTTGTTCCTTCTTGTTCCCCATCCCACTGAACAAGTTGCTCTGTTGCCACTAAAAACCCTGCATAGAAGTCTTTTGTGTTACTGTCTCTTCCTCCTCCTCTTTCTTTTCCTTCCTCCTTTTAGCAGCCCCAGAGACCTCTCTCCATTGTCCCCAGATCTTCTACTGACGCTTTATCCCCCTTTATAGAACTAGAAAGAGAATAAGAGGGTTTTGCTGAGCGTTAGCCTTGCTCCTGTCTCCTTCTCACACCCCAACACTCTCACACAGCCCTTACAATCATTTAATAGCCACATGAGATGCCCATAGGATTACAATTATTGTGCTCCAACATGACAGTTTGTTTTTGGGCCTCTGCTCAGCCTTGGTTGGTCCTGCAGCCCCCCCCACTCCCTTCAGAGCCAGTCAGACAGTCCCACCCCCACAGACCCAGAACAATTTTTTTTTGTGTTTTTGTATTTTTGGGGGGGGGGGGGGGGTTTGTATTTTTTGTATTCTTTGTTTTTTGTATTTTTGTGTTTTTTGTATTTTTTGTGTTTTGTATTATTTGTTTTTGTGTGTTTTTGTATTTTTTGTTTAGTATCTTTCTGGGGGTCTTTTGTATTTTTTATTTTGTCTTTTTGTGGGATTTTTTGTATTTTTTAAGTGTTTTTGTATTTTTTGTTTTGTATTTTTGTGTTTTTTTGTATTTTTTCAATTTTTTTGTAGTCTTTGTTTTTTGTATTTTGTGTGGTTTTTGTGTTTTTTATTTTGTGTTTTTGTATTTTTTGTATTTTTGTAGGGTTTTTTTTGTATTTTTTACTTTGTGTTTTTTTGTATTTTTTGTTTTGTATTTTTGTGGGGGGTTTTGTATTTTTTTGAGTGTTTTTTTGTATTTTTGTGTTTTTTGTATTCTTTGTTTTTTGTATTTTATATTTTTTGTGTGTTTTTTTATTTAGTGTTTTTGTGGGGGGGGTTGTATTTTTTGTGTTTTTTTTAATTTTTGTGGGGTTTTTTGTATTTTTTATATTCTTTGTTTTTTTGTATTTTATATTTTTTGTGTTTTTTGTATTTTTTGTGTTTCTTGTATTTTTTGTGTTTTTTGTATTGTTTGTTTTTCGTGGGCTTTTTTGTTGCTTTTTTGTGATCTCTCATCTCATCAAAGGATATCATCAGACCAGGGTCTTATCCACACTCTGGAGCCAGGTACGGGGAGCATCACATCTCTCTCACACTCTCACCTCCATGCTGCACGTAACATCCGTTCCCCTTTAGGGTCAAATCCATGAAGTTTAGCCAATACGGAGCACTCGGAGTGATGTGTTTAAAATCATTAAATTTTAATAATCCATGTTAAAAGAAAGTAACAGCGTGTCAACATACAAAATATCAGATCATCCGCTTTACGCGTTTCATGGCTTCTCGCCACTTCATCAGAAGCGTACACCTGGTCCCACTACATACCAGCAGTTAAATAGCATCAAGTCCCACCCATAAAAAACATTAACCCTCGCATAACACCATGAATCAGATCGTATATTACATTTACAGGGTATGCATATCAATTGGAAACATCACCTGACTAAAATATCATTATTCTCCATATCCTATATATCACACAAGTTTCAACTTTATGTTTGATTCCACTTGCATAATATAGGACAGCAGTCTGTAATATAATTCGGCGGAAAAGGACAATATCTGGACATTGCAATAAATACCTATATATAGTTATATATATATTTTTGTCGGGTAGCGCTTCAATAGTAACAATCTATCCATATCTATATATACAAGCCATTTCAATTGAACAATTCCAGTTAAAGTTAATAATAACAGGACAATTCCCAATCCTTATTTAAACCCCCTTCACTTTCCAACGTTTTTAGGCGGTAAATCCAATACGCCTCTATCCTCAGCAATCTTTTATCCACATCCCCTCTCCTGGACTGTACAATCGGTTTATCAATAATTTGGAAGGATATATTTTTCTTCCCCTCGTGTTTCTCTATCAAATGTCTGGCGATTGCGGATCTCATATCCTTTCTGTCTACTGCCGCCAGATGTTCTAGGAAATGAGTTCCTGCTTTGCGAATCGTCTTGCCTATATATTGGGACCCACATTCGCAAGTCGCCAGATATATTATGCCTTGGGACACACAATTAAAGTACTGATTAATTAGAAAGGAATGGCCAGTATTGGAACTTACAAATTCTTTGGATTTCTTAATAAATTGGCAGGAACCACATCTAGTCCTACCACACTTGTAATTACCACGATACTTTAACCAATTTTTTGAAATGATAGTTTCTTTAGAATTAAAAATAGTTTTTGATAAATGGGAACCTAAATCCCTAGCTTTTTTGTAGACGAAGGACGGTTTCTTTTCAAGCTGCTGTTTCAGGACTGGATCCTGCAAAAGTATATCCCAATGTTTCCGTACGCTTCGTTCTACAAAACGTGTTCCTTTATTGTATGTAGTACAGAATCGTAATATGGGAGCTGTTTTCTCTGATTTAATTCTATTTCCGTTAATTGAAAGCAGTTCAGACCTGTTACTTAGTACTGCTCTATCATATGCTGCCTTCATTTCTGACTCCTTGTACCCCCTTTCAATAAAGCGGTCCCATAATTGCATCGCCCTTGTGTGAAAGTTTTGCCAAGTGGAACAGACCCGACGCAATCTCAGGAACTGTCCCACCGGGATCCCTCTCAGGCAGTTACCAGGGTGTGCGCTATTATGGTGTAATAAAGTATTACGAGTTATTGGTTTTCTAAATAAATCAGTTTCTATGTGGTCATTGTCAATAAAAAATGTGACATCCATTCCACACTCTGAATAGACCAAAAACAGGTTTGTGGTTCGATTGTCTCATAAGTGAGAACATGGATGTCATCCTCATGTCAGCTCTTGTACATCACTGGGTCGGTGTATGAAGGAATCCTCTGTTTCTTGCTGGTGTCATGAATATCAGATCCAATGTTAATTCTGTAGGTGGGCCAGAAATGGATTTCACCTTCCTTAAATCCTTCGGAGCAGAACCACACGAGATCTCGCCCGATGAACAGTGACAGGTACAGGAGCTACTGAGTGGAGCAAGACATAACGATGACTCAGTGTTCGCTGCAGACAGTATTCCCTTTCTTGCCTGTAGGGGCAGCCTTCTTGCACCCCAATTACATACAGGTCTTGTGTAGATTCAGTGCCTGATGGAAAGAGGAAATCATCCAGTCTGTCTGGAAGATCCTTTTTCCCACTCATATTCCAGGTGGCAGTAAATATTCTGAGACTTTTCTGAGGAAGACATGGTTCTAGTTCATCTTCTCCCAGTAAGCCTTCACCGACCAAGAACCTTGCTTTTAGAAGCTTCCTTTGGCTGGTCTGGCTGGTGGCGTAGGTGGAAGGTGGTGTGAATAGCTCCCACTCTTCCCAACGTAGCTAGGTAGAAGGCGAGCTGGGGGAAGGGTGGGAACCGGCACTATTTAATTATACTGTGGAATATCCCTATTGAGCAGGTATTGATAATGGGTATTTAAACCCACTACTGAATACTTTGCATATACCTACCACCATTCCAGCCTACGCTCTGGTTTTTAATTGTGTGTTATTTTAGGGACATGGTCCCACATGGCGTAGTGTTTTTTTCACGCTATGAGTGTGTATGCTGGTGTTGCCAAACGAATAATTCTTTTAAAACAGTTTGAATTAAAAGTTATATTTTAATACATTGTAGCAACCTTGGCCTGAACTGGTTGGCTGGCTGCAGTTGAATTGGATGGGTGTGTCACTCTCCATTATTCAGTGTAGCTGTTTTTTGCCTTTTTTGTTCATTTGAGATTAGTACCAACCTGCGGGCTAAAGGCCACACTTAATTTAGTCGGCTCCGACTATTTTTCTATCTACTGGTCTGGCTGGTGTAACTGGAATACCAGTCAATGGCTAATCCACAGATAAACACGAGGAGAAAAAGATGTTCTCAAGGTGGCCATACAGGGGCCAATTAAAGCTGCCGTGTATGTGGCCCCCCGAGGGGCTTCCCCGATCGAGATCTGGCCGAAAGTCTAGATCTCAGTCGGATGGGACTAAAAATCCCGTCGGATTGCGGCCGCATCTGTTTGTTGATGCGTTCCCGCAATCCGACCGTCCGTTCCCATTCGTTAGGATCGGATCCTTGGGCCCTAGGGCCCACGATCGGATCAGCCCGATATTGCCCACCTCAAGGTGGGCATATCAGAGAGAGATCCGTTTGTTTGGCAACATCGCCAAACGAGTGGATCTCTCTGTGTATGGCCAGCTTTAGTCTCCTCCGCATCATCATCATATATATCTTCATAGGCTGGGCTTCCTGCATGGAACTTCAGTGATGCATGATGGGTCATAAGTATAAGTGCTGTGAAGATCATGAATGTAAAAGAATGAGCCCAATCCATCCTCCTCCTGTAGGGGTGTCTCCAAATATGGCCAACAGTCCAGCCAATGGCAACTGCCAATAGAAACACCATCACTATAACTGAACTCAACAGATAGGTCTCTTCAATGGCCTCTTCTACATCTCCCAATTGAAATTCATCTGGTACAAGGAATTCTGTTTACGTCAGTGATGATGAACGATCGGAGGAATAAAGAAATTGTTCTAATAGAACAAAAAAACAATGAAAGGTTGGAAATGTTTTAACTGAAAGGTTGCAGAGCTCTGGTCAGGAGATGTTGCTCAAACCTGGGCCCTGAGCAGTTGTACCTGAGATCACCAGCAGAGGGCACAACTATCACACAGACACATTTGTGGCTCTGCTTTGTGGCTACTCACTGGCAGATGATGGGCATCGAGTCCTACAGAAGATGAGGAGCAGCGAGGCCGTCACTTACCTCTTTGTACAGTCCTATTGTTTGTAACAGAATGAACTGCAACTCACAAAACCCAATTCCCTGCAGCCTCCTGTGTGTCCACAATTTGTATCTACATCAATGAGTGGGAGCTGCCATGTTGCTTCCCTTACATATTATCATTGGAGGATATTATTGTATGCGCAGAACATTCTTTATCTGTATATTTGTATTTCTAGGTATCATGGGAGATATAGGACTTACTGGTGATATTCAATGAAACATTATATGTATGCAGGGTTTACTTTGCCTTTAATCAATCATAATAAATATAACTACAGAGGTGACAGTAACTTAATTGCTTTTGTCTATAGAATAATGCAGGGGAGCGCAGGTAAAAAACGCCCTTGTGTAAGAGCCATAAAGCTGTGAGGCTGGATTTACTAAGTGCAGGAAAGGAGAGAGTAGTTTTTGCCCAACCTGAGGAGTAGCGATCCTTTAACCCTGGGGGGCTGGGTTCTGCTACCCCCTGCCTTTTTCTGCATTAGTCATGTGGTGCAGTGACTCCAAGAAAAGGGGACAGTGAAAAGTTCTAAAATATAATTGGCCCCCCCCCACAGAGATGGGATTCCTGTGTAGCAACTGACCAACTGCAACTCTGCTTTGGTTACATCCGTTTACTGCATCCTAAAGGCTAGAGGTGACTTTCCCTTTGCTCTGACCCTTTATATATTACATATGCCCCCCAGCACCCCCAGGAACTCCCCTTGTTGCAGGCAGTGCCATTGTGTTAATGTGTTAGTGGGTGGGGGGAATATAAATATGCAGAGGTGGCAGATTTATTAGGGGCAATAGGAACGGTAGCCTGGTGGGCTCATTATCTGCTGCCCTTATTTAGTGCCGTCCTGTCCCCACTGGGGCCACAGTCACATCATTCTCTTCACCCAATTCACTGACTCCTCTCTGCCCAATGATCCTCTAACTGATTCTGGAATTGGGATGAGGGGTGCAGCTGGGGGATGGGGGGTCCTAATGGGATTCAGGTGAGACAGTGGGTGGGGGGTTTGTACACTTGATAAAATGTCCCTGGAGCTTCTCCACTGTCATTATCTGTATTTAATGGTCTGAGACCCTGACAGACGAGACCCCACAAGCTCTGCCAGAGACAAGAATACACTGGGACCCAGTACTTTGTCTATATTCTCTGCTGTTACTCAATGGAGCTCAGGTCCCCAAAAAGTACTTTAATAATAGTATCTGGGAAGGGAGTGTGACTGTGGGATAGCAGGTATAGTAGGGAGAGATGTGTCTATAGTAACAGTGGATAATAGTCTCTGGGAAGGGAGTGTGACTGTGGGATAGCAGGTATAGTAGGGAGAGATGGTGTCTATAGTAACAGTGGATAATAGTCTCTGGGAAGAGAGTGTGACTGTGGGATAGCAGGTATAGTAGGGAGAGATGGTGCCTATAGTAACAGTGGATAATAGTCTCTGGGAAGGGAGTGTGACTGTGGGATAGCAGGTATAGTAGGGAGAGATGGTGTCTATAGTAACAGTGGGATAATAGTCTCTGGGAAGGGAGTGTGACTGTGGGATAGCAGGTATAGTAGGGAGAGATGGTGTCTATAGTAACAGTGGATAATAGTCTCTGGGAAGGGAGTGTGACTGTGGGATAGCAGGTATAGTAGGGAGAGATGGTGTCTATAGTAACAGTGGATAATAGTCTCTGGGAAGGGAGTGTGACTGTGGGATAGCAGGTATAGTAGGGAGAGATGGTGTCTATAGTAACAGTGGGATAATAGTCTCTGGGAAGGAGTGTGACTGTTTGATAGCAGGTATAGTAGGGAGAGATGTGTCTATAGTAACAGTGGGATAATAGTCTCTGGGAAGGGAGTGTGACTGTGGGATAGCAGGTATAGTAGGGAGAGATGGTGCCTATAGTAACAGTGGATAATAGTCTCTGGGAAGGGAGTGTGACTGTGGGATAGCAGGTATAGTAGGGAGAGATGGTGCCTATAGTAACAGTGGATAATAGTCTCTGGGAAGGGAGTGTGACTGTGGGATAGCAGGTATAGTAGGGAGAGATGGTGCCTATAGTAACAGTGGGATAATTATCTCTGGGAAGGAGTGTGACTGTGGGATAGCAGGTATAGTAGGGAGAGATGGTGCCTATAGTAACAGTGGATAATAGTCTCTGGGAAGGGAGTGTGACTGTGGGATAGCAGGTATAGTAGGGAGAGATGGTGCCTATAGTAACAGTGGGATAATTATCTCTGGGAAGGAGTGTGACTGTTTGATAGCAGGTATAGTAGGGAGAGATGGTGCCTATAGTAACAGTGGATAATATTCTCTGGGAAGGGAGTGTGACTGTGGGATAGCAGGTATAGTAGGGAGAGATGGTGTCTATAGTAACAGTGGATAATAGTCTCTGGGAAGGGAGTGTGACTGTGGGATAGCAGGTATAGTAGGGAGAGATGGTACCTATAGTAACAGTGGATAATAGTCTCTGGGAAGGGAGTGTGACTGTGGGATAGCAGGTATAGTAGGGAGAGATGGTGCCTATAGTAACAGTGGGATAATTATCTCTGGGAAGGAGTGTGACTGTTTGATAGCAGGTATAGTAAGGAGAGATGGTGCCTATAGTAACAGTGGATAATATTCTCTGGGAAGGGAGTGTGACTGTGGGATAGCAGGTATAGTAGGGAGAGATGGTGTCTATAGTAACAGTGGATAATAGTCTCTGGGAAGGGAGTGTGACTGTGGGATAGCAGGTATAGTAGGGAGAGATGGTACCTATAGTAACAGTGGATAATAGTCTCTGGGAAGGGAGTGTGACTGTGGGTGGGATAGCAGGTATAGTAGGGAGAGATGGTGTCTATAGTAACAGTGGATAATAGTCTCTGGGAAGGGAGTGTGACTGTGGGATAGCAGGTATAGTAGGGAGAGATGGTGTCTATAGTAACAGTGGATAATAGTTTCTGGGAAGGGAGTGTGACTGTGGGATAGCAGGTATAGTAGGGAGAGGTGGTGTCTATAGTAACAGTGGATAATAGTCTCTGGGAAGGGAGTGTGACTGTGGGATAGCAGGTATAGTAGGGAGAGATGGTGCCTATAGTAACAGTGGATAATAGTCTCTGGGAAGGGAGTGTGACTGTGGGATAGCAGGTATAGTAGGGAGAGATGCTGCCTATAGTAACAGTGGATAATAGTCTCTGGGAAGAGAGTGTGACTGTGGGATAGCAGGTATAGTAGGGAGAGATGGTACCTATAGTAACAGTGGATAATAGTCTCTGGGAAGGGAGTGTGACTGTGGGATAGCAGGTATAGTAGGGAGAGATGGTGCCTATAGTAACAGTGGATAATAATCTCTGGGAAGGGAGTGTGACTGTGGGATAGCAGGTATAGTAGGGAGAGATGGTGCCTATAGTAACAGTGGATAATAGTCTCTGGGAAGGGAGTGTAACTGTGGGATAGCAGGTATAGTAGGGAGAGATGGTACCTATAGTAACAGTGGATAATAGTCTCTGGGAAGGGAGTGTGACTGTGGGATAGCAGGTATAGTAGGAAGAGATGGTGCCTATAGTAACAGTGGATAATAGTCTCTGGGAAGGGAGTGTGACTGTGGGATAGCAGGTATAGTAGGGAGAGATGGTGCCTATAGTAACAGTGGATAATAGTCTCTGGGAAGGGAGTGTGACTGTGGGATAGCAGGTATAGTAGGGAGAGATGGTACCTATAGTAACAGTGGATAATAGTCTCTGGGAAGGGAGTGTGACTGTGGGATAGCAGGTATAGTAGGGAGAGATGGTGCCTATAGTAACAGTGGATAATAGTCTCTGGGAAGGGAGTGTGACTGTGGGATAGCAGGTATAGTAGGGAGAGATGGTGCCTATAGTAACAGTGGGATAATAGTCTCTGGGAAGGGAGTGTGACTGTGGGATAGCAGGTATAGTAGGGAGAGATGGTGCCTATAGTAACAGTGGATAATAGTCTCTGGGAAGGGAGTGTGACTGTGGGATAGCAGGTATAGTAGGGAGAGATGGTGCCTATAGTAACAAGGATAATAGTCTCTGGGAAGGGAGTGTGACTGTGGGATAGTAGGTATAGTAGGGAGAGATGGTGCCTATAGTAACAGTGGATAATAGTCTCTGGGAAGGGAGTGTGACTGTGGGATAGCAGGTATAGTAGGGAGAGATGGTGCCTATAGTAACAGTGGATAATAGTCTCTGGGAAGGGAGTGTGACTGTGGGATAGCAGGTATAGTAGGGAGAGATGGAGCCTATAGTAACAGTGGATAATAGTCTCTGGGAAGGGAGTGTGACTGTGGGTGGGATAGCAGGTATAGTAGGGAGAGATGGTGTCTATAGTAACAGTGGATAATAGTCTCTGGGAAGGGAGTGTGACTGTGGGATAGCAGGTATAGTAGGGAGAGATGGTGCCTATAGTAACAGTGGATAATAGTCTCTGGGAAGGGAGTGTGACTGTGGGATAGCAGGTATAGTAGGGAGAGATGCTGCCTATAGTAACAGTGGATAATAGTCTCTGGGAAGAGAGTGTGACTGTGGGATAGCAGGTATAGTAGGGAGAGATGGTACCTATAGTAACAGTGGATAATAGTCTCTGGGAAGGGAGTGTGACTGTGGGATAGCAGGTATAGTAGGGAGAGATGGTGCCTATAGTAACAGTGGATAATAATCTCTGGGAAGGGAGTGTGACTGTGGGATAGCAGGTATAGTAGGGAGAGATGGTGCCTATAGTAACAGTGGATAATAGTCTCTGGGAAGGGAGTGTAACTGTGGGATAGCAGGTATAGTAGGGAGAGATGGTACCTATAGTAACAGTGGATAATAGTCTCTGGGAAGGGAGTGTGACTGTGGGATAGCAGGTATAGTAGGAAGAGATGGTGCCTATAGTAACAGTGGATAATAGTCTCTGGGAAGGGAGTGTGACTGTGGGATAGCAGGTATAGTAGGGAGAGATGGTGCCTATAGTAACAGTGGATAATAGTCTCTGGGAAGGGAGTGTGACTGTGGGATAGCAGGTATAGTAGGGAGAGATGGTACCTATAGTAACAGTGGATAATAGTCTCTGGGAAGGGAGTGTGACTGTGGGATAGCAGGTATAGTAGGGAGAGATGGTGCCTATAGTAACAGTGGATAATAGTCTCTGGGAAGGGAGTGTGACTGTGGGATAGCAGGTATAGTAGGGAGAGATGGTGCCTATAGTAACAGTGGGATAATAGTCTCTGGGAAGGGAGTGTGACTGTGGGATAGCAGGTATAGTAGGGAGAGATGGTGCCTATAGTAACAGTGGATAATAGTCTCTGGGAAGGGAGTGTGACTGTGGGATAGCAGGTATAGTAGGGAGAGATGGTGCCTATAGTAACAAGGATAATAGTCTAGGGGAAGGGAGTGTGACTGTGGGATAGTAGGTATAGTAGGGAGAGATGGTGCCTATAGTAACAGTGGATAATAGTCTCTGGGAAGGGAGTGTGACTGTGGGATAGCAGGTATAGTAGGGAGAGATGGTGCCTATAGTAACAGTGGATAATAGTCTCTGGGAAGGGAGTGTGACTGTGGGATAGCAGGTATAGTAGGGAGAGATGGAGCCTATAGTAACAGTGGATAATAGTCTCTGGGAAGGGAGTGTGACTGTGGGATAGCAGGTATAGTAGGGAGAGATGGTGCCTATAGTAACAGTGGATAATAGTCTCTGGGAAGGGAGTGTGACTGTGGGATAGCAGGTATAGTAGGGAGAGATGGTGCCTATAGTAACAGTGGATAATAGTCTCTGGGAAGGGAGTGTGACTGTGGGATAGCAGGTATAGTAGGGAGAGGTGGTGTCTATAGTAACAGTGGATAATAGTCTCTGGGAAGGGAGTGTGACTGTGGGATAGCAGGTATAGTAGGGGAGAGATGGTGCCTATAGTAACAGTGGATAATAGTCTCTGGGAAGGGAGTGTGACTGTGGGATAGCAGGTATAGTAGGGAGAGATGGTGTCTATAGTAACAGTGGGATAATAGTCTCTGGGAAGGGAGTGTGACTGTGGGATAGCAGGTATAGTAGGGAGAGATGTGTCTATAGTAACAGTGGATAATAGTCTCTGGGAAGGGAGTGTGACTGTGGGATAGCAGGTATAGTAGGGAGAGATGGTGTCTATAGTAACAGTGGATAATAGTCTCTGGGAAGGGAGTGTGACTGTGGGATAGCAGGTATAGTAGGGACAGATGGTGTCTATAGTAACAGTGGGATAATAGTCTCTGGGAAGGGAGTGTGACTGTGGGATAGCAGGTATAGTAGGGAGAGATGGTGCCTATAGTAACAGTGGATAATAGTCTCAACAAAGGAAATAGACTGTTAGTGGCACTGGACATTGCTAAAGCCTTCGACACAGTCGAATGGGCATACCTGTGGCAGGTGATGGACAAAATGGGGATTGGTCCGAAATTCCTAGCTTTTACCCAGCTGCTATATGCGAAACCTTCGGCACTGGTAACCATCAACGGTATATCCTCTCCTCACTTTGTTCTTACACGGGGAACAAGGCAAGGCTGCCCTCTATCACCACTCCTATTTTCTGTGGCAATCGAACCACTTGCGGCCGTTATAAGGAACGATCCAGAAATAGTTGGTTGGAAACTTGGGCCCATCCAGGAGAAAATTCAACTGTACGCGGATGACTCCCTTGTCTACCTGGCGGATAGCGGTAAATCATTGGAACGACTGACGGAGGTTCTCACTACCTTTGGTAATTTTTCGGGCCTACAGGTCAATCTATCCAAGTCTAGTGTGCTTCCAGTGGATTCCAGACCTGAATCTAATGCTCCCCTTACCCCTGAATTGTCTGTGGTCTCAAAATTTAAGTACCTGGGGGTAGAAGTTTCACTGCCAACATCATCCTATTGGGACCTGAATGTGTCCCCGCTACTGGGCCAGGTGGAATCCAAATTTAAGCAATGGGCCTCACTTCCGCTAACCCCACAAGGCAGAATTAGTCTGATAAAAATGACCATTCTCCCTAAGATCCTATACATACTATCACACTCTCCTATAGCCATCCCTTCAAGCTATTTTCGAGCTTTGGATAAACTAATGGGACCCTTTATATGGGGATCAGGACGACCCCGATTAAGACTTGGAATCCTAAAGAGGTCAGCTTTGCATGGGGGTGCGGCTTTGCCGGACTTTGAGCTTTATTTTTTAGCTGCCCAACTTGCTCATATCAAACCATGGATCACTGCAGATCCACGCTGCCTCTCTGCTACTCTTTTGGGGTTGACTGGGAAACTGGGGATACCAACTGCGCAAAGGCTGCTAAGGAATCAGACAGGTAGGAATGTCAGCAAAGAACATCCCTTAATACTACTAGGCCAAAAAATGTGGCTACGCGCCCAATCTTTGTGCTTTACCCAAACGAAGCACCCTGACACCCCTATATGGAACAACCATCTCCTCAAAGAATTCCAAAACATAGAATCCGCAGGGTCATGGTCTAGCAAAGGTATAATGACTATTAATCACATTGTCTCTGACAATTCACTCAAGCCGTTTGCGGTACTCCAACAGGAGTTCGGAATTTCAGAATCTTCCTGGTTACTGTATGAGCAGGTCAAACACGCATTCCTTGCTGACCCCTTTAAGTTGGGTAAACCCCCCTTTTGTAGAATATTAGAGCTGCATGACAACCAACACTTAATTTCCAACTTATATGACGTGCTGAGATTTTGTAAACATGATAGACTTAGTCCCAATCTACTTGCAACTTGGCAGAAGGATATTCCCACATTGACAGCCGAAGAATGGCAGGATGCTCTAGAAGCCCCTAGATTTGTCTCGCCAAATGCTGATCATAAAATGATTCAGAGATACATCATTCATAGAGCATACTTCACACCGGTGCGGTTGAACAGAATGAATCCACAACATCCACCAACTTGCACTCGGTGCAGGGTAAATACCGGCTCTTTTATACACATGTTGTGGGAATGCCCCAACCTGAATCTTTATTGGCGTGAGGTATTCAATACTATTTCAAATGCAGTATCGGTGGAAATACGACCCACCCCAGAACTGGCTATACTAAATGTAGGCGAAAGCTTCCACTACAACAAATATCAATTGACTACGATTCGGCAAAGTCTTTTCCAGGCTCGCAGACATATAACAATGGGATGGAAAAATCCGGTGGCCCTGACTCACAAAGGTTGGTTGGAACAAATGAAGCTCTACATTGATAGGATGCAATATTTGTTCACTAAAAGAGCCTCCTCTGGAAAATTTGACTTAATATGGGGAAACTGGCCCTCTTCCTAGTAGATAAGTAGACATGAAACGGCTCTTTACCCGTTAAAACCCCCACTGTGAGAGGTTACAAACCACGGACTCCCATTTTAGTTGATTGATGATGTTTTATTTTGCTGTATCTGTTTCACACGTTATGTGTACATTGATATAAATATGACATGCAAATGACAACAGGCTAAATTAGTTTCGCAAATTGAATGTACTTTGCAAAATGTTTAATACCATAAATACACTGTCGGTATGTACAACTGTATGTCATGTTCAATCTTGCAATAAAGGTTATGATGTTAAAAAAAACAGTGGATAATAGTCTCTGGGAAGGGAGTGTGACTGTGAGATAGCAGGTATAGTAGGGAGAGATGGTGCCTATAGTAACAGTGGATAATAGTCTCTGGGAAGGGAGTGTGACTGTGGGATAGCAGGTATAGTAGGGAGAGATGGTGTCTATAGTAACACTGGATAATAGTCTCTGGGAAGGGAGTGTGACTGTGGGATAGCAGGTATAGTAGGGAGAGATGGTGCCTATAGTAACAGTGGATAATAGTCTCTGGGAAGGGAGTGTGACTGTGGGATAGCAGGTATAGTAGGGAGAGATGTGTCTATAGTAACAAGGATAATAGTCTCTGGGAAGGGAGTGTGACTGTGGGATAGCAGGTATAGTAGGGAGAGATGGTGTCTATAGTAACAGTGGGATAATAGTCTCTGGGAAGGGAATGTGACTGTGGGATAGCAGGTATAGTAGGGAGAGATGGTGCCTATAGTAACAGTGGATAATAGTCTCTGGGAAGGGAGTGTGACTGTGAGATAGCAGGTATAGTAGGGAGAGATGGTGTCTATAGTAACAGTGGGATAATAGTCTCTGGGAAGGGAATGTGACTGTGGGATAGCAGGTATAGTAGGGAGAGATGGTGTCTATAGTAACAGTGGGATAATAGTCTCTGGGAAGGGAATGTGACTGTGGGATAGCAGGTATAGTAGGGAGAGATGTGTCTATAGTAACAGTGGATAATAGTCTCTGGGAAGGGAGTGTGACTGTGGGATAGCAGGTATAGTAGGGAGAGATGTGTCTATAGTAACAGTGGATAATAGTCTCTCTGGGAAGGGAGTGTGACTGTGGATAGCAGGTATAGTAGGGAGATATGGTGTCTATAGTAACAGTGGATAATAGTCTCTGGGAAGGGAGTGTGACTGTGGGATAGCAGATATAGTAGGGAGAGATGGTGCCTATAGTAACAGTGGATAATAGTCTCTGGGAAGGGAGTGTGACTGTGGGATAGCAGGTATAGTAGGGACAGATGGTGTCTATAGTAACAGTGGATAATAGTCTCTGGGAAGGGAGTGTGACTGTGGGATAGCAGGTATAGTAGGGAGAGATGGTGCCTATAGTAACAGTGGATAATAGTATCTGGGAAGGGAGTGTGACTGTGGGATAGCAGGTATAGTAGGGAGAGATGGTGTCTATAGTAACAGTGGATAATAGTCTCTGGGAAGGGAGTGTGACTGTGGGATAGCAGGTATAGTAGGGAGAGATGGTGTCTATAGTAACAGTGGATAATAGTCTCTGGGAAGGGAGTGTGACTGTGGGATAGCAGGTATAGTAGGGAGAGATGATGCCTATAGTAACAGTGGATAATAGTCTCTGGGAAGGGAGTGTGACTGTGGGATAGCAGGTATAGTAGGGAGAGATGGTGCCTGTAGTAACAGTGGATAATAGTCTCTGGGAAGGGAGTGTGACTGTGGGATAGCAGGTATAGTAGGGAGAGATGGTGCCTATAGTAACAGTGGGATAATAGTCTCTGGGAAGGGAGTGTGACTGTGGGATAGCAGGTATAGTAGGGAGAGATGTGTCTATAGTAACAGTGGATAATAGTCTCTGGGAAGGGAGTGTGACTGTGGGATAGCAGGTATAGTAGGAGAGATGTGTCTATAGTAACAGTGGGATAATAGTCTCTGGGAAGGGAGTGTGACTGTGGGATAGCAGGTATAGTAGGGAGAGATGGTGCCTGTAGTAACAGTGGATAATAGTCTCTGGGAAGGGAGTGTGACTGTGGGATAGCAGGTATAGTAGGGAGAGATGGTGTCTATAGTAACAGTGGATAATAGTCTCTGGGAAGGGAGTGTGACTGTGGGATAGCAGGTATAGTAGGGAGAGATGGTGTCTATAGTAACAGTGGATAATAGTCTCTGGGAAGGGAGTGTGACTGTGGGATAGCAGGTATAGTAGGGAGAGATGGTGCCTATAGTAACAGTGGGATAATAGTCTCTGGGAAGGGAGTGTGACTGTGGGATAGCAGGTATAGTAGGGAGAGATGGTGCCTATAGTAACAGTGGATAATAGTCTGTGGGAAGGGAGTGTGACTGTGGGATAGCAGGTATAGAAGGGAGAGATGGTGCCTATAGTAACAGTGGATAATAGTCTCTGGGAAGGGAGTGTGACTGTGGGATAGCAGGTATAGTAGGGAGAGATGGTGCCTGTAGTAACAGTGGATAATAGTCTCTGGGAAGGGAGTGTGACTGTGGGATAGCAGGTATAGTAGGGAGAGATGGTGCCTATAGTAACAGTGGGATAATAGTCTCTGGGAAGGGAGTGTGACTGTGGGATAGCAGGTATAGTAGGGAGAGATGTGTCTATAGTAACAGTGGATAATAGTCTCTGGGAAGGGAGTGTGACTGTGGGATAGCAGGTATAGTAGGGAGAGATGGTGCCTATAGTAACAGTGGATAATAGTCTGTGGGAAGGGAGTGTGACTGTGGGATAGCAGGTATAGAAGGGAGAGATGGTGCCTATAGTAACAGTGGATAATAGTCTCTGGGAAGGGAGTGTGACTGTGGGATAGCAGGTATAGTAGGGAGAGATGGTGTCTATAGTAACAGTGGATAATAGTCTCTGGGAAGGGAGTGTGACTGTGGGATAGCAGGTATAGTAGGGAGAGATGGTGCCTATAGTAACAGTGGATAATAGTCTATATATATATATAGATAGAGATATAGATATAAATACAGTTAGAAATGTTGGGGAGTCAGAAGAGATGGAGGGATCAGACAAAGGCTCCGGTGCCTCAGTTAATAGGAATGAAATAAAAGACATGAGGGTGGGATTGTCACACACAGTTGGGGGTCTGTGTAATTAATATGAGGGGCTCAGCTGGTGACATTGCTTTGCTGGAATATTATCAGTCGTTGCCTGGTGATTCCTATACAATGTGTGGGTGTACCTTTATGTACTGTGAAACTACAACTCCCAGCATGCCCAGACAGCTTCATGGCCCTTCCCCCAATACCCCATAAATATGCATGCTCCGCCTCCCATCACTATAACCAGGACCCCCTGGGGCCCAGAAGAGGAGGGGGGACTGTGAATCCTTCAGAAATCCATTTTTCAGAGCCTCCCCCCCCCCAGGCAGGAGAAGAGAAGAAGCAGCTGCGACTTGTTATCAAAGGAGAGACCTCCCCCCTCTATAGAGAATCGGGGGGGGGGGGGGTTATCTTCCAGCTGAATTTAAACAAACAAAACAGATTGAGGATCCACAGCGAGAGCTTCAGGCACAACATTCCCCCAACTGTCATATATTTGTCATTAACAACCCAATTCCCACCCAGTCATAATGTTGTTCCTTATCCAGTTATTCATATCCAGTAATTCTACCTGATTCCCTATATATATATATTATATAATGTGCTCATGTCTGTCTGTACAGGCCTGGTACCCCTTAAACTATAGCAGTGTGACACCCCAATGTTTCTATATATCTGTAACCTTGTTATGAGCTAAGGGGGCCCAGTCTGAAGGTCAGTTATGAGGAGATTTGGGGTGAGTGCTTATTTGTGCCCTGGGTACCCCTGGAATTATAGCAGGGTGACACCCCAATGTTTCTATATATCTGTAACCTTGTTATGAGCTAAGGGGGCCCAGTCTGAAGGTCAGTTAGGGGGAGATTTGGGGTGAGTGATTATTTGTACCCTGGGTACCCCTGGAACTATAGCAGGGATACACCCCAATGTTTCTATATATCTGTAACCTTGTTATGAGCTAAGGGGGCCCAGTCTGAAGGTCAGTTAGGGGGAGATTTGGGGTGAGTGCTTATTTGTACCCTGGGTACCCCTGGAACTATAGCAGGGTGACTGTTACCCCAATGTTTCTATATATCTGTAACCTTGTTATGAGCTAAGGGGGCCCAGTCTGAAGGTCAGTTAGGGGGAGATTTGGGGTGAGTGATTATTTGTACCCTGGGTACCCCTGGAACTATAGCAGGGATACACCCCAATGTTTCTATATATCTGTAACCTTGTTATGAGCTAAGGGGGCCCAGTCTGAAGGTCAGTTAGGGGGAGATTTGGGGTGAGTGCTTATTTGTACCCTGGGTACCCCTGGAACTATAGCAGGGTGACTGTTACCCCAATGTTTCTATATATCTGTAACCTTGTTATGAGCTAAGGGGGCCCAGTCTGAAGGCAAGTTAGGGGGAGATTTGGGGTGAGTGATTATTTGTACCCTGGGTACCCCTGGAACTATAGCAGGGTGACACCCCAATGTTTCTATATATCTGTAACCTTGTTATGAGCTAAGGGGGCCCAGTCTGAAGGTCAGTTAGGGGGAGATTTGGGGTGAGTGCTTATTTGTACCCTGGGTACCCCTGTAACTATCGCAGGGTGACACCCCAATGTTTCTATATATCTGTAACCTTGTTATGAGCTAAGGGGGCCCAGTCTGAAGGTCAGTTAGGGGGAGATTTGGGGTGAGTGATTATTTGTACCCTGGGTACCCCTGGAACTATAGCAGGGTGACACCCCAATGTTTCTATATATCTGTAACCTTGTTATGAGCTAAGGGGGCCCAGTCTGAAGGTCAGTTAGGGAGAGATTTGGGGTGAGTGCTTATTTGTACCCTGGGTACCCCTGGAACTATAGCAGGGTGACACCCCAATGTTTCTATTTATCTGTAACCTTGTTATGAGCTAAGGGGGCCCAGTCTGAAGGTCAGTTAGGGAGAGATTTGGGGTGAGTGCTTATTTGTACCCTGGGTACCCCTGGAACTATAGCAGGGTGATACCCCAATGTTTCTATATATGTGTAACCTTGTTATGAGCTAAGGGGGCCCAGTATGAAGGCCAGTTAGGGGGAGATTTGGGGTGGGTGTTTATTTGTACCCTGGGTACCCCTGGAACTATAGCAGGGTGACTGTTACCCCAATGTTTCTAAATATATATCTGTAACCTTGTTATGAGCTAAGAGGGCCCAGTCTGAAGGCCAGTTAGGGGGAGATTTGGGGTAAGTGATTATTTGTACCCTGGGTACCCCTGGAACTATAGCAGGGTGATACCCCAATGTTTCTATATATGTGTAACCTTGTTATGAGCTAAGAGGGCCCAGTCTGAAGGTCAGTTAGGGGGAGATTTGGGGTGAGTGTTTATTTGTGCCCTGGGTACCCCTGGAACTATAGCAGGGTGACACCCCAATGTTTCTATATATCTAACCTTGTTATGAGCTAAGGGGGCCCAGTCTGAAGGTCAGTTAGGGGGAGATTTGGGGTGAGTGCTTATTTGTACCCTGGGTACCCCTGGAACTATAGCAGGGTGACACCCCAATGTTTCTATATATCTGTAACCTTGTTATGAGCTAAGGGGGCCCAGTCTGAAGGTCAGTTAGGGGGAGATTTGGGGTGAGTGCTTATTTGTACCCTGGGTACCCCTGGAACTATAGCAGGGTGACACCCCAATGTTTCTATTTATCTGTAACCTTGTTATGAGCTAAGGGGGCCCAGTCTGAAGGTCAGTTAGGGGGAGATTTGGGGTGAGTGATTATTTGTACCCTGGGTACCCCTGTAACTATAGCAGGGTGACAGGGTGATTTCCTATGGTGTGGATGTATGGAAGTTGGTTGCAGATGACGTGATTGGCTATATAGAGTCACATATAGTTAACTCAAGGTATTACAGTAACTAATGACTGTAATTGTTGAAAGTTAATTAATACATTCACATCCCCCTTATTTTGGTGGCTCTTGGTTTGGCCTGCAGGCAATGTAACCCTCTCGGGGATGTGTCTTTAAGGTAAGCACAGGGAGGTAGGTGGATATATTTAATGCACAGGTAGGTAGGTGGATATATTTAATGCCCAGGTAGGTAGGTGGATATATTTAATGCACAGATAGGTAGGTGGATATATTTAATGCACAGGAAGGTAGGTGAATATATTTAATGCACAGGTAGGTAGGTGAATATATTTAATGCACAGGAAGGTAGGTGAATATATTTAATGCACAGGTAGGTAGGTGGATATATTTAATGCACAGGAAGGTAGGTGAATATATTTAATGCACAGGTAAGTAGGTGGATATATATAATGCACAGGGAGGTAGGTGATATATTTAGTTGCTCGGTCCCTATTGAGTTGCGTGAGTTGGCCTGGGCCATTCTGCTGGGACACAAGGAGAGCTCTTTAGACCTATTGAGGTTGCTGTGGTTGTGACACACACATCCAGGAATAGTTTCTATCCAAACACTTGTACCTGTGAATTCCCTGATAGCAGCCGAGAGCTTGGCTTTCTGCAGTCTCCGAGGGCTCGTTATTGATATCGGCCGCTGGAGGCCGGTGTAAAACTGCCATGATCAATACTTCATATTGGACATCAGTAAATAATAAGCTGAGAGACTTCCATCCAACAGCGCAGACTGAATCTAGAGAAGGATCTTCTGGATGGTTTCTAAGTTCTGTGACCATGAGAGGTCCTTGGTAGGTATCTCCAGAGCTTTCCCAGGTCTCATTGGGCTGAACCTTCCAAACATTCACATTTCTCATGTTTGGAGCTTTCCAACCCCCACGGATCTCTGCTTCGTGTGCAAAGAGCTTTCAGACCTCCTGGGTCTCGTCTTTGTGTCGTACAGTTTCCTTATCCCTCGAGGGACCCTTCCATTACACACGTCTTTGCCTCGTAATCCTACAGCTTCGGAAAATTCACCTGAAATGATTAGGATCAGTAATAGGAAGAGACAAGCGGAGCCGAAGAGTGATTATTGGAACGAGAGATTAACGCTTATGGCCGTACGTCTCTTTACAACCTCATCAACTATGTCCAGGGATGCGACCAATACAGAGAATCAGACCAAAAAATAGATTGGTAATGGGAAAGCTTTAGATGTCGGAGATATACGTCATGAATAATAGTAATGAAACTAGCACTTTGCTTGGATCACACTCATCCCATTGTCTGGCCCATGGACCAACAATCAGATCCTAATAGGAACCTAGGTAGGTCAGTTGGGAGAGGAACGGCTCAAGGTCTTCTAATCTATTTGATAGACATCTGAGGCAGGGATCAAATTAGTCCTGAAAGCTTGCATTCTATAACCTACTAAGTTTGGCTAGATATCGGTTGGACGGCCCATCGGGAGACCCACTTATATAAGCTAATAAACTGCTGATTTGGTCTGGAGTTGCAGTTCAACAACATCTGCAGGGAGACCGTTTCTAGATACTGGGGGCTTTTCTGATATGGTTGAGCTGCTCAGAAGCGGAGGGGCCGAGGGGTGTTTGTTGCAGGTGACTGAAGTGAGTGACATTCCCACACCCACCAGGGAAATTGCCATGAAATATTCATGGGAGAGAAAGAGGTCCCTGTCCTGGCCCCGGGTCAGACAGTGATAGATGAGATTACAGAGAGTGCAGACCCTATTTCACACCTGGATGAGCAAAAAGCAGGTGGCAAGGCTGGAATTCCTCTGGAACCCTGCAACTCCCAGCAAGTAGGAAGGAAAAGAGGAGAATTCAGTTGTTTCTTCCCCCCATCCAAGCCGGAGAAGCCAACACAGGGCTGTAACTGATGAAGTGCATCCACAGTATGATGTATATCTGCTATATGAGCACTGGCCCAGCCATACTGGAAATATCTGACCTTCTGATCACATTGACTGCACAACCACGGGATTTCCACCTTCATCTGGACCAATCAGAAGCTATCTGATCATTATATGAGCAAAGGTGGAACTTGATTTCAACTACTATGTAATTATATAGTCAGTACACAAAATAAAAACCAAAGGAAAGGAGATGTTACCATCAGCATAGAAAGGGGTTCATTACTGTAAGGGCAGTCAGGTTATGGGATTCCCTACCAAGAGAGGGGGAATGAGTGATTCATTGGTGGGGAGGAAAGGAGATCTCACCATCAGCATAGGAAGGGGTTCATTACTGTAAGTGCAGTCAGGTTATGGGATTCCCTACCAAGAGAGGGGGAATGAGTGATTAATTGGTGGGGAGGAAAGGAGATTGTACCATCAGCATAGGAAGGGGTTCTTTACTGTAAGGGCAGTCAGGTTATGGGATTCCCTACCAAGAGAGGGGGAATGAGTGATTCATTGGTGGGGAGGAAAGGAGATCTCACCATCAGCATAGGAAGGGGTTCTTTACTGTAAGGACAGTCAGGTTATAGGATTCCCTACCAAGAGAGGGGAATGAGTGATTCATTGGTGGGGAGGAAAGGAGATCTCACCATCAGCATAGGAAGGGGATCTTTACTGTAAGGACAGTCAGGTTATGGGATTCCCTACCAAGAGAGGGGAATGAGTGATTCATTGGTGGGGAGGAAAGGAGATCTCACCATCAGCATAGGAAGGGGTTCTTTACTGTAAGGACAGTCAGGTTATGGGATTCCCTACCAAGAGAGGGGGAATGAGTGATTCATTGGTGGGGAGGAAAGGAGATCTCACCATCAGCATAGGAAGGGGTTCTTTACTGTAAGGACAGTCAGGTTATGGGATTCCCTACCAAGAGAGGGGGAATGAGTGATTCATTGGTGGGGAGGAAAGGAGATCTCACCATCAGCATAGGAAGGGGTTCTTTACTGTAAGGACAGTCAGGTTATGGGATTCCCTACCAAGAGAGGGGAATGAGTGATTCATTGGTGGGGAGGAAAGGAGATCTCACCATCAGCATAGGAAGGGGTTCTTTACTGTAAGGGCAGTCAGGTTATGGGATTCCCTACCAAGAGAGGGGGAATGAGTGATTCATTGGTGGGGAGGAAAGGAGACCATCAGCATAGGAAGGGGTTCTTTACTGTAAGGGAGTTCTCTCCCAGGAGAGGATACACAATAGATTTGGGGGTGTATGAGTAACGGGGTCGTACAGAAGGTGCTGGATATCTTGTTTATTAAAGTGTCAGGAAGGTGAGAGAATCATCTTCAGGGCCTGAGAGGAGTCACGTAAGGGGGAGTGTCTCTTTGTCGGAGCCCCTCGCTCTCTCTGACTACAGCTGACGCTCTCCTGTTGTCCCGGACTCTCTGTGCCACACAGGGTGGGCGAAATGCGCTGGAAGATTAGAGAGGTAATGAGGGTGGGGGGATTAATACTATCAGGGATGTTTCTCACATATAAACCCCAATCCTGCAGGAAAATCAGTCGGGGGCATTATCCTGATACTGCTGCACACAACTGCCCCAGGCGGGGGGCACAGGGAATTGTAAGAGGTTTAGGGGCAGTACCAGTGGCACCAACCAATCCCATCACTGGGCCCCCAATTTACGTTACAGCAGACTATTTCAAGCTACAGTAACTGCTCATTGGTTACTAATGGAGCCCATATGGGAGGCTGTTTTGCTGGTCCAGTAGTTGGGCCCGATGCCTGGTGCTGGTAGGGCCACAGACTATTTACATTGTATACAAGAGTCAGTGCCCCCATACAATATTGTGTCCCCCAAACCTCACCATGCAGGAGATCAGCCAGTTGCCCAGGTAACTCCATCCCTTTATCCTCCCATTTAACCCTAACTAGCGGAGCAGCAGTGCAGCCTGCAGCGTGAGTACTTCCCATCCGGCGTCTCCATGGAAACAGCTGCGTGCTCTCACTCTAACTCTATTACTCGCACTAATATGATTTAATAAGGCCCATAATGGATCTTTTGGGGACGTCTGGCGCACGTTAGCTCTCACTCATTGGTCACAGTGCCCAGCCTCCTGCCAATTAGGGCATTTTCCTAACGACCCGCTTGCAACTGATGATGGTGGAGGCTAAAAACAGATCTGTGATATAAACAGACTGACGCTCGCCTACTGCTGGGGGGGGGTCATGTGACTGGCAGCCATATTGTTCTATCACATGCCTGCCATACACACACACATATATATATATATAATACAGTCATCCCATTAACATCACACCTATAGATCCCTCTCACATACACTATATATACACTGAAAGCTCAATTTTAAGTGCTCTGATGTTAAGTTTTCCCGCATTTTACATTTTTTATTTGTGGTCCCACCAATTTATAATTCATTTCAATGGGTGCCTTGTATTAACCACTCCCTCCTGACGCGTTTCGCGAAATTAGGCGCTCCTCGGATGAAACGCGTCAGGAGGGAGTGGCTAATACAAGGTATGCAGACGGGGGGGGCTATGAAATAGTTTATTGATGTTTCTATACTGTGGGGAATTTGCACAATGAAATGCTTTGATTATATAAATACATGGACCTATGCACAGTACTCATGAACAGCAATGAACCCATACAAACAACTGATTCAGTGGGTGCATTTCCCTGATTTCAAGTCATGTTTTCCCGGATTTTACATCAAAATGTTGTCCTGATGTTCCCATAAACTGCTTTTTTTTCCTCTATGAATGTTATTATTTGTGAAATAAAGATAAAATACTAACCGGATGCATATTTGCTATGGTTCTGCCTGTTAATGGTCAATTGCAATGAGTCCGCCCCTTTATACAGTCCTGCACCAATCACTTCTTGCTTCTATAGATGGTTCTGCTCGCCCCACAATTTGGATCCTAGTGGAGAGCTGCTGAATAAAAAGCTAAATAACTAGGAATAATAAAAAATGAAAACCAATTGCAAATTGTCTTAGAATATCCCTCTCTACCTCCTACTAACCGTTAATTTAAAGGGGAACAACCCCTTTGATTAAAATGGGATTATTGCCCATTAAACTCATTACCAGCCCCCCAGCACCACATTACACCTGCCCCCCCTGCTGTCCTTGAGACATTATTTCTCTTCATTCGGCCGACATGGACCTACAGTGGGTTGGAGACTGAAGAGAAAGTATGGGGTCATTTTGGGACACGTCATGTTGGCAGGGATATCCGACTAATCTTCTTCCATTTCTGGGTGGGAGTGGGAGCTGACATATGGTTTGCTATAGTACAAGCAATGGATACTAGGGAAGCATTCAGTGGGGCCAACAAAAGACAAAAGTCCATTGAGTTGAACCCTAAACAAAACCTCTGCAGAGCAAACAACCCCCCAGCAGCCAGCTGTCAGTTAAGCCTACCCGGGAGGTGGGGGTCTTACTGATTGTGAAAGGGCAGGTGTAGCCACAGGGTGTGTATATCACACACGCATATAGTGGGGCTGTGTAATGTGGAGCTGGAGAGAATGTCTCCTGTGTTTCTCTGAGCTTTCCATGACACACACACATATATATACTGTATATAAATATATATATGGCTTCAGTGTGAGGAAGGAGGAAGGATATCTATCTCTCTCTCTATCTTGAGCAGCCAATACTCCTTCCTGTAATGATGCAACGGACAGTCATTATCCTTTTCTAGGAATTTGTTAGAAAATAATATCAGCTCCGTCCCAAATTGAGTTATTCACGGGCACAGGAAAGGGAAGATGTGTTAGTTTTCCCTTCCATGCTGTAGCCTTGTGACTTCTAATATCCTTATCATTTACAGTAGGGGGTACATTATCCCTTATAATACATGAGTGATACTCAGAGTTCCCTGTATAACTCAGCCTGCAGCCTTGTGCCTTTATATGGTCACAGAACAACCCCTCAGTGACTTCTGATATCCTTATCATTTACAGTAGGGGGTACATTATCCCTTATAATACATGAGTGATACTCAGAGTTCCCTGTATAACTCAGCCTGCAGCCTTGTGCCTTTATATGGTCACAGAACAACCCCTCAGTGACTTCTAATATCCTTATCATTTACAGTAGGGGGTACATTATCCCTTATAATACATGAGTGATACTCAGAGTTCCCTGTATAACTCAGCCTGCAGCCTTGTGTCTTTATATGGTCACAGAACAACCCCTCAGTGACTTCTAATATCCTTATCATTTACAGTAGGGGTACATTATCCCTTATAATACATGAGTGATACTCAGAGTTCCCTGTATAACTCAGCCTGCAGCCTTGTGCCTTTATATGGTCACAGAACAACCCCTCAGTGACTTCTAATATCCTTATCATTTACAGTAGGGGGTACATTATCCCTTATAATACATGAGTGATACTACCTCAGTGACTTCTAATATCCTTATTATTTAAAGTAGGGTGCTGTCCAGTCCATACAAATCTGAGAAATAATGGGGCCACTCCACATAACAAGAGAAGGAATACATTACAGGGATATGGGAGAGAGCTCATAGTACAAGTTGATCCAGGGACTGGTCCCATTGCATCTTGGAGTCAGGAAGGATTTTTTCCCCTCAGATTGAAGAGGCTTCGATTGGAGAGTTATTTTGCCTTCCTCTGGATCAACTGACAGGCAGGTTATATATTAAGGTTGAACTTGATGGACGAGTGTCTTTTTTCGACCTCACTTCCTATGTAAGAAGAACATTCCCATAATCCTCGATTATGAATATAATGGCTGGGTTTAGAATGTGGGGCTTTGGGTGGTTTATCCTATAGGAATTCTCCCCACTTCATTCATTCACTGTACAGTCTGGGAGAGAGGTCTCAGGACAGACACACAGACAGACAGATGATGCCCCCATTGCAGTTAGGGCCCGGCAAGCTCCTCATTTATCTAGATACAATGCCCCCGGGCTCACAGCGACTCTCTCTCTCTCCAGAGATCAATGCCGACAGCCGTTTCCCTTAATCCATGAAAATCCACATTATTTTTCCTGCTTTAACTGACAGTTTTACGATACAAAGTATCAGTGGTGCTTTGCCTGCTGCTATAATGAATGGAGAGACCCTGGGGGAGTGAAAGGGGGGTAATGTATTATTTCTGTCCTATTCAGTTTTCTTAGAGATTAGGCAGATCCCACCCCCCCCCATGCTGTAGAATAATGGGGGGGGGGATGAGGGGGAGGGGGATGTACTACAGACGGCAGCTATTCACTGAAGAAATTTAATACACAGAATGTGACAGGAGATAAGAGACTCCTCTCCCACCCAGACTGCCCCTCTCCTTCCTGATCCTGCACCCCGAGCCTCAGCACCCGAATTATTACTCACTCCTTCTTCTTACCTCCTGCAAGAGGACCCCTTGTATAGTACCTCCCACCCTTACACTAAATACCTTTATATCAAACGCTGAATTCTGAATCCTTCTTGAAAGATTCGGCTGAATACCGAACTGAATCCAAATCTTAATCTGCATATGCAAATTAGGGGTGGGAAGGGGAAAACATTTTTTACTTCTTTGTTTTGTGAGAAAAAGTCACGCAATTTCCCTCCCTGCCCGTAATGCAAATTAGGATCCGGATTCGGGCCAACAGAAGGATTCGGCCGAATCCGAATCCTGCTGAAAAAGTCTGAATCCTGGCCAAATCCCGAACTGAATCTGGATTTGGTGCATCCCTAATATATATATATAAAAATATATATATATATATATAAAATATATATATATATATATATATATATATATATATATATAAAAATATATATATATATATATATATATATATATATATATATATATATATATAAAATATATATATATATAAAAATATATATATATATATATATATATAAAAAATATATATATATATATATATATATAAAAATATATATATATATAAAAGTATATATATATATATATATATATATATATATATATATATATATATATATATATATATATATATATAAAAAAATATATATATAAAAAAATATATATAAAAAAAAAAATATATATATATATATATATAAAAAAATATATATATATAAAAAAATATATATATATATAAAAAAATATATATATATATATAAAAATATATCTTAGATATATATATAAAAATATATCTTAGATATATATATAAAAATATATCGATATATATATAAAAATATATCTATATATATATAAAAATATATCTATATATAAAAATATATCTATATATAAAATATATATATATATATAAAAAAAAATATATATATATATATATATATCTTGGTGCCCAGAGCATGGGGAAATGCGATGACCTGCTCGAGGGCACGGGTACCTGATAGAAGAGTCAAGCTCAGGTTCTGTGGATCTGATTGGTTGGCCTTTCCCTCCCCCCCCAGGCACGTAGCACTCGCAATTGATTGAACCTGGAAGCAAATATTTGGTGGAGGAGATGCCAAATAAATCATGGAATCCCCATAACATGGGAAGAAGAAATAATAAGGCTCATTCATGAATATTAACACAGTTTAGTGGCCTTTTATCATTGTGACAGTTCCCCTTTAAGCAACTAGTGATTAATGGCGGCGCTCCATAATGCCACAAGGTATGTAGGTCTGTACAATCGCTGGAGGTAGGTACAAGGGCAGCAAGTATAGGCGAGTCCATGCCACCTTGGAGGCTGTGAGTGAATACTAAGCCATTCCTTCAAAATCAGATCCATAATTAATCATGGAAATGGTGTGAATGTGTATAGGCCAGCAATCTGTCACTTGGCAACTGCCAACCCGTGACTTTATTATAGGCTCATGACTCACAGGTACTTCACACTTGGCTCTGGGCCCAGGGGATGCTGGGAAACTGTCCCACAAGGCTTTCAAACAAGACTCGCATGATTTCAGCCAATACCCACTGCCAGCGACTGGGGGGTCTTGGGACTCACTCAAGGAAATATGCTGCCGTGATCTAAAGGGGTTGTTGGCCTTTAGAGTAACCGTTAGTATGATGTCCAGAGGGATTTTTATTTTTTATTATTTGTGGTTTTTTTTCAGTTATTTGGCTTTTTATTCAGAATCTCTCCAGTTTGCAATTTCAGCCATCTGGTTGCCGGGGTCCAAATTCCCCAAGCAACCATGCAGTGATTTGAATAAGAGACTGGAATATGAATAGGAGAAGGTCTGAATAGAAAGATGAGTAATTAAAAGTGGCAATAATAATACATCTGTAGCCTTATAGTGCATTTGTTTTTTAGATGGGGTCAATGACCTCCATTTGAAATTCGGAAAGAGTCAAAGAAGGCAAATAATTCAGAAACTATAAAAAAAAAGTGAAGACTAATTGAAAAACTTCTTAGAATTAGCCATTTTATAAACATACTAGGTGAACCACCCCTTTAATGGGAAGGCAGTTGTGCTACCCTCACTAAAAGCCCTTGTGTTGTGTGTCAGGGCGGGTTGCTATCCCCTTTAATCCCACAATAAAGTGGTTGCTGCCTCCTGATTAGTACTGACAGTTGACACCAGTACTGCAAGTACCTGATCAAATGAGATCTGTGAAGGGTTCAGTCCAACTGCCACTCCAGCAATGGGACAGACCAGAAACGCACTCAGCTTGGTGCAATAGGGATTATTACCTACAGATATTAAGTGTAGCTCTGCAGCTGCAAATATAAATTACATGTAAAAGTTTGGGTTTATTTATCCTTTAAAAAGGTTACACACCCCCATTTCCTACTGGGACAGGAAACCCACTAGTGGGGTTGGGAGACACGGTACCTGCAGCGACTCTCGGATATTCTCTGGCCGTCTCAGTAGAACTTCCCTGAAGGGAGAGAGAAGATACAGAAATGTAGGTTATTATCACTGCCCCCCTCTCCACACACCCCATTCCCCACACTGCTCTGCATCATCACCCCTATAATGTGAACTGTCATTCTGATTAAAGTAACAGATGTCTATTCTTTAAGTAAGATATTTCATCTGACCCCCCCATCCTGCTGCAAACAGCTCAGTCCTGCTGTGAGTCCCAAACTGATGGCAGAAGCAGTTGGTTGGCAAGCAGCAGGACTGAGTTACTTGCAGCAGGAACATAATGTTAGGCAGGGAGAGCACAGTAATAACAAATTTCCTAGGGTTTGGGTGGATTTTGTAAAGTCATGGCATGTGGCACTTAGACACGTGGCACCCTCACCCGGGGTATAAGTGTGGCGCTCTCACCCCAAGAAGCCAGATATGAGCAGCTGCATCTCCTGGTGCTCTCGCAGGAAGGTCTCATTACTTACACGCGTCTGGATCTGCACAAAAGATAAGGGAACACTGGGACTTTTCGGATCAGAAGATCAGTATCAAGAGACAAAGAACTTAATGAGCCGTTGCATCCGTCTCCAAAGCAAACACCTTTGCCGATACTCTCATTAATATTAATATGGGAAAGAGCTGACGGGAGTGATATAGAGTGGCCCTCTAACAAGATTCACTGCAGCAGAACCAGCCTTGTAGCCCTGACTTTATAAGCGGCCATGTATTGAGCCCTCTGTATGGGCCAGTCAGCTCGAGTTGCTCTCCCAGCACCCAACCACCCACCATGTACCCAGGGCCTGCTGAACTATACTGATACTCCACCAGGCTGGCACTAGGAATATCCTATACACAGGATGATAATATGATGGAGTCAAGTTGGATTTTAGTGGCCCAAATATGGCCCTTTTATTATTTTGGGCATCACTGTTTTCTTTCAGAGACACATGCAGGTTTGTCTCCACGTGATCCAATTAAGGGCATGGCCCAGAGTCCTTTCATAATAGGACTGAATGCAAGAAAAGTGAGGAACATTTAGTAAATTAGGACAGGATTGAGACAGTAGGGCAAGATGGAGACAGTAGGACAAGATGGAGACAGTGGGACAAGATGGAGACAGTAGGAGAAGATGGAGACAGTAGGAGAAGATGGAGACAGTAGGACAAGATGGAGACAGTAGGAGAAGATGGAGACAGTAGGACAAGATGGAGACAGTAGGACAAGATGGAGACAGTAGGACAAGATGGAGACAGTAGGACAAGATGGAGACAGTAGGACAAGATGGAGACAGTAGGGCAAGATGGAGACAGTAGGGCAAGATGGAGACAGTAGGGCAAGATGGAGACAGTAGGGCAAGATGGAGACAGTAGGGCAAGATGGAGACAGTAGGGCAAGATGGAGACAGTAGGGCAAGATGGAGACAGTAGGACAAGATGGAGTCAGTAGGAGAAGATGGAGACAGTAGGAGAAGATGGAGACAGTAGGGCAAGATGGAGACAGTAGGAGAAGATGGAGACAGTAGGGCAAGATGGAGACAGTAGGAGAAGATGGAGACAGTAGGACAAGATGGAGACAGTAGGACAAGATGGAGACAGTAGGACAAGATGGAGACAGTAGGGCAAGATGGAGACAGTAGGAGAAGATGGAGACAGTAGGACAAGATGGGGACAGTAGGACAAGATGGGGACAGTAGGGCAAGATGGAGACAGTAGGGCAAGATGAAGACAGTAGGGCAAGATGGAGACAGTAGGGCAAGATGGAGACAGTAGGAGAAGATGGAGACAGTAGGGCAAGATGGAGACAGTAGGAGAAGATGGAGACAGTAGGGCAAGATGGAGACAGTAGGGCAAGATGGAGACAGTAGGAGAAGATGGAGACAGTAGGACAAGATGGAGTCAGTAGGAGAAGATGGAGACAGTAGGAGAAGATGGAGACAGTAGGAGAAGATGGAGACAGTAGGAGAAGATGGAGACAGTAGGGCAAGATGGAGACAGTAGGAGAAGATGGAGACAGTAGGACAAGATGGAGACAGTAGGACAAGATGGAGACAGTAGGAGAAGATGGAGACAGTAGGAGAAGATGGAGACAGTAGGAGAAGATGGAGACAGTAGGGCAAGATGGAGTCAGTAGGAGAAGATGGAGACAGTAGGAGAAGATGGAGACAGTAGGAGAAGATGGAGACAGTAGGAGAAGATGGAGACAGTAGGGCAAGATGGAGACAGTAGGAGAAGATGGAGACAGTAGGGCAAGATGGAGACAGTAGGGCAAGATGGAGACAGTAGGAGAAGATGGAGACAGTAGGACAAGATGGAGACAGTAGGACAAGATGGAGACAGTAGGACAAGATGGAGACAGTAGGACAAGATGGAGACAGTGGGACAAGATGGAGACAGTAGGACAAGATGGAGACAGTAGGGCAAGATGGAGACAGTAGGAGAAGATGGAGACAGTAGGGCAAGATGGAGACAGTAGGGCAAGACGGAGACAGTAGGACAAGATGGAGACAGTAGGACAAGATGGAGACAGTAGGACAAGATGGAGACAGTAGGACAAGATGGAGACAGTAGGGCAAGATGGAGACAGTAGGAGAAGATGGAGACAGTAGGGCAAGATGGAGACAGTAGGGCAAGATGGAGACAGTAGGAGAAGATGGAGACAGTAGGACAAGATGGAGACAGTAGGACAAGATGGAGACAGTAGGGCAATATGGTAAGACAAAATACAGGGACTAATAAAGATAGTGTCAGTAGTACATAATAAATACAGTAGGTGAGACACAGCAGGAGGATACGGTTGTCAAAGTGCAGCAAAATGACAATTACACTTTGTACCTGTATAACCTGCGGCCCTTCAGCTGTAGAAGGAGAGAGAACTGCAGTTCAACTACAACTGAAAGTCTATAAACAGGAATGTGTTGAGTTTGGGGAGAGCTGAATAGAATTCTCTCAGTAGAATTCTCTCAGTAGAATTCTCTCAGTAGAATTCTCTCAGTATAATTCTCTCAGTAGAATTGTCTCAGTATAAAAGTGTCAGTAAAGTCTGAAGACAAGAGTGAGGGGCAAGTAGTGGCCATTGTGTGAGGCCTGAGATGTAGAACAAGTGTCACTAGCAGAGGCCTAATAACTAATAGTGTCTGTCACGTGATACACTGGCCCCTGTATGAATGAATGACGTCACTCAGTCAGTAAGGGTCGGGGTCGGGCAGGAGGTGTCTGGGAGTAACAGGAGGAGACACAGTGATTTGCTAAATCAGGAGTAAAACGTGTTAGAGTCACAGACAGACGGTGAGAGACACAACTAGGGTCCAGTACACAAGTCTCACACCTTGAACTCCTCCACTCGCTGCCGCTGTTCCTCATTCAGACCCCCGGGTCCGGCGCCGCCATTTTCCTCAGTGTTACACAAACGCCACTCACCTTCGTTGCCGTGGAAACCGCCGCTGCTGTTTCTGTGGAAACGCGTCATATGACCTTGTCTACAGGATTCCGACCTGAAGCACCGCCCCGTTGTACGTCACTAGGACTCCTCCCTCTAAACCCTTTAGTGTTAATGGTGTGTTGGGAGAGTTGTATCTTTTATTCTGTGCTGTCCCTGCAATTTGTGGCCATTTATCCTCTTGCCCTTTCGGCTGTAGCCTTTTCTCATATTGTATTTTCTTGTATGTGGCCCATGGGCCCCTGTTTTATTCCCTCTGCCTCGCTCTCACCCCTCTGATGTCACAGAATGGCATAACCCATTTCACTTTTACCCCTCTGATGTCAGAATGGTATGGCCCATTTCACGTTCACCCCTCTGATGGCAGAATGGTATGGCCCATGTCACTTTCACCCCTCTGATGTCAGAATGGTATGACCCATTTTACTTTTACCCCTCTGATGTCACAGAATGGTATGGACCATTTCACTTTCACTCCTCTGATGTCACAGAATGGTATGGCCCATTTCACTTTCAATCCTCTGATGTCAGAATGGTATGGCCCATTTCACTTTCACCCCTCTGATGTCACAGAATGGTATGGCCCATTTCACTTTTACCCCTTTGATGTCACAGAATGGTATGGCCCATTTCACTTTCAATCCTCTGATGTCAGAATGGTATGACCCATTTCACTTTCACCCCTCTGATGTCACAGAATGGTATGGCCCATTTCACTTTCACCCCTCTGATGTCACAGAATGGTATGGCCCATTTCACTTTTACCCCTTTGATGTCACAGAATGGTATGGCCCATTTCACTTTCCCCCCTCTGATGTCAGAATGGTATGGCCCATTTCACTTTCCCCCCTCTGATGTCAGAATGGTATGGCCCATTTCACTTTCACCCCTCTGATGTCACAGAATGGTATGATCCATTTTACTTTCACCCCTCTGATGTCACAAAATGGCATAGCCCATTTTACTTTAACTCCTCTAATGTCAGAATGGTATGGCCCATTTCACTTTCCCCCCTCTGATGTCAGAATGGTATGGCCCATTTCACTTTCACCCCTCTGATGTCACAGAATGGTATGATCCATTTTACTTTCACCCCTCTGATGTCACAAAATGGCATAGCCCATTTTACTTTAACTCCTCTAATGTCACAAAATGGTATGGCTCATTCCTGGAGTATCATACAGGGTTGGCAGCTGTGCAGACAATATTCATACAGAAATGAAGGTTGCCATCCTGCTGGTATTTAACAGGTCCTTCTGGTGCAAATGATACTTGATGTCAGGGACCAAATGTAACAGTTATAGGAGGGCAGGTAGTGCCAGAGAAAGTCCCAACCCCAATAAAGGCATGGGCAATGTTTTGCGAGCGCTTAAATTCTTGTGACAATAATTATTTGTAGCAACTTGTGAACAAATGATTGTGACATCACTCAGTAGCATAGCCCCGCCCTGATGCCATTTAAATGCCTTAATTGAGATATTAACCCTTGTACTGATGGAAGCACAAGTTGTGGTTTTGCCTTCACGCTGATTCAGCACGGGATGTCTATGGTAGAGAAGAGAGATTATGATACAATGAGGGACATTAAAGCCATCCTTCCTTGGGAATGTGGTGGTCTTTGTGGATGTTAATTCTTCTTTTGTGCTTGTTCAGTTAGCAGGGGATCTGATCCCCTCAGCCTGATGTCCTGAGCTGACCCCAAAAAGCTTTATCCTTTATGCAAGGGGACTGCCAACCCCCCCTGTACTGACAGCCGCTGGGAAGGGAACAGCTGGGGTGTCCCTTTTCCACATATTCCCCCCTGTACAAAGAGAGAAAGACATTGACTGACTGGATCTTCCCAACACTGCAGGTTAGCATTTCCTTATCTGCCCTAGTCACGGTTCTTGTTTGTCCCAGGAGAGAGTATTATCCGGCAATTTCATTAAATCAGACCCTGTGATAGAACCTCATTTCCATTTCACAGGGAAAGGCCTGCCCCAAGGTCTTCTTATTAGTCAGTCACTTCTCCTTATTACTGAAAAGCAGAGAGTGTACAAAAAGTTGTGACAGCCCTAGGACCCAAATATAGACAAGCTCTACATGGTTGTAGTTTTCAGTATACTGTAAGACAACATGAAGAGAGTAGGACAATATGTAGACAGTAGGACAAGATGGAGATAGGAGGGGAAGAAGGAGAAAATAGGACAAGATGGAGACAGTAGGACAAGATGAAGAGAGGAGGACAAGATGTAGACAGTATGATACGATAAAGACAGTAGGACAACATGAAGAGAGTAGGACAATGTGTAGACAGTAGGACAATATGTAGACAGTACGGCAAGATGGAGAAAATAGGACAAGATGGAGACAGTAGGACAAGATGGAGACTGTAGGACAACATGAATAGAGGAGGACAATATGTAGACAGTATGACAAGATGTAGACAGTAGGACAGCATGAAGAGAGTAGGACAATATGTAAACTGTAGGACAAATTGTAGACAGTAGGACAAGATGGAGATAGGAGGGCAAGATGAAGAAAATAGGACAATATGGAGACAGTAGGACAACATGAAGAGCATAGGACAATATGTAGACAGAAGAACAAGATGGAGAAAGTAGGACAACATGAAGAGAGTAAGACAATATGTAGACAGTATGACTAGATGGAGACAGTTGGACAATATGAAGAGAGTAGGACAATATGTAGACAGTTGGACAAGATGGAGATAGGAGGGCAAGAAATAGAAATTAGGACAATATGTAGACAGTAGGACCAGATGGAGGTAGGAGGGCAAGATGGAGAAAGTAAGACAATATTGAAACAGTAGGACAAGATTGAAACAGTAGGACAAGATGAGTCAGTAGGGAGAGGTGGAGATAGGAGGGCAAGATGGAGAAAGTAGGACAAGATGAAGATAGTAGGACACAGTGCAGCAGTAGGACAAGATGGATACAGTAGGAAAAGATGGAGACAGTAGGACACGATAAAGACGGTAGGGTGAGATGGAGACAGTAGGACAAGATGGAGACAGTAGGACAAGATGGAGACAATAGGTTGAGATGGAGACAGTATGACAAGATGGAGACTGTAGGGCAAGATGGAGACAGTAGGGTGAGATGGAGACAGTAGGACAAGGTTGAAACAGTAGGGCAAGATGAGAAAGTAGGGAGAGGTGGAGATAGGAGGGCAATATGGAGAAAGTAGGACAAGATGAAGATAGTAGGACAAGAAGAAGATAGTAGGACACGATGGAGACAGTAGGACAAGATAGTGACAGTAGGGCAAGATGGAGACAGTAGGACACGATGAAGACGGTAGTGTGAGATGGAGACAGTAGGACAAGATGGAGACAATAGGTGGAGATGGAGACGGTAGGACAAGATGGAGACTGTAGAGCAAGAAGGAGACAGTAGGGTGAGATGGAGACAGTAGGACAAGATGGAGACAGTAGGGCAAGATGGAGACAGTAGGGTGAGATGGAGACAGTAGGACAAGATGGAGACAGTAGGGTGAGATGGAGACAGTAAAACAAGATGGAGACAATAGGGCAAGATTAGATCAACAGTAACATTCAATATTATCTAAAAACAACGGAAGGGCCATAAATCAGACTGAGTTTTGGGAGTGAGAGGGCAGTTTTCCTCCAGAGATTCCAGAGCCAATGCTGTCTCACACCCATGATCAATAAAAGATCAGAGTTTCCCATAAAAATATAAATACTGATATTAAGTTTTCAAAAACAATTCTTGTCACTTGTAAAGTGCCCACCAATACAAGCACATGGCAGTTAGGACAAGCACTGGAGTTGGTGAAGGGGCAACAGGAGACCCAGGAGAACCACTGATTTAAAAGTTACATTTGTCTGCCTTTGGGAAGCCATTTAATACATCCACTGCTCATTTTCCAGCATCCAAGGTTCTCCACCGTACTCTCCCTTCCTCTCACTGTTTTATAGGTTTCCCTATCACCGTGTGTGTATAATTCTCATCTCTGTGTGTGTGCGAGTGTAAGAGAGATACTGGGGGGAGGGTACAAGCAGGTGTGTGCAGGACCCCAACCTCAGATAAGGATTCTGGGGGATGGGGTCTGGCAGATGGTGTTTAATCTCGTTCTCGTAGCAACCAGCAGTGGAGAGGCAGCGTCCTCCTAGCACTAATGAAGTGGGTACCACCAATTTTTTATTAATACAACCCAGTACTGGCACTTTGAACCACAGTGACCCCTTTATCATGTAACCATCAAACAACAGGGGATAAAAGTAACTCAATTAATGTGCTAAAAAATATTCCTCTGTTCCTCTTCTTCATAAAGTCTGATACAACTTTATTGATCCCTGGTAAGGTCTCACCTAGAGCTCTGGGTTCAGTTCTAGAGACCCGATCCCCAGGGGACAGAGAGAGACAGTGATACCACTTTATAGATCCCTGGTAAGGTCTCACCTAGAGCTTTGGGTTCAGTTCTACAGACCCGATCCCCAGGGGACAGAGAGATACAGTGATACCACTTTATAGATCCCTGGTAAGGTCTCACCTAGAGCTCTGGGTTCAGTTCTACAGACCCGATCCTCAGGGGACAGAGAGAGACAGTGATACCACTTTATAGATCCCTGGTAAGGTCTCACCTAGAGCTCTGGGTTCAGTTCTACAGACCCGATCCCCAGGGGACAGAGAGACAGTGATACCACTTTATAGATCCCTGGTAAGGTCTCACCTAGAGCTCTGGGTTCAGTTCTACAGACCCGATCCCCAGGGGACAGAGACAGTGATACCACTTTATAGATCCCTGGTAAGGTCTCACCTAGAGCTCTGGGTTCAGTTCTACAGACCCGATCCCCAGGGGACAGAGAGAGACAGTGATACCACTTTATAGATCCCTGGTAAGGTCTCACCTAGAGCTCTGGGTTCAGTTCTACAGACCCGATCCCCAGGGGACAGAGAGACAGTGATACCACTTTATAGATCCCTGGTAAGGTCGCACCTAGAGCTCTGGGTTCAGTTCTACAGACCCGATCCTCAGGGGACAGAGAGAGACAGTGATACCACTTTATAGATCCCTGGTAAGGTCTCACCTAGAGCTCTGGGTTCTGTTCTACAGACCCGATCCCCAGGGGACAGAGAGAGACAGTGATACCACTTTATAGATCCCTGGTAAGGTCGCACCTAGAGCTCTGGGTTCAGTTCTACAGACCCGATCCCCAGGGGACAGAGAGACAGTGATACCACTTTATAGATCCCTGGTAAGGTCGCACCTAGAGCTCTGGGTTCAGTTCTACAGACCCGATCCTCAGGGGACAGAGAGAGACAGTGATACCACTTTATAGATCCCTGGTAAGGTCGCACCTAGAGCTCTGGGTTCAGTTCTACAGACCCGATCCTCAGGGGACAGAGAGAGACAGTGATACCACTTTATAGATCCCTGGTAAGGTCTCACCTAGAGCTCTGGGTTCTGTTCTACAGACCCGATCCCCAGGGGACAGAGACAGTGATACCACTTTATAGATCCCTGGTAAGGTCTCACCTAGAGCTCTGGGTTCAGTTCTACAGACCCGATCCCCAGGGGACAGAGACAGTGATACCACTTTATAGATCCCTGGTAAGGTCTCACCTAGAGCTCTGGGTTCAGTTCTACAGACCCGATCCCCAGGGGACAGAGACAGTGATACCACTTTATAGATCCCTGGTAAGGTCTCACCTAGAGCTCTGGGTTCAGTTCTACAGACCCGATCCCCAGGGGACAGAGAGAGACAGTGATACCACTTTATAGATCCCTGGTAAGGTCTCACCTAGAGCTCTGGGTTCAGTTCTACAGACCCAATCCCCAGGGGACAGAGACAGTGATACCACTTTATAGATCCCTGGTAAGGTCTCACCTAGAGCTCTGGGTTCAGTTCTATCTCACTTTATTCCCAGTATTAAATCCTGGTTTCTTACTGTAAGACAGAATTAAATATTACTTCCCAGTCATTAACCAGTTTCACCCCAATATCTGACGTATGGGCGTTAGAGACACAAGTGCCAGTGGCCCAGTAAAGTGCTGCTTTTCCATTTCTCAGAGATGTCTCAGTATTTGCTTCTTGCAGTTGCTCTGGGGCGGATGTCTGTTTAATTACAGTAAGTTAATTAATGTGGGACCTGTGCCTGTCTCTCCCTAATCAGCCGGCCTCGTTCCTGCTTTTCCCGGCGGTCCCTTCCTGTACAATTCCCAGATCCTTGTTTATCCCGATCCGGTGTAGGGGAGGAGGTGCTGGCACCCCTGTGTTCTCCAGCTGGGCTGTCGGATATATCAGTTTAATTACAGATAAGATAGAACAGAGTCAGGGCGGCACATTAACCCTCTGCCCCTGGTACAAAACCATCAGCCAATGGCAGCTGCACTGAAATGTCATTGCCATTAAAGGAGCGGTTCATCTTATCATGAATAGGGGGCTGCAATTACATTAATCTGGGATGAATCAGTTATATCTTTTGTTTCTGACCCCAGCTTCCAAAAAAAATAAAGTGGTTGGGGGTGAACAAATACAGGAGAAAGTCAGTTGAATCTTATCACTACATGAGCTACACAGGGTGGCAAACTTTGAGCTTGTTACTGTACTACAACTCCCCGCACCCCCAGCCAGCCTTTCCCTAATTACTGCAAATGCAGATCAGCTACAGGGAGTAGAGCAGGGATTGTATGTGACTCCCTGTTACTGTACTACAACTCCCAGCACCCCCAGTCTTTCCCTAACACTTACTGCAAATGCAGATCAGCTACAGGGAGTAGAGCAGGGATTGTATGTGACTCCCTGTTACTGTACTACAACTCCCAGCACCCCCAGTCTTTCCCTAACACTTACTGCAAATGCAGATCAGCTACAGGGAATAGAGCAGGGATTGTATGTGACTCCCTGTTACTGTACTACAACTCCCAGCACCCTAGTCTTTCCCTAACACTTACTGCAAATGCAGATCAGCTACAGGGAATAGAGCAGGGATTGTATGTGACTCCCTGTTACTGTACTAAAACTCCCAGCACCCCCAGTCTTTCCTTAACACTTACTGCAAATGCAGATCAGCTACAGGGAATAGAGCAGGGATTGCATGTGACTCCCTGTTACTGTACTACAACTCCCAGCACCCTAGTCTTTCCCTAACACTTACTGCAAATGCAGATCAGCTACAGGGAATAGAGCAGGATTGTATGTGGACTCCCTGCTTACTGTACTACAAACTCCCTGCACCCCTAGTCTTTCCCTAACACTTACTGCCAAATGCAGATCAGCTACAGGGAATAGAGCAGGGGGATTGCATGTGACTCCCTGTTACTGTACTACAACTCCAGCACCCTAGTCTTTCCTAACACTTACTGCAAATGCAGATCAGCTACAGGGAATAGAGCAGGGATTGTATGTGACTCCCTGTTACTGTACTACAACTCCCAGCACCCCTAGTCTTTCCCTAACACTTACTGCAAATGCAGATCAGCTACAGGGAATAGAGCAGGGATTGTATGTGACTCCCTGTTACTGTACTACAAACTCCCAGCACCCAGTCTTTCCCTAACACTTACTGCAAATGCAGATCAAGCTACAGGATAGAGCAGGGATTGTATGTGACTCCCTGTTACTGTACTACAACTCCAGCACCCCAGTCTTTCCCTAAACACTTACTGCAAATGCAGATCAGCTACAGGGAATTAGAGCAGGGATTTGTATGTGACTCCCTGTTACTGTACTACAACTCCAGCACCCTAGTCTTTCCCTAACACTTACTGCAAATGCAGATCAGCTACAGGGAATAGAGCAGGATTGCACGTGACTCCCTGTTACTGTACTACAACTCCCTGCACCCCTAGTCTTTCCCTAACACTTACTGCAAATGCAGATCAGCTACAGGGAATAGAGCAGGGATTGTATGTGACTCCTGTTACTGTACTACAACTCCCAGCCACCCTAGTCTTTCCCTAACACTTACTGCAAATGCAGATCAGCTACAGGGATAGAGCAGGGATTGTATGTGACTCCCTGTTACTGTACTACAACTCCCAGCACCCCTAGTCTTTCCCTAACACTTACTGCAAATGCAGATCAGCTACAGGGAATAGAGCAGGGATTGGCCACAGGTGGCCCCTAGCCAGTAGGAAGACCCGGTAGGCCCGGTATTACAGGATGCATGTATCAGATGGTGTTTACCAGGTTGCGCTTGGTCGCCATGGGATTCTTACAAAGATATTTGTACTTTGCCCCCAGACAGCAGGGCAGGGGGAAGGTGCCATCTGGCTCACTATTGGTGCTGAGCTGCTCACTAGGAAACACCCAACACAATTCACTGAGCTTTATTATGGTTTAAGAGGGGTATCTGGCTGATACAAATGGGTTCTCCTCTGAGGAACGTTTCCTACAGGCAGTGGAGTTTGGACCCAACATAATGGCTAAAGCACAGAAAAGTAGTAATTATCAATCTAGAGGCATCCGGAACTATACCCATAGGTAGAACTCTGCTACTCTGGGGTATTTGAGTTAGGTAACACTTTGTAGGTGTACAACCATACTGAGCGTCACCCTCACTTAGATTGTAAGCTCTGCAGGGCAGGGACCTCCTTCCTGTTGCCAGTTTGACATAGTCCATAAGTATTACTATTTAAATCCAAATATACATACATAGGCATGTTTACTGGTGCTTCATCCAAGATGAGTTCTGAGTGGGGGGTATTAGAATCCTTCTGCCCAATCAGCCCATAAAATTCAGAGGCTTTTATACCGGCAGTGAGCATGTTACATATACATATACCTCTATTGTTTCTTTGTGCTACAATCTATGGGCCAGTTCTCAGCAGCCTGCTGCACAGCACATGAGGCTTAAGTGTAGGTTCTGGTCCAGGAGGCCCAATCTAAGGCCGAGTCTGCTGTACACATGCGGTGCAAACTATTCCAGGTTTTTTGGGTTCATGTACTAGAAAGTGGCTACACGGCAGTTTCCTAATCCAGTTGTTGTGAAATTTCTGCTTTTCCCTCATTTTGTAGCTAAATATTAACCTCATTTTCTGCTCGAGTTGCTCCAGCTCCATGTACTGTTCTGTAGCTTCATCACCAGCAAATACCCATCAAGTCTAGGTTCTGTACACTGTACCAACCCAAATGTTCTACAGGGAACTCTGAGTATCACTCGTGTATTATAAGGGATAATGTACCCCCTACTGTAAATGATAAGGATATTAGAAGTCACTGAGGGGTTGTTCTGTGACCATATAAAGGCACAAGGCTGCAGGCTGAGTTATACAGGGAACTCTGAGTATCACTCATGTATTATAAGGGATAATGTACCCCCTACTGTAAATGATAAGGATATTAGAAGTCACTGAGGGGTTGTTCTGTGACCATATAAAGGCACAAGGCTACAGGCTGAGTTATACAGGGAACTCTGAGTATCACTCATGTATTATAAGGGATTATGTACCCCCTACTGTAAATGATAAGGATATTAGAAGTTACTGAGGGGTTGTTCTGTGACCATATAAAGGCACAAGGCTGCAGGCTGAGTTATACAAGGAACTCGGAGTATCACTCATGTATTATAAGGGATAATGTACCCCCTACTGTAAATGATAAGGATATTAGAAGTCACTGAAGGGTTGTTCTGTGACCATATAAAGACACAAGGCTGCAGGCTGAGTTATACAGGGAACTCTGAGTATCACTCATGTATTATAAGGGATAATGTACCCCCTACTGTAAATGATAAGGATATTAGAAGTCACTGAGGGGTTGTTCTGTGACCATATAAAGGCACAAGGCTACAGGCTGAGTTATACAGGGAACTCTGAGTATCACTCATGTATTATAAGGGATTATGTACCCCCTACTGTAAATGATAAGGATATTAGAAGTTACTGAGGGGTTGTTCTGTGACCATATAAAGGCACAAGGCTGCAGGCTGAGTTATACAAGGAACTCGGAGTATCACTCATGTATTATAAGGGATAATGTACCCCCTACTGTAAATGATAAGGATATTAGAAGTCACTGAAGGGTTGTTCTGTGACCATATAAAGACACAAGGCTGCAGGCTGAGTTATACAGGGAACTCTGAGTATCACTCATGTATTATAAGGGATAATGTACCCCCTACTGTAAATGATAAGGATATTAGAAGTCACTGAGGGGTTGTTCTGTGACCATATAAAGGCACAAGGCTGCAGGCTGAGTTATACAGGGAACTCTGAGTATCACTCATGCATTATAAGGGATAATGTACCCCCTACTGTAAATGATAAGGATATTAGAAGTCACTGAGGGGTTGTTCTGTGACCATATAAAGACACAAGGCTGCAGGCTGAGTTATACAGGGAACTCTGAGTATCACTCATGCATTATAAGGGATAATATACCCCCTACTGTAAATGATAAGGATATTAGAAGTCACAAGGCTATGGGATGAGGAACGACATAGCAGTTGAGAGAAGGGGAAGCTGTTTGGAGCAGTAGGGAAATAAGTCTGGGTTTATAGCTCACACTGTAGAGACAGAATCAATAAGACAATGATGCTTAGCAGCTTGGTGCTTCTCTATCCGGCACCCCTGCCCCCTCCATGACTATTAATAGCAGGCAGCCCTGTTACTGTCATGAACTAAACACTGGCCCCTAGGAGACCTTCCTCTCATCCTCCAGTCTCATTGTGAACTTGAATTTCATTCGCTGACCCACCTACTTCATTTTGTCCTAGGCCCCTCCCATTGCCACGCCCCTGTGAGAGCAGGGGGGCTCCTCAATTTCAGTGTTTGACAGATGCTGTCACAGTGTAACCTCCATAACATAAATACACTTAATAAATGTATAATATATACATAGCAATGTATTCCTCCCACAGCCCGTGTGTAGCACCAAACTGTCACAGTGTAACGTGCGTATCACTATAGACTATCTATAGAATCCTTCTCTATTACTGACATTATTATTATTCCTCCCAGAACCCATGCACCCAACACTGATACACTCTATCCTCTGTATCATATAAACCAATACAGTAACAACAATAATATAATTAACATAAATAAGAACAACATAAATTTACACACACACAGGACATGCAACAAACTCAGGAGACAGTAGGACAAGATGGAGACAAAATTACAATATGGAGACAATAAGACAAGGTGGACACAGTAGGACAAGATGGAGACAGTAAGACGAATGGAGACAGAAGGACAATATGGAGACAGTAGGACAAGATGGAGACAGTAGGACAAGATGTAGACACTTGGGCAAGATGGAGACAGAAGGACAAGATGGAGACAGTAGGGCAAGATGGAGACATCAGGGCAAGATGCAGACAGTAAAACAAGATGGAGACAGTAGAGCAAGATGGAGACAAAATTACAATATGGAGACAGTAGGACAAGGTAGAGACAATAAGACAAGGTGGACACAGTAGGACAAGATGGAGACAGTAAGACAAAAATGGAGACAGAAGGACAATATAGAGACAGTAGGACAAGATGGAGACAGTAGGACAAGGTGGACACAGTAGGACAAGATGGAGATAGTAGGGCAAGATAGAGACAGTAGGACAAGATGGAGACAGCAGGGCAAAATGGAGACAGTAGGACAAGATGGAGACAGCAGGGCAAGATGGAGACAGTAGGACAAGATGGAGACAGTAGAGCAAGATGCAGACAAAATGACATTATGGAAACAGTAGGACAAGGTAGAGACAATAAGACAAGGTGGACACAGTAGGACAATATGGAGACAGGAGGACAATATGAAAACAGTAGGACAAGGTAGACACAGTAGGACAAGATGGAGACAGTAGGGGCAAGATGGAGACAGTAGGACAAAAATAGAGACCGTAGAACAAGATGGAGACAGTAGAACAAGATGAAGGCAGTAGAGCAAGATGCAGACAGTAGGGCAAAATGGAGACAGTATGGCAAGATGGAGACAGTAGGACAAGACAGAGACTGTAGGGCAAGATTGAAGACAGTAAGGCAAGATGGAGACAGTAGGGCAAGATTAGGACAGTAGGCCAAGATGGAGACAGTAAAGTAAGAGGGAGACAGTAATGCAAAAAAGAGAAGTAGGAAAAGACTGCAACAATGGGGCAAAATGGAGACAGTAGGGCTTGATAGCAACAGTAACGCCTCCTTCACTAGTTTTTGGGTTGCACATAGGTTAAAAGTATCCACCAACAGCCAAACAGCTGAAGGGCTACAGGCTAGATAGAACAACTTGATATCAATAATGGAACCCTACAAACTCTGTTTTGCCTCATTAATAAAATACATTTCCTGGATGCAAGTGGACGTAGGTCAATAAGTGCCCATTCCACTTGCCATGTGATCTTGTTCCTCAGCCCGTGGGACATATAATTGACTCCCTCACCTACAGGCCAACTGTTCCAATCACAAAGGAACTGCCATCACATAACAGAGTGTAAGGGTGATTTAAAGAGCTCATACTTCAGATCTAAGATAATATTATTGCAATACCTGAAGCCACCAATGACAGACCTACAATCCAAGCAACATGATTATCAATAACTGGTGTATCGAGTGTAGCACATGGATGGAGTGTTTCTGTTGGTTATTCTCAGAATCCTCAAGATGTTTTTGGCCTTGGGGGATTTCTTTCCATCCCCCATACTGTTTCCCATGTAGAGCATAAAGGTCATCTTTGTGTTATCTGCTTTACAGCAACCCTATTGCCAAGGCTACTGAAATCTCCCTCCCCCCTACAAAAAAATATTTAGTTACGTTTATGTACTTACAGAAATCCACCAGTAACTGCTTTGTGACTATACCACTATCCACCGCTGCTCCACCATTTATATTAATAGGATCAATTAATTTTTAATGCGGCTTAAAGTGAATTGTAGCCCTTTAATCCCATGGGTGGGGGTTGGTTAAGCTCAGAAGGCCACTTTCATGTTAAAAGGTCACACTTGTTCCTCTTTGGAACATTAAATTTCAAAGGTCACTTGGGATGAGATGTTGAAAGGTACGTTTCTATAACATCACATACCCTAGAGGTTGAAAGAAATTTTAGAGCCCAAGATAATAAATAACCAGTCACAAGAAATAAACCAGCCAATCTGATATCCCTGAAATAAATAGTTTAGTTGCCACTTCCAATATGGTGGAAGTGCATGGCCACTATTATTAATGATTAATGTGTAATTAATGATTCCATTGAGGGTACTATACATCTGGAGGACGTGACAATAGGAAAGGGATTGTTGCCACCTCCAATATGGTGGAGATCAATGAAGACATAATAGGGAAATGATCGTGTGATCTATTGGATCTGACAGTGTTTCCAATGAATTTCCCTGCTGGAAACGAGTGTTTTGCCACATTCAGTATGTCAGGTAGATAATGCAAGGGCTTTGGTGACAATAAATATTAATTGAGGGTGTCAGAAAACCGCTGGCCGTGAAATGATTGAATGTAGGAGATATGTCAAGCCTAGAGCCCTCCAGCTGAAAAACTACAACTCCCAGATTTCTCTAGTAACACCAGCTGGGACTGTGGACTGCAGTGTATAAACCCCAATGTATCCTTCTGATGCTGGACCCATAGGGAATGCCCTCTCTTTATTGCCCTGAAACCACAGGCAATACTGGGAAGCCCATTGTAGGCTGCAGCCCTACCCTTGTAATTCATTGAGAGATCAGAGCAGCATGTGAATAGAGTGCCAGCCTCTAATCCTCCCTCCTCTCGTACAATGCACCCAGCAGATGGTGACCCCGGGGGAATGTGGCCCCTCACCATGTGTGTTATTAATGTCAGGCCCTTCCGATCTCAAGTGCCCTTAATATGCAAATGGCCTCTAATTAGTGAAATGTGGGGAGGGGGGTGTACGTTTATTTGGAGAAAGTGTAAGAAGGGCATTAACTCTGGTATTTGTGGTGGGTTTATATTCCTTGGGTATCTGCTTTATCAACTCCAACTCAATCCCAATCGACCTCCAGTCTCCTTCCACCCCACATCCTCATCCTCTTCCAACTGTCATCTGCCCTTGTCTACTGCCTCCTGCTCTCGACCCTCAATAAATATTTGGGCTGGATATACCTGCCCCTCTTCTCCAAGTCAGTGCAGTGTCACATTGCCCTCCCTGAATTAATGAGACTATTCTGCCCCTAAAATATAATTATGAAAAGTAAATTGAAAGGTGAACTTGCCCTTTAGATCCAGTATTTGGGTTGGGACCATCTGCCGTTTTCACTGTTACACTGGGAAATATCTCAACTGGCCCGTGGACCATTCATCCAGATATGAGTAAAGTTGCCCAGATATTAGCCACGCGACTATGTAAGAACCCCCTCCTGCCCCTTAGATCCCATTGGAATCACATGGCAGAGTGTTAATTGAGAAATAATAAGTATGAATGGCCTCCTGTCACTCAGCACCACATCCCTGTGAATCCCTAAGTGATATCTCTGGTTTTGATGATGATGATGATGATGATGATGATGATCCATTAGGGACCAGTAATGTATATGAGCTTTCATATTAGAGTGTCACCCCTCTTTTTCCTTGGCCCAGTCCATCCCCAGCCCAGTGTCACAGGGAATCATTATATTTAATCCAATGGTCTTTGCTGTGGCCCTGAGGATCCAGTAGGGCCACACCCCCCCCCCTCTATCAGTGCCATAGATCAGGTACAATGTCCCACACTGCTCAATCTCCCTGGGGGGTTTAATTTTACCTGGAATCTCCTGCTCTGGTCCAACACACAATATACAAACACAACATGGGATTGAGTGATAAGATGTAACACAAACCTCAGTCTGACACACACATTCCTGCGGCCGGATACACAAAGCCCAACATCACCCGGCAACACCCTGTTCCCCTGGGACCCCACACAACCTGCCAGGCATCTATATTATCTATATCTACTGTATATATATATATATCTCTGTATGTGTTTTATATACCATGAGAAATAGCCCTATAAACACCATAGGGGCCCCACATCAGCACCTCTATATAATAATGAGTGTGAGAGATATGAGTGTGTGCGGGTCCCTAAGCACCAGCTCTATGTAATGTGTGTGACCTTTCAGTGTGTGCAGCAGGGACCACAATGGCAGGAGAAATCATTGTTTTCCTATTATCCGGCAATTTCACACCTGGAAATTACATCCCCTCCCCCTCCCACCAGTCCCTGCGAGGCAGACCCCCCCCCCCTAATCACTTGTTTTTGTCTTCTGAAAGGGCAGAGGTCACAGTGACAAGAGGGGGGGGCAATGTGTCAATTTATGGATTTGCTTTGACTCTAAAAACTGCCTGTGAATCTTCCCTTCTACAATCTTCAGCTATAATGGGGATTCTGACCCAAGGAGCTTACACTCTAGTGGTATAATATGAGACACTGCCCCAAAGAGCTTACACTGCAGTGGGATAATATGAGATGCTGCCCCAAAGAGCTTACACTTTAGTGGGAAAATATGAGACGCTGCCCCAAAGAGCTTACACTCTAGTGGTATAATATGAGACGCTGCACCAAAGAGCTTACACTCTAGTGGGATAATATGAGACACTGCCCCAAAGAGCTTACACTCTAGTGGGATAATATGAGACGCTGCCCCAAAGAGCTTACACTCTAGTGGTATAATATGAGACTCTGCACCAAAGAGCTTACACTCTAGTGGGATAATATGAGACAATGCCCCAAAGAGCTTACACTCTAGTGGGATAATATGAGTCGCTGCCCCAAAGAGCTTACACTCTAGTGGTATAATATGAGACGCTGCACCAAAGAGCTTACACTCTAGTGGGATAATATGAGACAATGCCCCAAAGAGCTTACACTCTAGTGGGATAATATGAGACAATGCCCCAAAGAGCTTACACTCTAGTGGGATAATATGAGACGCTGCCCCAAAGAGCTTACACTCTAGTGGTATAATATGAGACGCTGCACCAAAGAGCTTATACTCTAGTGGGATAATATGAGACACTGCCCCAAAGAGCTTACACTCTAGTGGGATAATATGCGACACTGCCCCAAAGAGCTTATACTCTAGTGGTATAATGGGAGACGCTGCCCCAAGGAGCTTACACTCTAGTATTATAATGGGAGCGCCTGTCCTAAGGAGCTTACACTTTAGTGGTATAATATGAGATGCTGTGCCAAAGAGCTTACACTCTAGTGGTATAATGGGAGCACCTGTCCCAAGGAGCTTACACTTTAGTAGTATAATATGAGATGCTGCAACAAAGAGCTTACACTCTAGTGGTATAATGGGAGCACCTGTCCCAAGGAGCTTACACTCTAGTAGTATAATATGAGACTCTGCAACAAAGAGCTTACACTCTAGTGGTATATTGTAAGGGTAGAGCTGACATAGTGTACTAGTTCCCAGTACCCAGAGAGAGGGCAGCAGTGCAATAATGCAAGGGATGCTGGGAGTTCAAGGGATGCAACAAAGAGCTTACACTCTAGTGGGATAATATGAGACACTGCCTCAAAGAGCTTATACTCTAGTGGTATAATGAGAGACCCTGCCCCAAGAAGCTTACACTCTAGTGGTATAATGGGAGCGCATGTCAGAAGGAGCTTTTACTCTAGTGGTATGATATGAGATGCTGTGCCAAAGAGCTTACACTCTAGTGGTATAATGGGAGTGCCTGTCCCAAGGAGCTTACACTCTAGTGGTATGATATGAGATGCTGTGCCAAAGAGCTTACACTCTAGTGTTATAATGGGAGTGCCTGTCCCAAGGAGCTTACACTCTAGTGGTATAATATGAGATGCTGCAGCAAAGAACTTACACTCTAGTGGGATAATGAGAGGTTATAGCTTTCATAGTATACCAGAGAGAGGGTAGCGGTGCAATAATGCAAGGGATGCTGGGAGTTGATGGTGCCAGTGGAAGGCATGGGGCAAAGGAGAGAGGCTTCAGCACCAGGGACAGCTCCATCACTAGAGCTCAGTAGGAATCCTCTTCTCCAGCCCCTCCCCCTCCAGCAGTGAATGAGTTACTCATCCATGCCAAGGCCAGCTGGCTCCAGCCACCCCAACCAATGTAACGTGCCCCCTCCCTGCCATCCTTTGTACTGTACATGCCCCCTCCCTCCTCACACACCTTGTCCCTCCTCCTCCTCCCAGTCCCTCCCCTCCCCCACTCCCAGCTTCAGCACCAAGGAGAGCGGCAGAACAATGGGCAAAGCAGGGATCATCTGCCAATTCCCAACCTCAGCTGCAGCTGCACAACTACCCCCCTCCCAATGGATCAGCACCCGCTGTGAGATCTAGGGGGGCGGCAGGTGGACTGAGTCGTGCTATTGACTACAGGGCAAAACATGGGGCTGAAACACCCCCTTTTACTATACACAACCCCCCAACTGCCCTGTGCCCCTCTATCTGGAAAATAATATACCCCAATGGGGAGACCAAACCTGTGAACACATACCCCCAAAAGTGACCCCCAATTTCAACACCAACACTTTTTACTGAGACATCAATGAATATTGAATTTATAACAAATAATTACTGAGTGATACATTGGGCTCTAGTTTTGTCCATAGACTCTGGGCAGGTTTAATGCCCCCTCTAGCGCCTGGCACTGCCCCAACAAGCACCGCCTACTCACCGAAGAATTCCCAAATCAATCAGCAAATGATTTCTACGTTTGTGGGTGTGTATGGCAGTTTCTCCCCGGCCCCTCACTCTGACATCATCCCTGGTCAGGATGGGGCGGGCTCTTGGCAGGGGAGGGGGGGCAGTTGTTGGGAAAGAAAAGATTTTGAATCAGACCTCAAGATCCACTAAAGGCAGAAGCTGCTGAAACCAGAGGAGGGGGCAGAGCTCTCGGATCAATAGCCCCAGAAATAAAAAGAGACAGAGAAGAATTTAACTCCCCATCTCCACTCGGGCTGATCGATACCCTAATTAAGCACTTTGCAAGCAGCGTCTTTCCTAGAGGGACCTACCAGCGGGCACCTCTCTCATGTCTGCCTGGTACTGAGCTCATGCCGGCTGGAGACATTTGACGGGCAGCTGGGGGCAACTGGAAGACCCCAAAAAGCCACACAGGACAGACTACGCTTGGGTGACATCTCTAGGGACTGAGCATCAAGAAGATCTACTGTTGGGTGGTGGGAGTCTGTTCCTTCTCTGCTCCCCTTCCCCTGTGCCCACCTCGCCCCAATGAAGGAACCAGATGCCATCAAACTTTTCATTGGACAGATCCCCAGGAACCTTGATGAGAAGGACCTCAAGCCAATCTTTGAACAGTTTGGGAAAATTTATGAACTTACAGTCATTAAAGACAAATTTACAGGGATGCACAAAGGTAAGGCCAATTCATGGGGCTCAGTTGTGGGGTGCAGGGTAATGATGAGGAAAGGGTTAATATAATATGTGGGGTAGAAACATTGTCTATGAGTGGTCCTTGTACCCCTTGATTGGCCAAAAAGGGAGGCGAGAAGAGAGGAAAGGTGGGGAATCCAGCAAGGGAAATATTCAAGGTGAATGGGATGGAAGGAGAGAGAAAAGAGTGGAACAAAGAGAAGTGTAGGACGGAGAGAAGATCAGTCTCCACCTCAGGAGAACGGAGGGGCAAATCCACAGGAGTGAGAAGGGCAGAAAGAGGGAGAGGGAGGCAGACAAAGAGAATGGAGAAAGTCATTGAAACAGGGAGGGTTTGCTCGACCCAAAGGCACAAGCCTAAAAGGGGGAAGATTTCTGGGGGTTCCATCTCATCTCAGAGGCTTCTGAGGGCACACTCGGTAAAACTGAGGTGCTGGAGATTCACCGTGGGTTTGGGGGGAGGGTGATTTGTAAAGATGATGCTGTGACAGATGGCAGGGGAGGGATGGGGGGGACAAAAAAGATCAAGGAACACTTAATGAAGCAACACTGGTTAAGCTCAGCTGGGGGGGAGGTGCTGGGGAGTAGAATTGGGAAAAGTGACTGACAGATTGGGCTCAGCCATGTCAGGCGTCACTAGAGAATGTCACAGGCCTCAATAAAACTGAACCCAAACACTGACCCACTACTTGTCCCCCCACTCCCAGATTCAAGGGAAGCAAGCTCCACGCTCAGTTTAGGATATCCTCAGAAAAGTGTAAGCTTTGCGGGTTAGTCAGGTTGGGCAACGGCATGAAACAAGGTTATATAACTGGAAAGGTCAGGGATTTCTGTCAATAACCCATGAGGCCTACTAATCCCCAATTTAATTCCTTGTCTGTAGGCTCTTTATACATTGTTTAACCCCTTACAAATAGATTGCTAGCTTGAGGGGACAATGAACTTTAGTGGGCAGGGTCCCCAGTTTTTAACTCAGGCTGTGCAAACTGACAGTTATTCCCTCTAAATCCCTTCTATTATGGGCTGTTCTGTGACTGACGGACTCCCTTAATTACCCTTGTATCCTTGTGCCCCACTGGGAGCTCATGTCAATGTGAAGTCCACTTCTTGCCCATAGATTCCAGGCTCTTATAGCGGGGCCCCTTTTTATCACACACCTCTTGTGGAATGGTCTGATGGCTAAACCACTGGATTGTAAGCTTTTTGGGACAGAGATTGCCATTCGACCACTAGACCAATGGTCCCAAATTATGAGTTAGGCCCTCCAGGGGGGGTCCTGAAGCAGTGGTTGTGGAGGGGGGTGGGGTTCCTAGATTCACATAGAAGCCCAACCTAAAGGAAAATTAGGATGAGATTTGGGGTGAGTGCTTATTTGTGCCCTGGGTACCCCTGGAACTATAGCAGGGTGACACCCCAATGTTTCTATATATCTGTAACCTTGTTATGAGCTAAGGGGGCCCAGTCTGAAGGCCAGTTAGGGGGAGATTTGGGGTGAGTGTTTATTTGTACCCTGGGTACCCCTGGAACTATAGCAGGGTGACACCCCAATGTTTCTATACATCTGTAATCTTGTTATGAGCTAAGGGGGCTCAGTCCGAAGGTCAGTTAGGGGGAGATTTGGGGTGAGTGCTTATTTGTGTCCTGGGTACCCCTGGAACTATAGCAGGGTGACACCCCAATGTTTCTATACATCTGTAATCTTGTTATGAGCTAAGGGGGCTCAGTCTGAAGGTCAGTTAGGGGGAGATTTGGGGTTAGTGCTTATTTGTGTCCTGGGTACCCCTGGAACTATAGCAGGGTGACACCCCAATGTTTCTATACATCTGTAATCTTGTTATGAGCTAAGGGGGCTTAGTCCGAAGGTCAGTTAGGGGGAGATTTGGGGTGAGTGCTTATTTGTACCCTGGGTACCCCTGGAACTATAGCAGGGTGACACCCCTATGTTTCTATATATCTGTAACCTTGTTATGAGCTAAGAGGGCCCAGTCTGAAGGCCAGTTAGGGGGAGATTTGGGGTGAGTGCTTATTTGTACTCTGGGTACCCCTGGAACTATAGCAGGGTGACTGTTACCCCAATGTTTTTATACATCTGTAACCTTGTTATGAGCTAAGGGGGCCCAGTCTGAAGGTCAGTTAGGGGGAGATTTGGGGTGAGTGCTTATTTGTACCCTGGGTACCCCTGGAATTATAGCAGGGTGACTGTTACCCCAATGTTTCTATATATCTGTAACCTTGTTATGAGCTAAGGGGGCCCAGCCCGAAGGCCAGTTAGGGGGAGTTTTGGGGTGAGTGCTTATTTGTACCCTGGGTACCCCTGGAACTATAGCAGGGTGACACCCCAATGTTTCTATATATCTGTAACCTTGTTATGAGCTAAGGGGGCCCAGTCTGAAGGTCAGTTAGGGGGAGATTTGGGGTGAGTGTTTATTTGTGCCCTGGGTACCCCTGGAACTATAGCAGGGTGACTGTTACCCCAATGTTTCTATATATCTGTAACCTTGTTATGAGCTAAGGGGGCCCAGTCTGAAGGCCAGTTAGGGGGAGATTTGGGGTGAGTGTTTATTTGTACCCTGGGTACCCCTGGAACTATAGCAGGGTGACACCCCAATGTTTCTATATATCTGTAACCTTGTTATGAGCTAAGGGGGCCCAGTCTGAAGGTCAGTTAGGGGGAGATTTGGGGTGAGTGCTTATTTATACCCTGGGTACCCCTGGAACTATAGCAGGGTGACTGTTACCCCAATGTTTCTATATATCTGTAACCTTGTTATGAGCTAAGGGGGCCCAGTCTGAGGCCAGTTAGGGGGAGATTTGGGGTGAGTGTTTATTTGTACCCTGGGTACCCCTGGAACTATAGCAGGGTGACTGTTACCCCAATGTTTCTATATATCTGTAACCTTGTTATGAGCTAAGGGGGCCCAGTCTGAAGGTCAGTTAGGGGGAGATTTGGGGTGAGTACTTATTTGTGCCCTGGGTACCCCTGGAATTATAGCAGGGTGACTGTTACCCCAATGTTTCTAAGAAGCTATAAAGGCCCAATGTTCATGAATCGGCCTCAGCATCTTCCATTATGCCTATCAATTGCAAGCTCCAATACTACAATTTCCTTTAAAGCAGACTGTTGGTTCCTTAGTGGAAATATCACAATATAGATGATCAAACCTAAGTGTAAGCTTCTTGGGAAAGCTCCTGGGACAGCGGCTCTGGTCCTGGTCAGTGATCTTCCCAGTGTCTGTTAATGTGTGGAGCTTTCATTAGTTTGCAATCACTCACACCCTTGGGACCAGCATTGTCTCCTGTCAGATTGATATTCGTAATTACTATTCTAATAGGCTGTTAACCCCTCAAGTGCCAGAACTGGAGAAATCCCAGGTGGAACAAAGGGTTAAAAGGACCCAAGCTGAGGGCTAACTGTTAAACACTAGGCCCTACCTATTATATTTTCAGCTAACATAAATAACTAATCAAAATAATGGCAACCATATCAACAGGAATCCCCTCATGCAAAGGGGGGGGGGGGTTTAAAGAGATTCTGACCCATTTTCTTCAGTATTGATTTAGACACAGAGAGTGGGTAAGAGAGATACAGCAGGTCCCTGAAAGGGTTAAGTGGTCTTGTAGGGTAAGAGGCCGAGACATGGTCTTTAATTAAACCTGCCGATGGGAAGAGGCCCTGACAGGCTGAATGGCTGAGGGTCACCTCTCTATAAGGTTCACGGTCCTATCGACAGCAGAGCAGGACACGGAACATCGATAGCTGTGACTTTTAACCCCTTCTGGGACCAAACCCCCACCTCACCACATAAATTCCTGGTTTTATAGCAGCTCCTCTTCGCACTCCTATAAACTCCAATGAACAAGAACCTTCTGTGGCTTCTTATGATGGGATTATGCATGGGGCCACCTGACCTGTCAAGTCTTTGCTCCTGGGAGCTTTAAACATATCAGCTGATGGGAGAGGGAGTTGGATATTGCCTGGAACCTTGAAGGGGCAGGGGAGGGAGAGATGAAGGCCACTAATTAAAAAGATTTAATTTCCTGAAACTCCGTGATTCAAAACTGTAAATTTGGGGCATGTTTATCCCAAGAGGGGAATGTTTGAGCAAGTGATTTATGTCTAATCATCATATTGGCCAGACACACCTACAGCAAACAATCCCTTCATCCTACATTAGCCAGCGGTGGGTTTTAGATTAGAAAAGAGTGGTCATATGATAAACCCAAACTGAAAGGAGCAGTGGAGATATGAATCCTATAATGTTATCACTGCTTGATATTATGAGTTTTTGACACAGGTTGGGCATCCCTCATTTAAAGGCACAACCTTGGTTTTGAGACCAGTAGGACATTCCATGGTTCCAATGGAGAATTTTGAGCATGGCCTTCTCCCGTGTCCCTATTTCTGGATGACTGTTGTAGATATTAAGTGTCAGCACTTTGTCATCTGGATTGCAAGTTTTTCAGGACAGCAGCTACACATGTAGGATTCATGGACTGGGACGTCAAACAACGTTAGTGGTATATATAATAATAATAGGATATGCCATAATTCTTCTATAAATTCTTCTATCATAATGTATTGGGGAGATCCACCTTCTTCACCAGCATTTATTGTTCTTTTTAGCCCTGGTCAGCTGCCCTCCAGCTGTAGGTCACAGTTCAAGGTTTAAGACTAGTTACTTTACGTGGGTATTGGAGATGGAGATGAATATGGGAACTGGAACAATCTGGAACAACCATAAACATATAGACCATCCTACCATAAACATAGAGACCATCCTACCATAAATATAGAGACCATCCTACCATAAACATAGAGACCATCCTACCATAAACATAGAGACCATACTACCACAAACATAGAGACCATCCTACCATAAACATAGAGACCATCCTACCATAAATATAGAGACCATCCTACCATAAACATAGAGACCATCCTACCATAAACACAGAGACCATCCTACCACAAACATAGAGACCATCCTACCACAAACATAGAGACAATCCTACCATAAACATAGAGACCATCCTACCATAAACATAAAGACCATCCTACCATAAACATAGAGACCATCCTACCATAAACACAGAGACCATCCTACCATAAACATAGAGACCATCCTACCATAAACATAGAGACCATCCTAACATAAACATAGAGACCACACTACCACAAACATAGAGACCATCCTACCATAAACATAGAGACCATCCTACCATAAACACAGAGACCATCCTACCATAAACATAGAGACCATCCTACCATAAACATAGAGACCATCCTACCATAAACATAGAGACCATACTACCACAAACATAGAGACCATCCTACCATAAACATAGAGACCATACTACCACAAACATAGAGACCATCCTACCATAAACACAGAGACCATCCTACCATAAACATAGAGACCATCCTACCATAAACATAGAGACCATCCTACCATAAACATAGAGACCATACTACCACAAACATAGAGACCATCCTACCATAAACATAGAGACCATCCTACCATAAACACAGAGACCATCCTACCATAAACATAGAGACCATCCTACCATAAACATAGAGACCATCCTACCATAAACATAGAGACCATACTACCACAAACATAGAGACCATTCTACCATAAACATAGAGACCATCCTACCACAAACATAGAGACCATCCTACCATAAACATAGAGACCATCCTACCATAAACACAGAGACCATCCAACCATAAACATAGAGACCATCCTACCATAAACATAGAGACCATCCTACCATAAACATAGAGACCATCTTACCATAAACATAGATGCCACAGACATCTTCTGTCACAGTCTTACCCTACTATTGCATTCTTGCCCTACTTTCTCAAATCTACTGTTTCCATCTTGCTTCTCAACAGTTTCTGTCTTGTCCTACTGTCTTCTTCTTGTCCAGCTGTCTTATTTTTCCTACTGTCTCCAGCTTTCCCTACTTTCTATGCCTTTTCCTACTGTCTCCATGTTGCCTACAGTCTCCATCTTGTACTCCTGTCTCCATCGTACCCTACTGATTCCATCTCATGAGGATTATGGCTGTATTAAAGATAGAGCCCTCTTTTCATATGTTTGTTATGAGGTAAGGGGGCCTTGACCAGGAGACAGTTCAAACCTTGTATCTTCTCAGTACCTTATGGGATGCACTAAACTCTATATTATCTCTACCAACTTCACAATGATGACTTCTTCTCTTTCAGGATGTGCGTTCCTAACCTATTGCGCCCGAGAGTCTGCACTTAAGGCACAGAGCGCCCTACACGAACAGAAGACCCTACCAGGGGTGAGTGTCCAGAGTTCTACCTTTTCCTCCTGCTCAATAATTAACAGATAATAATTAGCTGAGAACACTTTTTGAAGAATCTTCCTTTAGATTGTAAGCTTTTAAGTCTGGCTTTATGGTAAAGAAGAAAGGATATTTGCTTAGGCCCACAGTAACAAACAGACCCTCTGAGAGAAATAAAAAGGACAAAGGACTTATTATATTGTGTATCTTTAATGTATACATCATGGATCTCCAACATGTGGCCCTCCAGCAGTGGTTGTACACAACTACAACTATCCCATGAAGCCTAGAGTTCTACCCCTTCTCTAGCCCTGTGAGCTTTCCAGGTTAGGATGCTGTTAAACTGTTGCCCCAGAGGAGCATGGGTATAAATAGGCAGCTATTATTATCCACTGGCAGTGGAAGTGTGAACAGCGTGGGAGTGTGGATCCCCCGTGACACAGAACCAGCTGTTCCATGAGCTCATATAGATAAAATGAAGGAGGGAGGCAAAACAAAACCACACAGCACATCGTTGGTTCTTGTCCTTCTGTCTTGCCTTCCCCAGGTCCTCACTGACTCCTGACAAGTGGTGCATTCAGGGAAGCGCTACCCAGCACTGATGGCAATAATTGATAGAATTAGAGAATAAAACCCCTGAATTTTATTGATCTCAATTAAGTGAAGGGAACAAATGGCTTGACAGATCGATATGTGAAGTTGGCTTTTTCTTATTTTTGCTCTTGGGCCAGTTGGCAGGGCGAATGTAGGATGATCTGCAGACCTTCAGGGTTTACTGTGTGTTGGGGGGGGGCAGTGAATGATGATGATAAGAGATTTAGTGCTGGAGATAATGTCAGATGCGCTGCAAGTCTTCTTCTTGGAACAGAGATAATAATGCCATTTTCTTAAGTGAGATGCTCTGCAGGACTTCACTTTGGAGTAAGGATAATGGGAAATGTGGGATGCTCTGCAGGTTTTCAGATAGTAGGGTTAAGTGGAACTGGGTGTTAATGCGAGATGCATTGCTGGTTTCCTTATAAGCATGGCTAATGTTGAGTCCATTAATGTGCAATGCTCTGCAGGTCTCCACATGGGAGAAGATACAGGGAAGAATAGGCTCTCAAATTCATAGGGCAACGTTTTGCCTGGAGATGGCTTTGGTCAGAGATTGGATGGAAAAATCTCAGAAAAAGCCTGGGGGTAGATGAAATTTGAGGTAGAAAGAGTGAGATGAGATGTTTGGAATGGGATAGAATGAGAAAGGGATTAGAGAGAGTGGTGGATATGAGGGAAAGAGGAAAAAATGGAGTATGCTGGAGACAGCAGAAAGTGGACCATGAGAGATTAGGAAGAGGTGTGATAAATTGATTTAAGAGTTGGGAACATAGAGAGATGAAGCAGAGGAAAAGTGAGAGGGGGTGTGAGAAGGGTAGAACCTCATGGAAGGAAGAAGAGAAGACGACTGGAGGAATATGAAGGAATGATGGACAGAGGGAGATGGTAAGGATATGATGGGATGAGGGACAGAAGAAGATTGTGGGGATATGAGATTATGAGGAATAGAAGGAGATAGTTGGCATATAAAGGGATTAGGAAAAGGAGTAATTCAGATATGAGGGGATCAGAAGGTGATAGGAGGGGAATATGAGGTATAGAAGATATGGGGATTTAAGGAGATGGGAAACAGACAATAGTGAGGATATGAGGGGATATAATGAACAGAAGGAGATAGTGAGGATATGAGGGGATGGGAGACAGGCAATAGCATTCAGAACCTTTTTGGAAAGGGGAAATATTCCAGGAATAGGAATGTGTCAATGTGAAGCCTACAGGCTAGAGGATCAAGTCCTATAACTACTAAACTGAAGATCATCATATGCTTAATATCTGAGTAACCCCCGGGGCAGGGGGCAGCAGGGTGCAGATAGGTTGCCTCGTGCTCATATTTTCAAGCTTTTTGCATTTCATTCGTGGGCTTCACTGATTTCATGTAGGAAGAGTTGGGGGCCAGGCAGTGAGTTGATGGGTTGGGAAAGATTTTTTTGGGGCGGTGGGTGAGACAGAGGAGCATTAGGCGGAGGGTTGTCCTCGTTGTTGTGCAACATTGAGTCTCCGGCTACTTTTCCTAATTGAAATAAAAAGCTTATGTGTCCCTCAGCCGTTAATCCTCTCAGTGAGGGAGGCGATTGGGAGGCCTAGAGGCAGAACTCTCTCCTGTTCTTTTCAAGCCTCTGCGTCACATACATCTCTGTTCCCCCAGTGCAATACAGTAAGGATTGCCCCCCCCCCGCCTTTCTATTCAGCCCACGCAAGAATAAGGGCACAAAACACTGGGTTGGAGGTGGGAGGCTTCAACCACCCCCACTGGTGTTTCTTTTACCTTTTTCCTTTTAATTTGCAACAATGAACTAAATGGAAGTCCCGGAGCAATTGATTCTGAAAGAGAGGGAGGGGGTTGGGGGCACCAGCAACAGATTCATGTACAGAACTCAATTCTTATTGTATATACTGGGGGGGAAGGGGGGTACAGAACACTAAGAAAACAAAGCAGATGGGGCAGGTGCAGGGATTCACCTTTAATGGGACGGGACACAGATAAAACCACTTCCTGAATGGCAATTAGCAGTACTTTGCATGGCAGTGCAGAAACGAGTGCAGTCTGCAGCAAGCATCTAAATTCATTACTAATTAGTCATGCTGGATGTTAATGTAATTAATATGTGTCTGGATTTAAAGGGACGAGGTGGTAACCTTACACTGGGAGCTGTAGATCAACAAGGACAGCAGCTTGGAAATCCCCGAGCCAGTCACACGGTTATAGACTCATTGCTCTGACTGGTTATAATAGGAAGGGCAGGTGCCAACATGTCATGGGCTGGAACTAGGGGCAAGAAACTGAGGTGACTGTCTAGGGCATAATGGGGACAGGGTGAAACCTGCAGGAGAGGCAGTAAACTAGAGACTGGGGGAGTAAGCGAGTTAACACTGGTGGTGGCATCGGCAGGGTGGGGGTGGGGGATAGATGCAAATTGATAGGGCAGGGGCAGTGGTGGTGGGAAGGTAGGGTGCTGGATCTCCTACAAGTGTGGCAGACTTGTCCTACTGTCTCCATCTTGCCCTACTGTCTCCATCTTGCCCTACAGTCTCCATCTTGTGCTACTGCCTCCATCTTGTCCTACTGCCTCCATCTTGTCCTACTGTCTCCATCTTGCCCTGCAATCTCCATCTTGTGCTACTGCCTCCATCTTGTCTTACTGTCTACATCTTTCCCTACTGTCTCTATCTTGCCCTACTGTCTCCATCTTGCCCTACTGTCTCCATCTTGTCCTACTGTCTCCATCTTGTTCTACTGTCTCCATCTTGCCCTACTGTTTCCATCTTGTCCTACTGTCTCTATCTTGCCCTACTGTCTCCATTGTGTCCCACTGTCTCCATCTTGACCTGCTGTCTCCGTCTTGTTCTGCTATCTCCATCTTGCCCATTGTAGGCAGTCTGAGCTTTGGGTATTCACCCTGATTGGCCTGCGGTAGCAAGTTACAACCAATGGGAAGCAATTTTCAGTAGTTCAACACTGGTTCTGTAGCCTTCAATGGATGATGTGAGTGGCACAGGCACCAATGGGATGTATTATATACAGGATTTGTTACATTGATTCCTACTTGGCATTTCCTGCCATTTACCCATGCACCAAACTTCTTTCCTAATCCCAATATAACTGGTAGAAGATGCAGCAACTTATTAATAATATATATATATATATAAAATCATAATATATCATACAATTATTCATTTGATGTTGGATGTCCAAGATCTTGCAATAAATAAAGCCCTTTACTTGCTGTCTCTAGACTACAACTCCCAGCACCCCCTGACCAAAGGCAGGCTAGACCTTCCATGTAGAGATTTTATGCGAGAGGGAACACATGCTGAGGATTCTGGGTATCCCAACGAAATCTGCATCAAATCCAATCCCACATTTACCCTACATTCCTTGGGTCTCTCTTTCCATATAATGTCTCAGCCCCTGATCCACTAATCCAGGTAGCCATATTGCATGCTGGGAGGTGGGGAGATTACGATTTGATTGGATAATCCCGGGATTAGTAGGGGAGGCTGTAGGATTTTGGTCGGCAGATTAATGGAAGAATCAGCACACAGCTGGCTTCTGATCTACAGGTTGCGCCATGCCTGTACCCAATAGGAAACCCCCCAAATTTAATCTTATACCGACCCCACCCTTTGTCTCCCATATGTCCCCCCAGGGATAACACCAGCATGTCTCTTAGTCCAGATAATCTCAAATACAAACTGGGAATGGACGTGATGTAGTACAAATTGTTTGGATAATTTGCTCCAGTTCCATAAAGTTGAGTGGATCCAACCCAAATACCTTGCTTATATTTGTTGTACCTGAGCAGAGTGGTGCATGTTGGGTAAATGCAGATTGGGGTACCTGGAAATTAGGGTGTTTGAGTGGTGCTGTAGTTATTTGGGTATGGGAGCAAAACAGTGCCATCCATCAGGGGCATATAAGTTAGAGAAGTGCATACTGGGATATTTAGGCAGAATTGGGGAGATCTCTGACCCATTCATACAGTGGGGGATAAAGAGCTGCCGGAGCTGCTTGTTGGAGTAACAGGGGGATGAGATCCTGCAGCACAAACACCATTACCATGGCAACCTCCCAATTTAGCAGAACATAATGTGCCGAGTAGAGTTTGTCACAGGGGAATGTCACGCTTGTCCCTCCATCCTCCTGCTGAGCAATGATGTGCAGCTGTCTGACAGCAAAGGGTTAATTGTCTGAACAGGGGATCCCCTCTCTTCTCAGTATTGGCTCTTTCTCCCCCCCCCCCCACTCTGTGGTCTTTCCCTTCCTTGTCTTCCTTCTGTCATGTTACCCCATCTGACCCTGACACTAACCTTTTAGCCCCCCTCATATTTATTCTCTTCCTCCCACACATTTACACTTCTTCTTACTCTGCCCCCCACTTTCTCTGTACTTATCCCAGGAATTGTCTGCCTTGCCTGCCCTTCTTCATCCTTACCCCCCTCCTCGCCAATTACACTTCCCCCTCCTTCTCTCCTTTCCTTACATCTCCTCTTGTGCCCCCTTCTTTCCTTCCCTTACATCTCCTCTTGTGTCCCCTTCTCTCCTTTCCTTACATCTCCTCTTGTGTCCCCTTCTCTCCTTTCCTTACATCTCCTCTTGTGTCCCCTTCTTTCCTTCCCTTACATCTCCTCTTGTGTCCCCTTCTCTCCTTTCCTTACATCTCCTCTTGTGTCCCCTTCTCTCCTTTCCTTACATCTCCTCTTGTGCCCCCTTCTTTCCTTCCCTTACTTCTCCTCTTGTGTCTCCTTCTCTCCTTTCCTTACATCTCCTCTTGTGCCCCCTTCTTTCCTTCCCTTACATCTCCTCTTGTGTCCCCTTCTCTCCTTTCCTTACTTCTCCTCTTGTGTCCCCTTGTTCCTTTCTATCCTCCTTCCTTTTCTGCCTCTTCTCTCCTTCCTTTCCTCTTGTACCCCCTTCTAAGTGCTCCCCTTTCTAACACATTTGAACCCACCCGATTGTTTCACCTGATTTAATTTTCACTGCTTCCCCCCAGTTTTCTGTCACTCTCCCCAACCCCATCAGCAGGACTGGACTGGGAGTGAAAATAGCCCCTGACATTCCAAGTACATAGAGGCCCAAACAGCCCCCAATGATCCAATGTTTCTCTTCTCCCTTGTGCTGTCTCATTAATTCTTTATTACTTCTCGCTTTTTCTCTCTCATTTTTCTCTCCCCTTCTCCCTTTCACCACTGCTATCTTTCTTTTATCTCCATCCCCACGTTATGTCTCTTTCTCCATCAGCTGATTGTGTCTCTAGCTCTCCCCTCACCCTGTCTGTCTCTCCTCTCTCTCTTCTTCTTGTTAACTCTCTCTCCTGCTTCCTCCACCTTCTCTCTCTCTCATTTTCGGCCCTGCCCCTCAGACATTGGCTTACTGGGGAGCTTCTGCTCCCCTCCCATTCCTTTGTTTACACAGAAATGTGATGATGTCACAGTGGTTACCTGGCAACCGTACAGATAAATCAGGGTGAGTGGGTGGTTGCCATGGAGCGTGTTCTCTGGTTTCCATGGATACCAAGCATCTGGTTGCTTTGATAGTGTAAGAGATGCTGGGAGCAGTTGCCGGGTGATCTGCCCCTGTAAGTGACGTGAGTCGTGGTGGGGGGGGTATTTAGTGGGGTGACACAGTGCTTTCAATTAGAATTGTGCAGCAGAAATGTATTTGTCATCACCCCCCAGAGAAGATTCTAGTGGTGTCACCTCCATACTAATACACTGACCCCCCCTCTCCCTGTGAACCCCCTGGCATTTCTTTACTAAGTCTACTGGGGGTAACTCTGCGCCCCTCCCCCATCACACACGCGCTCTCTTTGGGTGCCCGAATGTTAAACAGTCTCAGGGCTGGGGGGGAGGGTTCAATGCTCAGAGAGAGGAACATCTGATATTTGGTGAGCGTCAGTGAGATGGGGGGGCATGGGAAAATAAATGGGGGGGTGATAGACTAATTCTGTATTTATTGGATTTGATTTTAAGCCTGAAATTGACATGAGCAGCAAAGGCAAATATTCATACAGTTCAACTACTACTTCTTACTCTACTTCTCTACCTATTATTCCTCTTCCCCCACCCTGACCAACCCCCATCTTATCTGGCACCCCTATAATAAAATAAGGAACCCCCTCCTCTAGTGTCCCCGCCATTGCCCTCCTCTAGTAACCCTTAATTCTGCATAAGCCAACATAGCCAGGCCTTGCTCAATGGGAGATACAACGGTATCCAGGCAACAGCAAGGGCGGGATGTAAATCCGGGTACCATGGAAACACAGCATCAGCACCGCTGAGTTAAAATAACCAATTAACACCCTGAATTCATAAGGCAAGTCTGTATGTTTTATCCTGAAGGCCAGCAATCTGCTTGTGGTAACCCCTTCTTTGCCAGGCTCCTCTCTGCTAATGAGTACGGTAACCCCTTCCTTGCCAGAAAGGACTTTATTTAATGGATCATTTACTCCTGGGGGAAAAGATGTGAAAGAAAACATTAATTGAGTTGCCTGAGTTTCCCTTAGACTTAGCAGATGGAACTCAATGTCTTTTTTTAACCAACAAATTAAAAATGGGGAAATTAACCCTCTTTTGAATGAAACAGAATAAAGATTGGGGGAATGAGTGTCATTTTCGGAATGAATCCATCATGGCGCTCTCCCGCTGCCTTATACATCAGCCCCTCCCATTAACCCTTTCCCACCATTCCCACGTAATAACCCAATTATTTGCCCAGTGTCTATAACGTGGTGTGAAACGGAGAAAATTGTAACTCTCTAAAATCACATTTTACACAATCCTGGGCAGCTGTTACTTTAAAATTGTAATTTACTCATATGAATTTATAAATAAAATATAGATATAATGGGCAGTCGACCACGACTTTCTACATTTTACCAAAATTTTACAAAATATGGGGCAAATGTCACATAAAAGAAAGCCAAGTAAAGCTGACGTTGTATTTCTTCATGTAATTATTATACAAAAGAGAATAATCTATTTTTTTGGGCAACTGTAACTTTTTACAAAAAATCAGGACAAGTGTTAAGATTTTTATATTACATTTTTTTTTAAAAAAAAAGTATAAATAAAGGAGGGTCAAACAACTGTATATAATTGAATATACATTAATACAAGTTTGGATTATTGCAATTTTTTAGTGTAAAATATAAATGGGAGTCGACCACAAATTTCAGAATTTTACAAAAACTGCGGGAAATGTGACTTTCTTCATGTAAATATATGATCTAACTTTTGTAAAAATAAGTAAATTAGAAGGTGAGAGATTTTACGTTGTAAAATAAAATTGTGCAGCTATAACTTTTCTTTAATGTAAAATTACAGAAAATCAGGGCAAATGTTAAGGTTTTTATACCTGAATTTTTTTATTTTTTTTTAAAAAAGAGGAATGAGTGGAATGTTCTAAATTACATAAAATCAGAAAACTGTAATTTTCTAATATAAATTAAGACAAGTTTGATAAAATATAATACGGGTAGTTGGCCGCAAATGTATTCTAAATTTATCAAAAACATGTTAAAATGTGCCTTTTTTTTTAAAAAAAAAAATTAAAATCAAATAAAGGGGGAAAATGTAAACTGTTAAAAAATAAAATAGGGAAAACATGTGCTTGTTTATAACTTTCAAATGCAAATTAAAATGTGTGACCATAAATACAACGGGGACAACCGTGACTATCCAAAATCCAATGAAGATAAGTGGATGGAGGTTTTCTTTTATTTTTGAAAAAAATAGGGGTGATAAAATTTTTGTAAATTATTAAATTAAAATGTGTGAGCCTTTCTAGAAAACAATAAGAGAAATAAAAGGAGGGGTGTGTGTAATTGCAGAAATGAAATTTGAAACAAATCTGGCAAATGTCATAAAAAATGTAAATTTAAATCAAAAAAGCAGGAGGTTTTGGGGAACTTTTTGATATGAAATAAAAACAATAACTTTTCAATAATGAAGTCTGGTAAAGAAGGGGGGAGACTTTGAATTTAATTTAAACAGAGATGTCAATGAAATAGTGAAAAGTGGGGGCAGAGATTACTGAAAGAAACAGGAGCCAATTTATAAAAATCCAAGAAATGGTTTTTTTTTCGTGATTCATCAAGTGAGAATTTATGAAATGGTTTCTCAGTTAAATTTCTCACATTTATTATTTATGGTGTCAATTTTCTCGACCATGAAAACGCCTGAGAACATTTTTCTCTATTTAAGTGACATTTCCATCGTCTTTGGGGCACAGAAGAACTTTTTTATGTGCACTGAGCCCTCATTTATAATATCCCTGCGTGTGACATAAAACTTTCCTAAATGAAGTAGGGAAAATGATAATTTTGTAAAAAATTAATTTGAGATTTTTGGTCACAACATTTTTCCCGGAACACAAAAAATAAAAAAGGGCACTGAGTAACTTCCGTAATCAAAAAAGAAAATGGGGGGCGAGGGGAAGTGTTTAAAATGAAATTTAAGGAAAGGTAGGCGACTAAAGTGGGGCTAAATCGGGTAGAACTTTTCAAAAAAAAGTGTTTGAGACTTCCCTTGTTTAAGGGAAAATAAAAACAATTTAATTTGCAGAGATTGATGTGATGGGAGCCACATATTTGTCAGTGTTAGTAATTAAGGGTCCCATTCTGTAAGTGAATTTAAAAGGAGGGCGCTCATTGGCTGAGCAGGGTGCGTGCATTAAAAAGGCACTAAAATTCGTCCATCCGAATGAGCCCTAAGTGCTGTCATGGTGATTAATGCTTCTCATTAATTTGCACTTACTCTGTATCTCATAATACACAGATCCTGGTGCAGAAATACACGTTTAATGGCCCCATAAATTGCCCCGTGCTACAATTACTAGAATAATATCCCTAAAGGTGGCCATAGACGTAGAGATCTGCTCGTTTGGTGATGTCCAACTATTGGATCATAATGGATCCGATACGGGTGGTCGGATCGCGGGACTGCATACACGCACAGATGCGGCCACAATACGACGCGATTTTTTAACCTGCCCAATTGAGAGCCGACTTTTGGGCAGATATCGATCGGGAAAGCCCATCGGATGGCCCCACACATGGGCCAATATGCACCAGTCTTATCTTCCCTTCTCTACATCAGATTTATGTGTAGGTGTTACCTGTATTTGTATTTATACTACGGATCAAGGCCGGAACTAGGGGTAGGCAGAGTAGGCACGTACCTAGGGCGCAAAGCTGGGGTTACGCCAGGCACGTACCACCTCTGTCACCTACCTCTAGTCCGGTTCCCTTCTCTGCCTGACTATCTGTGGCATTTTAACATTTTTTCACTTGTGCGTATGCGCAAGAACGCGAGAGCGGTAAATTTGCGCATGCGCACGCGATCACCCATTCACACGCTAAGCCGGCGCTGCGACTGCCCGGCTTGTCTAGGGCGCCTGGCCAGCGTGGCCTGGCTCTGCTACGGATGCATTGAATCCACTATTTGGGATTCGGGCGAATCCCCGAATCCTTGGAGAAAGATTTGGCCGAATACCGAACCAAATACTAAATTACATATGCAAATTAGGGGCAGGAAAGGAAAAAGTGGAAAAAAATTCTTTTGCGACAAAAACTCCTGTGATTTCCCTTCCCGCCCATAATTTATGTATGCAAATTAGGATTCGGGTTTGGCCTGGCACAAGTATTCGGTCGAATCTGAATACTGCTAAAAAACGCAGAATCCTGGATTTGGTGCATCCCTAATTTATACATATGGGATGGAGCTGCCATATTGCTTCCCTTGTTATCCTGCGAGGGCTGTTAAACTGAGCAGTAGGCCCCTAATAGCAAGAGATAGTCAGTCTGAATTGCAGAATGCTAATGAAGAAGGAGGAACTGGTTGGAGGAAACGTAGTGGTACAACTACTAATAATACGCTCTCGTTATTGTGTTTCAGATGAACAGACCAATTCAGGTGAAACCAGCAGACAGCGAGAGCAGAGGAGGTAACAGCGCCCCCCCCATTAACTCCAGTTCAACACTCTAATCCCATTTCTCTCCTTTCTTCTTTTAATCCCTCAATCCTTGTTATATAAACCCCATCCTGTCACCCCTATACTTCTCCTTCACACACAGAGGACCGCAAGCTGTTTGTTGGTATGTTGGGGAAGCAGCAGACAGATGAAGACGTACGGAGGATGTTTGAACCCTTTGGAAACATAGACGAGTGCACAGTCCTGCGGGGCCCTGACGGCACAAGCAAAGGTATCACTGCAACTAATAAAAGGCTTCTGTCCTTTGTTTTCCAATCTGGCAATTTTTACTATTGAGCAGTTCCATTGTGGGTCGCTGCACCATATCAATGGCCATTCAACAACAGATGGACCAGGAGGTTCCCACTCATAATACCTACAATCTAGAAGAAACAGAGATTAATTAATGGGGGTCATTAGTTTGTTGAGTGTTATAGATTCTCATTGCAGAGAACTGTAATTGTGTTCTATGTAATCTGTAATCTATGATCCTGAAACCCCCATTCAATGAAGGCCCAACTGTGGTTGAGATGCACCACCCAGATCCCCCTGTCAACCTTGGGCTGTGCCCATGGGTGTTTAGTAATGAGTTTCCGAATTCAGAAGGTCTCCTTATGTTTAATGATATAGGATCTCCTTCAGATTATGCTCCCATGAAGGATAGTAATATGGAATGTATCTCAGATAATTTCCTAAGGGAGGTTAGTAATGTTGGTTCTCTCCTAGATGGAGCTTGAGTAGAATACAATAATGTATCTCAGATAGTGTCCAGGGACAACCTAGTAATGTTGGTTCTCTCCTAGATGGAGCCTAAGTAAAATACAATAATGTGGATTGTATCTCAGATAGTGTTCAGGGATAAGGAAGGAATGTTGGTTCTCTCTTGAGTTGTGGCTAAAGAGAATACAGTAATGTGGATAGTAACTCAGATAGTGTCTCAAGGGAGGGTAGTAATGTTGGTTCTCTCTTGGGTAGAGCCTAAGGAGAATACAGTGATGTAGATAGTATCTCAGATAGTGTCTCAAGGGAGGGTAGTAATGTTGGTTCTCTCTTGGGTAGAGCCTAAGGAGAATACAGTGATGTCGATAGTATCTCAGATAGTGTCTCAAGGGAGGGTAGTAATGTTGGTTCTCTCTTGGGTGGAGCCCAAGGAGAATACAGTGATGTTCATAGTATCTCAGATCTCAGTGTCTCAAGGGAGGGTAGTAATGTTGGTTCTCTCTTGAGTGGTGCCTAAATAGAATACATTGATGTGGATGGTATCTCAGATGGATCTCTCTCTTGGATCCGGTCTTCATGAAGTCCATTGGTGTTCTTTTTGATGGTGTCCCTGGGGAGGGTAGTTGCATAGGGTTTATGTGTACTCATGGAGTCTAGTAATGGAATGTATTGCTGTTCTCTTCCTCAGGTTGTGCATTTGTGAAGTTCCAGACACACACGGAAGCTCAGGCCGCCATCAACGCTTTACACGGAAGCCGGACATTACCGGTAAGAGGAACTCATGTGTATGCAGCTGTGAGAGGCCATAATCCTACCCTCCATGCTTAGTTAGTGTCATGATACCTGTACACTGTGTGCCATGTGTTGTGGGTAATATCTGTACTGTATTTAACATGTGCCTACTCTGTGCTGTGCAGGGGGCCTCCTCCAGTCTAGTAGTAAAGTTTGCAGACACGGAGAAGGAGCGAGGACTGAGGAGGATGCAGCAAGTGGCCAATCAGCTGGGGATGTTCAGTCCCATTGCCCTCCAGTTTGGCGCATACAGCGCGTACACACAGGCAGTAAGTGACCAGGTGAATTAAACTTTTTTTCTGCTTTTTGGTGTGACTTGTCTGTTGTAGTGTCTGTCTTTTTGTGTCTGCCAGCATGGCCCCTGATTCAACATCTTAGACCCTGATTCAGTAGCATGGCCTCTTAGTCCAGGATTCAGTAGCATGGCCTCTTTGACCCAGATCAAGTAGCACGGCCTCTTTGCCACTAGATCTATTAGCATGGCCTCTTTGCCCCTAGATCTATTAGCATGGCCTCTTTGACCCAGATCAAGTAGCGCGGCCTCTTTGACCCAGATCAAGTAGCACGGCCTCTTTGCCCCTAGATCTATTAGCATGGCCTCTTTGACCCAGATCAAGTAGCGCGGCCTCTTTGCCCCTAGATCTATTAGCATGGCCTCTTTGACCCAGATCAAGTAGCGCGGCCTCTTTGCCCCTAGATCTATTAGCATGGCCTCTTTGACCCAGATCAAGTAGCGCGGCCTCTTTGCCCCTAGATCTATTAGCATGGCCTCTTTGACCCAGATCAAGTAGCGCGGCCTCTTTGCCCCTAGATCTATTAGCATGGCCTCTTTGCCCCCAGATCCAGTAGCACTGCCTCTTTGTCCCAGATCTATTAGTTTGGCATCTTTGTCCCCAGACCCATGGCCTCTCTGCCACAATTCTTATCTGAAGGATCCCAAAACCAAAGGATTTATAGAACAAGCCACATATTTCACCACTTTAATCAATCAAGAGCTCCATTCCCACGAACATTTAAAAAGTTATCCATTTAGGCTTTGAGCAGCTTGGCCAGTCCTGTCCTGTAGTCGTGTTCAGACAGTGCAGTTGGTCACAACCCTGGTGTTCTTGTGTCTCCACATAGCTCATGCAGCAGCAGGCCGCCCTGGTGGCCGCACACAGCGCTTACCTCAATCCTATGGCCACAATGGCCGCTGTCCAGATGCAGCAAATGGCGACAATCAACCCCAACGGGATCATTGCCACACCCATCACCCAAATTAACCCAATCACTTCTTCTTCAGGTGAGATATTGTTAGTGGGACAGAAAAATTCTGATCTGGTTTGTTTTACCTTCAGTTATACCATGTGACTAAAAGGGTGGGTCTATGTTAAACTTTCTAGGTTATGGGTGAAGTTCTTGGGGGATATAAAGACCTTCTGGTTTATGTGTCTCTTCTTTTGGTGCAATCAGGATCCAATCCAAACATAGACCCCTGTCTCTCCACAGGTACCAGTACTCCACCAACACTCACTGCCACTCAAGTATCTGCCATTCCTGCAACGCTGGGAGTCAACGGTTACAGTGCAGTACCCACCCAGAGCACCGTACAGCCCAGCTCCGAGGCAATCTACACCAATGGGCTGCACCCGTATCCAGGTAAGATCCATAGTGCCACACACACATATGAAGCATCTGTCTTGGCTCAGCCTTTGGATGCCAGTGGGATTAACATGGAGTTGTAGCTGCTGGAGGGCCACAGTGTGGACAATTATGATTTACGTGGAGGGGTTTATATTGAGGGGGCATTGCTCTGTTTGTAATATCGTCAATAAAAACGCATCCGCTAAACTCCTGTGTCTCTTGTTTCAGCCCAAAGTCCAGTGGCCCAGTTGGATCCTCTACAACAAGCCTACGCAGGCATGCAGCACTACACAGGTACTGGCCCCAGATAAGGATAATGGTTATGAGCATTGGAAACGTGTCTCTAGGGGGCACCTTGGCAAAGTTCCCAATCACCGTAATGAGAATTTCTTCTTTGTCTAGCCGCCTACCCTGCTGCTTACGGACTGGTCAGCCCGGCATTTACCCAGCCCCCTGCGATACTCCAACAGCAGCCCCCACAGCAACAGCAACAGAGAGAGGGTAGGTATATGTGTTAGCTTCCAGTTTCCCATCAAATCCTTCTGCCCCAGGCCTGGGGTGTTTCCCTACATAAATAACACACTTCCCCGTCCCTGGCAGGTCCCGAGGGCTGCAACATCTTTATCTACCACCTGCCGCAGGAATTCACAGACTCCGAGATCCTCCAGATGTTCCTGCCATTTGGGAATGTTATTTCTGCCAAAGTGTTTGTAGACCGCGCCACCAATCAGAGCAAATGTTTCGGTGAGTGTAAGCCAATCCTGTGTCAGCCCAGCAAATCCATCCAATTATATCTCAGATATGATCCTATGGCTAGAGGCATGGCAGTATGGTCCAACAACCATTGAGAGGCTTCCACTGTTCTAACTGTACAAGACTGGCCAAAGCTAAAGGGTAGATATTAAGCAGGAATAGTTGTAGTTTATACTTCTAGTATTAAAAGCTTATACTCTACTAGGCGTTCTTGAGGATTCACTGATTTCTGCCATACAAAAAAAGATTGTGGCTGTGTTTCCCATATTGTCTTCTTTCCTCGATGGAACCCAGTTGTTCTGTGATACTAGCGATGTATATATTTACTATATGTATTACTGTTACTATATTAAGATGTTCCTTTTCTCCTCAACACGTTTGTCCCTGCAGGTTTTGTAAGTTTTGACAATCCAGGCAGTGCCCAGGCTGCTATCCAAGCAATGAATGGATTCCAGATCGGAATGAAAAGGCTGAAAGTGCAACTCAAGCGACCAAAAGATGCCAACAGGCCGTACTGAGGCGTTCAGGTGGGTATCAAGGGCAGCCAGGACTACCCAGTGTTTCTTCTCTCAGTCGGAGAGGTCACAGCCTGGGTCGCAGTGGGTCCACAGGTTACTGATATGAATGGGAGTGGGCAGCAGGAGCTAATCTTATGGGCTAAATCCATCCTTATCTGATACCTAATCCAAAGGGAGACCCTAAGGATCATTTAGTGAGACTGCAGGGTACAAAATAATCAGGCCCACTGGGAATCAGGCGACTAGTCACACACAAAATATTATTGCCTCCAAACCTTGATCCCCCTCCAGGAGGCACTGTTGTACAGAAGCAGCCGGGTAAGTGTCCCTCGGTGACAATCTGTGAGTGGCGTGTGCTCCTCATGTGCCCTTGTGTGTGTATTCTGCGTGTGGTCCGTATTTTGGAGTGCGGTATCTCCTTGTGTTTTTATGACTGTACTTTAGTTTCTCGTTTATATTTTTCTTTTACATTTGAGTCTATTTTTTTTTTTAAAAAAATTTTGGTTTTGTTCTTACGAGTTAGTTCTGAAAGGCTTTCCGCAAGGGCAGACAGTGAGAGAGTAAAGGGATACTGACGTCTCTAACATAACAGCAGCATCGGAATCTTAACATAAAATACCCCCTTGTTTGTACATGGGGTTTAAAAATAATAATAATAAACTAATTGAATACCTGATACATTTGCCTACAACTTGGCCTTTACTCCATTAAGTAGAATTGGGAGGGCAAAGATTATTCATGCACATTGCCAGTAGGTGGCGCTCAGTTTAGAGTTCAGAAAGCAGTTCCTCCCATCAGATTTTAGCACCGCCCCCAGTTAGAGCACAAGGAAAAGACCCGCCCCCTGGGAGCCAGAAACAATTGCAGGTAAAAAGCTCAAGGTCTTTGATGAGATATCTTTTATTTTTTGTTTCGTAAATGCAATGCGAAACCTAATAATAACTTTATATATGGAATCCTATGCTGCCATTAGGTTATTGATGTTATTATCACTTTAAATACACTTTACATAAGTAAAGATTACGATATAGATTTTTTTGTGGAGACAAGCAAATTTAAAAATTACATTAAAATCGCTACTGTCTGCCACAATAATTAGGCATTTAATATATATATATATATTCATAAATAAATAGAAAAAAATTCAAGTAACAGGAATCTACCTACCTAGTATAAAAGGCAACAAAAAGGAAAAATATATCTGTTTCAGTAAAAATCTATAAAATTAAACACCACAGTGTATGATGACTTGGATATTTTGTTTTCTAAAAATGAGAAATTCATAAATTTTGTTTATAAAAAATAAAGAAAAAAAACTTAATTCTAATTAAATATATATCTAATTATATCTGACTAGCCAGTAAGAACATCAGGAAAACTGCGCTGTAATTATGTGTGTATTTAAATATACAGTATATATAGCCATATTCTATAGATTTGCCAGAAAAACAACAAGACCAAAAAAAACAGCTTCTCTTTTTCTGCCGCTTGAAACCTGCCCACCTCGTGCCAGGGTCCAATCAATCATGAGATGACTCTGTCGCTATGACGTAACCCTAACGTCCATTGGCTGCCCTGGGACAAGTAGCAGCGCCCCTTGTAAGTTGCATCCAATGGAATGACCGTGTTGTATTTGAGAATCTTTCCCCTTCCTCTTCCCTTCCTCCTGTTTTATGCTCCGCCTCTGAGGAGCTGCTCCAGGGGAGTTCCCAGCGATGTATAGAATGCATGGAGTGCTGTGTAATTTTGGAGTTATATGTGCTGTGTATAATACCGTTTATTGTCTGTATGCTCTGTAGTTTTTACAGGGCGATATGAAGCTGGTTGGCCCCATCTTTTGCATAACGCAACCTCAATATGTCACCATAAACGTGAGGTGGCCACTTTGTATTGGTCATACCATAAGGGAGGAGCCCTCGGGTGAATTTCCAGGGCACCAGCAGCAACAAGAACTCTTGAATAACAGGCTACAGATATCAGCAATTACTAGAATACTCCTTAATATGTAGTTCTAGTCTCAGGATGACTTCTTCAGCTTCCAAGGAGCAAAAAGCATTAAAAGTGCCTACAACATTCAATAGTGAAAGATATTTGATTTGGAAGATTTGAGTTGACCATTTGAGATGCTGTGGAATGTGTGAACCCATAAGCTTGTTCGGTGAAATACAATTTTGTATACTAAAGCCTGTAAACATTTTGGGGTTGCGTTTGGTAAAAGGTGCTGCCTGCTTTCTGATAAGACAGATCTATTGTGACTGATCACTTGTAAATTTGACTCAATACTTTTTGGCTTCAGGCTCTTCCCCTCTCTACTACCCTACCCATGACCATATCACCATGTCTCTTCCACCACCCTGCTGTCCCTTCGCTGTGGTAATGCAGACTGTTGGCATTTTGAACTGTGGGCTGTGCACTTTGAACTTTGGCTTGAGCTGCCCTCCCTGTGGCTGATGTGTTTTCCTTCCCGAACCCCTCATTCCAACATTGTTCCAAGTTATCCTGTCCATCTGATGTGATCATTCGGCTGCACCTAGGGAAATGAAGACTGTTGGATTTAGTTGGTTAGGCAGCAATGGGGGTAGGGAATCAAGTATGGCGTTAGCAAGATTCAGATTTGATAATATGGGCGATGTTCCTCACAGGTGTGGGTACAAAAATCCTAAATTACAGAAAGAAATGGGATGGAGAAGACAATTTATGACGGAATACCAGAAGGCATTTTTGGATGATTAATTATAGCTTTAGAATAAAAAGGGCTGACTAGACACGGGTAGGGTGGATCCAACTGAAAGTCATACGTCTGGGATAGTAAGTGCATGTCAGAACCTTTAAAGTAGTCTTCTGCCAACATAATTTTCCTAAGCCCTCTATCCCACCCTTTGCGTGATGCCCTGCTGTCCTCACCCCCTCTCACATTCACTGCCCCCTTTTCCTACCTTCTGTGTCTTGGAGAACTGCTAGTCTACCCCCTGCTTTCCAGCAGATTGCTTGATTTGTTGCACCCCTTCAGTTGTGACAAGAATTGAACCCAATAATGCCCAACAGGTGTCTCCCCTCATGCTAGCTACCACTAGTTTCCACCTCCAGAGACTTAGTACATAAAGATAAGAGAGCCATGGTAGGGGCAGTGTTCTGCGAGAATAGCCAAAGGCAATGGTCACTGAAAGATAAAGATCCACCAGATTCCAGTGGGGGACTCCCCAACAGGATATCAGATTGTAGGTCAGTGAAGTTGACAACCAGTGCAGCATTGTATAAGGAAATCTAGACAAATAGTGTGTGAAAGTTATACCAGTTTGGTGCAAAGGGTCTTCAATGAGGAGCAGCAGGAGAATGAAGGAACATTGGGACTGAGGACTGTGAAGGGTGAATAAGAATATATCATGTCCCTAAAGACTTAAGGAGGTGCCATTCCTTTTTGGTTTCAGATATTTTTTGAGAATTTAAGGACTTTCCAAAACCTACTGGAAGAAAGAGCTCACAATGAGTGAGCAATGATATGGTGCCCTCAGACTGCACTATGTAGACACTGAGCGTGACTTCCTGACTCCATCCCTTTTCCCTGGCCTTGTGGCATCTTCAGCAGCATTTCTGGGTGAATGGGGTGTACGCAGTGTCTGGGGTCCTGTGGTTTGTGCTCTCTACTCATCTGGTCGGTTTGAATTCTGGGTGATATCACTACTAAAATCCACAACTGGCAAAACACATAGAAAATATGTTCTATTGACTGCAATCAAAACTTCTGCTGGTCTCAGTGAATAAAAATTCACCTTTAAGCCTCCATAAACATGTCTCTCTGTTCCTCACGTATCATTTACAGATCATTAGTGGTACGATGACGCTAATGGCCCTTTTTCTATGAGTGGGTCAAATTTTAACATTACCGACAGACCAACCAATTATTCAAACATGTGGTTTAGCCCTTTAAAATAGAGGTCATCAAATTCTACCACAGCCTTCATTTTTCTCCTCTAGCCTTGTTTCGATTACACCTTTTTCCTTTATCATAGAATCCATAATTATTTACTCTAGCTGTATTTTCTCTTTGTCGCTGTCACGTGCAGCTTTACTTCTCTTCATCTTGAGCCCTTCTTCCTTCTCTTCCCTTGACCAAGAACCCTATCACCGATTCATTATAGACGATATTAGCTTCCACCTTTCCCTTTCTCCTACAATTACCTTCTTCTCTTCAGCAACCGTGTTTCTGTAGCTTTGCCTCATTCTCTGTTATTGACTTTTATTGTTAATTGCAGGAGCTTTCTTTCTTTTCATCTCTTCTCTATTTGTCCTTGTGTGTCTCCTTCACTAAAGACTCTATCTTCCATTTATTGTAGACTCTTCATCTAGCTTCCACCTTTTTTTTATCTTTCTCCCAAACTAGCTTTCATCTCTTCACCATCTTTGTCCTCATTTACAAAAGAAATATATCCTATATTTTAACTTTCCATATCGGCCCAATCACACGCTGCTTTCTTGCCAATTTCCACACTGAAGTTTTTTTTTTAAGAAAACTGATCCCCTATGATTCAAACCCAGATGAGGAGGGTGTAAAAGGCATGTTGGCCTATTGATCTCGTGCAGTGCAAGGAGACTCTTGACAGTCACTGGCATATTATTTAAATGTCCTTTCTTGCTTTGTATTTCAGGGTGTGCATATGTTTTGGGGTGCAAGGGAATCCTGGTTCCAGCCCCTTCTACTTTCTACTATTTCTCTCATGACACCTCAGAACGGATTCAAAACTTTTTACTGCTGCTGGACCAAGGAGAACATTTTCTTCAGGGGAAATCTCAAACTGCTAAATCTGGTGGTTGCCCAACTATTAACCAGCAAGGACCTTCAGACATATCCATTCCCCCAGAGATGTAGAACATTCCTGACTCTCTGTACGTCTTAATAAATGGCCGTGAGAGATCAGAGGAACTAAATACTCATAGAAGAGTGGATTTTTTTCATGTCGCGATTCAGCTACCAAAATCCGGAAAGTTGGAGACAATGGTTAAGGCCTTTGGCCGCAAAAGTGCGATTGTACAGACACAGGTTACATTTTTTTGTGGGCCAGGTAATGTGTTTAGCTGATGGTAAATTTCGCGTCTCACAGTTGTTGGGCAGACCAGAAGTTGAGATATTTTTTTTTCATATTCCACAGGCAAGAGTTTAAGCTTCATATTCAAAGGGATGGGATGTATATTTCTTCAGAATCGGGGTGCGGGGGAGCATATCGCACACAGAGAGCCCCTAGCTATTTATTCAGAAACGTCCAGGCAGCAAAGGCTGCTGTGTAAATAGGATATAGGATGGAGGGTACGGGATTTAGTGTGCAATATCTTCTTATCCCAATGTTCTCATTAAAAAAAAAAAAAGTACAAGACTCCTGGCCTTGATGGTCATCCAGAAGCCTAGCTTTACCTGCCGCCCACTCCCACCTTTTCTTAGTAGATAAAAGTCAAAGCACCCAGCGGGGGAGTATATGTGAACCATATGAACACTGATAAAAAATATTGTCCCTCTATAGAACCATAGAGGGACTTTTTATTGGGTGCTCCTAGAAAGCATAAACCTTCCTACAGAGAATGCTACCAAACCATAGTAGATACTACAGCAGAGCATTAAACTGCACAACTTCCTCTAGGGAGCTTCCTAAAAGCATCTCCTCTCCTGTAGGGCTTAGCTGCAAACAGCACACCACTATGTTTCTATTGCCCTGCAGAACATTACTCCTGCCAATGCTCTGCAGGGTTGCTTTCTCTGCCACATACCCTGGAAGTGATAATCACATGGGGGTTCATTTACAGCAGAATGCTGACTTCAGATGCACTTGAGATATTTAAATGCTGGGATGTCATTGCACTACATGGAAAATGCATCTGGCTTACAAGGGGTCAAACCCTAATTTGGGGATGGCTAATGATTGACTGCAGAAGGGCACTGACTGCCCTTTCTTCTCAGTTCCCGATTGGTTTTTTTTTGATTCAGTTAAGGGGGGGGGTCAGAGGTCATAGCCGAAGGGTTGCCGCTATCCGCGCAGAAGGATTAAACATGTTTACAGTCTCTGAAATCTCCCGGAAATTGTACATAATTTTGTTTGCGACTAGAGAAAACAAAAAGAAAAAAAAAAAAAAGAAAAAATTCTCTGCCATTTTATCGTAAAAACTCTAGAACTATTAATTTTTTCTTCTTCCTTTGGTTAAGGGGAGCAGGTATGCAGGGAAAGGGTATTTTAATATAATATAAACAGGTGGGGGCTGGGGTTATAAATGACCAATTCCCTATGATTATATAATGCTTAACTTATTTCTTATTTATTGCTGTTTATTTGGATTTAATTTTTTTTCTGTCTAAATGAAATAAATTTGATGAAGAATCTGCTTGTGATTTCTGTCCGACGTCCGCTATAATTTTTTGCCTTAGGGGCTCCGAAAACTGTACCCCTGCCTCACCCAATATCAAGAATATTGGTAAAAGGAACTCAACAGTGAAGAAGCCTCTCATGCAAGAGGTCCTCTCCTAACGGCTCTATTATGATCCAATCTGGGATGATCAAAGATCTGCTTTTCTGATCTCACCAAACTGGTGGATATTTGAGAAGATGATAAGGAGATACAGGTGAAGTAGCGCAGTTCTCTATGAGAAAGACTCGCGCTAGAACAGGGATGTTGAGAGTTGCAACTCTACACAGTAAAGATAGCCATAAATATATATTATGTGTATGATGGGTCTCGGTTCTTGTCCAACATCCAGGTACTATGGATATAGGTTTTATTTGGCAGGTTTAAAAAATGTTGACCAGCTCCTCCTAAGGTTAGGAGGCCCACACCAGCAAAATGTGTTCATGGAGGCCAAGTAAAATGACTGGCATTGCATTCTCAGATATGATATAAAATGAATGGTAAGCTCTAATGAGCAAAGATCAAAGAAGTTCTATCAGATCTCCATCTCCCCCCACTGGATACTGGTCAGAATGCAGCAATACCACCTTCTCTTATTCATCAACTGTCACTTCTCTTATTCACCATTATCAACATTGATAATGTGTCATAAGCAGAGAGGTATAAACATCGAACATAAATGTACTGGCACATAGCAGAGGTAAAGAGGGTTCTGCTCCTTAGAGCTTACAATCTAAAAGCCGGTCAGTTTTGCTAAATGGAGGCTCAGAGCTGACCATGCAGCATTCCAAGCTTTGGAGCTGTTCAGGTACATCCAGGCTACATGGAGGCCAAATTTGTAATAAATGGCGTGATTCCAGCATCAGCTCAGTCTCACAGAATCAAGAGTTTGATATTTTCACATGTGGTGCCCTAATTGCCACCAGCTGGGGTAGGAGAAAAGATCTGACCCCCTCTCAAACTCCATTCTAAAAATATATTTGCTAAGTAGGCTGGAACCTAGGGCAGCAGCCCAAATAAAGTTCCTAAAGCAGCTCACTGAAAGTAATATAATAATGAAAATCTACCTGCCATGCCAAGCCAGGTGCCCCCAGCACATGTGAGCCCAGGTGTGAGCACAGGTAAGTACAGAAGAGAAAGTATAGTCTCATCAATAAACTGATTTATTTAAAAGAATATGTTACAATTAATTACACTATGGTGACTGTTACCAAACGACATTAGAGTGGTTAGCTCTAGAACGACAAATTAAAAACACTGATGTGAGTCAGGATATTTTTCTCGTTAAACATTTTGCCGTCTTCGAATACCAGGAAAAATATACACTGCCGGAAAAAAATGGTTAGTTTCCTTCTCGAAGGAAGAAGAATAATAAATTAAAAGACAAAACAATGCAGTGAAAGAAGATGAGGACTAGAATGTTCACCCTAGGGGCAGAGAATGGGTCCCCATTGCAGAAGTAATTTCTGGGGGACTGCATCGTTCTACAGGAAACAGAATTCAGTAAACACATAATTCCCTGCAGGGTCCACAGGTGACAGCCTGTTCCTCTGCTGATCGGTCCATCATTCTCATGTAGGGAGAACACACTGGATGACAGTTGTCTTGCAGAAGACCTTTGCCATGAGCATCTACGATTCTCTGAAGATGTCCTCGAAAGGATGATGGTCTACAGTTTTCCTGCAGGAGACATATCTCGATGACATCTATGATTCTCTGTCTGTGTCCTCTAAAAGTTAACCATGCAGTTCTTCAACAGGAACCCTAAAGACCAGTCTATCACTCTCTCCAGGTAACAGTTTAAGGTTCTCCTGCAGGAGCCCTATCCCAATGACCAGTCTTTGAACCTCTGCAGAAGTCCTCTACTGCTGACTCAATGCTCCCACAACAGGAACCCTATATGCTCACCTGTTTTAGTGCTTTCCAGAGTTCTATCTGTCTAACAAGACAAGCCTATCATTCTCTACAGAGGTCCTTTAAAGAGAACTATTTCAGGAGAACAATTTGGGTGACTACCATTTGCCTGCAATACTGATCCTTGGCACCCATGCAGTAATATAGAAATATTCACAGGGCAACAGTCTATAGGGCCCTTGCAGGCCTCTTCTTCTGGACACAGTTTCACTTCCTCAAGAGACATATGACTGTCTCATTTACTTGAAGAAGTCCCATCTGGGTGACTTATTGCTGGTGTGGCTTTCTACAGATGTCACCAATGGAAGTTTTTGACGAGGAACATCGAGACCAGACCCTGTAGAATCATGCTGCCAAGCAGTAGAGAGCGGTCAGTCCCCTGCAGAAAAGGGAATTTGCTCAGGACTCAAGACGGGACAGACTGACCTTCCTGTGAGTCCCTTAGATGCTGTAGCCTTACAACAGGTTAACGGCACCTCCTCCTCCCACCAGTTCACACTCCTGTGGATCACATGGGTTGAACTTAACCCTCTATATAATTAGATGCTGTTTGGTGAAACAGATTCCATAATATTTGTGTGCAAAAGAATAGACATAATCCTACATTCAATTCACCATGGTGCCCTACCTGCCCATCCTACATCTGAGTTCTGCTAGTTCAATAGGGCGGCTAGCAGAGGGATTCCTGGGTTTGCGCATGCAGGCCACTAAGGGTACAAACAACCAGCAGTCATCTTGCCGGGCCAATAAATCATTAAATGGCAAAGTGCCTGGGACAGGAGCAGAGAAGAATGTCATGTGCTGGGCTGTCCCTTCCAAGCGTAAGAGCACATATCCTTCCTCTTACACACTCCCTGCACAAAGAGGAAGATGTAAAAGGAAGCAATTCTGCCCTGGCTTAACCCATTAGGTACCTGAAGGCAAAACTCAGAAGGGCAACCTTCTCCATCCACCGTCCATAGGTCTCAAATACTGATATCCTTCCACAAGGACAGAGACTGCAGCAAGCTCTTCCCTGGGAGAGGGAAGCTGAAATGAAATGTAGAAAGGAGGAACATTTGCTATTTACAGGGGAGTTTGGGCAGAGCCGTTCCATGCGGCAATTTAAGGGTACAGGGTAGAAGTAGGATGTTTAGCAATGAAAAGCATGGAGACTCCTAACGAGGGATAATAATGACATGGGTGGGCCCCCAAGGCAGTCTTAATTGCTCCTTTTTATGGCTCGTTAATGGGATCTTCCCCCAAGGACTCCTCGAAGCAGCCAAGTGATCCGGTGCATGCGTACAATACGGATATAAATATATGTATCACACAGTAGTTGTGCACGTACGACAGTCCTAATTCCTGATTGGCCAGCAGAGGGGTGGCTTTTCATCTCCCTCCCCCGAGGAGAACAGCGACGGATTCTGGAATCCAAAAGGTCAAGGGAAGGAGGGGAGGGTGGTAGTAGTGTTAATGGGGGGCAATAAGTTTGGGACTAGACTACAGGGGCAAGAAAAAATTGTGAAGCATTACATAGCAAGTGACAGACATTGGACTGCTCGGATGTTTAAAGGACACTGAAATGGATCCTGACGGGAGGTAAAATGCTTGTGTGTAAATTCAGTTGCCCCTTCCCACCTCCCCACAATGCATTACAACAGACTGAGCCAGGGGCCACACAGCTCATGACTCCCATTTCGTTTCATTCCTGGCCAAGCCGATTCGATGTTGTGTTACACTGTTACGGAGCTCCGCCCTGCGGTGAGGAAAAGGGGTGGGGCTCAGGTCTTGCCGCGCTGATAGAGAGTGTTAGGTGCTGGTGTCCTTCTGCTGCAGCCGTACAATCTGAAAGATGTTCTGCAGAGGAGAGAAGGAAGGTTACACAAGTGTGGGAGCCCCACTGTGACCCGCCCCCTAAGAGCGAGCAGGAGGAGGTGTGGCTACCTTGCTGCATGTACTGTCAATACTGCAATTCTTATTGTCCTTGTCGGTCGCCTCTTCTTCAACCTTAGCGAGAAAAGAGAAGCATTAGAAGAGCCCCCTTATGCTTGTCCCTCTTGTTCTCTTCTAGACCCCAGAACTCCCCAAACACACATAGGCACCCCCCACCTCAACCTAACAAACTACACACCAATTTACCTATACTGCATTAGCCCCCGTTGACCTCTTGTTGCTTCTCTGGCTAATAATGATGCCCTAGAGCCCTCAACCCCACAGACAGCACGTGGGCACGAGACAATTCCATGTGAGAGTGAGTGGCCATTACCTCTTTTCTCCACTTCAGCTCACAGAAAACCCTCTCGAAGCATTCGTGCATGTAGTTGAACTGCAGGAATGAGAGCAGAGTTAGGGGTCACAGAAATGCCTTTGAGGGAGAGGCCACCACAGATGGTTTCCCTCATACTCACGTAAGGAGTGAAGATCTTCACCCATCGTGGTTTCTTCTCTCCTCGGGCGTACTCAAAGCAGAACGCCATTCCCTCCTCGTCTGTGTCCCACCGCTGCATCTCATCCCACTCAAACGCAATCACCTGGTTCTGGAAGCAGAAGCCGGTCAGAGCAGATGTTGATACTTTGGCCCAGAGTATCCCCACCATGATCCCTACACACCTCTAGCTGTCCCTCATCGGTGCAAGCCAGCAGTTTGAAGTGCTTGATACTGATAGAGGTGACAACATGTCCCTTCCTGCGGGAGTCACAGGAGCAGTGCGGGAAGATAATCTCGTTATAGCCATCACAGCCCCTCAACATATTCAGATACTAAGGGAGGGTAGAGAGGAGGGTAAGAGCTTGTCAGAAGAAAGACAATTGGTGGAGAGAGGAAAGGTAATGGGAAGGTGCATGGCAGCTGGTGAGCGCGGAGCTTGGAAGGTGCTGGGACAAGCGGGAAAGGTTAAAAAAGAAGAGCCACATGGGATGGAAGAAGGCGGCTCCAGCATGGAGAGCAAAGGGGCGGATATGAGAAAGGTTAATGGAGGCATGTACGCATGGGCTACTCCTGTCAGTGCGACCACCACTGCTCTCACCATCAACATCTTGCGCTGCTCACACAACTTCTGCAGCTGGTAAGATTTGTCTTCTGCCTTGATGTAGCCTCGCTTCACATCATCCACTGCCTGCAGGGGGGTGACATGTAAATTTAATGGGGTCACTGCTACTGATCAGCCACATAAAAGAAATAAATCCTGCTCCATATGCCCAAGCTTGTGATACAATAACTATGCTCTGAGAGCTGAAGCTTCTGCTCCTATCAGCCTTATATGCCCTGCGCCCTCAACAAAACCTCCACACTTCCCTCAGCATTATTCCACAGTTCCATCAACCTCACAACCACAGTGCTCCCTCAACAAGGGTTTCATGTAATCATTAGCCTCACCGTGGCCTTGCACCCTCAGGAGAGCCTCTCATAAATGCTCCACTCCCTCAACAGAATCTCCATATTTCCATTAGAATTAACATTGCATTGTTTCATTAACTGAACCCATATTTCTATTAGCTTCACAACCACAATGCTTCCAGAGATTCCATGTTTCTATTATAGCAATTTTCCCTGAATTGATATTCCATGTTTTAATCATCCCTGCAAATGCCATTCTTGCTGAACACAGCCTCCATGTTTCCATCAGTTTATCTGCTTCACTGCCTCAGCTGTGCCTCCATATTTCCATCAACTTCATCTGTTTCCATCAGTCTCAGCTGCTCTGATCCCTGTAAAGTCTCTCCATGTTTCCTTCAGCCTTGCAACTGCAGCACTCTCTTAGCTTAGCCTCCATCAGCCTCAATATCGTTGAGTTCCCTTGAGCATAACTCTACCATTAGTTCACAAGTGGACTGGATTCTGAACTAAGCTTTTTTGTGGACTCACCAATTCCGCTACAATTCCATCAGACCCTGTTTCTTCCTACAACAGTTGCATATAAACTTAGCACCATGTTTTGAGAAGTCTTAAGAAGTTGGTATGACTCACCTTCAACCTACTTGCTACACAACCTGAAAAACTTTCATTTATCCCTCAGCAAATCCACGAGGCTGACCACAAAAATACCATCGGTTCATTTCACATGGGCCCCAAAACTCAATGTCAAGTCTCAATGAGACCCCCCCTGTCACACATGCTTTGTTTACCTGGTGGAAGAAGAAAGAGACAGCCAAGTCATTGTCCTTCAGCAAAGCCTCTTCTGAGGTTGTGAACAGCCATTTCCGGACAGTGAGACAAGTCCCGGGAACCGCAGAGGTGTAATTCTGTACATATAACTTGTGGGGGAACTCATTGGGGGCCAGCTTCCTGACTGAACCCAAGAAAGAAAAGCAACAGTTGACCTAGTTTGCCAAGCACATAAAGTCTTCTGCACCCAAACTGCCAAAGATCTGCCTAGGTGCTTCCCTTGAAACAAGCCAAGTTCTGACTGGTCCTGATTAGTTCTGCAGGCAACTGCATTGGGGTGCTAAGAATCAAGTCAAATAATAATAAAATGGTTTCCCCCATCTGATCCATTTATCTGGTGCCACTAGCCCACATGAAGGATTGTAATGGAAAATTTGGATCTGCAAGAGCTGGAAATGTCAGTGGGATCCAGAGAGGAGTTACCATCAACGCACCCAACATATCTGTTCCCCTTGTACTGGTCAGTAAGAAAAGTTTTTTGGTGTTGTGTCTTTAAGAGGAAGGCTCTAGTTACAGCAGAACCAAAAAACCCATATCCTCCAACTCTACTGAACATTAACCTTTTCTCTCAGTTAAAAATTACTGTCGTCGATGGGGGTGACAGATCCCTACACTGCACGCTGGATTGGGCATGAAGAGCGGAAAGCACTTACCAAAGGAGTGATTAATGACCTCAAAGAGTGCAAAATAATTGGCTGTAATTGCGTCCATCCCGATCTTGGCACCGAGGGCCTACGGGAAGAAGATGGAGTCGGTGACCGTGCCACATGGACCTCGTGGAGGCCACACACAGATGGGGAGTCCTTACCTGGTACACCTGGTCCGTGGTACTGTTCTTCTTCACTCTCACGGTTACAGTGGATTTGTCCGGTAAGGCAATGCGCAGCTCCACGTCAGATACCCCATTGTAATTCTGCAACAGGGGTTAGAAGATCAGCCCATTTCTCTATCAGCACCGCCTCTCCTGCTCAGAGACACAGAACGACCCCACCCCAAATAAACCCAACGGTGTCTTTGTACCTCATCAGACTCGGACAGGAACTCCTGCATGATGTCACTCTCCCCTATGATACGTATGGAGCACACTGCAAGGAACACACAAATTGAGGGATGAAATTTGCTCTGGAACTTGTGCAAAACCCTGACCCAGGAACTTCTCATTATTCTGCCAATTGTCTAGTCCAATACCAGTTTGGCCCACTCTCTAGACTGGTAAAGAGATGCCACCCCACCCTCCGCAGCATCTTGAACTATAGAAGCCTCCACCCCCAACATATAAAGTCCTAAATTCCTCAGTGATCTCTTTGCACCGAACTCTCTTACATAGTAACCCCATGATGGACTTTGGCTTGAAATGGTTCTGCCTGCTTGGGTCTCTGCCATCATCATTCTTTCTATTCACACCCCCATCTCAAATGCATCTTCCCAGCATGTTGCCCTTCCTCACACCTTTTTCCAAATACTCTTCCAGGCCCCTCCTGCGAGCGTCCAGTTGCTGCTCCGATAAAGAGAACGGCCACTTCCCTGGCAGCCGGGGAAAGGTGAAGTTGGCAAACTCTCGTTTCAGGTTCTGGTTGAGGATGGCAAACTCCCGGTATCGCTTGGAGCAGAGCTGCCTGCCGGCCATGTACACGTTGTATACCTGCATCACAAAAGGCAAATGTACCAGGTCCAACCACATTACCAGAACCATCTAGTTACCGGGCAATGCCAGGGTGCCATCCCTTACCACAAACTTCTCTCCATTCTGCTCCACGTGTTTGTATGTGGGGATGGAAATGGGCACCGCCTGCTTCTCGGTGTAATCATAGAACGACTGCCCCGAGGAGTCATCACTTGGATCCAGGTTCTCCGCCTCGTGGGGTGGCACAGACAGGACCGTGAGGACGAGCTCCTTCTCTCCGGCCCGGATCAGATCCACTACTTGCTTGTGAGTGGCACCTTCCACATTCACCCCATTCCTGGGAGGAAGCAAATAAAATAGCTCGGTGTCATTGCTAATGGGGTGCTGGGAACTTGGTCTCCTGAACCCAAATACAAGGGGCAAAGGGTGAGAAGGGAATGGGGTTCTCTGGGTTACAGGGATCAGGTAAGGTCTGTGGTACCAGTGGGATCTCCGTCCTACAAGGAGACAGTTTTTGACTGGAGGTGAGATTTGGGGGTCATTATTCACAGAGTGTACATAGGGGTGAATAAAATGTATCTATATAGGGGGGGGGGAGACCCCTGAGTATGGTGTCATTACCTACACACTTCTCTACAGGAGATAAGTGCCCCATACACCGGGCACCACTGAGTTCTCTTTAATAGTGTGACCCAAGGACACCAGTACTTGTTCATTCTGGCCAATAAATAACGAGATTGAGCTCTACAGGGTGTGAATCCCAGTAACTTAATCTGTGTTTGGGCTAATCAGTAACACAACTGATATACATTCTGTACCTCTCTGAGCACAATACACAGGTAATTACACAGCACAGTGCGTAGCCTGGATAACCCCGTTACTATGGTACCCAGCACAGCAACCAATAGGCATGTACAATAGGCAAGCCCAGTGGCACCAATAGCCTTATAAATGGATCCGGGGGCACAATACTTACCGCAAATCTCCCCCTAACTGACCTTCAGACTGGGCCCACTTAGTTCATAACAAGGTTACAGATATATAGAAACATTGGGGTGTCACCCTGCTATAGTTCCAGGGGTACCCAGGGTACAAATAGGCACTCACCCCAAATCTCCCCCTAACTGACCTTCAGACTGGGCCCCCTTAGTTCATAACAAGGTTACAGATATATAGAAACATTGGGGTGTCACCCTGCTATAGTTCCAGGGGTACCCAGGGTACAAATAAACACTCACCCCAAATCTCCCCCTAACTGACCTTCAGACTGGGCCCCCTTAGCTCATAACAAGGTTACAGATATATAGAAACATTGGGGTAACAGCCCCCCCATACACACAAGCATTAGTCAGTAGAAGGTTGGTGAATGGTACAAAGTGCACAAGTGTCACATGAGAAGAGGAAGAAGAAGAAGAAGAAGAGGAAGAAGAGGAGGAAATAATGTTACAAGACAAATCGTTTCTGGTCGGGGGAAGTGGGAAATGTGGAGAAAGAGAAATGTGACAGTTTCCCAGTGACAGTTGAGCCAGTGAATATGAAGTGAGTGGAGGAGATTTGGGGTGAATGTTTCATTAGAGCAAAACGACTCCCCCCCCCAGAAACCTCTCGTGTAACATTCTCTCCAACGTCCCAGCTCTGGGGCCCCTGTATAAAGCTCAGCCTGTAGAATTACCCACAATGCCCTGTGTAACAAGGGGCCCCTGGGTAGTGTCAATAAAGTGCAGATAAAGATGTATATGGGGCCCCCACTGACCCACAGTCACATTGTCCTCAGATTGACTCGTAGGTCTGGGGGCCCCACACTCACATCTCCAGACCAGACAGTTATAAACAGGGGCCCCTACACTGACACCCTCAGGAGAAAGACATATACAGAGGGGCCCCAGTACTTACACCCCAGGTTATATCAGGAGGGGCCCCTAGGCTTAGGCACAGACACCCCCAGGATAGATTTATACCAGGAGGGGCCCCAGGACAGAGATATATCAGGAGTGGCCCCTAGGCCAGGGCCCCAGTCTTCACACCCCAGAACACACTAATACAAGTACGGGCCCCATGACAGAGATCAGGAGGGGCCCCAGGATAGAGATAGAACAGGAGGGGCCCCAGAGATGAGGAGGGGCCCCAGGATAGAGATAGAACAGGAGGGGCCCCAGAGATGAGGAGGGGCCCCAGGATAGAGATAGAACAGGAGGGGCCCCAGAGATGAGGAGGGGCCCCAGGATAGAGATGAGGAGGGGCCCCAGGATAGAGATAGAACAGGAGGGGCCCCAGGATAGAGATAGAACAGGAGGGGCCCCAGAGATGAGGAGGGGCCCGGGAGAGAGAGAAATAACAGGAGGGCCCCCAGTACTCACACCTCGAGGATCCGGTCCCCCTTGCGGATGTGGGCGGAGTCGGCGGCCCCCCCGGGTAACACGGCGCTCACGTGCTGGAGGGGCGCGTAGAGTTCTCCGTTGATGCTGCGCAGTTGCCCCCCCTCACTGACCTGCCCGCGGACATTGAAGCCGTAACCGGACTCGGACTTGACGATACGAACCACCCTCGGGCCCCCGGTACTGCCCGGCCCTCCGCCCCCGTTCCGCTGCCCAGAATGGATCCCGTCCCCCTCCTCGTCCGCCATCTTTTCCACTGACCGGGAGGAGCGAGGCGGAGTCACGGGACCAGCGCGTCACCCGCGGCGAAAGTCGGGAAATGCAGTCCGGAAATGCTGAGGCAGCGGAGAGCGCCGGCCAATGACAGAGAGTCTGCCTGGAGATCAGCCAATCCGGGAACGCGGGAAATAGTGGCGGCGCCGATAGGTCGCTACAAGATATAGAACGTCCAATCATAGCTCAGCAATCAGTTCCTATAGCGGTGCGGCTGGAGATATCCAATCACTGTGTCGGCTAATTAGAGGCGTGCCAGGAGAGCAGGCGGCCAATAGCAGGCGGAGTAGAGTTACAGCAAGAAATAGAACACAAACAAGAGGATTAAATGGGCAAAACTGCTACTGATTCGCCAAATGTCTGTACATTTCTGGAGCTTCCAGACTCTCACAGACCAAAAACCCCTATTCCACTGACATTAACTCCAGGAATCAGTAAAGGTTGCCTCTAACAGTCACCTGACCCCAGAAATCCATTTATTTGTTGTGAAGTTCATATTCTGCTCATTCCTAAATGGCTAAATATTAGGGTTGCACTGAATCCACTATTTTGGATTCGGCCAAATCTCCGAATCCATCTTGGAAGATTCGGCCGAATACCGAACCGAATCCTAATTTGCATATGCAAATTAGGGGCGGGAAAGGAAAAAGTGGAAAAAAATTGGTTTACTTCCTTGTTTTGTAACAAAAAGTCATGTGAAATCCCGCCCTCCCCACAATTTACATATGCAAATTAGGATTCGGTTCGCCCAGGCAGAAGGATTCGGCCGAATCCGAACTCTGCTGAAAAAGCCGAATCTTGGCCGAATCCCGAACCGAATCCTGGATTCAGTGTATCCCTACTAAATATGTGTATTTGTCCCAATGACTGCAAAGCTTTGCTTTATGCAGGAAGTTACCAGAATGCTTGCACTTTACAGCATTGTATCGCCCACCTGTCACTACATACTGAGATAAAACATGATAAATAGGATTCCCACGGGTCTTCTGAACAGTTTGACACCCAACATGCCCAGGGTTTCTAAAGATGGTCAAATGCCGGGACCCCAAAATGAATGTGTTCATAGCAGCCACCTTTTCCATTCACAGACAATAATCCTGGCACCATATTCTTCCACCAATGGTGGCCTGGGGGCATTAACATGTTGTCTCTGGTTTCAATGATAAAAGTCTCATTGTTACTGGGCAGGGGGCAACTCTAACGCTGAGTGTCAGTACCAGGTCTCATCTCCCAGAAGCTGCTGTACTTGAGAAGATGTACGCCAGCCCTATGGCAAATAATAAGCATATTATGGGCTTGCTGATGGGGGTTTACTTTCCTGTTAAAGGAGCAGTAACAGCACAATGAATATAACCTGACATAGTTTTTATTTCTTTGCTGTATGTGTCATATTCTTATTTCTGAAGCAGAAGTCTTGTGTTTGTTGCAGTGAATTTGCTATCCGCTCAGTTGGGTGCCGCCATATTTAATCTGCTGCTTTAAGAGCCCTGCCCAGTCTAATGGATAGTGATACATACTCATGAACAGCCCCCATAGAGCCATAAGACTACAGGCTCAGTTCTACAGTTACAGGGGGTATTAATGTGTCCTTACTCAGGAGGCCAGCAGGTGGCAGTATAACCAAAAGTAGAAGTTTAGCCTCTTATTGGCACAGAATTCCCATTAATACCCCAGCCTGGCACAATCAACTCATTTTCTTGTGGCACTGATGTGGCACGACTGGCACCGCCAACAAGGAGGTTGGAATGTAGAATCTTTACCATGTCTGGTACCATATAGTAGTTACTCTTGCAAGTGATCAATGCATTGCTAAAGCCAGCAGTGTATTTAATTGTAAGCTCTTTAGGTCAGCATACTCAATCTCCAACATGGCTGCATTTCTATTGTGGGAAACAGTTCAGTAGACTTTTGCACTAGGGCTGTAACCCATAGCAACCAGGCAGCTTTACAAAATCTGCTAATATTTAAACAAATGACAATTAAACAATTAATGTACCTCCAATGCCCTGAATATTCCTGAGGGGGGGGGGGTAATTAACTGATCTGGGGGTGGAGCCATGGGGTTTTCCTCCTGGAGGGGAGTCACATATGATGTTTTCAAGCTTTCAGTATTCTAACTGCCCCAAACTAATTTAAGATATTATAATTAATTAGTTGACAATAATAAATTTGGTCTTACAATCCAGGTTGCAGGGGGTCACTGACCCTAGCAACCACACAGAATAGTACAATTCAGCAGATTTTTGTGTCTTTTTTTTTTTTTAAGGGAGTGATAAATAAAGTCTCCTCTTCGGGTTGCCCAGGTCTCCTCCACTCTGGCACCCAGCAGGTTAAATCTCCCCATCCCATGTGACCCAGAGTCAGAGAGCAGAGGGGCGAGCCATGTGCTGGGTGTGTAACACGCCAATTATATGTGGGTGTGTGCGGCAACTCTGATACAGGAATCCTGCCAGAACATGATGTGAGCTGCGCACATCTAAACATCCAGCGAGGGTTATTTATGGCTGTTCCCTGTAACTACTACTGGCATCACATCTGTATTTATACCCCATGTCATGTCTGTAGGGGGGGGTAAGAGCTGTAGTTCTGCATCTGCCGCTGAACTAAAACTCTCAGCATTCATCTGTCTCTTATTTATTTGGATAGGAGGGAAATACCTTACTAATTCCTGTAGTTTAGGGACTCTTTTAAGGTCAGTTCCCCTTTAATAAATGGAACAAGTACACAAGAGGTCAAAGCCATAGACAGAACAATGAGGAATGCACAATATACAAATATAGGACACAAACGGATACACAAATACACACAAACAAGGGTCGGGAGCGAAACATCACACGCCCAATTCTACATTCTGACACCAACGAGATTTCGGATGCCCAGTAATTAGCCCAAAACACAAGGTTCCCACAGACAGAGGCGACTCCATGAGTATCATAACTTATTTATTTCTATTTACACTTCTACTTATGTTAGAGGTTCAGTAACCAAATAAATACACACACGTTAATGTAACAAAGAGAGAGAGAGAGAGGATGTTTTTTGTGGTTTTTCCCTGGGATTCTGGGTGGACAATGAAAAAAGCCTGTAAGGGTTAGGAAAGTCCCATACTTATCAAGGAGAGACATGTGAGGGTTGGGGAACTCTGTGCCCATGAAGGAGAGACATGTGAGGGTTGGGGAGTTCTGTGCCCATGAAGGAGAGACCTGTGAGGGTTGGGGAGCTCTGTGCCCATGAATGAGAGACATGTGAGGGTTGGAGAGCTCTGTGCCCATGAAGGAGAGACCTGTGAGGGATGAGGAGCTCTGTGCCCATGAAGGAGAGACATGTGAGGGTTGGGGAGCTCTGTGCCCATGAAGGAGAGACCTGTGAGGGTTGGGGAGCTCTGTTCCTATGAAGGAGAGACATGTGAGGGTTGGGGAACTCTGTGCCCATGAAGGAGAGACCTGTGAGGGTTGAGGAGCTCTGTGCCCATGAAGGAGAGATCTGTGAGGGTTGGGGAGCTCTGTTCACATGAAGGAGAGCCCTGTGAGGGTTGGGGAGTTCTGTGCCCATGAAGGAGAGACCTGTGAGGGCTGGGGAGCTCTGTTCCCATGAAGGAGAGACATGTGAGGGTTGGGGAGCTCTGTACCCATGAAGGAGAGACCTGTGAGGGTTGGGGAGCTCTGTTCCTATGAAGGAGAGACCTAAGAGGGTTGGGGAACTCTGTGCCCATGAAGGAGAGATCTGTGAGGGTTGGGGAGCTCTGTGCCCATGAAGGAGAGACCTGTGAGGGTTGGGGAGTTCTGTGCCCATGAAGGAGAGATCTGTGAGGGCTGGGGAGCTCTGTACCCATGAAGGAGAGACATGTAAGGGTTGGGGAGCTCTGTACCCATGAAGGAGAGACATGTGAGGGTTGGGGAGCTCTGTACCCATGAAGGAGAGACATGCAAGTGTTGGGGAGCTCTATGCCCATGAAGAAAATACTTCTGTGGGTTGAAGAACTTTGTGCCTATGAAGGGTTGAGGAGGTCAAATACCCCAGGGGTACAGATAAAAAGTTGGACTCAGCAGAGGTGTCCCTGGCTTGGTGAATGCGATGAGCAGCACTGAAAGGATAAAGAGATGACAGACACAGGTAACAGTATTCTGCCTCCATATCGAGAGGGTGGAAAGGCACAGAGAAGGCATGCAGGATATTATGGGGTTATTATTGGGTCGGAGGATGGGAACAAAGACCAACATTGCTCATGAACAGGACGGATCATTTGTAGGAGCTCTGAGAGAAGTCCCAGATCTTTGGTCATACAAACACAGGAGAGGCCAACTTGCAAGGCACTTGCTCTATATCATTTTTGCAGAGGTCTGTGTTGGGCTTTGCAGCCTTGAAGAGGTTTGGTTTGATCAAGTAAACAATAAGCAGGCACTGCTCTAGCTCCTTGTGATATGCTGAATAGGAATCTTTCTCAGCTCGTCTACTCTATAAAGTTAATTGACATCTTAATATCCAGTTTTATATCTATGTTCTAGGTTACATGACTTATATGACTGTCTAGAATCCAATTCTACCTTCACAATCTAAGCTACACACGGTAGGAAGATCCAAGTGTTCAGGAAAAAAATAAATACGGGTCCTACAGATCATTTAGTACCCACAGTGCTTTTCTCTTGTTGGTGTGAAACCCTCAAGGGTCATTGAGTGCTCCTGGGTGTTCTCCAGGATTCAAAGGCTGGAAGTTTGCGGAGCACAGCTGCCAAGTGGAGACTTCAGGTGATGTCATTCCAAAGACAATGGGTAAACAAGAAGGATGAACCCAGCTGGTGCTGCTGATCATCTACGGAGTCCTATGGAGCACCAGCCCTGGATAGTTATGGCGGCACTGGTAGGTTTCCAGGTGCAAGTCACTTTCACAGTTCATGTCTCCACCAATTTAATGAGAGGAAAGGGGCGACCAGATCCTGGTGGGAGGTATACTCTTTTACTGCAAGAAAAGGGGCATGAAATGTGATATACGTTCATATATAAAACATATTAACAATGACTAATTAATCTATAAGAAATAAATGTAGCAATGCTTATTTTTCACTTACAAATTTGGAGTAGGTTTGGTGGAATAGCCCCGTGACAGATAAGATGTGTGTCCTGAGTTGTTGGACATGAAGTGGTCCAGTTTATCTTGCAATTCAAGATTCTACAATATAAAAAAAAAAAAAATTATTCTACAATATAAAAAAAAAGACTTAATAGAGTTCTAGGTTATGCTGGGTTCTACAAGAAAATTGCCACTAGATTTTTAAAGTGCAGGCGAACAATCTGGATGATGTTTCTCAGTCTAAGAAATGGTTCTAGATCCTCTAATGCAAAAAACATATGTTCCAGGTTCTGCACTGCAAATGTTCTAGATTCTACAACATGAACACAACAATATGCCACGTTTGTTGATAGCATCACTCAATAAAACACGAAGCAACAATTCAATGTTACTTGACTGTATTGATGTTTTAAAAGATGAGCAATGTAGAGATACAGAATAATTTCTGGACACATTGGCTAAAGTCCACTCACCTCGGCCTGTAACCAAGAAACCTTTTCCCGTAGCTCCTGAATCACTGTGTCTTTCTCCTGCATTGCTGTCCTGGAATTTTGCAGCTATATGGAGAAAAGAGAATGAGCGCACTCTTTAGAACCCGAGATTCCCCTACAGGAATATAGGACCATAGGATGTTTGCCCCACCCCAGAATCATTTAGCACCCAACTCACCTGCTCAATCATTTGTCGCACTTTCCTTTGCTGACTTTTTAACATGTCGTCCAAGTGATGAATCTTTTCCTTTAGATTAGCCACTGTCTTCTCAAGTTCCTCACACCTAAGAAGAAGAAGCAGAGTGAGCCACCACCATTGGGAAGATAAGTACTAGGACCAACATTTAGTTGGACTCGTACCTGAACCCACTCAAGACAGAGTCTAAACTTCTCCCTGTGTTCCTCAAAGCTTAATTTGCCTCCGTCAGTCTTTAACTTGGTGTATCCTTGGCTTCCAACAACAGCCTTGTAGACTAAGCCCTAAAATTGTCACAGCTTGGGACATTAAGTCTGAAGCCCCTGACACTGAGCACTGTCTTTGGAACAATAACCCTACTCCACCCTCACCTCTCCTGCAAGGGTTCATCTTGCTTTCCTTGTTTCTTCATCTTTTCCAGTTCCTCCTCATTTTCCTTCATCTTCTGCAGCAGCTGCTGGTGTTCCTGTCAAGGAGACAAAACTCAGTGTAAGATTAAGAATCAATTGGATTGGGTTCCTTCCCTGCAGACTGCCCCATGAATGCTGAATCGGCAGAAGAAGGCGTCTCCATTCATTAACCACAGCCCTCAGCCTGAAGGAACAAACATTCCAATGTAAATACCTTTAGAGGTCTCCCTCCAACAACATTGATAGCATGGACCAAGCTGCTGGTGGGCCCAAAGGGAACAGTTTCAATGTAAATCAGATCTTTCTACCCAAGCACAAGGGGCTTCAGGGATGTTGCTATCGGCCTTGATAGTTTGGCAAAGCTGCTCTCAATTAAAACCTCTGCAGAAGAGCATTTGAAATTGGGACAATGTAAGGAAAGCACACATTTCCTAAATACCCTAAAAGGACCCCACAGGAGTGATGTAGGAATCCCAACTGATAGAAAGGGCAGAGGGTCCATCATTTGACATCTGAGCTGCCCATTGCAGTCTGGAACCCTTACTTTCTCCATCCCGGACATCAGCCTCCTCAGTTCCTCCACTTCTTTTTGTTGCTCTGTCGTCTTCTGCTCGGCCTCCAACCTCCCTCGTCGGTTCTGCTCAACCTCAGCCTGGCACTGGCCCAGTTTCTCCTAAGAAAGGCAATCATATATGTACCATGTACCATGATCACATGGGGCAAGTACCCCCACCCCTTCAGCACATGTATATTCATCATCCAAATTCCTTCTGGGGGTATAAGAAAAGATAAAACCCTGGGAAACTAACCTGGAACATCCGGCGGTCGGCCTGTTGCCTCTTCTCTGCCTCCTGCAGCTTAGTAAATAGCCTCTGAGCCGTCTGGCGCATGTCCTTGCCATTGTCCAGCGGGAATTCCTCTTCCTGGGGGAACAAAGAGCCTTTGTGTCAGGGAAGGGGCACCATGGATTTTAAGAGGGAGAGAAGAGGGGGATAAATTAACAGCCTTTAACTTAAGTCCTACAGATGTTGGGTGCTTTAGTATGTGTTGGGACTCATCATCCACTACAGTTTGGGAGCATTTTTATACTTACGACAGTTCCCCTTTAACCTGCCCCCAGAGAACTCACCTGCTCTGCAGCTTGTGCCCCTCGCCAGGGATCTCTGTAATGTCGGAGTCCGTTCTGTCTCTCAACGTGAACCTGCAGAGGTAAAATCCAATTTAATTGATTAAATGAACAAATACATTAAAATACATCTCATATCCCTTCTCTGAGTTGGGTCTACACCACATTCCTGAGAATAAAAACAGGTGGTATGTGCCAACCCCTCTCTACCAAATATACAATGCACAGACCCCCCACCCCAGTTATATCTTTCAACACCCTTCCCAAAAATGAATATAGTGCAATGCAGATAAAAAAGCCCCAGGGCAGAATTACCAACACCGGTTTGTGTCAATGAATATGTAGAGGGGGATAGAGGGAAAGTAACTCCCATTGACAAATAAAGGTTCACTGTCCCTTTAAGGAAAGTCTTTTTCTAGAGGCAGACACTCAATACTCTGTATCCCCAGTGCCATTAGACTCATTTTGTTTTGCCCTGATTGGGCCATCAGTTGCCCCATTACCTTGTCGGGCTGTGACTCTCGCTCTCCGTGGTTCTGGGAAGCAGATGTAATATCTTCCCTGAGAAGCTGGAGTGATGTTCTAGCCTGAGAAATGGAAGGGCCACAGTGAGGGTCACAGCAAGACCTGAACCTTCTCATCTCTTCCTCCACTCTGCTAACCTCCATTCCCACTCCTACTTACACTCACACATACATTTCCTACCTCTATGCTCACTAATACTCACACTCTCCCAACCTGCAAACTGATTGTCACTCAAAACTTCTCAACTCACCCCACTCACACTCTCCCAGCCTCCCACTCCTGATTTCCAGCCTTCATCTATACTTCTAGTCACATTCATCAAATCCCCCAACTTTTATCCATACGACTACTCACACACCCAAACCTCCAACCTAAATTGCACTCCAAGGGGTACATTTACTTAGTTAGAGTGAAGGAATAGAATAAAAAAAAACTTTGAATGTTTTTTTTTTGGCTACTTCGACCATCGAATCTACTTCGACCTTCGACTATGACTCGAACTAAAAATCGTTCCAATTTTCGACCATTCGATAGTCTAAGTACTGTCTCTTTAAAAAAAATTTTTTGCGGTAAATCCTTCGACTTCGATATTCGAAGGATTTACCTTCGGCAGTCGAATATCGAGGGTTAATTATCCCTCGATATTCGACCATATGTAAATCTGCCCCCAAATCTCCCAAACACCAGCTCCTAATCTCCAACTCCTAATCACACTCATGCTTTTTCAACCTCTATCTTCACTACTACTCACTACTACTCATAAACTCCAACCTGACTAGTACTCAAAATCTCCTAATCTTCGCCACCACACATACCCTTCCAACCTGCATTTCCACTCCTAATCATATTCATACTTTCCCCCAACATTTATACTTTTACTTCTCACACTCTCCCAACCTCTAAACTGAATTGCACTCTTCCAACCCTCTCCTACTCACCCAATCTCCATCCCTACTCCTAGTCACACTCATACTCTTCCAATCTCCATCCCTACTCCTAATGAAACTCAGTTTCCCGAGCTCTATCATTTCTACTACTCACGTACCTCAACCTCCAACTTGATTAGTAATCAAAATCTCCCAACCACTAACCCACTCATACTCTCCCAAACTCTGTCCAACTTCTTCTCCCCCGCATAAACATTGTCTCACCTCATTGTAATAAATCTGATAAATGCCCCAGTTCTTAACATCCTACCTTTTAGCCTTCTAACCTCCCTCACCTACCCCTTACCCCTACTCTGCACCCTAAATCCCAGCACCCGTCTCACCTGCTGGATCTGTTTGACTTCATTCCTCAGCTGGCTGACGTTCCACTCATGATTGGCCTTTTCCTCCGCTTTGGCTTTCAGATAAACCTAGAGATGTGGGCGGAGGTTGAGAGAAAGACGTCAACTGTACATGATATTTTCCAGGAAGGAGGTCACTCTGATTTCCTAGTGTTGGGTAAATATGTTACATTAACCCCTGCAAACACCCATGGAGGCAAACACCTGACTGTACCAAGAGTCCAATAAACACTGAGAAGAACTGATTTGGCAACTTGTATAAAGTCACAGGATAGGTGGGCATCACCTCAAGGTACATGGGCATTAATTGTATGCCATAGAAATGGGGGATATTCCTGGGGATCAGGGTTTCATACCTTAATGATCTCTTCGTCTCCATCTTTGGATTTGATGAGCTCTGAGTTGAGGGGTGAAGACCCCCGTTGTGGCCGGGAGGAGAGTAGAGCAAAGGCACGTCCCACAGGCTACAAGGAGACACCAGAGGAACAGACTAGTCACCGTGGGGCTCAAGAAAGGGCAGAATTCATAGCTTGGCAAATATGGCGGCACCATCAACTACACCATCCAAATATCCTCTAGTTCTACATGAGTATGGCTACTCTGTGCCTAATTCTGGCTTATAGATATAGATTTGTATTCACCTTTCCTTGAGGTATGATTGGCTAGAGGGGCTTCATGTGTATCCTTCCCAGTGCTCTGATTGGCTGGGGAGAATCTGCACACAGCTTTCATTTCATCAGAAAGGATACAAACCCCCCTCCCCCTCTTTTCTTGCCATGACTCGCTGGCTTGGTGATTGGCTATAAAATTCCCATCTCTGCACTGTCATTGGCTGTGAGATAACTTTGTTCCCTTCTGTAATTGCTTGAAATTCTCACCTTCACCTTGTTGGGGTCACTTCTCTCTGGAGACTCGTCCTCCCGTAGAGTTAGACGTATCGTCCTCGTATGATCCTGAACGGGACAAATAGAGAAGTGTTAGACGGCCAGACCCCCCCCATGTCACTGCTGCTACTTCCTACTGACCATAACCCCCCCTTACAATAACCCCCCCCCCACGTTATGTCTTTGTAGGATTCCCCCAATCACAGACCTAGTAACGACCCCACAAGCCACTAACCCTACCCTTGATCTCATAGCGTGACCCTATATCCTCTAACCTGAAGAGCTTACAATCTATCAGCTTCCAGCCTGGCTTGTGTTGGTAGTGCAGGTACCAGGCCCAGGAGGTTTACCCCAGACACACATTCCTTATAATCCAGGACAAAAGGAGCAAAGCAATGCCCCTCCCCCCGCAACATACCCATAGACTAATTATGCTCCGGAGTGGGAATCTTTTTCCCTGGGAAATAAACACAAGGTACAAACAGTGGGGAGTCTCAATCCAAACAATCGGAGTCAGAACCAGGAGTCCAACTCATTCTGCTGTTTGTACTGAGACCAAAGGCTCTGCATTCCTCACGTTCCTCATCCAGGGGCAGAACTGCTCCCTGCTGGGTCCAAAGTCCTTCAACCGACCCAGACTGGGAAGGAACCACTTTCACTGGCTGCATCCGACTCCCCAAACAAAAGCTGCACCCTCCTAAAATAAGGGGTTGGGGGAGGCTAGAGGGGTGTGTGGGAGTTGGTAGGGGTGTGTGCGGGGAGTTAATGGTTTTTGTGTGACTCAGGAATCCAGATTTGGGAATAGGATGAAACGTGAGCTCCGGGGCTTTGTCTCAACTCGCTGACTGGTTCCTACAAATAGAACGTGTGAATTCTGCGCTCACCATAGGGATTAGGGGTGAGGATATGAACTAAAAATCACCCCAACTTCTATTCACAAATGACCCTCACACTGTAATTACCGTCTTTCATTTGCCCCATCCTAGTGGCTGGAATCTGGAATTCTTTGCTCTACCAACTCGGCTGGACGGCGGTTCCATAATTCCCTAATGTACAGCCCAACCCATAATCAGCCACAGATCCATGTCCAGTCTCTGGGCCGACATCTCCCCATTCAGAACACACGGCTCCTCTGGTCCAAGGTTGGGTGGAAAATAAAGTGTGAGCTCTGCGGGCCAGGCACAATCTTCCCCTGTGTAGTATTTAGTGAAAGGCAACATTCCAGATGTTCCAGTGACCTGGGAGCCCTCCAAATCAATTACTACCGCAATAATAACAAACAGACACTTACAGTTATGGGTTATAAGGTGCCTGTACTTACCTTGTGCCCCTGCCCTGTGGCCCCTCCATAACCCCCTTCCTAAACATCTCTCCCTTCCCCCTAATAAATCTAGTAGCAACTTACTGTACTCACTATCAGTGTGTAACACACTCACACCAGCACATGGAACCCTAACTCACTCCTACAGTATCATCAGCCACACAAAGACACCACTTGCCCACTATACACATACACTGCACTAGTACCATTTACACCAATAGGAATTATTCCTGCGCACTATTTGCACACCCATAGGCACTGAAGACACAAACAGAACACAACTATATCCCGTGCACACCTGGAGGCACTATAGATGCACAAACATCTATCAGTGATATTTCTTATTAGTGCACATGTACCATAGACACTTTTAATTTACTAGTGCAAGGCACAATTCTCTACTAGTGCAATTCTCATTGATAGGCACAATTCACTACTAGTACACACATATTAACACTCAGTGCCTTGTTTGTTAGTGTAAACATGACTAATTTCTAGTGCACACTGTAGATCCTATACACAGGGTTTGCCGGTGCACACTTACACACTTACACACTTACACACTTACACACTTACACACTTACACACTTACACACTTACACACTTACTGATGCACAAGAACCAGAAGAAATTAAAGGGAACAAACCCAACTCACTGGCAGCCGACGGTTTGACATCACAGGAGAGACACTTACATGTGAATTCCAGGGGAAACAAGAAGCTACCTGGCAATTTGCACAATAACGTGTCCTGACAAAGACTCACAAGCAGCTGGAACACTCAGCTCACACTGTAAATATCCAGTTTATTGATCAGTCCATCGACCCAGTGGAAGTGGCTCTGCTATGGGCTGAAATGATTCCCAGAACCAGAACTGTGATTGTGCCCTTCCCTGTACCCCGCCCTTTAACCCACCCCTGTACCCCATCCCTGTATCTCACCCCTGTACAGTTATCCAGCTGGGAATGTTGTACTGCGCTATGGAATATGCCAGCATCAGTCTGCTCAGTACTACACAATATACACATAATATATACACATAATACAGGCAGTCACTTTCCCCTGGATGATGGTCTCTATACACACACATAATACACACACATAATACACACACATAATACACACACATAATACACACACATAATATACACACAGAGGTGTTTCTATATTCTGTGGGGCCCTATCGTGTTCTGTGGGGCCACATGAAGCAGCAGAGGGAAAGTACAGAAAGTCCACACACTTATCCTTTAACCGGGAAGTGGCTGCACCCATGGGAGAATCCCGACTCCTTGCATCAGGGTGGTGCCATTTGCAGTCTGTGGCTCTCACTGAACTACAACTCCCAGCATCCCCCCTGCCCACCCAGACCATTAAAGGAAAGCTGAGTGAGACATACAGACAAGTGACACACTGACCGTCTCAGGATCCAGACCAATGTGTTTGAGGGTACAAAGACTGTTCATCCTTCCTTGTGTCTCCTGCCCAGCTGCACCCACACCTCTGAGCAAAGGGGAGGGGGGACTGGGCCTTTAACAGCAGGGAGGGGCCAGAGAAACTAGCCACACCCACTCCATAAAACATTGTGCACTGATTGGCCCCCTCACAGGTGGAAAGGCGGGGCTGACATCAGCCAGGAATACAAAGGCTTCCACTGCAGTCTGATTGCCATGAGTTCTCATTAAAGTGATAGTGTTTTGCTTAGCTCTAAGCAGTAAAGCAGGAGTGTAGTAAAGCAAGAGTGTAGTAAAGCAGGAGTGTAGTAAAGCAGGAGTGTAGTAAAGCAAGAGGAGTGTAGTAAAGCAGGAGTGTAGTAAAGCAGGAGTGCAGTAAAGCAGGAGTGTAGAAAAGAAGGAGCGTAATAATGCACGAGCATCGTAAAGCAGGAGCGTCGTAAAGCAGGAGCGTCGTAAAGCAGGTGTGTAATAAAGCAGGAGTGTAATAAAGCAGGGGTGTAGTAAAGCAGGCGTGTAATAAAGCAGGCGTGTAGTAAAGCAGGGGTGCAGTAAAGCAGGGGTGCAGTAAAGCAGGCGTGTAGAAATGCAGGCGTGTAATAAAGCAGGCGTGTAATAAAGCAGGGGTGTAGTAAAGCAGGAGTGTAGTAATGCAGGTGCGTCGTAAAGCAGGTGTGTAGTAAAGCAGGTGTGTAGAAATGCAGGTGTTTAGTCAAGCAGGAGGATAGTAAAGCACGAGTGTGGTAAAGAAGGCTTGTAGTAAACCAGGGGGCGGTAAAGCAGGGGTGTAGTAAAGCAGGGGGCAGTAAAGCAGTGGTGTAGTAAAGCAGGAGTTTAGTAAAGTAGCAGGGTAGAAGGAGACTACGCGCAGTGCAGAGAATGGATGTGAGAGCAAATAGAGTGTAAGCTCTGCAGTACAGGGACACTGATTTCCTTCCTGATGAGCCAGTGGATATAAAATAACAGATCCCACATGGAGGAGGAGCAGCTGGTTGCACTGAATCCCTGGGAACAGATCAGTGTTACTATTGTATCCAATGGTGCGGAGTTCCCAGGGACAGTCCCATATATGGAATATTTGCCCTTGGGAATGTCCCCGGGGTCTCACTGTACCAATAAAGGAGCCAAGTTTCCTGCCCATTGTCTGTCCTGCAGCCTCTGCATCTACTCTCTCACTAGATTGCAAGCTTCTTCCATTTATTTCTCTAGATTATAAACTGCTTGGGACAGGGTCTCCCATTATACCACTAGAGTGTAAGCTCCTTGGGACAGGGTCTCCTATTTTATAATTAGAGTGTAAGCTCCTTTGAGTAGGGTCTCCCATTACACCACTAAATTGTAAGCTCCTTGGGACAGGGTCTCCCGTTTTATCACTAGAGTGTAAGTTCCTTTGGACAGGGACTCCCATTATACCACTAGAGTGTAAGCTCCTTGAAGCAGGGTCTCCCATTACACCACTAGAGTGTAAGCTCCTTGGAGTAGGGTCTCCCATTACACCACTAGAGTGTAAGCTCCTTGAAGTAGGGTCTCCCATTACACCACTAGAGTGTAAGCTCTTTGGGACAGGGACTCCATTAACCCACTCTATGTCTCTAGGTGACACAGTGATGAAAGATTATAATACACACTCACACCTGTGTATATGTGTATATAAAGGGCACAATCCCATGGCAGCTCCTCCCTCCATTATTCTCACAAGCTAAAAATAAACAGGACAGGTTCTGTTTCCCTTTGGGCTGACCCAGTCCCACCTGACTCTCCCGGAGCTTCTGGGTCTGTCCTGCACTTACACAACGTCTAAGGAAAATTCCATTGTATTGATTGTAAGCTCTTTGGGGCAGTGACTATGTTAATGTGTGTACTGTACTCTGGGGTCTGTAAGGGGAAAGAATGGCTCATTATTACAAGGGCCCCTCCCCTAGGAGTTTTACAGGGAATCAGGTGAATCAGGGCCCCAGGAATCCCAGTGACGTGAGGCTCCTGGGGAAGGTATTTACTCTGCTCCCTGCCCAAATATGGCCGCTTCTTGCACTAAATGTGCCAGGGGTCACCAGGTCTTAGCCCTGGGCACGAGGGGAGGATCCCAGGAAATGGTTTCATTCCAAACCAAATAAGCCCAGGCTGATGCTTCTTCTCACAGGAAGTGCCACGTGCCCAGGAATATCCCTCCCCTGTGATCAGAATTTATTTCCCATTAATGTAATTAGTGGAGGTAATATATATATGGGGGTGGGAGGGGTGTAATTAGGGATTAGGGGTTACACAATGTTCATTCATTCCTATGGCCGCCGCTGACCTCTCATTGGCTGGGATGCCAAGAATATTTATTTCAGCTATTTTGGGACTAGTTAAGGAGGGGTGTGTATAATGTGTGTGTGCAACTCCACAAAAATGTCCACTGGCACAGGAGCTGCCATACTGCTTCCTAGACAGCTCTCTGTTGACTGGTTGCCCTTTATCACATGGTTTATAGACTGGCATTTCTACTTGTGCCACTACAGAACCATGGTCACCCTGTTCTCAGTCCAGGCCTGGCAGCAGGAGTCTGTTTTTTGCAGCAGGAGTCGGTTGTTTGCATCAAGAGTCACTTGTTTGCATCAGGAGTCACTTGTTTGCAGCAGGAGTCACTTGTTTGCAGCAGGAATCACTTGTTTGTAGCAGGAGTCACTATTTTGCAGCAGGAGCCACTTGTTTGCAGCAGGAGTCAGTTGTTTGCAGCAGGAGTCAGTTGATTGCAGCATGGGTCAGTTGTTTGCAGCAGGAGTCAGTTGTTTGCAGCAGGAGTCACTTGTTTGCAGCAGGGGTCAGTTGTTTGCAGCAGGAGTCAGTTGTTTGCAGCAGGAGTCAGTTGTTTGCAGCAGGGGTCAGTTGTTTGCAGCAGGAGTCAGTTGTTTGCAGCAGGAGTCAGTTGTTTGCAGCAGGGGTCAGTTGTTTGCAGCAGGGGTCAGTTGTTTGCAGCAGGAGTCAGTTGTTTGCAGCAGGGGTCAGTTGTTTGCAGCAGGAGTCACTTGTTTGCAGCAGGAATAATGTTTATGGGGGTTGGGTTGATCCCTGAGTGTTTGGGAAGAGAGCAGACGCCATTGGGCATTACAACACATGGGCACGTGTAGCATCTGAGCAAGTTCTAAATATAAACTCTATTTACTCTCAGCCCCTGAGTGGCGTCACCAACAGCTGTCAGTCCCACCAGCCTGCGCTCGCCTGTCCCTTGGCGCCGGCCCAGAATGCACCCTGACTTATAGTGCTGTCACTCAAGTATTTAGGGCTCCGTGTTCTGCCACAAACTGGGTTCTCACTGTTTCAGCAAGAATTTTACTAAGAATTCTCAGCAAATGAAGAATTTTGGACACAGAAGTAAAAAATATACAGTTCCACCTGTGGGGCAAAGGGCACTGATAGCAGCACATTCCTCACCCACATACCTGCTGTAAAGCAATAAAAGTGCCACATACAGAACCTTCTATACAACTCTGTGTCACTCAGCTTCAGCCAATCAGATCTCTTGTTTGGCTGCAAATCAAACAGCGACACAGCGGCTCAGGCTGAACAAAGACTCGTCCATCAAGTTCAACCATTGGCTCAAATAACCTTTTGTGAAATATCAACAACCAGGGGCCCCATCAGTAATCCCAGAGGGGCCATACCTTAAAGACGGGGGGCCCTGCACTTTATTTCCTAGAAAAAGATTTGTACTTTATTCACTGTAGAAGGTTTATGAGTTTCTCATTATTAGGGGTAAGTGCCAAGTAATTGTTCCTCTGATGTTACCCAGTCACAAGGGTTGTGAGATCAGGAATGTGTGCCCCCCCCCTTGAGCTCATCCCGACCCCCCACCTCATCCCCTCCTCCTCCCATGGGGGGGCAGACTCTCAGACAGACAGACACTGCCGCCCCCAACACACAGACAAGCAGATAGTGCCCCGGGGCAGAAGTGAAAAGTTGGGCTTTAGGAGGCACTGGTGGGTTAATACCCGTTTCCCTGCCCCCCACACACACACCAAGTACATGTGTGACCCCCCCAAAACAGGGGATTTGGTACTTACTGTCCAAGGGCCGAGGATCAGGGACCAAGTGTCAGGTTGTGTCATTGTGATGCAGCTGGGGGGCCCTTGTACCGCTCAGTAACTTCTTCTTCTTCTGGTGCCCCTGGGTCACTCCTATTGGTCCCCTCACTGGTGCCCCCCTGCCCTCAGTTGTCCCACACACCTCCCTCTGGGTATTGTCATCTATATACTGTATTTATATATATACTGCCAATGCCTGGTATCTCACTGCTGTCACTCACCTACACTGCCCACGTACCCCTCTCTATACCCCTCTACCTCCTCTCTGTACCCCTCTCTAAACTCCTCTACCCCCTCTCTGTACCCCTCTCTATACCCTCTCTGTACCCCTCTACCCCCTCTCTGTACCCCTCGCTATACCCTCTCTGTACCCCTCTACCCCCTCTCTGTACCCCTCTACCCCCTCTCTGTACCCCTCTCTATACCCTCTCTGTACCCCTCTCTGTACCCCTCAGACTCTCTGTACCCCTCAGGCTCTCTGTAACCTTCTCTGTACCCCTCTCTGGTGCCCCTGAGTTAGACTGGAAGCCCAGGGTACTTGTGTCAGTCAGTGTAAGTAGTTTAGGGGTGGAGTGAAGTGGAAGGGGAGGAGCCAGTGTATGACACGTGTGTGTGAAAGTGTGAGATTGTGTTACACCAGTGTCAGATTGTTGTGATATTACACAGGGTCTCTCTGGTATGTGACCCGTGACCCCTTCCCACCTCTCTGCTCTAAATTTAAATGTCCAGGAAAAAAGATTATGTCACTCAGTCATGAGACCCCCAACTTAAGGTGCCCATACACTGAGAGATCCGCTCGTTTGGGGATGTTGTCAAACGAGCAGATCTCTCCCCGATATGCCCACCTTGAGGTGGGCAATATCGGGCTGATCCGATCGTGGGCCCTAGGGCCCAACGATCGGATCCTAACAAATAGCAATGGCAACGAATAGATGCGGCCGCGATCCGACGGGATTTTTTGGCCCATCCGATCGAGATCTGGCCGACTTTTGGCCAAATCTCGATCGGTGAAGCCCTTCGGGGGGCCCCATACACAGGCCAATAAGCTGCCGACACGGTCTGTCGGCAGCTTTTATCGGCCCGTGTATGGCCACCTTTAGTCTGTCAACCCCCCCCCCCTATGGCTTTACTCTCCACTGCCCACAGTGCAACCAGAGTGCTGCTCCTGACTTCCTATCTTCAGGCTACACAGAAGCACCAACAGCACATGGGACTGACATTGAGCTGCAGGATATTTATATTTATGGCTCGTGTGCAGGTGGGGGTAATAAATCAGTCAGTGGGGCTGATCCATTTACCTTACTGGGGGGGGGTCTGGACTGGGAGTCAAAAAAGAAACCAACATTCCCAATACCCAGAGGCCCAATAAATAGTGAGTGTCTGTGTCATCTTACAGCAGCCCCCCTGAAATTTGCCTGAACCCTCAGATAATCCGTCTGGGCAGGGCAGAGCCATAGAGAAATTACCCATAATGCTTTGGTACAGGAAACAGCCATAGAGAAATTACCCATAATGCTTTGGTGCAGGAAACAGCCATAGAGAAATTACCCATAATGCTTTGGTACAGGGCCCAGCCATAGAGAAATTACCCATAATGCTTTGGTGCAGGAAACAGCCATAGAGAAATTACCCATAATGCTTTAGTTCAGGAAACAGCCATAGAGAAATTACCCATAATGCTTTGGTACGGGGCACGGCCATAGAGAAATTACCCACAATGCTTTGGTAACAGGACACAGACATATCACACAGTGACGTAAACAGATATCACTGGCCCAAAACAATTCATCTTTTCATGGTCCCCAAATATGTGATGTTGATCAGGAAACAGCCATATAGAGAAATTTACCCATAATGCTTTGGTGCAGGAAACAGCCATAGAGAAATTACCCCATAATGCTTTGGTACAGGAAACAGCCATAGAGAAATTACCCATAATGCTTTGGTGCAGGAAACAGCCATAGAGAAATTACCCATAATGCTTTAGTTCAGGAAAAGCCATGCCATAGAGAAATTACCATAATGCTTTGGTGCAGGAAACAGCCATAGAGAAATTACCCATAATGCTTTTGTGCAGGAAACAGCCATAGAGAAATTACCCATAATGCTTTAGTTCAGGAAATAGAGAAATTACATAATGCTTTGGTGGCAGGAAACAGCCATAGAGAAATTACCCATATGCTTTGGTGCAGGAAACAGCCATAGAGAAATTACCATAATGCTTTGGTGCAGGAAACAGCCATAGAGAAATTACCATAATGCTTTAGGAACAGGAAACAGCCATAGAGAAATTACCCATAATGCTTTAGCGAAAACAGCCATAGAGAAATTACCCATAATGCTTTAGAGGAAACAGCCATAGAGAATTACCCATAATGCTTTGGTGCAGGAAACAGCCATAGAGAAATTACCCATAATGCTTTGGTACGGGCAAGAGAGAAATTACCACAATGCTTTGGTACAGGACACAGACATAATCACACAGTGACCTAAAACAGATATCACTGGGCCCAACAACAATTAATTTTTCATGTCCCCAAAATATGTAGATGTTGATCAGTTTTATTTCATATTTATTGGACTTGTACCAATGCTTTGGTATAGGGCACAGCCATAGAGAAATTACCCATAATGCTTTAGTTCAGGAAACAGCCATAGAGAAATTACCCATAATGCTTTAGGTTCAGGAAATAGCCATAGAGAAGAGAAATTACCCATAATGCTTTGGTGCAGGAAACAGCCATAAGAGAAATTACCGCATAAGCTTTAGTGCAGGAAACAGCCATAGAGAAATTACCCATAATGCTTTTGGGGCAGGAAACAGCCATAGAGAAATTACCCATAATTGCTTTACGTACAGGGACAAGCATAGAGAAATTACCCATAATGCTTTGGTGCAGGAAACAGCCATAGAGAAATTACCCACAATGCTTTGGTGCAGGAACAGCTCCCACGATAAAAGATATTACCCAACAAATTCTTTTTTGCCAAAAAATTAATGTGAATTTTTATCCAATAATGACTTTTGCTTTGGTAAGGAAACAGCCATAGAGAAATTACCCATAAATGCTTATGGTGCAGGAAACAGCCATAGAGAAATTACCCATAATGCTTTGGTAGTAGAGAAATTACCCATAATGCTTTAAACAGCCATAGAGAAAATTACCCATAATGCTTTGAGGAAACAGCCATAGAGAAATTACCCATAATGCTTTGGTGCAGGAAACAGCCATAGAGAAATTACCATAATGCTTTGGTGCAGGAAACAGCCATAGAAAATTACCCATAATGCTTTGGTGCAGGAAACAGCCATAGAGAAATTACCCATAATGCTTTGGTGCAGGAAACAGCCATAGAGAAATTACCCATAATGCTTTAGTTCAGGAAAACAGCCATAGAGAAATTACCCATAATGCTTTGGTTGGCAGGAAGCCATAGAGAAAATTACCCATAATGCTTTAGTTCACAGGAAAAGCCATAAGAGAATTACCCATAATGCTTTGGTACGGGGCACGGCCCATAGAGAAATTACCCACAATGCTTTGGTACAGGACAACAGACATATCACAACAGTGACTAAACAGATAATCACTGGGCCCAACAACAATTTTTTTTTATGTCCCCAAAAATATGTAGATGTTGATCAGTTTTATTCATATTTATTGGACTTGTACCAATGCTTTGGTATAGGGCACAAGCCATAGAGAAATTACCCATAATGCTTTGGTGGCAGGAAACAGCCATAGAGAAATTACCCATAATGCTTTGGTACAGGAACACCATGAGAAATTACCCATAATGCTTTGGTACAGGGCACAGCATAGAGAAATTACCCATAATGCTTTTGGTAACAGGGCACAGCCATAGAGAAATTACCCATAATGCTTTGGTGCACGAAACAGCCATAGAGAAATTACCCATAATGCTTTGGTACAGGCACAGCCATAGAGAAAATTACCGGCAGGAAACAGCCATAGAGAAATTACCCATAATGCTTTGGTGCAGGAAACAGCCATAGAGATTACCATAATGCTTTGGTGCAGAAACAGCCATAGAGAAATTACCCATAATGCTTTGGTACAGGAAACAGCCATAGAGAAATTACCCATAATGCTTTGGTGCAGGAAACAGCCATAGAGAAATTACCCATAATGCTTTGGTGCAGAACAGCCATAGAGGAAATTACCCATAATGCTTTGGTACAGGAAACAGCCATAGAGAAAACCATAATACAGATAGAGAAATTACCCATAATGCTTTAGTTTAGGAAACAGCCATAGAGAAATTACCCATAATGCTTTAGGGAAACAGCCATAAGAGAAATTACCCAGCTTTGGGCAGGAAACAGCCATAGAGAAATTACCCATAATGCTTTGGTGCAGGAAATAGAGAAATTACCATAATGCACAGGGCACAGCCATAGAGAAAATTACCCATAATGCTTTGGTGCAGGAAACAGCCATAGAGAAATTAACCCATAAGCTTTGGCCAAACACAGCCATAGAGAAATACCCATAATGCTTTGGTACAGGAAACAGCCATAGAGAAATTACCCATAATGCTTTGGTGCAGGAAAACAGCCATAGAGAAATTACCCATAATGCTTTGGTGCAGGAAACAGCCATAGAGAAATTACCCATAATGCTTTGGTGCAGGAAACAGCATAGAGAAATACCCATAATGCTTTAGTTCAGGAAACAGCCATAGAGATTACCCATAAATGCTTTGGTGCACAGCCATATGCCCATAATGCTTTTGGTACGGGCACGGCCATAGAGAAATTACCCAATACATTTGCAGAAAATACCACAGACGGACACAGACATAACACAGTGACGTAAACAGATATCACTGGGCCCAACAACATTCATTTTTAATCTCCCAAAATATGTAGATGTTGATCAGTTTTATTCAATTTATTGGACTTGTAACCAATGCTTTGGTATAGGGCAGCCATATGAAGAATTACCCATAATGCTTTGGTACAGGAAAACAGCATAGAGAAATTACCCATAATGCTTTGGTGCAGGAAACAGCCATAGAGAAATTACCCTTTGGCACAGCATAGAGAAATTACCCATAATGCTTTGGTGCAGGAAACAGCCATAGAGAAATTACCCATAATGCTTTGGTACGGGCAGCCATAGAGAATTACCCATAATGCTTTGGTCAGTAGGCCAGGGCAAACAAGCCATGAGAGCTTTGTTGCATAGAGAAATTACCCTTTTGGCATAGAGAAATTACCCATAATTTTGGTGCAGGAAACAGCCATAGAGAAATTACCCATTAATGCTTTGGTGCAGGAAACAGCCATAAGAGAAATTACCCATAATGCTTTGGTGGCAGGAAACAGCCATAGAGAAATACCCATAATGCTTTGGTACGGGCACGCCATAGAGAAATTACCCAGCTTTGGTGCAGGAAGCATAGAGAAATTACCCATAATGCTTTGTGCAGGAAACAGCCATAGAGAATTACCCAATAATGCTTTTTGCTTTAGTCAGGAAAACAGCCATAGAGAAATTACCCATAATGCTTTGGTGCAGGAAACAGCCATAGAGAAATTACCCATAATGCTTTAGTTCAGGAACAGCCATAGAGAAATTACCCATAATGCTTTGGTGCAGGAAACAGCCATAGAGGAAATTACCCATAATGCTTTGGTACAGGGCAACAGCCCATAGAGAAATTACCCATAAATGCTTTGTTCAGGAAACAGCCATAGAGAAATTACCCAATAATGCCAAGGAAACAGCCATAGAGAAATTACCCATAATGCTTTGGTGCAGGAAACAGCCATAGAGAAATTACCCATAATGCTTTAGTTCAGGAAACAGCCATAGAGAAATTACCCATAATGCTTTGGTGCAGGAAACAGCCATAGAGAAATACCACAATGCTTTGGTACAGGACACAGCCATAGAGAAATTACCCATAATGCTTTGGTGCAGGAAACAGCCATAGAGAAATTACCCATAATGCTTTGGTACGGGGCACGGCCATAGAGAAATTACCCACAATGCTTTGGTACAGGACACAGACATATCACACAGTGACGTAAACAGATATCACTGGGCCCAACAACAATTCATTTTTCATGTCCCCAAAATATGTAGATGTTGATCAGTTTTATTCATATTTATTGGACTTGTACCAATGCTTTGGTATAGGGCACAGCCATAGAGAAATTACCCATAATGCTTTGGTACAGGAAACAGCCATAGAGAAATTACCCATAATGCTTTGGTGCAGGAAACAGCCATAGAGAAATTACCCATAATGCTTTGGTACAGGGCACAGCCATAGAGAAATTACCCATAATGCTTTGGTGCAGGAAACAGCCATAGAGAAATTACCCATAATGCTTTGGTGCAGGAAACAGCCATAGAGAAATTACCCATAATGCTTTGGTATGGGGCACGGCCATAGAGAAATTACCCATAATGCTTTGGTACAGGGCACAGCCATAGAGAAATTACCCATAATGCTTTGGTGCAGGAAACAGCCATAGAGAAATTACCCACAATGCTTTGGTACAGGACACAGACATATCACACAGTGACGTAAACAGATATCACTGGGCCCAACAACAATTCATTTTTTATGTCCCCAAAATATGTAGATGTTGATCAGTTTTATTCATATTTATTGGACTTGTACCAATGCTTTGGTATAGGGCACAGCCATAGAGAAATTACCCATAATGCTTTGGTGCAGGAAACAGCCATAGAGAAATTACCCATAATGCTTTGGTACAGGGCCCAGCCATAGAGAAATTACCCATAATGCTTTGGTGCAGGAAACAGCCATAGAGAAATTACCCATAATGCTTTGGTGCAGGAAACAGCCATAGAGAAATTACCCATAATGCTTTGGTACAGGGCACAGCATAGAGAAATTACCCATAATAGATTGCTTTGGTACAGGGCCAAGCCATAGAGAAATTACCCATAATGCTTTGGTGCAGGAAACAGCATAGAGAATTACCCATAATGCTTTGGTATAAGGAAACAGCCATAGAGAAATTAACCCATAATGCTTTGGTACGGGACGGCCATAGAGAAATTACCCACAATACACCCCATAATGCTTTGGTGCAGGAAACAGCCATAGAGAAATTACCCATAATGCTTTGGTGCAGGGCACAGCCATAGAGAAATTACCCATAATGCTTTGGTGCAGGAAACAGCCATAGAGAAATTACCCATAATGCTTTGGTGCAGGAAACAGCCATAGAGAAATTACCCATAATGCTTTGGTACAGGGCACAGCCATAGAGAAATTACCCATAATGCTTTAGTTCAGGAAACAGCCATAGAGAAATTACCCATAATGCTTTGGTGCGGGGCACGGCCATAGAGAAATTACCCACCAATGCTTTTGGTAACAGGACCAAGACATATCACACCAGTGACGTACAGATATCCACTGGGCCAACAACAATTCATGTTTTATGTCCCGCAAAATATGTAGATGTTGATCAGTTTTATTCATATTTATGTGGACTTGCTACCAATGGCTTTGGTATAGGGGCACAGCCATAGAGAAATTAACCCGGGCATAATGCTTGGTGCAGGGAACAGCCCATAGAGAAATTACCCATAAGGCTCTTGGTACGGGGAAACGGCCACTAGAGAGAAATGACCCATATGGCTTTGGTCAGGGAAGCCATGGAGAAATTACCCATAAGGCTTTGGTGCAGGGAACAGCCAATAGAAAAATTACGCCATAATGCCTTTGGTGCAGGAAACAGCCATAGAGAAATTACCCATAATGCTTTGGTGCAGGGAAACAAGCCATAGAGAAATTACCCATAATGCTTTGGTGCAGGAAACAGCCATAGAGAAATTACCCATAATGCTTTGGTGCAGGAAACAGCCATAGAGAAATTACCCATAATGCTTTGGTGCAGGAAACAGCCATAGAGAAATTACCCATAATGCTTTGGTGCAGGAAACAGCCATAGAGAAATTACCCATAATGCTTTGGTAAGGGGCACGGCCATAGAGAAATTCCCCACAATGCTTTGGTGCAGGAAACAGCCATAGAGAAATTACCCATAATGCTTTTGTGCAGGAAACAGCCATAGAGAAATTACCCATAATGCTTTGGTGCAGGAAACAGCCATAGAGAAATTACCCATAATGCTTTGGGTGCAGGAAACAGCCATAGAGAAATTACCCATAATGCTTTAGTTCAGGAAACAGCCATAGAGAAATTACCCATAATGCTTTGGTGCAGGAAACAGCCATAGAGAAATTACCCATAATGCTTTAGTTCAGGAGACAGCCATAGAGAAATTACCCATAATGCTTTGGTGCAGGAAACAGCCATAGAGAAATTACCCATAATGCTTTGGTACAGGAAACAGCCATAGAGAAATTACCCATAATGCTTTGGTGCAGGAAACAGCCATAGAGAAATTACCCATAATGCTTTGGGTGCAGGAAACAGCCATAGAGAAATTACCCATAATGCTTTGGTACGGGGCACGGCCATAGAGAATTACCCACAATGCTTTGGTACAGGACACAGCCATAGAGAAATTACCCATAATGCTTTGGTGCAGGAAACAGCCATAGAGAAATTACCCATAATGCTTTGGTGCAGGGCACAGCCATAGAGAAATTACCCATAATGCTTTGGTGCAGGAAACAGCCATAGAGAAATTACCCATAATGCTTTGGTGCAGGAAACAGCCATAGAGAAATTACCCATAATGCTTTGGTACAGGGCACAGCCATAGAGAAATTACCCATAATGCTTTAGTTCAGGAAACAGCCATAGAGAAATTACCCATAATGCTTTGGTACGGGGCATGGCCATAGAGAAATTACCCACAATGCTTTGGTACAGGACACAGACATATCACACAGTGACGTAAACAGATATCACTGGGCCCAACAACAATTCATTTTTCATGTCCCCAAAATATGTAGATGTTGATCAGTTTTATTCATATTTATTGGACTTGTACCAATGCTTTGGTATAGGGCACAGCCATAGAGAAATTACCCATAATGCTTTGGTGCAGGAAACAGCCATAGAGAAATTACCCATAATGCTTTGGTACAGGGCCCAGCCATAGAGAAATTACCCATAATGCTTTGGTGCAGGAAACAGCCATAGAGAAATTACCCATAATGCTTTAGTTCAGGAAACAGCCATAGAGAAATTACCCATAATGCTTTGGTGCAGGAAACAGCCATAGAGAAATTACCCATAATGCTTTGGTACGGGGCACGGCCATAGAGAAATTACCCACAATGCTTTGGTACAGGACACAGCCATAGAGAAATTACCCATAATGCTTTGGTGCAGGAAACAGCCATAGAGAAATTACCCATAATGCTTTGGTGCAGGGCACAGCCATAGAGAAATTACCCATAATGCTTTGGTACAGGGCACAGCCATAGAGAAATTACCCATAATGCTTTAGTTCAGGAAACAGCCATAGAGAAATTACCCATAATGCTTTGGTGCAGGAAACCGCCATAGAGAAATTACCCATAATGCTTTGGTACGGGGCACGGCCATAGAGAAATTACCCACAATGCTTTGGTACAGGACACAGACATATCACACAGTGACGTAAACAGATATCACTGGGCCCAACAACAATTCATTTTTCATGTCCCCAAAATATGTAGATGTTGATCAGTTTTATTCATATTTATTGGACTTGTACCAATGCTTTGGTATAGGGCACAGCCATAGAGAAATTACCCATAATGCTTTGGTACAGGAAACAGCCATAGAGAAATTACCCATAATGCTTTGGTACAGGAAACAGCCATAGAGAAATTACCCATAAGGCTTTGGTACGGGGCACGGCCATAGAGAAATTACCCATAAGGCTTTGGTACAGGGCACAGCCATAGAGAAATTACCCATAATGCTTTGGTGCAGGAAACAGCCATAGAGAAATTACCCATAATGCTTTGGTGCAGGAAACAGCCATAGAGAAATTACCCATAATGATTTGGTACAGGGCACAGCCATAGAGAAATTACCCATAATGCTTTAGTTCAGGAAACAGCCATAGAGAAATTACCCATAATGCTTTGGTACGGGGCACAGCCATAGAGAAATTACCCATAATGCTTTGGTACAGGAAACAGCCATAGAGAAATTACCCATAAGGCTTTGGTACGGGGCACGGCCATAGAGAAATTACCCACAGTGCTTTGGTACAGGAAACAGCCATAGAGAAATTACCCATAATGCTTTGGTACAGGGCCCAGCCATAGAGAAATTACCCATAATGCTTTGGTGCAGGAAACAGCCATAGAGAAATTACCCATAATGCTTTGGTGCAGGAAACAGCCATAGAGAAATTACCCATAATGCTTTGGTACGGGGCACGGCCATAGAGAAATTACCCACAATGCTTTGGTACAGGACACAGCCATAGAGAAATTACCCATAATGCTTTGGTGCAGGAAACAGCCATAGAGAAATTACCCATAATGCTTTGGTGCAGGGCACAGCCATAGAGAAATTACCCATAATGCTTTGGTGCAGGAAACAGCCATAGAGAAATTACCCATAATGCTTTGGTGCAGGAAACAGCCATAGAGAAATTACCCATAATGCTTTGGTACAGGGCACAGCCATAGAGAAATTACCCATAATGCTTTAGTTCAGGAAACAGCCATAGAGAAATTACCCATAATGCTTTGGTACGGGGCACGGCCATAGAGAAATTACCCATAATGCTTTGGTATAGGGCACAGCCATAGAGAAATTACCCATAATGCTTTGGTGCAGGAAACAGCCATAGAGAAATTACCCATAATGCTTTGGTACGGGGCACGGCCATAGAGAAATTACCCACAATGCTTTGGTACAGGACACAGACATATCACACAGTGACGTAAACAGATATCACTGGGCCCAACAACAATTCATTTTTCATGTCCCCAAAATATGTAGATGTTGATCAGTTTTATTCATATTTATTGGACTTGTATATAAATTAGTGTCTTTTCTGTAGTGACCCCCAGGCCTCAGACTCATTATTGGGACAGACGGGGGAGGGGGTCACACAGCTGATATTGACTCCACACACCTGGGCCTGAGAAACATGAAATGACTGGGCCCCTCTGAGGATGGGGGGGGGGGTTTACATCACATGTTACTGACGTGCAAAATAAATGTTCCCAAGGCCAAAGCTCATTATTCGGAGCCCAAGTCTGAGGGGGGGGGAGAGGTAGGAGGGGCTCAAGTGCAGAGTCACCCCCACATTTATTTACCAACAGACCTGAGTCTGGGAATAAATCTGACCTGGAGCATTTGGTCATAATGCACAGAATTGTTACTGGCAGGGTCACTGACCTCTTCTCTTATCTCCACTCTCTCTATAGACCCCTATTACATCCTGCCCAAGGAGCTTACACTCTAATGTTTTAATGGGAGACCCTTCCCCAAGGAGCTTACACTCTAATGTTATAATGGGGACCCTTTCCCCAAGGAGCTTACAGTCCCCCTGAGGTGAGAAGGGAGACAAGCACATTCCCTGGCAGGTTTTACATTACCTGTCCTACAATTTCCAGGTGTGATCCTCACCCAGAGGCCCCGCCTCTCTCTCTGCTCTTCCTCACCCCATTCTCACACTTTGTCTGGCACTAAATGAAGTGCAGTTCGCTAGTACAATGTGATTGACGTCAGCGAGAGTCTCGCCCAGCCCCGAGTCTCTCTCTCACACACGCACACTCTCCTTTTATTTGTCTTTCCTTATTGTGTCTACAACTTCCCCTGCAGTCAATAAAGGACAAGTAATCTTGAGTTATACAATGAAAACTCCCAGTATCACTCATGTATTATAAGGGATAATATACCCCCTACTGTAAATGATAAGGATATTAGAAGTCACTGAGGGGTTGTTCTGTGACCATATAAAGGCACAAGGCTGCAGGCTGAGTTATACAGGGAACTCTGAGTATCACTCATGTATTATAAGGGATAATGTACCCCCTACTGTAAATGATAAGGATATTAGAAGTCACTGAGGGGTTGTTCTGTGACCATATAAAGGCACAAGGCTGCAGGCTGAGTTATACAGGGAACTCTGAGTATCACTCATGTATTATAAGGGAATAATGTACCCCCTACTGTAAATGATAAGGATATTAGAAGGTCACTGAGGGGTTGTTCTGTGACCATATAAAGCACAAGGCTGCAGGCTGAGTTATACAGGGAACTCTGAGTATCACTCATGTATTATAAGGGGTAATGTACCCCCTACTGTAAATGATAAGGATATTAGAAGTCACTGAGGGGTTGTTCTGTGACCATATAAAGGCACAAGGCTGCAGGCTGAGTTATACAGGGAACTTTGAGTATCACTCATATATTATAAGGGATAATGTACCCCCTACTGTAAATGATAAGGATATTAGAAGTCACTGAGGGGTTGTTCTGTGACCATATAAAGGCACAAGGCTGTCAAACTCATATGTGTGAGTGAAATCAACACCCTACACTAAAGACCACCCCATTCAGACCAGGGACCTGACAGCTTTTATACACTGGGGCTCTAAGACTTTCAGCCATGTGATCCCTCCAGACCAAGTGACCAATCAGTTGCAAGTTTCATTGGCCACACTGCACCTGTGTTCTTAAAGGAATATACACCCTTTTCTAAAGCAATAATTAAAGGGCACATAAAGGGCCTTCGTGCCTGAAGCCAATGAGAGACAAGCTGGCAAGAATGAGGGGTGAGTGACATTATAAGAAATGAGGGAGAGTGATGAGCAATCAGAGTAGGTTTATTAACATATAATCGATGCATTATACAGAGATCCAATAGAAATCAGTAGAAACCAATATACAAATTGTATGTAGTAGTGGATCCCTGGGTCGGGTCGTTCCTTGGCTGAGAGTAAAAGATTGCGGCTTAGAAACAGTATTCAGTTACATTCCTGAGAGTGGGGTGCGACATTCCATAGAAACCCCCCTCCCCCGCACCTACAATGGGTGCCCAGCACCCGTCCTCTGTGTAACCACGGGCCACTCATATATTAACTATTCCTCTTCCACTGGTTGTGCTGGAGTTGTGCACCTGAATAGAAAGCCATGAATATATATATATATATATATAGTAAATTGTCTGTATTATAGGAATATATACAGGGCTGCACCCCACAAATCCAGATTCACTTCTTTATGGACATTTGACATCATAAGACATTGCACAAGTAGTACTTACAGTTCCTGGCACTCGGCCCCCCACCCCTGGACAAAAGAAACCCCCCGATTATGCTTGCAGGCAACGTGGCACACATGAGAGTGCAAGCTGTGTGACACAGGCCTATTGCTGGCACGACTCGTTCTCTCAGAGAGATGTATGGGCAGCGAGGCACAGTTGGGGTTCAGCACCTAATGATCCTCCTTAAGGCAAAGAGGGGCTTCCCCCAGACACAATGACATCTCTGAGTCTCAGGGAATATCCCCAAACTGACTGTACCCCAACATTGCACTGAACCCACACGGGGAGTGAAAAGAGCAGGATAGCCTACCAGCCACAGTATGTAGTGTAAGAAGAGCCCACCCTATAGTGCAGGACTTATATACAGTGGGACCCTCAGTCAGGAAGGGTTGGAAGCATTTGGGGGGTTCTTTTCCTGGCCCAAGGCTTACTGGCCACATATTGGGGATGTGAGGGTGTCTCAGCATGAGCTGGTCTGCAGGTTACTCTCCGTGAGCAGTGAGGTGATGGAACTGGGGTCGTAGGGGCCCCCAAACTCTCCGTCTGAGCTCAGGTCGTCATCGTGGGCTGGTCGGATGGGCTTGCGCCTGTGGGGGGGAGACAAGGAGGAGAATGAGGCCCATAAGCCAAACCTTATCACAGATTCGGAGGATTGAGAAGTGCAGGTGACATTATGGTCTCACACACACAGGGGACCCCCATAATTCACAGTGTCTCACACTTACTTGGATTCCTTCTCCATAACTTTAACCCGGGTCTGGAGCTGCTCATTGATCTCCTGCTGCTCCTCCATCTCACGCACGGCTTTCTTCCGGAGACCCTCCAGCCGCTCAATCTCTTCCTCTGCCTCATCCACCTGCCGCTTCAGGGCTTTAACCCTCAGGTTCAACTGTGGGAGGAGGAAGAGGAGTCACAAGCAATATGCACAGGTGAGAGGGAAGATTTCCCAGAAGGCTGCAGGGTGCAAGCACTAACACACAGGTAAGAGGTAAGATTTCCCAGAAGGCTGCAGGGTGCAAACACTAACACACAGGTGAGAGGGAAGATTTCCCAGAAGGCTGCAGGGTGCAAGCACTAACACACAGGTGAGAGGTAAGATTTTCCAGAAGGCTGCAGGGTGCAAGCACTAACACACAGGTCAGAGAACTATTCCCAGAAGGCTGCAGGGTGCAAGCACTAACACACAGGTGAGAGGGAAGATTTCCCAGAAGGCTGCAGGGTGCAAGCACTAACACACAGGTCAGGGATTTTTCCCAGAAGGCCATATACTCAAGCACATGTAGTATCATGGTATCCAGCCAATCATGACAGTCTGACTTACCTGGTCTTTCTGGTCATTAACTTGGAGCCTCTCATCCTCTAACTGGATATTCAGTTCCTTTAATTTCCTTTCCAGTTTGCGGTTTGTAGACAGTAGGGTGGCCTTTTCCCTGCAAAGCATAACAGTGGGGGTACTCAGCACTGCTATATCATGAGGGGACATAGGGCAAACCCTATACTGCACAGGACTACAGACAACCTGGTCGATTAGGTCTTTGTTTTCTAACTTGCCACACACTGGCTCAGATCTAATTGCTGATTGGCTTCCAAGTGCACCACTGCAGTTTCTGGTTGCTATGGACAACAGCAATTTAGCACCTTTGTTAATAAATCAGCACCAATGTCCGTTGGCGAATCCAATTCCCAGGGCAAATCGTGTTCTATAATAACCACCTTCCCCAAACTGAGCAACTAATACCTCTCCTCCAACTGCAGCCGCTCCTGAATCTCCTGTAGTTTTGCCTCCAGGTGGGACACATTGACGCTGGGTTTCTGCTGCCCCTCCATGCTGGCCAAGCGGTTTTTCAGCTCTTTGTTCTACAAGAGAAGGGGGTGAATAAATGCAAAGGAATGAAGGAGTTGAGGTGCTTGTGGAGACAAGTGCAGAATGGGGCAAGATCTCAGATTCAGCTCTGCGGGTGTTTGGCTGAGAGATAATGAGCACCACCCCTGGGGGCAGAATGGAGATCTCATGGTCCAATTACATAGGTCTGGGGAGGATCAGAGCAGAGAGAGTTAATGAGCACCATCCCTGGGGGCAGAATGGAGATCTCATGGGGCAATTACATAGGTCTGGGGAGGATGAGAGAAGAGAGAGAGATAATGAGCACCACCCCTGGGGGGCAGAATGGAGATCTCATGGGGCAGTTACATAGGTCTGGGGAGGATCAGAGCAGAGAGAGATAATGAGAACCACCACTGGGGGGCAGCATGGAGATCTCATGGGGCAATTACATAGTTCTGGGGAGGATGAGAGAAGAGAGAGAGATAATGAGAACCACCACTGGGGGGCAGCATGGAGATCTCATGGGGCAGTTATATGAGAGAAGAGAGAACTCCCCGTGAGCTCTGTACCTGTCTCTCCAGAGAAATCTTGTCACACTCCAGATCCTGCCCCCGGGATCTCTCCTGGTTCAGTTCAGCTCGCTGCTGCTCCATCTGGGGGGAGAGACAGGGGTAATTAAGGTGTAGAAGAGACAAGTGCTCATGCTGTTGGTTATACAGTCAGAGGGGGGCGCTATAAAGACATTTGGGGGGATGACACATTGTTTATGTAATGAGGCAGGGCAGCACATATGCCGTGTCTGTATAGCACCTATTGCTTATGTAATGTCAGGGTGCAATGACATCATGTGCAACACCCAGTGTTAATGTGTCCCAGACAAATGGCTTACAGCCCCACAACAAGCACTCGGGATCCATCCCATTCACACTCAGCTGCCAAGCCAAGGGCCTGCGAGTTCCATTAAACAGGGATCGTTAAATTACCTTTAAATTAACTGTTAGTATGATATAGAGAGTGATATTCCGAGACAAATTGCAAAGGTTACTGGTTAAATTAAGGAATGTTGGCCTGGAACATAGTATTTGTACCTGGATAGCGAACTGGCTAAAAGATAGACTACAAAGAGTGGTGGTAAATGGAACATTTTCTAATTGGACCAGTGTTGTTAGTGGAGTACCGCAGGGCTCTGTACTAGGTCCCTTGCTTTTCAACTTGTTTATTAATGACCTGGAGGTGGGCATTGAAAGTACTGTTTCTATTTTTGCAGATGATACTAAATTGTGCAGAACTATAGGTTCCATGCAGGATGCTGCCACTTTGCAAAGTGATCTGTCTAAACTGGAAAACTGGGCAGCAAACTGGAAAATGAGGTTCAATGTTGATAAATGCAAGGTTATGCACTTTGGCAAAAATAATATAAATGCAAGTTATACACTAAATGGCAATGTGTTGGGAGTTTCCTTAAATGAAAAGGATCTAGGGGTCTTTGTAGATAACACGTTGTCTAATTCTGGGCAGTGTCATTCTGTGGCTACTAAAGCAAATAAAGTTCTGTCTTGCATAAAAAAGGGCATTAACTCAAGGGATGAAAACATAATTATGCCTCTTTATAGGTCCCTGGTAAGGCCTCATCTGGAGTATGCAGTTCAGTTTTGGACTCCAGTCCTTAAGAGGGATATAAATGAGCTGGAGAGAGTGCAGAGACGTGCAACTAAATTGGTTAGAGGGACGGAAGACTTAAATTATGAGGGTAGACTGTCAAGGTTGGGGTTGTTTTCTCTGGAAAAAAGGCGCTTGCGAGGGGACATGATTACACTTTACAAGTACATTAGAGGACATTATAGACAAATGGCAGGGGACCTTTTTACCCATAAAGTGGATCACCGTACCAGAGGCCACCCCTTTAGACTAGAAGAAAAGAACTTTCATTTGAAGCAACGTAGAGGGTTCTTCACAGTCAGGACAGTGAGGTTGTGGAATGCACTGCCGGGTGATGTTGTGATGGCTGATTCAGTTAATGCCTTTAAGAATGGCTTGGATGATTTTTTGGACAGACATAATATTAAAGGCTATTGTGATACTAAACTCTATAGTTAATATAGGTATGGGTATATAGAATTTTAATTAAAAGTAGGGAGGGGTGTGTGTATGGATGCTGGGTTTTCATTTGGAGGGGTTGAACTTGATGGACTTTGTCTTTTTTCAACCCAATTTAACTATGTAACTATGTAACTATGTAACAAATTGCAATTGGTTTTCATTTTTTATCATTTGTGGTTTTTGACTTATTTAGCTTTTTATTCAGCAGCTCTCCAGTTTGCAGTTTCAGCCATCTAGTTGCTGGGGTCCAAATTCCCCTAGCAACCATGCACTGATGTGAATAAGAGACTGGAATATGAATAAGCGAGGGTCTGAATAGAAACAGGAGTAATTCATCTTATAAAATTGTAGCCTTACAGAGCATTTGTTTTTTAGATGGGGTCAGTGACTCTCATTTGAAAAAGCTGGAAAGAATCATAAGAAGAAGGCAAATAATTTAAAAACTATAAAAATTAAATAATGAAGACCAATTGAAAAGTTGCTTGATCATTCTATAACATGTTAAAAGTCAACTTAAAGGTGAACCACCACCTAAGGCTTAATAAGACAAACACAAGTAAAGAGAAGATCAATGTCCCATAAATCTAGGTCTCAGAGCTTACAACCCAAGAAGGGTATGATGTGGCCTGAGCCTCCAGGAATGTTACCTGGTCTCTGCTCCTATTAACTCTGTCAGTCAGAAGCTCCACCGTGTTCTTCTCCTCGTCCAGCTCAGCCTCCATGCGCTTCAGCTTGTCCTAAAGAGACAAACAGAGAGGAGTGTAGGGTGGGTGCTGTAGGGTGGGTGCTTCCTTTCTCTGTACATGTGGGTGTCTGCCACTTGCCCCCATACTGTAGAGCACAAATAAGCGCTTACTCTGTCATACACACACACACACACACACATACACATACTGTACAACACAACTAAATGCAATGTGGAAACTCACGGTGCAACCAATCAGACACTGGCTCTGTGAAGTCTGGCTACAGCCTATAGGAATGATGCAAAACTAGCCCTGTTAGTGATTGATCCCCAGGGGAAATGAAAACATGAATTAATAAAACCCCCACAACCACAACCAACCTCCAGAACTTTGACTTGTCGTGAGCGGTCATCCTGGACTCGTTTCTTGGACTCTATGTCCTGCTCCAGGCTCTGTAGCCGCTGGCTGATCATCTGTTTGTCCAGCTCCACCGTCTCCTTCTCCACCTGGAGCTCTTGTAGAGCCAATTTCAGCTTCTGTACCTGTATGTGAACCACAGTCAGTACTGGGACAATGTGCTGTACTGAAGCGCCCCCTGCTGGCCTCAGGCTGAGTCACACATCCCAGACTCTCCCTGGAGTGACCATCTCTCATTAACAACAAAGAATGAATGAACTGAGCCAGAGACTGGCGGAACTCTCTAGAACACAAGCAACTATGACATAAGAGAGAGTAATTTGCAGAGACCTTTAGTTCCACTCACAGCCATAAATGGCCTTAAAATAATTCCCAAAGAAATATCAGACCAGCACCCCTGATACATATCTTTCCACTACTCCCCAATGTACTGTATCCCCGATAATGAAGCAGAACCGGCTGGGTGCACTGCAACTACCCTCCAGTTCCCACTCACCTCTTCCTGCATCCGGCTGGAGTTGAACTGGTGTCTCTCAGCCTCGGCTGTTTTCTCCTTAGCCTGTTTCTGGGCCTCTCCAATCTCTTTCCGAGATTTCTCCCTGTATTCTTCCAGCTGGGTCTGCAGCAACTGCAGGGATCCCCGCGACTCATTGGACATGTTATCCAGCTGTGGGAACCAATTGGAGAGAGATCAGAATCCCAAATAGTTCTTCTTATGGTGTTAATACCATGCCTGTTTGTCTCCAGTCTCATCACCTTCCTGGTTAGTTTATTCCCAGTCTACTCACCAATGTGGTTCATGTATCACCAATCTCCTGACCTCCCTGGTCCATCTCTCCCCAATCTCCTGACCTCCCTGGTCCATCTCTCCCCCATCTCCCCACTTCTCTGACCCAACGATTCCCCAATCTCCTTACCTCCTTGGTCCATCTCTCCCCACCCCCTCACCTGTCTGTTCCACCTTTCCTACATCTACTCACCTACCTGGTTCATCTACACCCACCTCCTCAACTCACTGGTCCATCTACCCCGTCTGCTCACCTCTCTGGTTAGTTTATCCATGGACTTGTCCAGAAGTCGCTTCTGCTCCTCCAACTCATTTTTGGTTTTCTTAAGATGGTCCTTCTGCTTCATCTCCTCCTGGTAGCACTCCTGCAGCTCCTCATATTCCAGAGAGAGACGTTTCAGGCTACGCTGAGCCTCATCCAGTTTGCTCTCCAGGTCACGTTTCACAAAAGCCAATTCCTGCTCCTGATCCGCAACTTCACCCAGACTGTCCTCCATTCTCTTGCGTTCAGCCTAAACCAGAAGAAGAGAATTGCTTCATCAGCTAAAAAATAAACAACATTTCACCCCAAAAACACAAGCAGCTAAAAAAGTATGTCACCCCTAAGGGTAAATTGTACTGTGTGCAAAATAGTGCAATGGCCCCCCATCAACAATCTCCCCTTTCATGTGGTGCCTTGTGCAACCACACAAGTCAAACACCCCAAAATGCTGCCAAACTGGGGCGGAGTCTCTAGTATTCCACATTGCAACTGTCCCATTGCTTTATCCAGCATTGGGCCACACGCCAGCCAATTACAATCTAGACCAGCGATTTCCAACCAGTGGCTTGTGAACTGGGTCCCAGCAGTGAGAACATTGCTTTTAGATTTGGAGAACAGGTGAGGCAGGGGCTACACACATACCTCCAGCTTATTGATCTTGTCTTTCAGCCGAGACTCTGCCCGCTGAAGGTCATCGCAGAATGTGTTGGTTTCCTTCAGCTGTGCCTCCAACCCCAAGATCTTCCTCCTGAGATCGTCATTCTCTTCGCGGGACTCCTGCAAATTGTTCTCGATCACTTGCCTCACACGTTCTAAGTCTGTCTTCTCACTCTCCAGCCTTTTGTTGATCTGTGGAGGAACCAGAACAGTATGTAAACCCCCTGACTTATCATGTAGCTTTATCTCTACCAATAATGTTAAATATTGTCATGTTCTCTTCACTCAATGGAGAGATTCCTCACCTTGACCAGCTCTTCGTAGCTTCTCTTAGTCATTAGCGCATCCTGCTCTAACCGCTCCCTCAGTTTCTCTGTCTCACGGTCTCGGCCAGACACCTCGTCCTTCAGGGCCCCCTTCAGCACTGACAGCTCCCTCTCTCTCTGGTGTACAGTCTCCTCATGTCTCTGCTTTTCCAGCAACACCTGTTTCAGCTGATCCTGAATGCGCCGAGATTCCTAGGGGGGGGAGAACCAAAATGTTCTAGATCTGTGGAAGCCCTTAGAGATCCCTTCAGGTTTGAATATTCCAGGAAATGAGTAGTCACTGGCACATGCTTTAGGAACTCGCAAACCCAGTTAGACTTTCTCTACTAGGGGGCAATTCTGTGAGCCCAGAGCATTCTATTTGACATATATATGATATAAATGTGTCCCTTGCCAGGGGTACCTCCCCAAATATGCTCTCCTCACAGATACAAATGCTGACATTTTGCTGGCAGTCTTTTCCTCACCTTGGCAAGACCTTCATTCTCTTTCTTGACCTGCATCACCTCTGACTGCAACTGCTCCCGCAGTCTGACTGTCTCACGGTCCCGCCCTGATACCTCCTCCTTAAGTGTCCCTTTCAGGGCAGACATTTCCCTCTCTCGCTGTTGCAGGTTCTCTTCCACCTTCTGCTTGTCCACAGATAGTTGTTTCAGCTGATCTTGAACCCGCTGCAGCTCCTGCAAAGCACAAGAAACAAAAATGGGCCAGAGCAATGGATTCCCTTCTCTGACTAAACACATGGAATGAAACTTCTATGTACATGTTCTAGAACAATTACCATTCTAGAGATGGCACCATGCTGTTTGTGTTCTAGAACAGAAGCAATGCATCAGGCTGCCTTTTCCATCCTCAGCTTCAAGCCATGACATCACTTTCCATGCATATGTTCTTGAGAGCAGATGCCTTTATAGATTGCATTCTGTGCATGTTTTGGACCAGTCACAATCTTACCTAATCCATGTTGCATGTGTATACTTCAGACAGTTATTTTCCAATGGATGCCATATGTTCTACACCAGAGATGCTCTTGTGGATTGCACATATTCTAGATCAGATGCCTTTAAGGATTGCTTATGTTCTAGATCAGTGGCATTCTATGGACTGCACACATTCTGCACCAAATATACTCTTACAGGCGGCACTTGTTCTAGAGCAGTAATGGCCCAATAAATTGTACATAAAACAATGCTACTCTATGGGCTGCATGTGTTTTAGAGCATTTATCATCTCATGAATTCTAGAACAATGGAAAATGATTGTGGCTCAGTGCTGGGGTCCTGAGTTCATTTCTGACTGGGGCAAGCAGTGATCATGTTCTTCCTGTATCAGCATTGATTTTCACCCAGGGGCTCTGATTTTCTCCCACATCCCAAAGACACAGAGGCTCCTGATAAAATTGCCCTTAGTGTGTGTGTAGGAATGGGGCAGAAACTGATGTGAGTGACTATGTAAAGCAATGTGGAATATGTCAGCTCTATACAAGGAAAGGATGATAATAAAAATACTCTTCCTCTAAACCAGAACACTGTGCCTCCAATAAATGTTCTAGAGCAGTCATTATCATTAAAGGAGAACTAAACCCTAAAAATCAATGTGGCTAAAAATGGCATATTTTATATAGTGAATTTATTGCACGAGGCTAAAGTTTGAGCTTGTCAATAGCAGCAATGATCCAGGACTTCAAACTTGTCACAGGGGGTCACCATCTTGGAAAGTGTCTGTGACACTCACATGCTCAGTGGGCTCTGATTGGCTGTTGAGAAGCTAAGCTTAGGGCTCGTCACTAATTATCCAGCAGAAAATGAGCTTCCCTGGCTGTAATATAAGCTGATGCTACAGGTTTGCTGATTATTCAATTCTGATGCTAATTGCACTGGTTTCTGTGCTGCCATGTAGTAATTATGTGTATTAATTACTAATCAGCCTTATATTGTGACATTTCTATTCTATGTGTACTGTATATTGTGAGTGGCTCCCTAAGCTCAGTAAGTGACAGCAGCACAGAGCATGTGAATCAGTGAATCAGCAGAAAAGAAGATGGGGAGCTACTGGGGCATCTTTGGAGACACAGATCGTTCCTGCTAAAGGGCTGTGGTTGCCTAGGAAACCCAAAATATATGTTATAACATTCCTAGCTTACTCCTTTGTTGAGCTATAGTTCCCCTTTAAGGAACACTTATCAAATCATTTTATCTTCCCCTCTGCCCACCAATGCTGCTTTATAGGAGATGGGATACAACAGGAGATAAGACAAGGTGGCTTATATATTCCGAGCCTTGTGTAGAAGACCCATGTCCAATCTCACCTTTCTAACACTGGCAACTTCTCCAGGATCTACAGATCCCTTCTTGACTTGTGCCAGCTCTGACTGCAGTAAGGAGAAGCGGTCTCGGGTCTCTTTCAGCTCATCCTCAGACTCCTCTTTCTCCAGCTTCATCTGCAAGAGCCTGACAAGCAGAAACGCTTATTAGTGAGGGTAAGAGTGCAGCACAAGGATACATGCGGAAGAATTCCTGAGGGTGGGAGAGAAGGAAGCTGCTATCTCTGCAATTTACTGCCAGCTGATGAACATGAATGCACCAAAGGCAAAGAACAACAGGGGGAACAATGGAGACAGTGGGAGGCCTCTGCACAGAGGGAGCAGCAAACGGTGTCATGGGGACACACGAGTGAGAACTCAACTGCCCAAAAACTCCTTATCCACCTCTCTGTCTGGAGGGGCAGCACAGGGGATAACACTAGCCACTAAACTCAGCCATGTATAACAACATGGAGCATTAAACTATCTAGTGTGTATTGTGTGGGACTTTCCTACCCAACAAACCCACACTTTTGTCTTGCTTTAGAGCTCAGCTTATTACTACTATTTATATAACAATGCTGTTTGTACATGGATAGGACACTGGCTACAGAATCACCTGCAGAGGTTGGGTGTTAATGGTACATTCTCTACTTGGAAGGGATCAGTTATGGGGAAAGGCAAGTTGGGATTGGTTACACTGGAGAAGAGACAGTTAAGGGGGATATGATCACTATATATAAATATATAAGGGGATATGATCACTATATATAAATATATAAGGGGGATATGATCACTATATATAAATATATAAGGGGATATGATCACTATATATAAATATATAAGGGGATATGATCACTATATATAAATATATAAGGGGATATGATCACTATATATAAATATATAAGGGAGATATGATCACTATATATAAATATATAAGGGGATATGATCACTATATATAAATATATAAGGGGATATGATCCCTATATATAAATATATAAGGAGGATATGATCACTATATATAAATATATAAGGGGATATGATCACTATATATAAATATATAAGGGAGATATGATCACTATATATAAATATATAAGGGGATATGATCCCTATATATAAATATATAAGGGGATATGATCCCTATATATAAATATATAAGGAGGATATGATCACTATATATAAATATATAAGGGGATATGATCACTATATATAAATATATAAGGGGGATATGATCATTATATATAAATATATAAGGGGGATATGATCACTATATATAAATATATAAGGGGATATGATCCCTATATATAAATATATAAGGAGGATATAATCACTATATATAAATATATAAGGGGATATGATCACTATATATAAATATATAAGGGGGATATGATCACTATATATAAATATATAAGGGGGATATGATCACTATATATAAATATATAAGGGGGATATGATCACTATATATAAATATATAAGGGGATATGATCACTATATATAAATATATAAGGGGATATGATCACTATATATAAATATATAAGGGGATATGATCACTATATATAAATATATAAGGGGATATGATCACTATATATAAATATATAAGGGAGATATGATCACTATATATAAATATATAAGGGGATATGATCACTATATATAAATATATAAGGGGATACGATCACTATATATAAATATATAAGGGGATACGATCACTGTATATAAATATATAAGAGGGATACGATCACTGTATATAAATATATAAGGGGATACGATCACTATATATAAATATATAAGAGGAAACGATCATATAATGGGGATATGATCACTATATATAAATATATAAGGGGATATGATCATGATCACTATATATACATATTAAAGGGGATATGATCACTATATATATAAATATATAAGGGGATATGATCACTATACACAAGGGGGGTTGTGGGAGCACCCGCATTGCGGGTATGATATGATCACTATATATATATATATATATATATATATATATATATATATATATATATATATATATATATATATATATATATAAATATATAAGGGGATATGATCACTATATATAAATATATAAGGGGATATGATCACTATATATAAATATATAAGGGAATATGATCACTATATATAAATATATAAGGGGGATATGATCACTATATATAAATATATAAGGGGGATATGATCACTATATATAAATATATAAGGGGGATATGATCACTATATATAAATATATAAGGGGATATGATCACTATGTATAAATATATGAGTGGACCACACAATAAACTCTTTCATATATTATTCACTAGTAGCTCCTCCCAGCAAACATGAGGGAGCCAATGAGATTAGAGGAAAGGAAGTTCCATGTTAAGTAAGGAAGGGAGTGCTACAGGGAAAGAAGTAGGGGGAATGTCCATCCAAAGCAGCTGTACTGGCAGATACATTAGATAGCTTCAAGGAAGAGTTGGATGACTTTTTAGCAAGGAATAAAATACAAAGTTGTCCCTGTTTATGACTGTGTAACAAGGATTGTTATTTAGAATAGCTACGTCTTTGGGATGCCAAAAATGAAGCGTAAGCGAGGGAGTTACTCACTCCTGCTTTGTGCTGCGCAGCTCCTCCTTGTTCTTCTGGAACATCTCTTTCCATTGGCTGATCTCGTCGCTGCTCTCTTCCAGCTCGCGCTGCAGGTTCCGCACCACCTGGTTTATTTTCTGCCGTTCTGACTCCAGGCTGAGTTGGTCCTGGCCAGGTTAAGGGGTTTGGGCAGAGAGTGGTAAAACACACAAAACTCACAGGGCAGGGAACAACACTATACAATACATATATAGAGAGAGAGATATATTTATATATACACACCTCCACCAGCTGCTAAGCCCCACACACCTCCAAGCAATACCCAATGCAGACAGTGTTGGTAAAATGCAAGCCCTCTAACACACACAATACAAACACACAGAGCTCTAACACGAGCTACATGTAACAGAATGATCACAGCACATCCCAAATTAACTTAGCTAAAGGGTGGGGAGTCTGGCCTTGTACCTGAGAGACATTGTCCATGTTCTTTCGCAGCTGCTGCATGTCATTCTGGTACTGCTCCCTCACCCGGTCCAAGTCTTTGTCATGATTGGCCACCTCATCTTTCAGCGCCCCCTTCAGGGCAGTCAGCTCCCGGTCCTTTTGGCGCAACAGCTCTTCCTGCTTCTGGCGGATCTGTAGGACCTCGTCCAGCTCGTCTTGGACCTCCTCCAGCTCCTGCAGGTACGGAGCGAGCCAGGTGGGAGGGGAGAGTACGAGGATATAAGCCCTACACCCCTGTATACACTTAAAACCTATAATTCCAACTAATCACAGCACAACCAAAGAACCCCTAGTCCATTTCTTCACCTTCAAACTCTTTGGACTGATAGTGGGGCCCTTGGCTTAGTTAGTTCAGCTACAGCTGCCATGTTTTCTCTCTTTAGCTGCTCCACTGATTAAGAAAGAGACTTGTTCTCCCAAACAACAACCCCAGTGGGAGAAATAATGTGTCTAAGCTTATCTGGGCTGCACCTGGGACACTGAGGACTTTTTGGCACAAAGTTAATCATTAATGGCTCTGCTGCTATAGTGTGTAACCTGGAATTCCTTCCATGCTTGCTAACTACTTCAATGAAACATTGCCCGTGGTGAAAGCTATTTTTGCAACAATCAATTCCCCCACCACCTCTCACAAGTAAGGCCGGGCTCTGTTTTACCCCAGGGCAATAAAACAGGCACAAAGTGCAGCTGCAGAAGCAAGTCAAGCTGCCAAGTTTGCTCCAATGGGAGAAGCTTGGGAGGGGGACTGGTAAGCAGAAGTGGAAGAATTACCTTCAATAAAGCCAGTTTGTCAGGGGAGGTGCCACCCTTTGCCCGTAGGTGGGACAACTCTTCCTTGGAATCCATAAGTTTATCCTCCATGGTTCTGAGCTTGGTCTCCACCTGCTCTTTGCCCATTCTCACTTCCATGAGCCTGTACGAGAGACGGGATGAGTGAGTGAAGGTGGTACAGACACACTACACTAAGTGCCCTGGTGATACCACCACTACTTACTCCTGAGACATCGCGCTCAGCTCGTTCTTCTTCTTTTCGTACAGTTCCTTCAGCCGGCTGCACTCCTCCTTGCTCTCCTCTAGCTCAATCTCCAGCCTCTGCATGCCGGCCTTGGGGCGCCCCTGAGAGGTTTCCAACTTCATCCTTTGCTGCAAAGAGCGAAAAGACAAGCTCAGTCTCACAGATACGTTTAACCAGGAACCCCACAATGAATGTGCTTAAAGCATACATGGCATAGGGAGCTATGGATTCCCAAAGCCAGTGGGTCATTTAGGACCTTACAGAATTTCCTCTCAAGCTAGTGACCTTCTACCAGTGGCTTCTAGAATTTCCTCCATTCAACCGTATAACAGTAAAGCCTTAGGCTGATAATCATTGCTCTTATCTCAGCAGAGCAGGGAGAGCCAATGCTGAAGCAATATATACAAGGTCCAGTTATTTCCACCTACCTTCATCTCATCATCCAGTTGCCTCTGCAGTTCTGCCACTTTCCGCTCCAGTTCTTTCTTCTGAGATCCAAGGGAGATGGTGTCCTCTCCTGGTTGGACCTGCAGAGAGAGCAGATTCCCCTATGTTAATGGATTAATGGCAATTTTATCATCATCTCAATCCAAATGACATCGGTAAAAGCTTTAACACCTACTTGTAAAGAAGGCAACTTCTCCAGCAGGATACTGGTCTTTTTCCTCAGGGTATTCTCACTCTCTAGTGAGCTATGCAAGAGAAACAGAAGAAACTGAGTCAAAATCCATTCTTCTTAGGAACCAGAAACACCTGAACAAACAGGCCCATGGCTGAGAAAATACCCAGACTGAGGAACTCAACAGGTCCTGCTGGTTGACCCAGCAGGGACATATTTGGGTTTGGATACATTTGTTTCCACTATCATTAAATACAAATAATATGGCTGAATCAAAATCTTGCAAAAAGAGGTGGGAATTAGGGCAGAGAGGTTTCTCTGATCCTTTCCAAACTCATGGGGAATAGAAAGACTACGGTCAGTATCAGAAGATCGCTCACCCTTCCCTAAGGATGCCAAAGATCATCTCTCGAGTGGGGTCATTGCCATCCGGCTGCTGATCCCTCAGAAGATCTGGGGTACTTTTCAGCTGAGAAAGATATGAAAAAACAGAATACAAGGTACAGCTATAGATCAAGACATCAATACTGGGTAGGTCATTCCTGGCTACCGATACCCACATACCTGGAATTCACTCTGGACAGTTCTTTGCTGTTTCAGAATCACCGGCTCTTCTCTGTCTTGGTCCAACCACTCTTTGGTCAGTCTGGTCTTGCTGATATCCCCCCTTTCCAGGGTCTGTCTGTTAAAGGACCGGTTACTAGCATTGACAGGTTCCCTCATTGTCTGCACCTCATTTTGCTTCTCAACAATTATTTCTCTGGAGTCAGCAGTGTCATGGTAATTCTTGCGCCCATCCAAGCTTTGAGAGCGCTTCCGTTCATCCTTCAGAGCCTGGCTCCGTCTTGCCGTCCTGCCTCGTACCTGGCCCTTAATGTCAAACTTGTTGATCAAAGAATCCACAGATGACAGGGGTTTGGTGTCAATGTCCTCGTTGGACTGATTTGAGGGTGAGGAGGTGGAAAGTCCATTTTTCTTTGTCTTGTTACTGACAGAGGTAGATTGCTGAGAGGTTGCAGACCTGTAGCCAAGTGATGGGTAATCACCATTGTCTATCTTCTTCTGGCTGCTGCGGCTCCATGCTGAGTCTCTGGAGGACTGGGAGTAAGTGGTGTCAAGGGTGGATGAGCGCTCGCTATAATGGTGATCATAGTCGTAGGACTCCTCGACGTCAGGTTCAAGCAAGGAACTGTGCGACTGGGAGCGTCTGAGTTCTTCCCTACGGGATGCCTGCAAGGGTCGAGGTAAAGAGGACAATCCATCGCTTCCTCTGATGTTACCACGTGGTTTCTGCTCTTCATCGGAGGCACTGCTGTAATGGGAACTGCTTGGTCTGTAGCCTCTGCTTCCATATGGGTTCTCTGGCAGTTCAGATTCTGAGCTTATGGATCTGCTGGGCCCTCTGGGCTTTGATGAGTAGTTCTGGTAGTTGGGTGGGCTTGTATTGGAAGCATTTAAATAAGGTTCCTGTGATTTGATCTGTACTCCAAAAGAAGACTTGGCTTTGTCCCCACTATTTAACACCACAAAGGGCTGCCCGTCTATCCCTTGCACCCGTACAGCTACCCCGTAGGAATCTTGCTTGGATCGCTTGCCCCTGGGTTTTCCATTTTCCTTCAGGTCACCAATAAACCGGATCTGGACACCCTGACCTACAGGGATATGCTGGTCAGCCATGTCGCCATATATATCCCTTTCCATTCACCAACGATCCAAGTTCTCCCACCTACATATAAAGAGGAGGTGTTAGAGAGCGCAGACACTAATAAGAGCAACAGAATACATCATTTAAAGGGGTTGTTCACCGTCCAAACACTTTTTTCAGCTCTGTTGTTTTCAGATTGTTCACCATAAACAAAGACTTTTTTACAAATGGCTTTCCATCTTTTATTTTTTTACAGTTTTCTAGGGATGCATCCAGGATTTGGTTCATGATTCTGCCTTTTTAAGCAGGATTCGGGCTGAACCGAATCCTAATTTGCATATGCAATTTAGGGGTGGGGAGGGAAATTGCGTGACTTTTTGTCACAAAACAAGGAAGTAAAAATTTTTTTCCCTTTCCCCACCCAATGCTCATTCCCTTCCCACGGTGTTCGCTATTCAGCCAAATCTTTTGCAAAGGATTCGGGGGTCGGCCGAATCCAAAATAGTGGATTCGGTGCATCCCTACTGTTTTTCCAAAATTTGAAATTTAATGTTGGTGTCACTAGTGTCTGGCAGCTGTGTTTGAAGGTGAACATCCCCTTTGACGATATAAATATTTAGGCTGAGATACCCGCAGTGTCTAATAAAGCAAATAGTCATCCTCCTTAGTTTCACCTTAACTGGCCTTCAGACTGGACCCCATCAGGCAACACTCCAAGCCGTATATTTGGGCCAGACCCCCATGATTACTCTACTGGCCCACAGACTTGCGTCACCCATCAGATCATTCACTTACATTTAGCCACGAATGTATCCGGACAAATCCCACCACACTGGGGGAAGACAAATACACAGCGGAGGTGCAATGTACCGAGGGAACAGTCCCTACACGTTCCTTCCTACAGAATCTGTACTTTGGTATTTCCCGGTGCGGCTCAAGGATCCCAGGCCATAAAATATTTCCAATAACTTAGCAAAGGAGGAAACTGAACTGCATATGGGACAGAACATAAATCTGATTTCTAGCACACAGTGCAGTAAATGTGGATAATACAAAATGGAATTCAGAAATTTGGAATGATGGAAGTGCTCCTTTAATTAGCTGCTCCAAGTCACACGATCCCTTGAGCTACTACACTCCAAGCAAACAGAAGCAAGTCCAAACTAAATAAGAGAAATGGAGCAATGGGGCTCTCAGTATTTACTCAGTGCTAGACTGGCACTTAATGGAACAAACTGGCGACTTCCCCTGCTGATCAGATACACAGGGCCTACTAACCAGGCCAAATATGTCTCTTCCGGCAGATTCACTGGGAATATCTCATGCACAAGGAATGCACCCAAACACTGACACTGTCTTTATTTACCCAAACTATGGATCAGTCCAAAGCACCACCGCAAATTTCTTAAAGGGACACTACCCGCAACATGTTCTGTCCAACTAAAGTGATTTAGAAGTACACAGCATTTAGTATTTATATTTAGTACCACCAGCAGAAGAAATAGAGACAGTACTTACAGGTCATTAATGGACAAGTTAAATAGCAATATTCCCCTAACAACGTTGATACAAATGTTCAATTCCCCTCCATTCTGTGTAATCTATCCTTCAGCCAGGTACATATATTATGTTCCAGGCCAATAGTCATTTAATCAGTAACTTTCTGTGTGGCACTGTATCACATACTTTAGCAAAGTCTAAGTTGATCACATCCACTGCCATCTCCGTGCCAAGAATCTCGTATTAAATGCTTTAGCAAAATCTCTCACCCGCTGTCCACCTTCCCATATCTGGCAAGATCTATTGTACACACTGTATTAAAATATATAACCCTGCCCAAAAAAAAAAAGCTTTCCTTCTCTTGGTGTCAGACAAACAGGCCTATGATTTTTAGGCTGAGAGTGTGATTGAAAGGAAGCCTTCATTTACTGGTTTCTGATTGGTATTAAGAGAAAAAGAGAAGCAGTTGAGAACCTGTGCCCTCTCTCGGTTTCGCTGGCTCTCATAGCAAGGCTCCTACACCCTCCTTCTTTAGACTCCATGTTCCTATTCACAGAAATGCCCTATTTATTCTCAATTGTACCTTGCCTGACTGCATTTTTATATGCATTCGCTTCTTTGCATATAACAAAGCTTTTCGGCTGACCCAGGTGACATGAATGCCTTAAATGCACAAATAATTGTATTACATTCAAGCTCTTGCTGTGCCTTCCTTTGTTTCTAATGGAATCCACTGACATGTATATTTGTTTAGCAGCATTTTAAAAGAAATTCCATTTCCCTCCTGCGCAAACCCAAAAATGACATCTTTTTTTCTGCTATTCTTCTTCTCGGGTCTGTAACCTCAGAACATGAGCGGCACTGTGGGAACTGGATTCTTGCCGAATACTGACACAACATTGCGATGGTATGAGCAGCCAGGGAAAGCATTTACAATTGCAATTACATTTATAAATAACTTTAACAGCAATGAACATGTTTGGAAAGTTGCTTATAATGACATTTTTTGGGGCGGAGTTGCGCTTTAAAGTGAAATGCGAAGTGCAAGTGTGTGTTAAAGTGAAAGCAACACAGCACAAAGGTACACAACAATGAGTCTAACACACATATACACACTCAGAGTGTACTAGTGACCTGCAAAAGGGCTGGAACTGGGCCACAAACAGTCTGTATTTCCCAGCAGCCAATGCTCATTCACCTGCCAATATTTGCACAACGCAGCCTCAAGCATGCAATTGTTTAACCCTATCCTCCCCTTTAGAGGACAACTCATACCCCAGAGCTCTGAGAAAGTGGCTGTGCTATTTACCTGTGTATTTGGGTTACCTGCTTGTCACCCCAAAGCTCAGCAGGGATCACTTACCCGCCCAGAGAAATGCGTGAGTGCCAGGAATGAGTGTAAGCGAGTGGGTGCCAGACGAGTGCACAAAACAGGAAGAACTCTGTGCCGTACCCCATAGCAAAGTCCAGCCGGAGCTGACACACATCAACAGCTTCTGTCACTGCTGTAAAACCCACACTCATTGCTCTCTCCATGCTCAGCACCCCCAGGGCAAGAACTTATCCTGCCCAACTGTATTAGGAGCCCCTCCTAGAGTAAGTGCTGGGGGAACAGGGTATAGAGCAAATACTCTATTGTACCCCCCCAACCCATTACTCAGTGGTACCAGTACTCTGAATTAGACTCAGTATAGCAAATATCATGTTACTCCAATCATCCTCACTCAATACAGTCGCTTCTCACAGACTAACTTTGCTACCCGGCTATCAACACCAAAACCAAACCGCAAGCTTCTACCTGTCGGACGGCTTCTCAATGCCAGATGAGACTGTTCTGTGCCAGTCTGTCACCTCTCTCAGCCACCTCCTCCCTGTCCCAGTCTCGCCTGCTGTCTGCAATCACAAGCTCAGTCTGCCCGGCAGCAAATAACCCCCCACACTTGGCTACTCACCTATTACTGACTTCTCCAAACTCCCAAAGTAGCAGAGAGGGGCATATCCACTAAGCCCGGAATAGTTCTACTCAATTCATTCCTACTTGCTTAGCACTGCTTAGTGACGCCCATCACACAGGCCCCTGGATCCACATGCTATTATTACTAGATACAGTCACTAACCCTGTTTTCTCTCCCTTGCTAAAAAGAGGCAAATGACCCTTCTCTGAAGCTGTCTAATGTATCTGCCAGTACAGCCATGTCAGACAGCAAAGCCCTTGCACTTCTGCTGGATCTACTGGTGAATAAAGCATCAGAGCTTATTGTAACATCCCCCTTATATATTTATATATAGTGATCATAACCCCCTTATATATTTATATATAGTGATCATATTCCCCTTATATATTTATATATAGTGATCATATCTCCTTATATATTTATATATAGTGATCATACCCCCTTATATATTTATATATAGTGATCATATCCCCCTTATATATTTATATATAGTGATCATATTCCCCTTATATATTTATATATAGTGATCATATCTCCTTATATATTTATATATAGTGATCATATCCTCCTTATATATTTATATATAGTGATCATATCCTCCTTATATATTTATATATAGTGATCATACCCCCTTATATATTTATATATAGTGATCATATCTCCTTATATATTTATATATAGTGATCATACCCCCTTATATATTTATATATAGTGATCATATCCCCCTTATATATTTATATATAGTGATCATATCCCCCTTATATATTTATATATAGTGATCATATCTCCTTATATATTTATATATAGTGATCATACCCCCTTATATATTTATATATAGTGATCATATCCCCCTTATATATTTATATATAGTGATCATATCTCCTTATATATTTATATATAGTGATCAAATCCCCCTTATATATTTATATATAGTGATCATATCCTCCTTATATATTTATATATAGTGATCATATCCTCCTTATATATTTATATATAGTGATCATATTCCCCTTATATACTTATATATAGTGATCATATCCCCTTATATATTTATATATAGTGATCATATCTCCTTATATATTATATATAGTGATCATAACCCCCTTATATATTTATATATAGTGATCATATTCCCCTTATATACTTATATATAGTGATCATATCCCCTTATATATTTATATATAGTGATCATATCTCCTTATATATTTATATATAGTGATCATACCCCCTTATATATTTATATATAGTGATCATATCCCCCTTATATATTTATATATAGTGATCATATTCCCCTTATATATTTATATATAGTGATCATATCTCCTTATATATTTATATATAGTGATCATATTCCCCTTATATATTTATATATAGTGATCATATCCCCTTATATATTTATATATAGTGATCATATCCCCTTATATATTTATATATAGTGATCATATCCCCTTATATATTTATATATAGTGATCATATCCCCTTATATATTTATATATAGTGATCATATCCCCTTATATATTTATATAGTGATCATATCCCCTTATATATTTATATAGTGATCATATCCCCCTTATATATTTATATATAGTGATCATATCCCCTTAATTATAGTGATCATATCCCCTTATATATTTATATAGTGATCATATCCCCCTTATATATTTATATATAGTGATCATATCCCCTTATATATTTATATATAGTGATCATATCCCCTTATATATTTATATATAGTGATCATATCCCCTTATATATTTATATATAGTGATCATATTCCCCTTATATATTTATATATAGTGATCATATCTCCTTATATATTTATATATAGTGATCATATTCCCCTTATATATTTATATATAGTGATCATATCCCCTTATATATTTATATATAGTGATCATATCCCCTTATATATTTATATATAGTGATCATATCCCCTTATATATTTATATATAGTGATCATATCCCCTTATATATTTATATATAGTGATCATATCCCCTTATATATTTATATAGTGATCATATCCCCCTTATATATTTATATATAGTGATCATATCCCCTTATATATTTATATATATAGTGATCATATCCCCCTTATATATTTATATATAGTGATCATATCCCCCTTATATATTTATATATAGTGATCATATCCCCTTATATATTTATATATAATGATCATATCCCCTTATATATTTATATATAGTGATCATATCCCCCTTATATATTTATATATAGTGATCATATCCCCTTATATATTTATATATAGTGATCATATCTCCCTTAACTGTCTCTTCTCCAGTGTAACCAATCCCAAATGGCCTTTCCCTTCCATTCCCTTTATCAGTTTAGTTGCTCTTCTCTGTACTTTCTCTATTTCATTACTGTCCCCCCCCCTTTTATATTTTTATATATAGTGATCATATCTTCTGTACTTTTTTCTATATCAGTGAAAGAATGAATGCATATTGCAATTATCATAAACATGGTAAAGTACATATTATTAGTAGTTATGAATGGTGTAACATCAAGCATGGCAACACAGATGCCCCAGTAGCAGCAAACTTCTGCAGCAATACCCACACCATCAAAGATCTTCGGGTCACAGTTTTAAAGGGTAACTTCAAGTCACAACAGGAGCGGAAGGAGTGGAAATTCAAACTGATGAGAAAGTTTAACACCCTAGAATGTGGCCTGAACAGAGACAGGAGTTTTATGTCCAGTTATAACTAAGGGATATGACACCTCGAAAAAAAACAGAGCTAAGGACAAGCTACATCTTAGGGCAGAGACACACCGTCAGATTCTGGAAATTAGTCGTCTTCTTTAGGGCGACTAATCTCCCCGACCTGCCTTCCCCTGCCTTCTTATCGGCTAGAATGTAAATTGCTGGCGGACGGCACTCGAAGCACTTTGTTTTCCAAAGTTGCCCAAAGTTTCCTCGTGAGGCAACTTTGGGCGACTTCAGAAAACGGATTGCTCCGAGTGCCATCCCGCTGGCGATTTAGATTCCAGCAGGTGGGAAGGCTTTTCCGGGAGATTATTCACCAGAAAAAGAGGCGACTAAATGTCTGCCGAATCTTAGCCTGTCACTAGCCTTACAGTCCGGTATAGATTTGTGAAGTGGATAAGTTCTGGTTCCATATGTTATCCCACCCAGTGGAACCCTTACCTGTATCTTTACTTTTCTCTTGTCCAATTCCTAATTGTGCGCTGTTGTGTTAATCTTACCCTATTCTGTCTTGTCTTGTTCAAACTATGTGACCTGACTGAACCCAGACCCCTGGACTATATACAACCTTCCCTAATTACTTCTATTATCTCTGTCTGTATCTAATTTATTGACCTAACAGTATATATATATATGATGTGCCTTTTCAGCTTTCACTTGTATTTTGCTTGCAATTGTTACTTATTCAGTTAGCCAATAAAGGGATCACCTTACATTCTCTGCATGTTTCCAATGGATAACACAGTACAAAATTAAAGCTATAGAAGTTATGAAGGGATTCTGGCCCCACAAGGCATTATCTCACAGTCCCTGAATGTCTCCCTGTATCTGGGTGCTTATCAGTGACAGACACTGGAATTTACTCTCTGATTAGGGGAACCTTTCGGAGCTGTAAGGTGCCCCCAGGCATTCCCAGAATGCAGTGAGGTGTCAGGGAGTTGAAGCGACATTCACCCTGCACATCTCTCTATTATATGTTCCGCTGCAGCACTGCTGCCCATACAATATATAATGAACTAAACACAAGCAGGAACAACTGAATCACCTCAAGCCAAAATCAGTAAATGTGTAAACATAATAAATCTGGGATTACTGGACCCAGACTCATGGATTCATATCCTGCTGACACATCAATTGCACAACCACATTTTCCTAAAAATAGCTCCAGAAACTGGGCAAAAATGTGCTAAATGTTATCGACACCCTTCCCTGGAACCCGTGCATTGAACCTGCTGCTGCTGGACACGTGTATTGGGCGAGATTCCTATGAATATTCATGGGAAACGTTCCTAATAATAATAGTGTAGTAACACTATAGTAAGAATAGGGCATGGAACCCATTGCCGTACCAGTATTTTGATTCTAATGGGAGTGCCGCTCTATAGACAATGAAACTAGTTTGAACCCTAATTTGCAAATTTGCAGCGAGGGATCAGGAGGCACAGGCTGAAGGTGGAAGTTGAAATATAAATCCAGGGATTCAGGAATGGGCAGTAGAGGAAGGAGAACAGTCCAAAAGCTTCACGTGGGTTAACTGAATTCTGATGAAATGGACTGGAGTGTGAGCTCCTGTGGTGCAGTGAATGCAGCAGAGAATTCCCACACTCACCACTTGTCAGGGGTCTTTGGTTCAAATGTGGGTCCTGCACCAGGTGAGATACCTGCCGAATAGCAGCAGATGGATTTCGGGTGAAGCCCTGGAAAAGCTTCTGCAGGTCAGGCAGTGGCTCTCGGGTTGGCTCGTAGATCATGTGTGGGGTTGCCTGACCAGGTTTTTTAGTGGGTGCTGCAAATACACAATGTGCATAGTATCCATAACAGGGTGCTGCTGCATGGAATAAAGCTCTAGATCTGATGTTCCATGCATGGGTGCAACATATATCAGACAGGGGGCACACCTATTTGCACTGTTATAGGGGGAAGTGACACAGTTTTGGACATATTTACTGGGTGCTGTGACTCATTGTGGGTGTTTCATGGCTCAGGAATTCCAGCTCCGAGCTCTTATCCTGTCTCTCCTGATAAGGGATCCACTCACAATCCCCATATCTCCCCTCCTCCCTGAGCCTGGGAACAGGTTACACTGGGGGGTGGAACTGCCATACTGACACACCACCCATCTCTAGTATAAGGCCTCACAGGAGTCCTGTTTGCCAACATCATAAAGTGGCAGATTAAGATTATGTGGCACTTGCAGTCAAAGCCAGACTGGCAGCTGTGATTAACCCCTGTGCATATAATACCTGCAATTATCTCTGGGCCAGGCACAACTACAATTATACACTGGGTTATAGATCTCTTATATAAGAGCTGCACATCCGCTGATTACATCATTCTCTCCTTTCAGACTGTAAGCTCCTTGGGACAGTGTTGCCTGCTGAAACTTTCCTTGCAATGCAACATTCAGTATCTAAAGTGCAGGTAAGAGCTGCAACCAATCAGATCTCTGCTTTCATTATACAGCCACATCATATGGTGGGCTTCTTGTCACAAAGCTGGCAATCATTTCCTGCACCGATACAGGCTACTGACACATAGCGGTGTGTTCAGTCTCATGTCTGACAGTTAAAGAGACACAAGGGGTGTCAGGGACACAATGGGAGTCACACAGACTGATTTACACAATGTGTATGTCCCCAAGCACCAGGGTGTGGCCCTAACAATACTCTATTCATACCTGCAATTCCTGCTCTGGCAGCACCTTACACACACCCAAATATACCCCTATTACTCCAAAGCCTGCCAGCATATTATGCTCTCCCTGTTTAACTGCTACACCATAACTTTTATTTCTTTATTGCTCAAAGGGGCCACAGTAGTTTCAGGGCTCCAATGCAGCCTCCAAACCAAAGAAACTTCAATTTAAGCAAGTAAATAAATAAAACAGAGCACTATGGGCAGCTTTCTACTGTGCGGAGCAGGTAATGAGGTGCACAGAGAGGTATCTAGCTGCCCCATTAGCTCTGATAGAAGAGCAAACAGCACTTGCACCTTCTCACATTCTGTGCATTACTCTCATCTATATGTATATATATTATATTAGCCACACAACAGAGCACCATGGGCAGCTCCCTGTGCTCTGATAGCACTTGCACCCTCTCACATTCATGTATATATAATAGCCACACAACAGAGCACCATGAGCAGCTCCCTGTGCTCTGATAGCACTTGCACCCTCTCACATTCATGTATATATAATAGCCACACAACAGAGCACCATGAGCAGCTCCCTGTGCTCTGATTGCACTTGCACCCTCTCACATTCTGTGAATTACTCTCATATATATGTATATACATTAGCCACACAACAGAGCACCATGGGCAGCTCCCTGTGCTCTGATAGCACTTGCACCCTCTCACATTCATGTATATATAATAGCCACACAACAGAGCACCATGGGCAGCTTCCTGTGCTCTGATTGCACTTGCAACCTCTCACATTCTGTGCATTACTCTCATCTATATGTATATATATTATATTAGCCACACAACAGAGCACCATGGGCAGCTCCCTGTGCTCTGATAGCACTTGCACCCTCTCACATTCATGTATATATAATAGCCACACAACAGAGCACCATGAGCAGCTCCCTGTGCTCTGATAGCACTTGCACCCTCTCACATTCTGTGCATTACTCTCATATATATGTATATACATTAGCCACACAACAGAGCACCATGAGCAGCTCCCTGTGCTCTGACTGCACTTGCACCCTCTCACATTCTGTATCCCATGCTCAGTACCCACACAACGTATTTGGCTATTTTGGCCCATGGTGCTCTGTTGTGTGGCTAATGTATATACATATATATGAGAATATATATGTATATACATTAGCCACACAACAGAGCACCATGGGCAGCTCCCTGTGCTCTGATAGCACTTGCACCCTCTCACATTCTGTGCATTACTCTCATATATATGTATATACATTAGCCACACAACAGAGCACCATGAGCAGCTCCCTGTGCTCTGATTGCACTTGCACCCTCTCACATTCTGTGCTCTGAGCCCTTAAGTAAATATTTGAGCAGGCGCTGGGCACAGAGGAGTTGAGAGGATTTCGGATACAATCAGATGAATGGAAAGAAGTGACAATCTTACACCACTGCCACAGTCCCAAACACAATATCACGTGACACCTGCCTACTATGAACTCCCAGCTCCTTACACTGCAGGTTGCGACTCCCCACGCTGCTATTTGTTGCAGCTTCTCAGTAAGCAGCACATTCCTTGGCACAATGCTCCGGCTGCTGCCGAGATTCCTATTGTTGGGAAACAAACACAGATTATGTTGCTACTATCTCTACTACTCCCCACTCAGGGCAAACAATATGTGAGCATGCATTTCTTCTGCCTGCCTCTATCATTCCAAGTGAGTTATGCACCGCTGGTTCTAACATCGGAAACAATGTAGCACAAGCAGCTGATTAACAGAGCAGAAATGATTTCCACTGCATTGTTTTCAGAGGCAGAACTAGAGATATAATAAGAAGCCTTGCTAATACCAGTGTCTTACTGCTGCTGTACAGACCCACACATACAGCTGCACTGTCCTAGCAAAAGATACAGCTCCCATGGGGTGGGGGTACTGAGAGTTGTAGTTCTGCAACATGTGGAGGAATGCAAGCCAGACTTCCCTGCTTGAATAGCCAAATACGTTGTGTGGGTACTGACCATGCCCTGTGTTTCTAAAACGACAGACAGAGCAGGGCAAGAAGGAGCTGAGAGCACAGGTTTGGGGCATATATTTGGGGTCTTTAGCTGCTCAGAGGGGGCTGGGACTGCTGTACAGCAGGGACCCTAAAACAAGAGCAGTACTCTAACATAATACTCTGCCTAACAGCTGCAACCATTACCCATAATATACACCCATAATATACCTACTGACTGAATCAGATGCCCTTACCTACGTCACACTGCTGCCCTTACCCACTCCATTGCCCTCACCCACCCCACTGCCCTCACCCACCCCACTGCCCTCACCCACCCCACTGCCCTCACCCACAATACTTTTACAAGCAAGTTTCAGGGCAGTTCATGGCAGAGAGTGGTGACAGTGAATAAAGGGTAAATAAGGCAATGGTGCACGTGTGAGATAAAAGGGTTACTTCTCGTTGGTGCACAAGGACAATGTTATCAGCAGCCAACACTGCGCCCTTTGTCTCTCTGTTCCCATTCTCTCCGCCGTCCCCCTATTATATACAGAATGCGCATAACGCAGCCCCCAAATAAGATTCTCATATGGGAAACAAGGGCCGCTAATGAGTTCCCACTGTGCGAGTGAAACGAGAGGAGGTCAAACAGGGAGAACAGGTCTAGCGACGGCAGAACCCATGTGGGGTGACCCTCCTAAACCACCATAACTCACTCCTACCCCACCATAACTCACTTCTACCCCACCATAACTCACTCCTACCCCACCATAACCCACTTCTACCCCACCATCACTCACTCCTACCCCACCATCACTCACTCCTACCCCACCATAACTCACTCCTACCCCACCATAACTCACTCCTACCCCACCATAACTCACTCCTACCCCACCATAACTCACTCCTACCCCACCATAACTCACTCCTACCCCACCATAACTCACTCCTACCCCACCATAACTCACTCCTACCCCACAATGAATACACAGGAGTTACTCGCCCTGCTGCTGACACTCTGTGAGTGAAACAATAGCTGTCATTCGCAGGGACACGGCAACCCAACATTCTCACCTAAACAGGTTCCTACTGGGGAGAGGTACTAATCATATATATATATATATATACACACAGACACAGGCATCCGTTTATGTGTAGGGCCATTAACCCCTTCCCTGCAAGTCTTGTTGGTGACACACAGAGGAGCAGGGCTGGGCCAGTTTCACTCACCGATAGCCCAGTTTCACTATAGCAGGTGCCACTCACTGGGAGCCAAAGTGGGCCCTTGGCTTAAACCAGGAGGGTTCAAACAGCAATATATATATATATATATATACACACTGATCCGGCAAGAGACCGGATTTAACCCCTTCTCTGCTGCAAGCTGTAACTTCCCTGAGGTTAAACACAGAATGCATGCCTATAGTTATTTCATCGCTTCTCCAATTACTGACCCCCAAAGGACCTGGGCCCCTGGGGAATAGGGCCACAGCACTGATGATATTTTCCTTTGATTATTAACTCACACGCCAGGTCTCAGATGGTGGAAAATATGTCACTAGGAAGCACCGTCCAATCTCATTTTGATATATGGCAGCACCCACATCTCTGCATAGAAATATACTCAGCCCATATATATATCAATATACACACACACACACATATATATATATGTACTGTACACCAGACTATATATCACTCAAGCACCCAGGAGGGTGCAACAAATTTCCCTTGCTGTTAGTTTATATGTATTTATATTCCCCTGTGCTGCCATATTGCTTTCCTTAGACAGGACAATGTAAAGGCCCGGAAACACCAAAAAAGTTCTATATACAGAGAAGGAATGTTCTGGGCACACAATAAGCTATACCCTCATACTGTACTATCTAAGGGAATCAATATGGCACCTCCTCCTCCCATATGTATAAATACAAATATACAGAGAAGGAATGTTCTGGGCACACAATAAGCTATACCCTCATACTGTACTGTCTAAGGGAATCAATATGGCACCTCCTCCTCCCATATGTATAAATACAAATATACAGAGAAGGAATGTTCTGGGCACACAATAAGCTATACCCTCATACTGTACTGTCTAAGGGAATCAATATGGCACCTCCTCCTCCCATATGTATAAATACAAATATACAGAGAAGGAATGTTCTGGGCACACAATAAGCTATACCCTCATACCGTACTGTCTAAGGGAATCAATATGGCACCTCCTCCTCCCATATGTATAAATACAAATATACAGAGAAGGAATGTTCTGGGCACACAATAAGCTATACCCTCATACTGTACTGTCTAAGGGAATCAATATGGCACCTCCTCCTCCCATATGTATAAATACAAATATACAGAGAAGGAATGTTCTGGGCACACAATAAGCTATACCCTCATACTGTACTGTCTAAGGGAATCAATATGGCACCTCCATCCTCCCATATGTATAAATACAAATATACAGAGAAGGAATGTTCTGGGCACACAATAAGCTATACCCTCATACTGTACTGTCTAAGGGAATCAATATGGCACCTCCTCCCATATGTATAAATACAAATATACAGAGAAGGAATGTTCTGGGCACACAATAAGCTATACCCTCATACTGTACTGTCTAAGGGAATCAATATGGCACCTCCTCCCATATGTATAAATACAAATATACAGAGAAGGAATGTTGTGGGCACACAATAAGCTATACCCTCATACTGTACTGTCTAAGGGAATCAATATGGCACCTCCTCCTCCCATATGTATAAATACAAATATACAGAGAAGGAATGTTCTGGGCACACAATAAGCTATACCCTCATACTGTACTGTCTAAGGGAATCAATATGGCACCTCCTCCCATATGTATAAATACAAATATACAGAGAAGGAATGTTCTGGGCACACAATAAGCTATACCCTCATACTGTACTGTCTAAGGGAATCAATATGGCACCTCCTCCTCCCATATGTATAAATACAAATATACAGAGAAGGAATGTTCTGGGCACACAATAAGCTATACCCTCATACTGTACTGTCTAAGGGAATCAATATGGCACCTCCTCCTCCCATATGTATAAATACAAATATACAGAGAAGGAATGTTCTGGGCACACAATAAGCTATACTCTCATACTGTACTGTCTAAGGGAATCAATATGGCACCTCCCTCCTCCCATATGTATAAATACAAATATACAGAGAAGGAATGTTCTGGGCACAAAATAAGCTATACCCTCATACTGTACTGTCTAAGGGAATCAATATGGCACCTCCTCCTCCCATATGTATAAATACAAATATACAGAGAAGGAATGTTCTGGGCACACAATAAGCTATACCCTCATACTGTACTGTCTAAGGGAATCAATATGGCACCTCCTCCTCCCATATGTATAAATACAAATATACAGAGAAGGAATGTTCTGGGCACACAATAAGCTATACCCTCATACTGTACTGTCTAAGGGAAACAATATGGCACCTCCTCCCATATGTATAAATACAAATATACAGAGAAGGAATGTTCTGGGCACACAATAAGCTATACCCTCATACTGTACTGTCTAAGGGAATCAATATGGCACCTCCTCCTCCCATATGTATAAATACAAATATACAGAGAAGGAATGTTCTGGGCACACAATAAGCTATACCCTCATACTGTACTGTCTAAGGGAATCAATATGGCACCTCCTCCTCCCATATGTATAAATACAAATATACAGAGAAGGAATGTTCTGGGCACACAATAAGCTATACCCTCATACTGTACTGTCTAAGGGAATCAATATGGCACCTCCTCCTCCCATATGTATAAATACAAATATACAGAGAAGGAATGTTCTGGGCACACAATAAACTATACCCTCATACTGTACTGTCTAAGGGAATCAATATGGCACCTCCTCCCATATGTATAAATACAAATATACAGAGAAGGAATGTTGTGGGCACACAATAAGCTCCTACTGTAGTGGGAATCAATATATAACTATAAATAATCAGACATTACAGACAGGTGGGTAAGGAATGTAGAGGTGAGAGAGTAGTAGTAAAGAAGTAGTAGATATGAGTAGAAGGAGACTAATGACACAGTGACAGGTGTAACACTCACACGTGTATGTGTCAGTATAAATATAGTGTTATATTTGTATATAATGAAGGACACACTCACACTCAGTGACACATAGAGACTCACACTCACTTCCTGACACACTGAGAGCAGCACAATGTCACACACACAGGTATATATATATATAAAACAGGCACAATGACAGCTGTGACTCCCCCAGCCCAATACAGAGAAGGGAACCCCTCAGGTGTTCCCCTCAGACCCCGCTTGTCTCACCTCAGGGCTCCGACCCGCGCCTCCTGCAACCTGAGAATGAGCGATGCACCTCTAGCTGCACTCCGCCCCTCCCCGCAGCCGCGCCCCGAAACCGGCCGCCAGCCAATCGTCAATGACAATAGCACGCCCCTGTCCTATGCTGCAGGCTGTCATTGGCTAGGAGAGCTGCAGGGGGAGGAGATTGAAGGTGAGCGCAGGCACAACCTGAGAGATGGATGCTCGTCCTCACGTGATAGTCTTGCTCAAGGCGCCATGTTGTGGTTGTCTAGCAACCGACTGGGGACTTGTGGCGCTGTGCATCATGGGTATTGCTGTGTCAAAGCACTGAGTAACATTTATTCTATATAATCGTGTTGTACAGTTGTGGGCTTAATTAGTATACAGCTAATGCTCCCTGCTTATTGCTCTGCTGCCGTCTAACCCATTCAGTCCATAGGAGGAACAGATGTGCTTTACTGACAGGAGGGAGCCAATCACATGACAGCAAAACAGGAGGGAATCAGTTGTACTGGCAGATACATGAGATAGCTACAAGGAAGGGTCGGATGCCCATTTAGCAAAACCAGAACCATAATCTGTCCAATATATGAATACCAATTAAATACCAAGAGACTCACCTTGAAATGGCTTTGTTATTATCAGCTGCAGTTCATTTCTTGTTGTTTCAGAAACAGAAATAAGCAAATCAATCAAAAATAAGAAATAGGTTTTCTAAATGAGCATGGCTGTATTTTAAAGCTTTCTGGATAACTGATTTCTGTATAATAGATCCCATACCTGTATAGTTAAAGGATTGGTCTTACTCGTCGGGCAGAATAGATAGAGGTGGGGTTTCCAGCCATGTGGGTTTCAACTGGATGTCTCACTTTGTCATTGGGCTGTCCATTCAAAAATTTCTGTCCCATTTAAATCATTGCGAAAACTGGACAGAAATCCAGCCATTTGTATATAAGTGATGTAATAACCCTAGGGTTGCCACTTTTTTGGAAAAACAATACAGGCCTTCCTATATATTTATCTTTATTCCCTATTAATAACATTGAGATCACTGACCTTCCTATATATTTATCTTTATTCCCTATTAATAACATTGGGATCACTGACCTTCCTATATATTTATCTTTATTCCCTATTAATAACATTGGGATCACTGACCTTCCTATATATTTATCTTTATTCCCTATTAATAACATTGGGATCACTGGCCTTCCTATAGATTTATCTTTATTCCCTATTAATAACATTGGGATCACTGGCCTTCCTATATATTTATCTTTATTCCCTATTAATAACATTGGGATCACTGACCTTCCTATATATTTATCTTTATTCCCTATTAATAACATTGGGATCACTGACCTTCCTATATATTTATCTTTATTCCCTATCAATAACATTGGGATCAGCCATCATTTTTACCGGCCAGGCAGTAAAATACCGGCCAGATGGCAACCCTAAATAACCCTGACTCGGCATCATAACTCCACGACATCATCTCTGATGTCATAATGCCCACCCCACATGACTGCCCCGCCCCCTTTGTTCAGGTTTAGCCGCCCACCGGCAAAGATGGCAGCCCTACTCATTGTACAAGGCTGGATATTCACAGAATTCTATGCCCGTGTTTTTAACATTTGTTATGTGAAAAAAGGGTTAAATGTTGCACCACAAAGACCTGAACCCATATTTTCTGTGGTATGTATGGGCAGCTACTGTCCCTTTTTCACCTCAGCCGTGTTTTATGTATCTGTGTAGTGGACATGGCACCTTATGTAGTAGCCCATTGTGTAGTGGGCAGTGCCACCCACAGCCACATCCCTCACCATATCTTCAGAATCGGAGCATTTTACATGGGATTCAGTCCCACCACTGGCACAGAACCTCAGCACACAAGTCACAACACTGATCTGTTCATTTTACTGAGAATATTCAGTATTTGCACAGGGCTTGAATTTGGCTCAGTGAGGTTCAGACGGGGTTACTGGATACTAAAGGTCAGTCGTGTCAGGATCTAAGGTGGATTCACAAGGACAGGTAAATGTAACAAATTACCTTCATCGGGTACTAACTGTTATGTACTTCTTGTATTTATTCTCAGGCTATTGTGCAGATTAAACCAGCAAGAGTCCTGAACATCCTTCTGCCCACAATTCCCAGGGAGGAGCAGGTAAGATGCTGAATAATAACCAAAAATGGTTCGTTTTTGGCATTAAAAATCTTGTTTTACTGTTGGCAGCGTTTAACCCAGTGGCAGATAAATGGACCACTGTTCTGTGTAGGCTGGCGCTGACCCAGGGTAGACTTAAATACAAAATCTGTCAGTAAATATACTGGGAATTTGTGGAGTATGTGAGGAATGACAATATGTGAGAGGATGAGATGAGAGAACATGCAAGCTGTTAACTGGCAGTTTGTATTGTAACTTATATCAACATAAATCCGCTTCCCATGAGACAGTTGGGCTCATATAGAAACCAGCCCAGTATCATGGCAAAAACATTGCTCAGCTATTCATTCCTTTCCCTAAGGACACGGTGATCCACAGACCGATCCACAGACCTATTTTGTACATGTTGTGGCCTTCTGGTACCGTCTGGGCCTGGTAATGCCAAGCTGAGTCCATAATACATGACAGTTAGTCAGTTATCCAGAAGGCTTATAACAGTGGCACCCATTGCAGGAGGGTCCCAGGTAAGGTAGTAGGAGACATTGGAACAATCTGCTCGTTTTGAGCCAAGGGAAGGAGAAATAAAAGTGAGGTGGTCTCCAACTTGCCTTAGAATGTAAAAAAAAAATTTCCTCCAGCTTCAAAATGTCAGTCGGATCAGTCCCTGGATCAGTCCTATCACTAATATTCCCTGTGGCCTTGCTATAAAGCTATCCAACGCTGTCTTAAACCCCGTTGCACCAGAACAACTGCACCAGGGAGAGAATCAACGTCACATTCCCTTTCTCCATTAAAAGGATTAAAAGGAAACTGTTTGGATTAGTATTTAGCACTGAGCTGATTTCTCTTTTTTCACAGCCCTCAGCCTAATGCCTGATAAGTTCCAGCACCCACGCTAGCCACCCACAAGGTAAGTTCTGTAAGGGCAGGGACTGTTACAGGTACAGGACAGCTGGTCCTATGAAGCAACACAACAATCCTAACCCCATACTAATCCATATTTCTTAATTTAACTTGGCCTTTACGTGTCCTTCAGGATGAAACCTTCTATGTTCTAATCTCAAGGGTTGTCCTTTTGTCCTCTGGAGAGATCTGGTGAAAAGGAACTAGCGAGTGGATTGTAAGATCCCCTTTATATATTTGAACATACTTGTCACTTTCCGCCCTCACCACACCCCTTCCAAGGGTATAATTTTAGCTGCCTGGAAAATCTGGGTGGTTTAATAACGCTCCGATGATGTAAAATGTTAATTATCACATTGAGTGGCACATAGAGGACTGGCAGCATGGCGGGTGTGCCGGGGTAAAGTGAAACCACCTTCTCTACTAGTAATGGATGTTGGGCATTGAGGAATCTTAGTTAGTTTTATATACAATCCCATTTGCAAAGAAGTTGTGTACACCGTGTTAAATGTAAATAAAAAGCAAATGAGATGATTTGCAAATACTGAGACCCTGTATTTAATTACAAATGGCACAAAGGTAAGATGTCAAATGCGGAAACTGAGACATTTTATTGTTTTATGAAAATAAGTGTGATCATGTTGAATTCAGAAAGTTCTGAGAGACCCCGCTCTTCTGAGAGTTTATAGCATTACACAAAAAGTTGTGAAATGCTATAAACTCTCAGAAGAGCGGGGTCTCTCAGAAGTGAAGTTGGGGAGGGGTACCCCACTCTCTGAAATGCTGCTCAAATATTATAACATTTTAAGAATAAAGTTCCTCGTTGTAAAATTGCAGTGTTTCATCATCTACAAAACATAATATCAGAGAATCCAAAGAAATCTCTGTAAGCAGAACTACTCCCCAAATCTATTGTCTAGGAGCCCAGTTCATCACTGCACCCACAAATGATAGTTACACCTCTACTTTGCAAAGAGGAACTCCCGAATATAAACATGATGGAGACAAAAACGGTGCCTTCTCTGGGCCCAAGCTCATTTAACACAGACTGAAACCGAGTGGAAACCTGTCCTGTGCTTTGGCCAATCAAAATGTAAAATTATTTTTGGAACTCATGGGCGCCATGTCTTCTGGGCTAAAGAGGAGAAGGACCACCCAGCTTGTTATCAGTGCATACCTCCCAACTGTCCCTTTTTCGGAGGGACAGTCCCTCTTTTGACAGCTCAACCCGCAGTCCCTCATTTGTACTGGAAAGTCCCTCTTTTCTCTGCACTGAACAGTCAGAAAAAGAAACAAAGTTTCTCACTTAATTGGCTTTTAGCAGAGAGCCCAGAACAGCTAACAGGTGCAAATAAGATACTTTGTAACAATTTTGAGACACAAAAACACAGTTTAGATAAGGAGAAATATTTTCAAACTTTCATAACCTGCCAAATTTTGTAAAATGAACATGGTAATTAGGGGGTGGGGCCACAGAAAGGGGTGTGGTCAAAAAATTGCTGCGCTACGTGCGGAAAATTTTTTTTGTCCCTCTTTTTACTTCCAAAATGTTGGGAGGTATGTCAGTGCACAGTTCCAAAGCTGACACCTGTGATGGTATGGGGGTGCTTTAGTGTGCATGGCATGGGGAGCTCGCTACAATACAATGGGATACACTTTTAAAAACATGACCAGCTATTTTTCAGAAAACAATAGATTTTGCTTAAAGGGATAATATTTACAGAGCTGTTGTAAAGCTACAGTATATGGGGCCCTAGCAAGTTAGTGCTCCCTCGCCAATAATTTCACTCGCCCAATGTGGGACATGTGACCCAAGTTCAGGAACAGCTTCAAACCAATTGGGTTGTCCTCTTTAATCAGGTGAAAAGGCCAGAATAAGGGGAAGACAGACTAAAGAGGCATGTGCCTAACACCCCAATGCACCCTAGGCACATCAGCCACTTGGCTGTAAATAACCAAGCAAAAACTTTGGGGTACCCTCCTGCCCCCGCCAGTTCTGACACCTATGGTGGCTGTGACTTCATTCACTTCATTCAGGACAATTATGTTTTACAAGTTTCCTTATAAAGTTCAGGTGCTGTGGGAGATTCCAGAACAAGGAGACATTTATAGAGCCAATAAACCAAAGGGGTTATTATTATAGCTGAATCTTCTCAGGGAGTCACATGACAACGGGGCTAACTCTCCTCACCTGTCATTAGCTCCAGTAAACTGACTTATTGCCATGGAGTTTTACAGTCCCCGGATTGTTCTCATATCCACCTGCAAGATCAATGTACATTTAGTGAGACTGTAGGTGAGGGTTGGGCAGCCTTCAGCCTATCCCTAAGACTTGGGCATGCTGGGAGTTGTATTTCACCTCCAAAAGGGTCTCAGCTTAGTCATCTAATATTAAGTCAATGGGACACAATTAGTGGGGCAAGCTGTGGTGTTACTATTTATCAGCAGAACCCGGGACCACTGGGGGGCCCAGAAGTACCTTTATTTCCCCAGCAACCTGCAATAATGAGACTTGGAGGAAAACTACTCTATGGAGGCTTCCTAAACCTTCATATCGCTAACAACAGTTAGTAATATGAGCAGTGTCAAACTGCTAATATCATGAAAACTACAAATTACTGTAAAGTGCCAAAGTGCTCAGAAGAGCAATTTTACATTCTTTTTTTTCTTTGCTTCTTAAAGAGTTTGTTCACCTTTAAATTAACTGTTAGTATGATGTATTCTGAGACAATTTGCAATTGGTTTTCATTTTTTATTATTTGTGGTTTTTTTGAGTTATTTAGCTTTTTATTCAGCAGCTCTCCAGTTTGCAATTTCAGCCATCTGGTTGCTATTGTCCAAATTCCCCTAGCAACCATGCACTGATTTGAATAAGAGACTGGAATATGAATAGGAGAGGCCTGAATAGAAAAACGAGTAATAAAAAGTAGCAATAACAATAAATATGTAGCCTTACAGAGCATTTTTAGATGGCATATCTGAAAGCTGGAAAGGGTCAGAAGAAGGAAAATAATTAAAAATATAGTATAAAAGATAAAACGTGAAAGTCTATTGAAAAGTTGCTTAGAATTAGCCATTTTATAACATACTAAACTTTAACTTAAAGGTGAACCACCACTTTAAATACAAATGAAATGTCAAGATTAACTGGCACTGAAATAGCTCATAGATAGATAGACACTTGAGATCCTTTATTTTTCTTATGATAGGGACTATCCACAGAGGCACTTCCTATTCTCCCTAAATGAGACCTTTTATTATTATTATTATTCCCATTCATAATGTGAGACTGCTGCTGGGAAGTTCATCTATTGAACATATCAGCTCCAGACCCACTAATAATTCATAATTATATGAATTTATCTTTATGACCTGAAACCATGATCTTTCACAAAGGAAATATCACATTTTGCCTGGGTGCAAAGAGTGGTCAATTGATCCCACTGCAACATTTGCACCAATAAACTATGTAAAATATAAATACTGCATCCCCAGGGTAAATCTATAAATAGAAATGCAGTCCTTGTATTTTTAAGGGTTTGTTCACCCTTGACTTAACTTTTAGAAGCACATTTATCAAGGGTCGAATTTTGAATTCATGTGAGTTTTATTAAACTCACATGAATTCAAAACTCTAAAATTCGACTATTATTAAAATCGAATTTTTAAAACTCGTACGAATTTAAACAACTCAAATTCAATTTGAATTCGATCAAACTCAATTCGAGTTTTTTCTTTGAAAAAAAATTCAAATGTCAGGAAGGCTGCAAACATCTCCAAATAGACTTCTCCTATTGACTTAAACAGTAATTCAGCAGGTTTTAGGTGGTGAATAGTTGAATTCTTAGGGCCAGATTATGATGAATCTCTAAAATCGAATTTTTAAAAAAAACTCAAATCGAGTTTGGAAAAAGTTCACGTAAAGAAGAACCACCCCTTTAAGCAGAATACATCTAATATGGGGTATAGAGATTTCATCCCAGCACAGTGCATTTCCTGTAAATCCCTATATAATGGTGAATGTTGGAGGGGCTGCACCTAATGTGGGGTGCAGAGATTGCAGTGCAGCGCTGCACAGTACATTTCCCATACGTCTTATATAAAGGGGAATTTTGGGGAGATAGACCTATTATGGGGGGAGGGCAGAGATTTCAGATTTCCAATAAGTCCCTATATAAAGCCTACATAAAGGGGATGTTGGGGTGTATACATTTAATGTAGGGGTCTGACATTTCAGCGTGTGCCCCAGATATGTATGAAAAGCAAATAATTGTGCAAAATAATCAGCTTGGCCAGACATGCTTCAGATAATGCAGCCCAGCAGGAGATCTATTTTTGAGCTTTTTTGGTGTGAAAATCACCCTAATTTCTGCTTATTTCAGTCACCATAATGGCATTGCAGTTGTAGAATGCAGTTGTAGAATTCCTTAGGGGCACCGTAGTGAAAGAGAGTCTCAGTCCTGCCATCTGGCTGCGCCCACAGCAAGTGCTGCCTAGGAAGTAAACAGTTAGTTCCTCATTGCAATAAATAAAATGCAGCAATATAATACAGAGAAATAGGGAAAGCAGAAAACGTATCAGCAGCAACATACAACAGACAACCACAGGGCTACCATTTGGGGTGACAGTGGTGGGAGTCCTGCTTGGGGGAAGGGGTCCTGGACAGGGTATGGCACAGAGTAGGTAGGGTTTGAATAGGGTTGCCACCTTTATTCCCTATTAATAACATTGGGATCATATCACTGGCCTTCCTATATATTTATCTTTATTCCCTATTAATAACATTGGGATCACTGACCTTCCTATATATTTATCTTTATTCCCTATTAATAACATTGGGATCACTGACCTTCCTATATATTTATCTTTATTCCTTATTAATAACATTGGGATCACTGACCTTCCTATATATTTATCTTTATTCCCTATTAATAACATTAGGATCACTGACCTTCCTATATATTTATCTTTATTCCCTATTAATAACATTGGGATCACTGACCTTCCTATATATTTATCTTTATTCCCTATTAATAACATTGGGATCACTGACCTTCCTATATATTTATCTTTATTCCCTATTAGCCAGGTGGCAACCCTAGGTTTGAAGCATATTGCCAAGGTGCACAGTAAGATGTGTAGCCTATTTTGATTTCTTAAAAGAACAGTAACATCAAAAAATTATTAATTTACTTTAAAAGTAATTAAAGTATAATGCAGTGTTGCACTGCACTGGTAAAACTGATGTGTTTGCTTCAGAAACTCTTGTTTATATAAATAAGCAGCTGTTTAGCTATGGGGGCAGATTTTCAAAGGAGAAAAGGCTAACCTGGGTCACCTAGGTCTGGGGTCCCCTTGATTTCAGAAGTCTTGGCCCTTCTTATTCCTACGGCTGCCTCTCAGCTGGTATTTTACTGACTTGGCTGGTACGGAAGGGGATTTATTTTAGAAAGTGTAGCATCCCTGTTATTGTGCAGGTAGGGCCATGAAAAATATTGAACACATTCAGGGGGTGTTGGGATGGGGCAGGCAACAGCTGTAAATTCCTGCCCCACTCATCACTACTTAACTCAGGTGTTTTTGGGGGGTCTGTTTCAAGGGACAGTATATACACCTCCTTGTGCGACATGAGCCCAATAAATAGGGTTGTGCCGAACTTACTTTCAGCCTATTGTTTTAATTCAATCTTTATGTATGACTCCCTGTCATTTTCTGGTTCTGCCAAGTAAAGGAGAAGTTGATAAAATGAATTACCAGTCCACCGAGAAGTCTGCGTCTTGAGAGGGACTTGTTTGTTAAAGGGTTATATTTCTGCCTCATTCAAACATTGGCATCAGGCATTATTTTTAATGGCCAGGCAATGTGAGCATCAATGGAGCCAGATTATTACAGGATATTGTTACATTTTAAATTGTATTAACCAGGTATGAGGCCAGTGTTATTATTACACACAGGAATTTATGATAGTTGTTGTAATACTTAGGGAAACAGGGAGCCAGTAGCAAGCAAATGACCATCCAGCACTTAAAGGGATACTGTCATGGGAAAAAAATTTTTTTTTCAAAATGAATCAGTTAATAGTGCTGCTCCAGCAGAATTCTGCACTGAAATCCATTTCTCAAAAGAGCAAACTGTTTTTTTTATATTCAATTTTGAAATCTGACATGGGGCTAGACATTTTGTCAATTTCCCAGCTGCCCCTGGTCATGTGACTTGTGCCTGCACTTTAGGAGAGAAATGCTTTCTGGCAGGCTGCTGTTTTTCCTTCTCAATGTAACTGAATGTATCTCAGTGAGACATGGGTTTTTACTATTGAGTGTTGTTCTTAGATCTACCAGGCAGCTGTTATCTTGTGTTAGGGAGCTGCTATCTGGTTACCTTCCCATTGTTCCTTTATTTGGTTGCTGGGGGGGGAAGGGAGGGGGTGATAATCACTCCAACTTGCAGTACAGCAGTAAAGAGTGATTGAAGTTTAGCAGAGCACAAGTCCCATGACTGGGGGCAGCTGGGAAACTGACAATATGTCTAGCCCCATGTCAGATTTCAAAATTGAATATAAAAAAATCAGTTTGCTCTTTTGAGAAATGGATTTCAGTGCAGAATTCTGCTGGAGCAGCACTATTAACTGATTCATTTTGAAAAAAATATTTTTTCCCATGACAGTATCCCTTTAAGCAATAGGAGCTTCCTTTTCACGGGGTGCACACAAACAATCGGTTCACCTTCACATCCTGTTATGCAAAATCCATAGAAAATTGCAGCACTCCCAGGTAGTAATAAAACTGCCTTTATTGCACTTTACATCTGGCACAGAAAGTTTCGGACATCCCGGTGCTTTTTAAGCTGACAAAGTTTACATTCACAGGTTCACAACTCCCTTAAATACTCACATTTGTAATGCCCTCTAGTGGTCACCATAAACCAACATACTTTGTTTTAAAGATACACTGAATTAAAATCTCAATTTAGCTTTTGTTGCTTCTCTTGCACATTCTTTGGTGGCCACTAGGAGTTAAAACAAAGTTAATGCCACATTAAAAACAAATATCAAAGATTTTTAAAAAAAACTTTAAAATGCCATATTTTTATCAAAGAGTTTAATTCATATTCTTTATTCAAAACTTCCGGGCATGAGGATTCCCAACTTCCTAATCCAACCCGCCTCACATTTCAATCATTGTTTTACTCTATCTCCTCCTCTCCTGGGTCTGGGAATTTGTTGTAAAGTTTGGAGTCGCAACTGAGTCACTGAATGGCCCACATCTACAAAGTGACAAATGCTCTTTTCTTTTTATATCCGATTTATGTTCACTTATTCTTTCTTTTGCCTGTCTAGTAGTCTGTCCTACATACATCAACACTTTATGGCATAGACTACATATGAAGCCAGGCAAGTATGATAACCCTTAAGGTGGTCATAGACGCAAAGATCCGTTGGTTTGGCGACATCCCCAAACGAGCGGATCTTTCCCCGATATGCCATTAACGAGCATGGCTATATCGGGGGTAATCTGATTGTTTGGCCGTATGGCCGAAAGATCCGATTACGATGTGCCATGGGCTCCGGCGGGATCGCCGGACGAAAGCTGTCGGCACACGATCTGAAAATCGTACGAATCCTCGATTCATACAATAGGATCTGTGTGTCTGTGGCCGTCTTTAATCTTAATTGCAGTGCCCTTATGCGGATGCTACACAATATCTCCTTTAATGCAACTGCTGCAATGTCTGCAAGATAAACAAGGAAAAGTACCATTTTTTACATCACATAATGTGCCCTGGTGTAACACTTTTCCTGCTCCAACATCGGCTCTCACTAATTTATCCTTAAGGGATCGGGCTCTTTAAAAGGATAATAAAGGTGGATTTTGAATTACCGGTATCTCAGGACAAGCCACTTTTAAAATGCCCCAGTGTCTGTTGTCTATTTTTCCGACCTCTTTAGACAGAACATTAACTGCTCACAAAAGCTAGTCTCTCACCTTTTTTGGTCTTATTCTTTTTGTCTGGGAGTGGGACATTACTTCCCCTTTATACCTCTCCAAAGCAGGTATCCCCTGTTGGCTAGTTACCCTAGTTACCGTTGTTATTAACGACACACGCATATTGCTAGTCAACCAAAAATATATGGACGGCACTTCTGGGCACAGTTTTTATTGGCAGGTCAGATTTAGAGGCCTAATGCGTTTCAGGAATGGATCCCGTAGTCATAGGCCTATTAGGCCTGTACAGCTAACCTGCCAATAAAAACCTTGCCCAGAAGTGGCGTCCATCTATTTTTGGTTGACTATATGTTGCAGCAGGGACACTGAGGATTTGAGCACCTGGCTTGGGGAATAGCGAGGAGCTGAAGCGGTCTCCATTTTGAGTTTTGTCGGCCATATTGCTACACACAGGAAGACATTGTTATTCCATGCAATTATTTAAGACCCAAGCTGCCATATTGTTCTTTCAGAGCCATATGAAATAGCCATGGGAAATTGTTATTTGATACTATTAGTGACACAGGCAGCCATATTTCCACACATGGGCAAACAGAAAGCCATTGTTATTACAGAGGGAAGCAGAAGACTATTATTAACATAGTTATTAATGACAGAACAAGCAGCCATATTGTTTCAGTGACAACCTCTCTGGGTTATTGTTATTTTCACACAGTTATTAGTGACGCAAGGCCGCCATATTGTTACAGTGACACAAGGCAGCCATATTGTTACAGTGACGCAAGGCAGCCATATTGTTACAGTGACACAAGGCAGCCATATTGTTACAGTGACACAAGGCAGCCATATTGTTACAGTGACACAAGGCAGCCATATTGTTACAGTGACGCAAGGCAGCCATATTGTTACAGTGACGCAAGGCCGCCATATTGTTACAGTGACGCAAGGCAGCCATATTGTTACAGTGACACAAGGCAGCCATATTGTTACAGTGACACAAGGCAGCCATATTGTTACAGTGACACAAGGCAGCCATATTGTTACAGTGACACAAGGCAGCCATATTGTTACAGTGACACAAGGCAGCCATATTGTTAGTTCTAGGGTTGATAGATTTTCTTGAAGAAAATACCAACCTCCCTGTATGTTTATGATTTCTCTCTATAAATTATATTTGCCTCAAGCATAAGTTGTAAATATACCATCCAGATGACAACCTATTGCTCCACACAGGAGAGTAGGAGGGAATTCAGAACACAAGCCGCCATCTTGTTACACAACCATTGGGCCATTGTTATTTTCACATGTTATTAGTGACACAGGCAGCCATATTGCTACACACAGGGGCCATTGATAACTGACGTATTAAAGACACAAGCAGCCATATTGTTGCAGTGACAGCCATATTAAAAACACATTTGGGCCCATTGTTTTGCCACACTGTTGCTGCCCCTGACTAAATCAAGGGTTGGGCCTTGCAGACGTGACGTCACGGACCGCCTCAGGAACTCGTCCAATCAGGAGACGCAGAGGAAATGAAGTCACGGTATCCATCCGCGCCGTGTGGCCCATGTCCCTCCGCGCCGCTGTCCCCTCTTTGTACGCAGTTGGCGGCTAGTGTCCGGCGGGTGTGACCGGGGGGAGGGAACCCCTGGGCGGGACTGAGCCTGGAAGAGAACGGGGCAACACGGCAGTAGGAGGAGGTAAGCGGCCGAGTGGGCGGGGGAGATGTACGAGTAGGCCCCGGGTCCTGCAGTGTCGGGAAGAGGAGTCCAGGCCATGCTGTAACCTTCCGCCTCTATGTTGCTTCATGGGGATTATTTTATTCATGGGGAGAATGATTTTGGGCCCTCAGAGGACAATGTGAGGGGCTTCTGTGGTGGTGAGTCTCTACTGGACCCAGTGTGAGTATCAGTACCTGTGTGTGAGTATCAGTACCTGTGTGAGTATCAGTACATGTGAGTATCAGTACATGTGAGTATCTGTACCTGTGAGTATCTGTACCTGTGAGTATCTGTACCTGTGAGTATCAGTACCTGTGAGTATCTGTACCTGTGTGTGAGTATCAGTACCTGTGAGTATCTGTACCTGTGTGTGAGTATCAGTACCTGTGAGTATCAGTACCTGTGAGTATCAGTACCTGTGAGTATCCGTACCTGTGAGTATCAGTACCTGTGAGTATCAGTACCTGTGAGTATCAGTACCTGTGAGTATCAGTACCTGTGAGTATCAGTACCTGTGAGTATCAGTACCTGTGAGTATCAGTACCTGTGAGTATCAGTACCTGTGTGTGAGCATCAGTACCTGTGTGTGAGCATCAGTACCTGTGTGTGAGCATCAGTACCTGTGTGTGAGCATCAGTACCTGTGTGTGAGCATCAGTACCTGTGTGTGAGCATCAGTACCTGTGTGTGAGCATCAGTACCTGTGTGTGAGCATCAGTACCTGTGTGTGAGCATCAGTACCTGTGTGTGAGCATCAGTACCTGTGTGTGAGCATCAGTACCTGTGTGTGAGCATCAGTACCTGTGTGTGAGCATCAGTACCTGTGTGTGAGCATCAGTACCTGTGTGTGAGCATCAGTACCTGTGTGTGAGCATCAGTACCTGTGTGTGAGCATCAGTACCTGTGTGTGAGCATCAGTACCTGTGTGTGAGCATCAGTACCTGTGTGTGAGCATCAGTACCTGTGTGTGAGTATCAGTACCTGTGTGTGAGTATCAGTACCTGTGTGTGAGTATCAGTACCTGTGTGTATCAGTACCTGTGTGTATCAGTACCTGTGTGTATCAGTACCTGTGAGTATCAGTACCTGTGAGTATCAGTACCTGTGAGTATCAGTACCTGTGAGTATCAGTACCTGTGAGTATCAGTACCTGTGAGTATCAGTACCTGTGAGTATCAGTACCTGTGTGTATCAGTACCTGTGTGTGCGTATCAGTACCTGTGTGTGCGTATCAGTACCTGTGTGTGAGTATCAGTACCTGTGTGTGAGTATCAGTACCTGTGTGTGAGTATCAGTACCTGTGTGTGAGTATCAGTACCTGTGAGTATCAGTACCTGTGAGTATCAGTACCTGTGAGTATCAGTACCTGTGAGTATCAGTACCTGTGAGTATCAGTACCTGTGAGTATCAGTACCTGTGAGTATCAGTACCTGTGAGTATCAGTACCTGTGAGTATCAGTACCTGTGAGTATCAGTACCTGTGAGTATCAGTACCTGTGAGTATCAGTACCTGTGAGTATCAGTACCTGTGAGTATCAGTACCTGTGTTGAGTATCAGTACCTGTGTGTGAGTATCAGTACCTGTGTGTGAGTATCAGTACCTGTGTGTGAGTATCAGTACCTGTGTGTGAGTATCAGTACCTGTGTGTGAGTATCAGTACCTGTGTGTGAGTATCAGTACCTGTGTGTGAGTATCAGTACCTGTGTGTGAGTATCAGTACCTGTGTGTGAGTATCAGTACCTGTGTGTGAGTATCAGTACCTGTGTGTGAGTATCAGTACCTGTGTGTGAGTATCAGTACCTGTGTGTGAGTATCAGTACCTGTGTGTGAGTATCAGTACCTGTGTGTGAGTATCAGTACCTGTGAGTATCAGTACCTGTGTGTGAGTATCAGTACCTGTGAGTATCAGTACCTGTGAGTATCAGTACCTGTGAGTATCAGTACGTGTGTGAGTATCAGTACGTGTGTGAGTATCAGCACCTGTGTGTGAGTATCAGCACCTGTGTGTGAGTATCAGCACCTGTGTGTGAGTATCAGCACCTGTGTGTGAGTATCAGCACCTGTGTGTGAGTATCAGCACCTGTGTGTGAGTATCAGCACCTGTGTGTGAGTATCAGCACCTGTGTGTGAGTATCAGCACCTGTGTGTGAGTATCAGCACCTGTGTGTGAGTATCAGCACCTGTGTGTGAGTATCAGCACCTGTGTGTGAGTATCAGCACCTGTGTGTATCAGCACCTGTGAGTATCAGCACCTGTGAGTATCAGTACCTGTGTGTGAGTATCAGTACCTGTGTGTGAGTATCAGTACGTGTGTGTATCAGTACCTGTGAGTATCAGCACCTGTGTGTGAGTATCAGCACCTGTGTGTGAGTATCAGCACCTGTGAGTATCAGTACCTGTGTGTGTGTATCAGTACCTGTGTGTGAGTATCAGTACGTGTGTGTATCAGTACCTGTGTGTGAGTATCAGCACCTGTGAGTATCAGCACCTGTGGGTGAGTATCAGCACCTGTGGGTGAGTATCAGCACCTGTGGGTGAGTATCAGCACCTGTGGGTGAGTATCAGCACCTGTGTGTGAGCATCAGTACCTGTGTGTGAGCATCAGTACCTGTGTGTGAGCATCAGTACCTGTGTGTGAGCATCAGTACCTGTGTGTGAGCATCAGTACGTGTGAGTATCAGTACGTGTGAGTATCAGTACGTGTGAGTATCAGCACCTGTGTGTGAGTATCAGCACGTGTGTGTGAGTATCAGCACCTGTGTGTGAGTATCAGCACCTGTGTGTGAGTATCAGCACCTGTGTGTGAGTATCAGCACCTGTGTGTGAGTATCAGCACCTGTGTGTGAGTATCAGCACCTGTGTGTGAGTATCAGCACCTGTGTGTGAGTATCAGCACCTGTGAGTATCAGCACCTGTGAGTATCAGTACCTGTGTGTGAGTATCAGTACGTGTGTGTGAGTATCAGTACGTGTGTGTGAGTATCAGTACGTGTGTGTATCAGTACCTGTGAGTATCAGCACCTGTGTGTGAGTATCAGCACCTGTGTGTGAGTATCAGCACCTGTGAGTATCAGTACCTGTGTGTGTGTATCAGTACCTGTGTGTGAGTATCAGTACGTGTGTGTATCAGTACCTGTGTGTGAGTATCAGCACCTGTGAGTATCAGCACCTGTGAGTATCAGCACCTGTGAGTATCAGCACCTGTGTGTGAGTATCAGTACCTGTGTGTGAGCATCAGTACCTGTGTGTGAGCATCAGTACCTGTGTGTGAGCATCAGTACCTGTGTGTGAGCATCAGTACCTGTGTGTGAGTATCAGTACGTGTGAGTATCAGTACGTGTGAGTATCAGCACGTGTGAGTATCAGCACGTGTGTGAGTATCAGCACGTGTGTGAGTATCAGCACGTGTGTGTGAGTATCAGCACCTGTGTGTGAGTATCAGCACCTGTGTGTGAGTATCAGCACCTGTGTGTGAGTATCAGCACCTGTGTGTGAGTATCAGCACCTGTGTGTGAGTATCAGCACCTGTGTGTGAGTATCAGCACCTGTGTGTGAGTATCAGCACCTGTGTGTGAGTATCAGCACCTGTGTGTGAGTATCAGCACCTGTGTGTGAGTATCAGCACCTGTGTGTGAGTATCAGCACCTGTGAGTATCAGTACCTGTGTGTGAGTATCAGTACGTGTGTGTATCAGTACCTGTGTGTGAGTATCAGCACCTGTGAGTATCAGCACCTGTGTGTGAGTATCAGCACCTGTGTGTGAGTATCAGCACCTGTGGGTGAGTATCAGCACCTGTGGGTGAGTATCAGCACCTGTGGGTGAGTATCAGCACCTGTGTGTGAGTATCAGTACCTGTGTGTGAGTATCAGTACCTGTGTGTGGTACCCCACTTTATAGAGTTCTAAAGCTCCTCATATCTCTGATGCTCACACATATAGTCATGAGCCCAGAGCAGCCCAACGGTTTGCCTTGTATTTGCCTCTTCTTCAGGCCGCAGGGATTCCCAGGCCAACGTCACACTCTGGGGGTCGCAGTGTAGAACAACATTGTGCTTCGTCCGTTACCCCTTCTCTCATTTTTGGGTTTGATCAAAACAACCAATGATTTCTGAACCTTAAAAGGATACTGTCATGGGAAAATATGTTTTTTTCAAAACACATCAGTTAATAGTGCTGCTCCAGCAGAATTCTGCACTGAAATCCATTTCTCAAAAGAGCAAACAGATTTATATATATACAATTTTGAAATATGACATGACTTGGGGCAGCTGGGAAATTGACAATATGTCTAGCCCCATGTCAGATTTCAAAATTGAATATAAAAAAATCTGTTTGCTCTTTTGAGAAATGGATTTCAGTGCAGAATTCTGCTGGAGCAGCACTATTAACTGATTCATTTTGAAAAAAAGTTTTCCCACGACAGTATCCCTTTAATTCGCCCAATAAATGTTGCGTTTCATTGGCTTAGGTGCAGAATGGGGGGGGGGTTACTCACTATACAGCCAGAATCAACCCCTGGATTTGGTGCAATAGGGTATTTGCCCCAACTTTGCACTGGCGTGTCCATCCCATCATATAAATATTTCATTTGTGAGAAGCCTCAGACCTTGACCAGCTTGAGTTCTGTCCGTTTCATCTCGGATCTCCATGATGTGGAATGATTGACATTTGTTTTCATGCAAGTTCTCCCGCACTGGCTCCTCCTCCTCAAAATACATTTGGCTCCTCCCCTTTCCATAGATTGGTCCAAGATTTGGATTTGGACAAATCTAAATATTCCCTTTCTTTATAATGGAAATTCCAGGTGCAGATATCAATATAATCTCATTTATAAATACGGTATATTCGCGGGTTTGTACCGATCCCACTGTGCCATTGCCATGGTTACCGTTGTTGTTCATATAAAATTGATTGTTTAATGGATTTTCTCCCAAGGGGAGCTGGGGTGTGTTGCTGCTTTATCAATACACTACAATTACTAAATAATGATTTCTTTTTCATTTTTATCTTTTTAGGATTAAAGGCAGAGCTTGCGGCTGAATTGTCTGTGCCCAGGAATCAAAGACCAGGTACTGTCTGACTCTTGGCTCTGTCACTTTATGCTAATGGCTGGCTGCAGAAGATTATACAGCTATGGGACCTGTTATCCAGAATGCTCGGGACCTCGGGTTTTCCGGATAACGGCTCTTTCCGTAATTTGGGTCTTCATGCCTTAAGTCTACTAGAAATTAATTTAAACATTAAATAAAGCCAATAGGCAGGTTTTGCTTAATTAATTATATTAATTATATCTTAGTTGGGATCAAGTACAAGCGACTGTTTTATTATTACACAGAAAAAGGAAATCATTTTTAAAAAATTTGGATTATTTGGATAAAATGGAGTCTATGGGAGACATCCATTCTGTAATTTTGAGCTTTCTGGATATCGGGTTTCCGGATAAGGGATCCTATACCTGTACTGTATTTCATTATAATACACAAAAGCCATGAATATCTTGTAAATTATATCCTTATAAACGGTGAGTTCTGATGTCATTTCAGTCACATGACTCACTGAAACTTGTGTATTATAATAAATAAAGTACCCCCAGTTGTAAAATATGAGGATATTAGAAGTTACCTCGGAGTTCCATGACCTTTATAAAAACACTCGGCCTTCGGCCTCGTGTTTTTATATAGTCATGAAACTCCTCGGTAACTTATAATATCCTTATATTTTACAAGAGGGGGTACTTTATTCACTATATAATACACAAAAGCCATGAATATCCTGTAAATTATATCCTTATAAACGGTGAGTTCTGATGTCATCAGTTATAAACGGTGAGTTCTGATGTCATTTCTGTCACATGACTCACTGAAACTTGTGTATTATAATAAATAAAGTACCCCCAGTTGCAAAATATGAGGATATTAGAAGTTACCTCGGAGTTCCATGACCTGTATAAAAACACTCGGCCTTCGGCCTCGTACTTTTATATGGTCATGAAACTCCTCGGTACCTTATAATATCCTTATATTTTACAAGAGGGGGTACTTTATTCACTATATTATTTAGCTTTATTAGGAGCAGGGTTATATTTGTGGAAGCCCGTGCTGTACTCGTGCCCTTTTGCATGAATTTGCGAGAGTGCAATACTGCTTCTGGGTTACTTTTCCGTTTTGGCTGATCATCTTTGATGTGATTGGCCAAACACTTCATCTCCCGTATGTGAGTGGCAGTTCCAATGGAACAGTTCTGCCCATGAGACAAATGATGGCACCGCCAGTCAAGCTTCATAAATGATCCCCCCTCTTCCCATGTGGGATCTGCTGAGAATAAATCAGAATTCCCATGATTTCATTGCGCAGTGCATCTTGGGTCAATGTTTTATATTTTGATGATTAGGCCAGTCCCATTGGATGGTTTATATGCAAATGAGTTGTCTTGCACCTCACCGCTTTTAAAGGACCAGTAACATAAATTTGTATGTGTTTGGAAAAAAAAAACGACCAAGACAGTTTTAACTTTTAAATTGCAAAGCTTTTTTTTTTTTTTTAAAGAAATAACTTACCGATTCTCTGCATGCGCTCCTCTTCAGAAACGGCGATAGGGCGACGATCCATTGTGCGGCGCTCGATTTGTCCTCCCTGCCTTCTATAGGAGATAGCCAGGGAGGAGTAATCGAGAGCCGCACAATGGATCGTCGCCGTTTCTGAAGAGGAACGCATGCAGAGAATCGGTAAGTCATTTCTTAATAAAAGCTTTGTGATTTAAAAGTGAAAACTGTCTTGGTGGGTTTTTTTTTTTTCGTTACAAAGAAACAGTTTTTTTTTTTTGTTACTGGTCCTTTAATCAACATTATGCTGTAAATACTGTGGGCAGGTAACCCACACATTAATGGTATAAACACTGATTCAGCCCCTGAAATGATCAACCAATCTCTGGTAGGAAATTGTGCACTGAAATTCTGGTAGAAATAAAAGGTGAGGAACCTCTCATGTCATTTTGGGCAAGAGATTTACTCCTATTGGGCACCATAGTGATGATTTCATCCATAGATCATGGATATTGTTAGGGGCTGTGGGACACCATACATGTCTCAATAATCCTACTAATGTATATCATTAATACATGTATTCTGTACACAGCTGCTTCCAGTAGAATACTCTACAAACTTCTTGTCTATGAGGCTGACCAGCAAGGAAACAAAACCAAGTCCTGTTTAATTAGCCCCGCCTTTATTTCCTATTGCCATTTCCCATAAGATGAAGCGAGTAAATGTATCGGATTTATTTGGGACACGATTCTGATTTGTTTGTAATGTGGGCCTTCTCATACCTCCCGACATTTTGGAAATAGAAAGTGAGACAAAAAGATTTGGAGTGCGGCGGACATTTTTGATCACGCCCATTTTGTGGCCACACCCCCTAATTACCATGTTCATTTTACTAAATTTGGCAGGTTAAACTAGGGAGGCACTGAATCCAGGATTTGGTTCAGGATTCGGCCTTTTACAGCAGGATTCAGATTCAGCCGAATCCTTTTGCCCGGGCCAAACCAAATCCGGATCCTAATTTGCATATGCAAAATGAAGTTCGGTATTCAGCCGAATCTTTAGCAAAGGATTCGGCTGAATCCAAAATAGTGGATTCGGTGCATCCCTCCTTCGTGAAAGATTTGGCGAATACCGAATCAAATCCTAATTTGCATATGCAAATTAGGGGCAGGGATGGAAATCGTGTGACTTTTTGTCACAAAACAAGCAAGTAAAAAAAAAAAGTTTTCCCCTTCCCACCCCTAATTTGCATGTGCAAATTCGGATTTGATTCGGTATTCGCCAAATCTTTCATGGAGGAGGGATGCACCGAATCCACTATTTTGGATTCGGCCGAATCCATTGCTAAAGATTCGGCCGAATACCGAACTTCATTTTGCATATGCAAATTAGGATCCGGTTTCAGTTCGGCTGGGCAGAAGGATTTGGCCGAATCCGAATCCTGCTCAAAAAGGCCGAATCCTGGATTCAGTGCCTCCCTAATCCCTAATGAAGGTGAATTGCCCTTTAAAGGGGCTGTTCACCTTCCAACACTTTCTTTTATGGTTCAGTTGGTTTCGGACAGGTCATCAGAAATAAAGTATTTTTCCATTTATTTCCAATTATTTTTCCACGTGTTTCAGTTTTTCTAATATTAAAGTGTAAATCTAATTTTTCAACTTTCTAAAGCAGCTCTTGGAAGGGGGGGGGTCGCTGACTCTCTAAACTGTTCTAAATTAATACATTTAGGGGCAGATGTATCAAGGATCGAATTTCAAGGTTATGGGAGGTTTTTTTTTAAACTCCCATCACCTCAAATTTGAATGAAAAAGACCAACCTAAATGTATTTAAAAAAACAAACAAAAAAAATATTTTATTTTTTTAACTTCGGGTTAGTAGGCTGTATTCAATAGAGTTTGAATCAAAGTATTTTCCAAAAAGTCCACCAAATGGCTCCAAATAGGTTCTAGGAGGTCCCCCATAGGCTAAAACAGCAATTCGGCAGGTTTTAGATGGTGAATAGTCAAAGTCGAATTTTTAAAGACACAATACATGATACATTCTATCCGAATTTGAACTATTTCTTAGTTGAAGTACACTAATATTAGCTCAAAATTCAAATTTTCACTTTGACCCTTGGTAAATCTGCCCCTTAGTTGATCCATTTCTTATCTCTGTCCCTGCTGAGCAGAATCTCTGGGTTTCATTACAGGCAGCTGTTAGACTTGATACAATAGTTACTGATACTCCAGAGATGCTGCTGAGAAATGTATTGACTTATTGTAGCAACTAATTGTATCAACTAATTGTATCAAATAATTGTATCAAATACTTATATCAACTAATTGTATCGACTCAATGTAGCAAAATTGTAACAGAATCTGCTGAATTACTGATCTGTCAGACTCAAACACTAGAGACACCAACATTCAACTTTACACTTAGATTTTGGAAAAATGATAAAAAATGGCAAATGAAAAAAGTCTTTATTTTTGGGAACAATCTGAAAACATCTCAATTGAAAAAGTGTTTGGAAGGTGAACATCCCCTTTTAGGTGTAAACACAGTTTCCCCACAGTTTGCTTAAAGGGATACTGTCATGGGAAAAAAACATTTTTTTTCAAAATGAATCAGTTAATAGTGCTGCTCCAGCAGAATTCTGCACTGAAATCCATTTCTCAAAAGAGCAAACAGATTTTTCTTATATTCAATTTTGAAATCTGACATGGGGCTAGACATTTTGTCAATTTCCCAGCTGCCCCAAGTCATGTGACTTGTGCTCTGATAAACTTCAATCACTCTTTACTGCTGTACTGCAAGTTGGAGTGATATCACCCCCTCCCTTTCCCCCCTCAGCAGCCTAACAACAGAACAATGGGAAGGTAACCAGATAACAGCTCCCTAACACAAGATAACAGCTGCCTGGTAGATCTAAGAACAACACTCAATAGTAAAATCCAGGTCCCACTGAGACACATTCAGTTACATTGAGAAGGAAAAACAGCAGCCTGCCAGAAAGCATTTCTCTCCTAAAGTGCAGGCACAGGTCACATGACCAGGGGCAGCTGGGAAATTGATATGTCTAGCCCCATGTCAGATTTCAAAACTGAATATAAAAAAAATCTGTTGCTCTTTGGAGAAATAAGTAGCACTATTAACTGATGCGTTTTGAAAAAAACATGTTTTCCGATGACAGGATCCCTTTAGTTGTTAAAATCCAGTGGCACCTGCCATGTATTCTGGGCTCTCTGCCAATTAAGTTTTAGAAAGTTTGTATCTTTTTCTGGCTGTTCAGTGCAGGAGATCAAAGAAAAAGTCAGGACATTTCAATAACAATCCGGGACTGCGGGTTGAGCTGTCAAAATCAGGACTGTCCTGCGTAAAACAGCACAGTTAGGAGGTATGGGTTCCATTAACCACAGCCAGTGTGTGTGAGAGGCTACTGACATGTGACATGGGTTCCTTAAACGCGGGGGGTATATTGTGTACCCCTAAACATGGACTGCTAATGTATTTGTAAAGACTTTCATTCTTATAAAGAGCTTGTTCACCATCCAAACTTTCAGCTCAGTTGTTATTAGATAGAAATAAAGCATCTGAACTGTTACAATTTTACAACATTGAGTTGATCCATTTCTCATCTCTGGAGTATCAGTAACGATTGTATCAAGTCTAACAGCTGCCTGTAATGAAACCCAGGGATTCTGCTCAGCAGGGACAAAGATAAGAAATGGATCAATTTAGAACAGTTTACAGGGTCGGTGACCCCCCCCCCCGAGCTGCTTTAGGGTTCAAGCACACGGGGGGAGATTTAGTTGCCTGGCGACTAATTGCCTCTTCTGCGGGGCAACAATCTCCCCGAACTGCCTTTCCCCTGCCTGCCGCCTGCTATAATGACAAAACGCTAATGCACCTGCTGTGATTTCCGAAGTCGCCCGAAGTTTCCTCACAATGAAGCGCCGCAAGTGCATTGTCACTGGCGTATTGTCAATATAGCAGGCAGGGGAAAGGCAATTCAGGGAGATTGTCGCCCCGCAGAAGAGGCTATTGGTCGCCAGGCAACTAAATCTCCCCGAATCTGCCCGTGTGCTTGAACCCTGAGAAGGTGAAAAATGACACTTTACACTTCAATATTAGTAAAATGGTCACATAGAAAGTAACCGGAGAAAGCCTTTATTTCTGGAGAACTGTCTGACACCAACTGAACTGGAGAAAGTGTTGGGAGGAAGGAACCGCTATAAAGTAGTTCAGTAGAAATGACTGTTTTCCTTCAGTTGACATGTAAATTAGAATAAAAGCTTCATCCTGTTGAATTAATAATAAACTTTCTAAATATAATAAGAACATTTCTAAAATAAAACGGTTACTCTTCACTCTCGGCATCGCTTTATTCTTTCCCCGTCCAGAGTCTGATTTTTGAATTTCAGCCTTTTGGGGGGGGGGGGGTTCCATTTGCCTACAAGATGTTAGCGATGCACCGAATCCAGAATTCGGTTCGGGATTTGGCCTTTTCCAGCAGAATTCGGATTCGGCCAAATCCTTCTGCCCGGCTGAACTGGATCCTAATTGCATATGCAAATTAGGGGTGGGGAGGGAGATCACATGACTTTTTCTCACAAAACACTCTGAATCCTAATTTGCATATGCCGAATCTTTCGTGAAGGATTCGGGGGTTCGGCCGAATACAAAATAGTGGATTTGGTGCATCCCTACAGGATCTCTTTTAAAAATCAACAGAAATCCTGTCTCTCCACATGCGGAGTTTGTGCCAAGGTCGGTTATTTAATTCGATTTTGTATGTACTGGAATCCGTTATTTGTGTGAGCTATTCGGGGTAGGTAACCCTAACTGCCAGTCAGAAACCCAACTCCTGTATAGGGACTGATTTTTGCAATCGTTTCCCCTTTTAAGTTTCAAGCTCCATTTTCCACTCTTTAAATTCTCCAGGAGCAGCCCATTAGGGCTATTCCACACGGGGAGATAGCGACGCGTTTGCGGTCGCGGCGACAAAGCGCCGCGACCGGCGCAGGCGACAGTTTTGTATGGGCGCCTATGTAAAAACGCCTGTGCTAACCACAAGAGGCGATGCGCTTTTCAACAGTCACCTGAAAAAGCCTGGCGAGGGGGCGTTTTTACATAGGCGCCCATACAAAACTGTCGCCTGCGCCGGTCGCGGCGACTGTCGCGGTGCTTTGTCACCGCGACCGCAAACGCGTCGCTATCTCCCTGTGTGGACTAGCCCTAAAAGTGCATTTGCCGACACTTTTAATTGTTTGATGATTAGTTGATCTATATCTATACTTCAGCCCCTATTGAGCATGATCCCTGAGCGTTACTAACGTCTGTCCCATAGCAACTGTTCCATACGGGACATGAGTGGCTCCATTTCCCAGCAGTCCCCACTGAGCATGCTCCCTGAGTGTTATCTGTGTGCCCCTAAGGATGAGTGTGAGGGACACGGGGGGTTCAGCCAATCTCCAAACATGGCTGCACAGACCTTAACCAGTAACTGCTTGTGTGGCACCAAGAAGAGAAGACTCCGATTCTAATAGTTATTTCCTACAGACACAGTGACACTGGCAGGGACAGATTAATAGTTGTTTTCATGAAAAGGTCGATTTATTTGTTACTTAGTCTGGTCAGTGATGCAAGTGAAACTGAAAGTACTTTCATCTCACCATATAAACTGCTCCTGATCTGTAAATCTGAGACACCCGCAGTAGCTGGAGGGAAGGGTCTTGTATGTTTCCTTTTGAAACAGTCGTGTAGATGTGTGTGTAGTCAGCCTGTCATATGTCAGAGGCTCCCCGTCTAGTAAATAAAATATTTACACTCAGATACATAACATTTCATCTGATCAGCCTCCATTTCTGTTCCCAGGATCATGGACACGGACCTGTTTATGGAATGTGAGGAGGAGGAGCTGGAGCCCTGGCAGAAGCTGAGTGATGTGATTGAAGACTCGGCAGTGGAGGATTATAGCTACTTGGACAAAACCTCTACAGGTACTCCTCAATATATCATATATATCATATATATCATATATATCCAGTCTCTCAGCTGTGTCGTATCTCTCTGTACAGACTATGAGCAAACTTAGGGACTGTTCCTGCTGAATTGTGCTTAGTACAGAGGAATACCTATGTGCCATAGTTTTATGGGATCTCTCTGTACAGACTATGAGCAAACTTAGGGACTGTTCCTGCTGAATTGTGCTTAGTACAGGGAATACCTATGTGCCATAGTTTTATGGGATCTCTCTGTACAGACTATGAGCAAACTTAGGGGACTGTTCCTGCCGAATTGTGTTTAGTATAGGGAATACCTATGCTGCCATAGTTTTATGGGATCTCTCTGTACAGACTATGAGCAAACTTAGGGGACTGTTCCTGCTGAATTGTGCTTAGTACAGGGGATACCTATGCTGCCATAGTTTTATGGTATCTCTCTGTACAGACTATGAGCAAACTTAGGGACTGTTCCTGCTGAATTGTGCTTAGTACAGGGAATACCTATGCTGCCATAGTTTTATGGGATCTCTCTGTACAGACTATGAGCAAACTTAGGGGACTGTTCCTGCTGAATTGTGCTTAGTACAGGGGAATACCTATGCTGCCATAGTTTTATGGGATCTCTCTGTACAGACTATGAGCAAACTTAGGGACTGTTCCTGCTGAATTGTGCTTAGTACAGGGAATACCTATGTACCATAGTTTTATGGGCTCTCTCTGTACAGACTATGAGCAAACTTAGGGACTGTTCCTGCTGAATTGTGCTTAGTACAGGGAATACCTATGCTGCCATAGTTTTATGGGATCTCTCTGTACAGACTGAGTAAATTTCCTTCTCTTTCCCATACAGTGTCAGTCAATCTACAGCCCATGGTTCCTCTTCCGGTGGTCTCTCCACATACCCTGAACAGCCATTTCTCCACCACCACCACCACCATAGCCAACACTACCCCAAACAGTGACAATGCCAAGAAAACCTTGGTGACTCTCTTTGCAAATAACAGTGGTAAGTGGCCAGTAAGTGGCTATGAAGCTGTATATAAATGACTGGATAAACTCTTCTTTGTATTGCAGGATTGATGCCTCCTGTGTTGCACTCGTATAAGTGAGATGGGATACTCATCATTTCTGTTCCTCTCTCTGATAGGTCAGAGCCCAATTATGTCAAGCGGGCAGCCACTTATACTGACCCAGAATACTAGCACTGGCCTGGGCACGGTGGTCTCTCAGCCTATGCTGCGGCCAATGCAAGTCATGCAGAATGCCAACCATTCCAGCAACTCATCCATGGCTACCCAGCCCATCTTCATTACTACCCAGGTAAGGGGCCTGGTGCATCTCTGTGTGTAGCTCTTACAGTATCCATGAAAATAATGTTATTCTTATCTGCTCTGTTTCATGCTTGTGGGCTGAACCCTGCCCCTGGTTACTCAAGTGGGTGGAGTATACTCATCCAATCGGCACAGTGCTATAGAGGGTTTATTGGAGACATATAGGATAAATGAAAACAAACTGAATTTTGTATGAAAATGAGTAATATATGATATATATATATATATATAAAGTAGTGTTCTGGCTATTATGTTATACATGTTACACATCCAGTCACTTTTTTTGCCTAACTAATTATATTAGAAACATGTTTTATTTCACACCGCCTATCTATTTACCCAATTTTTTATTTTTACACTGAACAATTCCTTTAAAAATAGTCCCTATATTAGAGCTCCCTATAGATGTTCTCTGCTCCCTGTTTCAAATGAGGGGTGGGCGTGTCCTGTCAGAAGCACAGTAGGATGGGGACAGCCAATCACAGTCCTGCAAAGACATGCTTCAGTTCCCTATCAGATCCTGCTAGCTGCTGATTGGTTCCTGTCCTACAGTGTCATGAGCTGAGTTCCTGGGAATTCAGGGAGCAGGAAAAGAAGGGAGGGATATTATTTTTTTTTGCAGAAATATTCGATAAATCAGCCTTTAGGCACAATTCTATATCTAAATGAGTATAACGCACTGGTACGTTCTTATCTTTTACACAAAACGTCTCCTCGAAGTAAACACCAGGGATGTTTATTCCTTTATCACGTATGGAACTGCAGCTCTCTGCTTGTGTTTCTCTCAGGGCTTCCCAGTGCGCAACGTGAGGCCGGGTCAGAATGCCATGAACACAATGAATCAGGTGGGGATTGTGCTGAACGTGCAGCAGGGACAGACTGTGAGACCCATCACTATAGTCCCAGGTGAGTCATTAGGGGTAACCAGCAGTACAGACAGACCTCAGCCTGTCTTTGCTCCTAATATAACGGCTAGAAGACTCAATGGAAGCCATGTTTATACTGTTTCTTTCATTCTCAGCACCAGGCACCCAGTTCATGAAGCCAGGCATGGGAGTCCCACAGGTCTTTTCCCAAGTCACCCAGGTCAGACCAGCACCCACTGTCCCAGTACGGCCGACCACCAACACTTTCACCACCGTCATTCCGGCCACCTTGACTATCAGAAGCACAATGCCCCAATCTAATGCACAAGCCAACAAGCCCATGGCAAGCACAGTCACTACCTCTGCACCCAGCCAGCCCATCCGACAGATCACCCTGCAGCCTCAGACCCAGATCCTGACAGCCAATCAGAACAGCCAGAACACAAGCTCCAACCTTGGTAAGCTGGGAGAGAATATTCACTCTACATGCAGCATGTCTATGGGTCAAGTCCAGGCTGGGATTGAATATAGGCCTTGGCATTTTAAAGGGGAACTATCACAATAATGAAGATTTAATATAATCTTCCTCATGCTGAAGTAAGAAACTTTCTAACTTAAAATCAATTAAAATTCTGCATTGTTTCTGATTAATCAAGTTTATCTTTACTATCCCTCTCTCTCTCAGCATCTGTTTCTCTTCATTCTGTCTTCATGCAGCAGTTGGGTGTCAGATATTCACTGACAGTTAGATCCAATATATCTTATAGGGGGGCTCCTTTCCTAGCAGATGAATTAGAGCTCACTCAAATAACTGATTCCAGTACAAACAAAATCTAACAGAATAACTGCCTTTTGCACAAATCCTGCATGTAGAGAGACATGATGTTTGGTAAATAGAGTGAGCTCTAATACATCTTCTAGGCAAAAGGAAGCCCCCCTATAAGATATATTGGATCTAACTGTCAGTGAATATCTGACACCCAACTGCTGCATGAAGACAGAATGAAGAGAAACGGATGCTGAGACAGGAATAGTGAAGATAAACTTGATTATTTCATCAGAAACGGTACATACATTTTAATTGTGTTTAAAAAGTTTCTTATTTCAGTAAGCCGAAGCTTATATTAAATGATCATTTTTGCAATAGTTCCCCTTTAAGCACACACAGGCTCAATAAATAGTGGCTATGGCTTTTTACAGCAGTCCCTGTGGTGATTGCCGGTCTGGGTGTGTTTATGAATCCGTCCCTGATAGGCCCAAAGTGCACTAATAACAGTTTGGGTTCTTCGTGCATTTTCCTCTTTTGTACATGTGACATGCACTGATCCGCTTACCCCGTGGTTTTCCAGTGAGTATTGCCAACCTGGTGACCGTTAATAAGACCGGCGAGCCTAACGACCTGGTGAAGTTTGTGAATGCGGTGAGTGGCAATCAGAATGCGGTTCTGAATTCCAGCCACATTGTCCTGCCCAGTAGCACCAACAGCAGCAGTAATAATAACAATAACAGCAGCACCGTGCAGAGGATCCTGCCCCCCGAGCCTTCAGGGATAAAAGGTAAGAATCTCCCCTCCTTTATTACATTGGGGCTCATTGATAAACACTGGGCAGTAACCCATAGTAACCAATCAGTTTTCAGCCAGATGCAGGTTGAACACTGGAAGCAATGGTTGCCATGGGTTACTGCCAGGTGCAAATTTGCCCAGTGTTGATAAATAACCCCCACTTTCTTTAGGTTCTGTGTAATCATTGGGCATTGGCCAGCCTATCCCATAGGTAGTTACTGATACCCCCCCCCCCATTCTTCTTATGCCTCAGTTACCACTGCTTCCGTATCTTCCACTGACTCCTCCGAGAGGAAGTTTTGCCCGAGGTGCCGCACCCAGTTCCGTGTCACCGAGGCGCTGAGAGGACATATGTGTGTAAGTCTAACTGTATTCTTATAGTTCTATTTTCCGCTCCCTGCTTCTCACTGGTATGGAGTGTAGGTTGTACCGTAGGAATAAAATTACATTTAATGGGAAGTATTGGTGGGATGGGCCCTGGGGAATATTAGAGCGTCTGTCCTGCACTTAAATCTCACTTGAGCACTCGCATGCTCTCCAACTTACAGTACTGCTGCCCGGATCTGTTGGATTTCTCCAATAAGAGCAAGGAATCAGAGCTGCCTTCACCAATCACCCAAGCAACCAGTACAGATAAAACTGTATCTGCAGCTACTCCATCATCCACTACTCCTTCTACAACAGCGCCACCCGCTGGCAAGGGGCAGGAGTCTTCTCAAGAGGAGGGGACACAATGCAAACTCATCATGCTGGTGGATGACTTCTACTATGGTCGAGATGTGGGGAACACCTACCAGATACAGACGTACCCCAAAGTGGCCACTACCTTCCGCTGCCCACACTGTACCAAGAGGCTGAAGAATAATATCCGGTAAGGGTTTGTGTCCTGGAGGTTAAGGGAAACTATTAAATTTTGTGAGATGCTGTCACTTGGGTTTATGTGGAGCATGTTAGATTGGGTCTTGGTTTTGTTTAGTAGGCAGGTCCCGGCCCTCACGGGTCTCAAGTTAGCAGTGAGATAATAACCTGGGCTGCTTTTGGGACAGGGCCCTGGTATCTAAATAGTATGGGGCCCACGATTTTTGATTGTTGTCCTGGTGTAGTTATTATTGGGCATCCATACCATGTGACCTGCTAACTACCATGTGAAGGGTTTAACTGGTTAATGTTGCACTGGGGTACCCACGCTGTTACCCATAATACTTTGCTTCCTTTACCAGGTTCATGAACCACATGAAACATCACGTGGAGTGGGACCAACAGAATGGTGAGGTGGATGGGCACACCACATGCCAACACTGCTACAGGCAGTTCTCCACCCCCTTCCAGCTCCAGTGCCACCTGGAAAACGTGCACAGCTCGTACGAATCCACAAGTAGGTGCAAGAGTGGGAGGATAGATGTATGTGCAAGTACCACATGCCTGCCTACTATTACTATTAGATTGGACCATATGCAGGTTGTTTCCTTTAATAACAACGAGAGACAACTGGCATAGGGCAAGGAGTGGCTGCTCTCTCACAATAAAACAGGGGCCAGTGAAAGATGGTGAGGATCCAAGGGCATTGTGGGAAATCTGGCATGGCATGTAATGATTTCTCTTTTGCTGGCAGCTAAGTGCAAGATCTGCGAGTGGGCGTTTGATAGTGAGCCGCTCTTCCTGCAGCACATGAAGGACACGCACAAACCTGGGGAGATGCCTTACGTGTGTCAGGTAATGGCCATTCCTCTCTTCTTGGCTCTCCTCACACCGCGAGCCTCTCCCTGCCATACATTTGTTTCTCCTGCAGGTGTGCCAGTACCGCTCCTCCATTTACACAGAGCTGGACGCGCATTTCCGACTGAATCACGAGGACACGCGGTACCTGATGTGCGTTTATTGCCTGAAGGTGTTTAAGAACGGGAATGCCTTCCAGCTGCACTTCATGCGCCACCAGGTCAGCTCCTCCCATCTGTGTATCGCCAGCCTATTAGAACCCTCCGCTGCTCTGTCTGCCGGGGGCAAGTTTAATGCATTAGATGAATGAGATTAATGGAGCACGTCTCACTGCCTGTTTTCTTTCCTTTGGCACATGCCTGTCCCACAGAAGAGTGTGTATCACTGCAATAAGTGCCGGCTGCAGTTCCTCTTTGCAAAGGACAAAATCGAGCACAAACTTCAGCATCATAAAACCTTCCGGAAGCCCAGGCAGCTGGAGGGATTGAAACCTGGGACAAAGGTGAGGTGGGACCTGGTCTATGGGGAGGAATGGATAGAGGAAGGAAGGAATGATTGGTACCATGGCCTTGGATAACACACAGAATTCCTATAAGGACTGAACTTGTTTCCCAGCCTGGCCTTTCCGTATACAAACTCCATTACTCTTCAAACTACTTATCTCTCTGTCCTTTCAGGTTACAATCCGAGCATCGAGAGCTCCTTCCCGGTCGCTCCCTGTATCCTCAGCAGACTCCACGTCAATGCCTTTAGTGGAAATGGACACGGACTCTCTCGCTGACTCGCTGTATTCCATGCAGTATAAACGCACCGTGAAGAAGATGTCTGAGAGCCTTTCCAACATCCACACCAATAGGTTTGCTCCCCTTAGTTTCCCTTGGACTTTCCTCACTCTGATTGGCCAGTGTACAATATACTTTATGAAATACTTTATATAAAATCTTGGCTCAGGGGTTCACAGAATATCATCTCAGTAATGACTTACTCATCCCTGTTAACTCTCCTCTCATTCCCAGACCACATCATGGCAGGCAGTCGTGCCTCGAGTGCAGCTTAGACATCACCGAGTTCCACAACCACTTCCCCACCTACGTCCACTGTTCCCTGTGCCGCTATAGCACCTGCTGTTCCCGCGCATACGCCAACCACATGATCAAGTAAGTGCGGCCTCCTGCCTCCATTTGTGGCTAGGAGAGACATTGGATTTCACATTGTTAGTCAGAAGTTAGGGGCCTCTGGTATCTGTAGGACTTCTGGGCTAACAGCTCTGCAGCTGATTTTGAACAAGGTGGAGTTGAGTTGAACAAGATGGAGGTGCTACTTCATTGTCACAGCAGACTGGATAATTAAAGGTTCACTAAGTGATGGATACAATGAGTAAATGAATATACTGTCCCAACGACACCAATTAGATTATGTATATACTGTGCCAGTGACTCAGAGAGACCAGGTATCTCTGTGTGTATTTGTTAGTGATTGACCCTTTCCTGTTTTTTTGTTTTTTCCAGTAACCACGTTCCAAGGAAAAGCCCCAAATACCTGGCTCTCTTTAAAAGCTGCAAACCAAGGTCAGTGCTGCCGGGAAGGTAAGAATGTCTGGTGCTGCCATGTTGGATTCATAGTAAACCCTTTCTCTTCTCTCTGCAGTAGCGCCATGCTAACCTGCTCGTTGTGTCCGTTTGTCACGCGGATTGGAGACGCAATGGCCAAGCACCTGGTGTTTAACCCTTCTCACGGCTACTGTAATGTCATTTACCCCGGTGAGGCCTCTTCCTTACTAGTATTTGCATTATTGTTTGTTTGTTTATAGTTTTTTTTTTATTTGTCATCTTCTGACTCTTTCCAGCTTTCAAATGGGGGGTCACTGACCCCATCTTAAAAACAAAAAAAACAAATGCTCTGTAAGGCTACAAATGTATTATTGATACAGTGGAACCTCAATTTCACATCCCATGATTTTAAAGTGATATTGACTGAATATTTTCTTTTCAAAATACATTGCAAATTACATATAGGTCACATTGATTGTTTGTTTTCTGCTGATAGTTCTGCTTTTGTAAAATATTTTTACTTAAAGTTCCTAAAACTGACAGTTTTGCCAACCTGACTGTCCCATCTCCGTCTGTCAGTTCGAGTTTCTAATGCTAACGGACTCCTGCTGCACAAATATGGCATAACAAATTTCCTGGATTTTACACCATTTTGGTCTTGTTCCCATGAAAAACGTAAAATGGGGGTTCTATTGTACTTTTTATTACTTGTCTTTCTATTCAGGCCTCTCCCTATCCATATTCCAGTCTCTTATTCATTTCAGTGTTAGGAATATAATAGAAATTTAGATAATTAAATTATATTATTATAACTTTTTTTAAATATTTTTTTTAAAAATGTATTTACAGGTTCATCCTCAAGCTGCTTTTTAAGGTAAGGTTTATTATCCAGCTGCTTTTGGATATTTGGTGCCCCCCATCCCGCCAGCCCAACCCTCTCATGTGCTTTTTCCTTCCTGTTTAACTCAATGTCCTTTCACCTCCCAAAAACTTTGGGATTAATCCCCTTATAATACCCGGTTGCCTCTTCTGTATTGATATCCCTTAACCCAACCGTTCAGTCAGAACTCGCTGCTCACATATTTCCTTGTAGAACCATCATGGCAAGGGTTAAATAAATCCCTGCAGAAACAGTATTGTCTCTGGCCTCTTGCTGGGTCACTAAATATTCTCTTTTGCTGTAAGTAGTAAAACTGAAAGTAATAGTAGTGCCCTCTTGTTGGCAAGTGATCATGAGCCAATGAGTTTCCATCACTGGCTCGTTGACCCAAGTCTGTGGTTCTGAAGGTTTCCCTAACACGATGGCTTCTTCTGTTTTACTACAGGATGATGTCGAAAACCCAGGAGGACGACATGCGCAGTTCCAGCCCAACTGCAGATGATACCAGCGAGAAGGTGTTGGAGGAAGTACTACCTGTTTCTGGAGCCCCCAGTCCGGAGAAAGCAAATCATACAATCAATGTAGACGAGTTGGAGGAGAAGCGGGAGGAAGAGGAGGTGAAAGAGCAGGAAGTTAAGAATAAACAGGAACAGCTGAGTGTGAAGAAACTGCGTGTTGTTCTCTTTGCTCTGTGCTGCAACATCCCGCAGGCCGCAGAGCATTTTCACAACTCCCCGCAGCGCATCCGACGCTGGTTGCAGAGGTTCCAGTTTCAGGAGGAAAACCAGGACAACCTTTTGGAGGGGAAATATCTGGGGGCTGAGGCAGAGGAGAAGCTGGCTGAGTGGGTGCTTGCCCAGAGAGAGCAGCAGCAGCCAGTGAATGAGGAGACCCTCTTCCAGAAGGCTACCAAGATTGGGCGGTCCCTGGAAGGGGGCTTCAAGATCTCCTACGAGTGGGCAGTGAGGTTCATGATTCGGCACAACCTGAGCACCCACTCCAAAGTGGCCGTGGCGCATCCCCTCCCCAAGGAAATGGAGTCCAACTCCCAGACATTTATTGAGTTTGTCCAGCGCCAGATTCACAATCAGGACCTCCCTCTGTCTATGATCGCGGCCGTCGATGAAATCTCACTCTTCCTGGACTTGGAATTGCTGGGCAGCGACGAGAGGAAGGAGAACGCTTTGCAGACAGTGGGAACCGGCGAGCCCTGGTGTGACGTGGTGGTTACCATCTTGGCCGACGGGAGTCTTCTGCCCACCTTAGTGTTATCACGGAGCAGCAGCTCAGGGGAGATTCCCGACTCCATCATCCTGGAGACCAGAGAGGGCAGTTATACGGATGACAAAATCATAGAACTGTGGTCATCCAGGGTTTGGCAGAAGCACACGGAGTGTCCAAATAACAAAGGAATGGCGGTACTAGATTGCCATCGAACACACCTATCGGAGGAAGTCTTGTCTATCATGGGATCTACCTGCACCTTGCCCGCTATAGTGCCCTCTGGCTGCAGCTCCAAGATCCAACCGCTGGACGTCTGCATCAAGAGGGCAGTGAAAAACTTTTTGCATAAGAAGTGGCGAGAGCAGGCCCGGGAGATGGCCGAGGCCACCTGTGACTGTGATATCCTCTTGCAGTTGGTCTTGTGCTGGTTGGCCGAGGTTCTGGAGGTCATTGCCGAGCACCCAGAACTGGTCCAGCAGTCCTTCCTAGTGGCCAGCGTCCTCCCGGGACCCGACGGCATTACAAACACATCCAAGCGCAACGCAGAGATGCAGGAGGAGCTCATTAACTTGCTGGAGGAGCAACTGAAACTGGGCATCGGGGAGCAGGACGAGGACACGGACCAGTGCAACGACAGCCAGCCCGAAGAGTACCCCGACCCCGAAGTGCTCCAGCAACTCTTCGAGGGCGACAGCGACACGGAATCATTCTATGGATTTGACGAGACTGAATTAGTGCCCATGTGATCTCAAAACTTTTATCCCTCCCCAAATTGTATGATGTTGGGTTAATGCATTCCGGGGTCCCGCTGGGATGTAGGAATTAGTTACACCACATTAATAGCATTTATTACTTTTTATCATTTTTAATCATGGTTTTTCCTACAAAGGAGAAATATGGTGACTTTAGGTTTTTTTTTTTTTTTTTCCTCCCGCCCATTTAAAGATCTGACGCCCAGGCCCGGTCAGTCTGATGTTCTGTAATACGACCCGCACTCTGTATTTGCCCCTTTTCCCAAAAATAGAGCAGCTGGCCGGTTCTGTCCCGTGAAGTCCTCACATTTTCTTCAAATCCGACGACATAGTCTGGGAAGAGACTGTAGCACTGCAGTTCTAGGGGTACCGTCCCATCGGGTGAATTGAATCTGCTGTAGGGCCCCTCAACCCAGTCCAGTTGGGTGTTTTGTACATAGTCACATGAATTATGGGTGAGATTTCCAAAAAGAGACTCCATCCTTCCCAATCCAAATCTTTGCATTGGACTGGACAAGAGCAGTGCAAGGGTTACTGGGACCGGAACCAGTCTCTATATATATATATATATAAATATATATATATAATATATATATATATATATATATATATATAAATATAAATATATATATATATATATATATATATATATAAATATAAATGCAACTACTAATAGGCCCCAGCAGGTCCAGACCCTCAGCCTGTCACTGCATGTTCATGGAGAGAGAGTTTTTATTATTTTTTTTACTGTTTTTTTTTTTTTTTTTCCACCCTTTTTCCTTTATGGCAGATCCATCATTTATTGGAGTTTTGGGACAGGTTGTTTCCGGGCCCAGAGATCCGAAGGAAATGGAGCCTGAGCGTGTGTATATGACAAACCATTGAGGTGTATATACATGGAGCGCAGAATAAAGACGGGCAAGCGGCAGATCTGTGTTTTTTATTAGGGTCAGATGTTTTTTTTTTTTTTAATTAATATAAAAAGTGATCTGTTAACCCTTCCCCTGCTGTATGTTCCTCCGATTTTTAAAGGCTCGGTACTATAATAAAAGTTTTATGTGAAATAAACCCCACCCATGCCCTTTACCCGACTGTTAAATAGTGTGCCAGGTGATTGTGATAAAATTAGGGGTCCACTGAATGCAGGAGCCCAACCAAATCTCTAATATCATGGTCTTTTTAGGTTTTAATCCTTTCCTAGACCGAATTTGCAGATGTAAATTAGGATTCACTTTGGGATTGGGCTGAATCTTTTGGAGCCAATACAGTCCTTTCACTATAGGATTTCCAAAGCTGCCTGATAGCCCAATAGAGACCCCTGTAGCACTTCACTAAGTACAGTGGACCCCTAATCATTTAGCCAAGGTTCCTGTCCTTGTACAAACGGTACCAAGTCCAACAGTTCATTATCGGCTTTACATCCCTGTATCAAACGCTTTGGCAGAATCCAAGTAGTTCCCGTTTAGTGCACCCCAACTGTCCGACTTCAGACTCGCTGCTTCATGAACATGATCTGCCCTTCATAAAGCTAAAGGTTGGACCTCAAAGGGAGGCTAAAACATACCTCCCAACATTTTGGAAGTAAAAAGAGGGACAAAATTTTTTTCCCGCACGTAGCGCAGCAATTTTTTGACCACACCCCTTTCTGTGGCCACACCCCCTAATTACCATGTTCGTTTTACAAAATTTGGCAGGTTACGAAACTTTGAAAATATTTCTCCTTATCTAAACTGTGTTTTGTGTCTCAAAATTGTTACAAAGTATCTTATTTGCACCTGTTAGCTGTTCTGGGCTCTCTGCTAAAAGCCAATTAAGTGAGAAACTTTGTTTCTTTTTCTGGCTGTTCAGTGCAGAGAAAAGAGGGACTTTCCAGTACAAATGAGGGACTGCGGGTTGAGCTGTCAAAAGAGGGACTGTCCCTCCGAAAAAGGGACAGTTGGGAGGTATGGCTAAAATAGTCCCAACAGCCTCCAGTGTAGAGAATGTGAAGCAGCCGTCGCTTGGGTGTCCTGATCTCCTTCCAGATTGTGCAAAGGTAAAGCAGTGACATGAGGTCGGGGAGGAATCCAACTCTGAAGTCTCTGATGCATTTCACAAATGTAGAGTAAAGGAAGTGGATCCACTAGAAACTCCTCCTCCGAATAACTTTCTGACTATACATAGGTCAATGGGGAAGTCCTGCGCGGCACCAACGAGCCCCAGGAATTGCACCGAGAAACGGTGTCGAACAAACAGACAATCTCTCTTAATAAAAAAAAAAAAATATATATATATATATATAACAGAAAACAAACAAACCGCACTCCAAGGACTTGGTGTCTCAAAAGCCAAGTGAAAGTTTATTCTTGCTGAACGTTTGGGCGCTCCAACTGAGGCCGTCTTTGGGAGGGTGAATACACAACAGTGAATCACATTTAAAGGAGAAGGAAAGCTACGGAGGCATTTTATTGCCATCAGATTAGCCACAATAGTGCAAGCTAGAATTCTATATTTATTCTGTAGAATGTTTTATCATACTGAGTAAAAAGCTCTAGAAACTCTGTTTAGGACAGGAGCTGCAGTATTAATGTGGTGTGACATCACTTCCTGCCTGAGTCTCTTCCTGCTCTGGGCTCAGATTACAATAGAGAAGGGAGGGGGGAGGGGAAGAGGAGCAAACTGAGCATGCTCAAGCCCTAGCCCTGGAGGTTTAAGCTGAAAACAGTTAGTCTGATACAGAAGCCCATGAGTACACAATAGAAGGAAAGAAATGTGATGTTTCTTTTGACAGGGGACTCAGAGCAACATTATTTGGGGGTTTACTGGTATATTTAGATGGACCTTTCTGATAAGGCTTACTTAGATTTAACCTTTCCTTCTCCTTTAAAGAGTAAATTAGGCCTCAAGCAGCATGAGGATGATGTCATCAACAAGTGCCAGACAGCTCAGCACAATTGCTGAACTATCACTGGGTGCCATAATGTAATGGTGCATAAATTCATTAAAATAATGCCAATAGAGAACACGACTGATATTGGCATTATTATTAATGATACGGGCATGCAGCAAACACTGAAATAACACCCTATATGTATTGACTTTGTTTTTGTGCACAGTAATCCAATATCACTTTTACAGATACTTCTTTATGCACTATTACATGATGGCACCCAGTGATAGTTCAGCAATTGTGCTGAGCTGTCTGGCACAGTCCATGTGGGCAACACTCTGCTCTTTTTGTTTCATCTCGGGTGCAAGGTAAGGAAATCAGATATAGGAAAGAATGAGCAGCAGCAGCAGCGAGATATTCTGTGAATAATCCAAGTGTATTGGAATAATCACATGTAAAGCCGACGGGACGTTTCAGTCCACACAGGGACCTTTCTCAAGGCAAATATCCAAACAAGTTTATATACCCACAATCCCATTCAACAGGAAGTGACAAAACATCCGGTGTAGCAAATCCATCAATTAAGGCTAAAAAGGCTACAGCAATCATGAAAGTGACGTACGTGTGCTTATATATATCTATAGAATCATAAGCCTCACAAAAGTGCGAATGTGCTTAGAGTAATTACTCATTAACAGGGCCGGAACTAGGGGTAGGAGTAGGCACGTGCCTAGGGCGCAAAGCTGGGAGGGTGCCAGGCACTTACCTCCTCTGTCGCCTACCCCAAGTCCGGTTCCCTTCTCTGCCCGTCTTTTCACACGTTTCTGCGCATGCGCGAACTTCACGCATGCGCACTATATTGCAAATGCGCGCATGTGCTCACGAGCGTAAATTTGTGCATTCGCACACCAAACAGGTGCCGCGACTGCCCGGCCTGCCTAGGGCACCTGCCCAGTGTGGCCCGGCACTGCTCATTAATATTTCTCACAACAGTACTATTAAAGGACAAGGAAAGGCAAAAAAAAAAATCCCATTTTTACTTTCTTAAATGAAAAGAAACCTATCTCCAATATACTTGAATTAAAAAATGTGTACCGTATTTATAAGAAACCTGACTGTATGCAGTGAAATTCTCCCTTCATTTACTGCTGTGGATAGGAATTGTCAGACGGTCCCTAACTGCTCTGCAGGGAAACAATCATACTTATGAACAGCAGGGGAGCTTACTTCCCAGCCATGCAGAACTCAAGCAGCTTTGTTTATGATGATCCCTAAGCAGCCCAGACCACACTGAGCATGTGCACAGTCTTAGTCTTGCAAAGATGTATAACAAAGTTACAAGATGGTGACCCCCTGTGGCCAACTTTGAAAGCATAAATCATTTGTTTGATTAGACTTGTGGTGCAGTAAGTTCATGTTTATGTTTAGTATACAAAATACAGCATTTCTAGCCTTATTCTCTTTTAGACTTTACTTGTCCTTTAAAAGTGAAAATTTAAAGTTAAAAGGTGTGTGTAAATAGAAAATATACATAAAAAGTTACAGTACAACACTTATTTGTCACGGTGTTATTTAGTTAGTACTTAAATTGTAATGTATTCTGCCGGTAATTTAAAAGCCCCCAAGTGTTGTAAAACTATAGGTTTAAGTCATAAATATTATTGCCATAGTAACCACGAGGTTAAGGCAAAACCAATTAGAATATATTGTCTAGAGCCTGTGCCACACAACAAGGTCTGCATAGAATCTGTCTATATATCCACTTTTATACTAAGCTGGTATCTTATGATTCTATAGATATATATAAGCACACGTACGTCACTTTCATGATTGCTGTAGCCTTTTTAGCCTTAATTGATGGATTTGCTACACCGGATGTTTTGTCACTTCCTGTTGATGGGTTGAATGGGATTGTGGGTATATAAACTTGTTTGGATATTTGCCTTGAGAAAGGTCCCTGTGTGGACTGAAACGTCCCGTCGGCTTTACATGTGATTATTCCAATACACTTGGATTATTCACAGAATATCTCGCTGCTGCTGGTCATATATATATATATATAATGATTTTATGAGGGCAACTTGCTGTCAGGGGCTTTTACATCACAAACATGGAGTATCGGCCATGAACATTAACAGACCCAACTGTAGGGCTTTCCAAGTGTCAGTCTTGATAAAGGGGACGGACGATTTATTTCTGTAGAACGAGCCTTCCTGTCAGTGCAGACACTATGGGGTTACGTATCCACCTCTGGCGGCAGAAACTTCATATAATCTCACGCTCCTCCTATTCCCCTCGCTTTTTTCTTCTTTCCTGTTTGGAGGTGAGGACAGTTGTTATGTTTTTTGGTTATTATTTTTCTTCCAACCGGTTATCATTGTTATTTGATTTGATAAGGAAAACATTGAGAGCGCTGAGAGCACAAAGCTTTCCACAACAAGATCCCACCAGCCCATGTTCCATCCTGTTCCCTGACGTTTCTTACCTGGAAAATGGCCGTCCTCCTAGTGATTACATCCGCAAACTGGGAATCTGACATGGCGGCTTTATCCAGGGGCGTAACTATAGAGGAAGCAGACCCTGCGGCTGCAGGGGGCCCAGGAGGCTCAAATTCATATACAATTTCAATACATTTTGGTAAAACAGGACAACCTCTCGATATGTTTGGGGCCCTAAAATTAATTTGCTGTGGGGCCCAATAACATGTAGTTACGCCACTGGCTTTATCCCATGAACAACCCTGGCTCATACTGTACCAGGATAGGCCAGTGTTCACATCAATCACATCTGTTACACCCACAGTGGTCTCAGTTCATGAGGAGATTAATCTCTGTGCCGGAGACCTTCTAATGACAAAGAGAAAGTCCTACACAAACTGGAAGTTGTCAGGGCAATCAGGTACTACCTATACACACCCGAGGCTTATAGGAGGGCACATGCTTTCTTAGTCACCTACGGGGCCCCGTACAACAAAAATTTTGGGGGCCACGCCCACCCCAGATCCCGACCACACAGACAGTGCTAAATACGGTAACCCCCTCCCCCACACAAGTTCTAAAAAGCTATTGATGGTCAGGGCCCGCCTATAAGTTAAAAAAGAACTGGTGCCAGGGACCCCCATAAAAGTTTTTTCTTTAAAAAAAAAAAAAACGGTGCCAGGGACCACCATAACAGTTTTTTTAAAAAAAAACATTGGTGGTCAGGGCCCCCCCTAAATTAAAAAAAAATGTTGGCGCCAAGGCCCCTCTTACAAGTTAAAAAAAAAAATTGGGGCCCCAGAGAAGATTTAAAAGAAAAACATTGGTGGCGGGGGCCTGTAGAGTGTTAAAATAATGCAATGGTGGCCAGGGCTTTCAAAAAATAATTTGTAGCATTCTCTGCCCAAAGCAACGGTTTCCTTCTTTAAAGGGATTTTGTCATGATTTTTATGGTTTACTTTTTATTTCTAAATGACACTGTTTGCATTGCCAATAATTCACTCTTCCATTTAATATTTTATTCCTGAACCAACAAATGTAATTTTAAGGTGTAATATTAGTGTGTAGGAGCATCTCAGGACATCGTATCTGCCAAAGGAACTGCTTTGGGACGGCTATTGTTTCTCCCATTGTATTGTATCATGACCTAGGTCCTGCTCCATAGCCCCACCTTGTGGTAAACATGAGAATAGCAAGCAGGAAAAATGTAAGGATTTGTCTGCTTTGGTGCTATTCTCAGGTCTACCACTAGGAGGGGCAAAGGAGCAATTTAAGCAATGCAAACAAATCCTTCAGCAGATGTGTTAGGGAGCTGCTATCTGGTTACCTTCCCATTGCTCTGTTAGGCTGCTGGGGGGGTGATACTTCAATTTGCAGTACAGCAGCAAAGAGTGACTGAAGTTTATCAGAGCACAAGTCACATGACTGAGGCAGCTGGGAAACTGACAATATGTCTAGCCCCATGTCAGATTTCAAAATTGAATATAAAAAAATCTGTTTGCTCTTTTATGAGAAATGGATTTCAGTGCAGAATTCTGCTGGAACAGCACGATTAACTGGAAAAAAAAAAAAAAAAGTTTCCCTTTAATGGCACCTGTCACTCAAAAATAGTTTCACCACCAGAGGTGCAGGTTTATAGGGCGAAGTGCTCATTATGCACCTCTAAATATGGCCGCCCACACCGGGAGATTCTGCCTGGCATGTGTGGGCATAGCACTCCGAGGGGCAGTTTATTTATTCCCTCAATCAAAGTGAGTGCTCTATTAGTCCACAGCTCTGGTGGGAGGGAAAACTATTTTTGGGTGACAGCTGCCCTTTAAAGGAACAGTACGTTCAATGCTGCAATTACATTTTTGTGATTTTAATTAGGAAATTATGGTTTTCGTAAATCTGAAAATGGAACTAAATCGGTCGAATATTTGTTGCTCCCAAGGGCTTAATACCCTCTTGGGGGGAGGAGCTTAAGGAGGAGACCAGGTCCTTATGTTCTCATGATAGCAATGAGTGTATAATAGTAACAGGAAGTCAGACAGACAGACAGGAAGTTGTCCCAACGAGCCATTTGTCTCCCAGTTTAATGTTCATTTACAAAACAGAAGTGCCATTACATAAGCAAGAAAAACAATAAGAAAACTGATGATGAAGAAGAAGGAGCAGAAACGTGACGCCGGGATCACTCGAAGCCGCTGCAAGAGAAATGTGAGAGGCGACGTTAGTCTCGGGCACAAGAGTCGCTCTCTCCCCCGGCCGCTATACGAATTACCTGATCAGGTGAGCGATGTCCCAGTTGGTTTCTGATGACAGAGGCCCTTCAACCTCCACTCCGCTTTCTGTTACCGTGGTGATCTCAAACTGCAAGAACAAATTGTTTTTTTTTAGTTACACGAATGGTCGACGCTCCCCCATATCCCTCCTCGTCTTTATGGAGCGACGGACTTACCCGATTGTATGAGCGGGCGTCTCTGTAATACAGAACTTTCATGCAGCGATCTACAAGCTGCCGAGCCTCTTCCTTACTCAGAGTCGCTTTATTCTCGGTTACTTCTCTCAGCAGCGGCTACAGAACATAAAACAGGGGGTTAAACTAAGTAAATATGTCTTTAAATGTGTATTGCATTGGAGCTGCTGTACTGATTGCTTGCTACAGCAGCCATGTTGCTCTCACCCCCTATCAATAGAACCAGCACAATATATTACACATGATATACTGGCATTTTACTTGCCCTTTATATACAAGCCCACACCGTTTCGGCATAATCCCAGGGTCCCCCTACCTGTGCCAGGTATGCGCCAAAGCCCGTAGCAATGGTTGGTGCTTCATAGGCCACGCCCAGTTTGTCCACGTATCCAAGGAAACTGCAGGAGGAGACAAAGCAATAAGCAGTTGTCAGTCAGTGATAACACAATGGGGGAGTCTGGCACAGCAGAACAATTCCCTCTGTCTGTTCATATTAAATCAGAGCCTGGCACAATATACCTGAGGGGCATGAACGGGGCACCACATTCATCTCTCAGGTAATAACCCAAAAAAGCAATCAATTAACGCATTCAGCCTCATCACCGACCCAACACCTGTGTGAATATCCTTATCATTTACAGTAGGGGGTACATTATCCCTTATAATACATGAGTGATACTCAGAGTTCCCTGTATAACTCAGCCTGCAGCCTTGTGCCTTTATATGGTCACAGAACAACCCCTCAGTGACTTCTAATATCCTTATCATTTACAGTAGGGGGTACATTATCCCTTATAATACATGAGTGATACTCAGAGTTCCCTGTATAACTCAGCCTGCAGCCTTGTGCCTTTATATGGTCACAGAACAACCCCTCAGTGACTTCTAATATCCTTATCATTTACAGTAGGGGGTACATTATCCCTTATAATACATGAGTGATACTCAGAGTTCCCTGTATAACTCAGCCTGCAGTCTTGTGCCTTTATATGGTCACAGAACAACCCCTCAGTGACTTCTAATATCCTTATCATTTACAGTAGGGGGTACATTATCCCTTATAATACATGAGTGATCTTCAGAGTTCCCTGTATAACTCAGCCTGCAGCCTTGTGCCTTTATATGGTCACAGACCCCTCAGTGACTTCTAATATCCTTATCATTTACAGTAGGGGGTACATTATCCCTTATAATACATGAGTGATACTCAGAGTTCCCTGTATAACTCAGCCTGCAGCCTTGTGTCTTTATATGGTCACAGAACAACCCCTCAGTGACTTCTAATATCCTTATCATTTACAGTAGGGGGTACATTATCCCTTATAATACATGAGTGATACTCAGAGTTCCCTGTATAACTCAGCCTGCAGCCTTGTGTCTTTATATGGTCACAGAACAACCCCTCAGTGACTTCTAATATCCTTATCATTTACAGTAGGGGGTACATTATCCCTTATAATACATGAGTGATACTCAGAGTTCCCTGTATAACTCAGCCTGCAGCCTTGTGTCTTTATATGGTCACAGAACAACCCCTCAGTGACTTCTAATATCCTTATCATTTACAGTAGGGGGTACATTATCCCTTATAATACATGAGTGATACTCAGAGTTCCCTGTATAACTCAGCCTGCAGCCTTGTGTCTTTATATGGTCACAGAACAACCCCTCAGTGACTTCTAATATCCTTATCATTTACAGTAGGGGGTACATTATCCCTTATAATACATGAGTGATACTCAGAGTTCCCTGTATAACTCAGCCTGCAGCCTTGTGCCTTTATATGGTCACAGAACAACCCCTCAGTGACTTCTAATATCCTTATCATTTACAGTAGGGGGTACATTATCCCTTATAATACATGAGTGATACTCAGAGTTCCCTGTATAACTCAGCCTGCAGCCTTGTGCCTTTATATGGTCACAGAACAACCCCTCAGTGACTTCTAATATCCTTATCATTTACAGTAGGGGTATATTATCCCTTATAATACATGAGTGATACTCAGAGTTCCCTGTATAACTCAGCCTGTAGCCTTGTGCCTTTATATGGTCACAGAACAACCCCTCAGTGACTTCTAATATCCTTATCATTTACAGTAGGGGGTACATTATCCCTTATAATACATGAGTGATACTCAGAGTTCCCTGTATAACTCAGCCTGCAGCCTTGTGCCTTTATATGGTCACAGAACAACCCCTCAGTGACTTCTAATATCCTTATCATTTACAGTAGGGGGTACATTATCCCTTATAATACATGAGTGTTACTCAGAGTTACACAAGACTGCTGCTCACCTCTCTCCATTATAGAAACCCCCAATAACGACGGTGTTCCACAGGGGGTTCATCTTGCTCCTCCGGTTGTACATGACCCGGGTCAGCCATGAGTGAATGGCCTTTGGGCTGTAATTGTGTCCGTCCCCCACCAGCTCCTCATCGATGCTGCAACAACACAACAGTTGGGGGTCACTGTACCACATTACTGTGTATAATGACCTGCCCCTCCCCCACCCCCAATATAAAGGGGAACTTACACCATCTGATCAATGACCTGCTTGAGATACTGATAATCCGCGTAGTCTCCAGATGCCCCCAGAATAGTGTTCTCATTCACTTTCAT